>NC_051182.1:158938406-159538406 GCF_013339695.2 Rhipicephalus sanguineus
ACATACGGCCTGCCTTTCCACACGCTAAACAAGAGCGAAGAAGGGCAGGTCGACTCCATAATCCGAAGTGCTTATAAAGCGGCCTTGGGACTACCTGTAAATACGCCAACCAGTAAATTACTTGAGCTCGGCGTACACAATACGTACGCCGAGCTAAAGGCGGCAGTTCTCATCTCCCAAAGAAACCGTCTAAGCAAAACACGGTCTGGCAGAGAGATCC
This sequence comes from Rhipicephalus sanguineus, assembly GCF_013339695.2. Classification (NCBI taxonomy): domain Eukaryota; kingdom Metazoa; phylum Arthropoda; class Arachnida; order Ixodida; family Ixodidae; genus Rhipicephalus; species Rhipicephalus sanguineus. Next base: position 158,938,627 of record NC_051182.1, read on the forward strand.
TGACACGGCTAGGTATACCACCATACCCCCAACACTTAGACGAGCAACTGATAGGCGTGCCAGAAATCATCCGTCGCATGATCTCGGTCGCGCCTTTACCGAAAAATATGACGAGAGAGGAAAACACAAGAAGGAGGGAAGAACGAGTCAAGTGGCTTAAGAAACAATTAACAGCAAAGACAAACGTCATATACGTTGACGCGGCCAGATACAACTGGGCGAAATGCGTAGCCACAGCAGTTGACTGGGATTTTAAGACGGTCACGAGTGCCTCTCTATGCACTTCCTCAATTGTCAAGGCGGAGTCCTTTGCCGTAGCCTTGGCCATTAGAGAGCAAGAACATAGAGAGGAAGAACAATCAATCATCATCTCAGACTCCCAAGAGGCGTGCCGACTTTATATGAACGGACGCTTACCCGCAAACATAATTAAACTGATTGGACCTAACTTAACCAAGAGACACCGGCTAATCTGGTGCCCCGCACATGCTGGCCTAGAAGGGAATGAGAGAGCGGACGCTTTAGCTCGAGATTTGACGAACCGAGCGGAGCATCAGCCCCCCGCAATCGAGCCCCATTTAATGGCCCCAAAAGACATTCTCGCTTACCAGCGGAGCACCCGGCAAAAATATAGTGCCCCCCATAAATCGCTTGAAGGGGAAGACGCTACGGATCTCCGCAAGGTGCAGACGGGAGTCTTTTCAAATTTATCGCGGCTCAGTAAAATACATCCCACGTTGTACCGTAACACTTGTCCGTGGTGCGGCGGTTTGCCAACTTTATACCATATCTCGTGGGAGTGTGACCGAAAGCCAGCGAATTTAAACTCATTTTTAGGCAGCAACATTGTAGGACGTTCGGAGCAGTGGGAGGCACAACTTGCCAGCTCGGACCCAGAGGTGCAATTAGCGCTTCTGAGTCAAGTTAGGTGAGCGGCGCAAGCCAGTGGGGCCCTGGACTTGGGGCCCCAACCAACAGGCTCCTGAGTACCCCCTTTTCTACCCATTCCCTCAAAATAAAGTTTTGTTCTTCTTCTTCTTTTAAGCTTTTCGTTCTGCATGCGGCGTTCGCAAAAACTCGGCGGGTATGCGCCACTGAAAGCCCTTATGTGCCTAGCAGCTCCTAGCATAGCCATCGATGCCTAGTGATATGCAATCGATAACCAGTCATTAGCTAATCTATAACATCGATCAATAACTGATAACCAATCAATAGCTGATTGATAATCGATCAATAGCCAATAAATTCTAGAAAATGTTTGGATGTGCTTAGCAATCGACAGCCAAACAATAGCTAATCGATAATCGATCAAAACCCAACATTGTAGAAAATGTTTGAATGAGCTTAGTCTGACCCAAAAAAATGCATGACGGATACGTTGGGATAACCAATCGAGAGCCACTGAATAATTTATCAACAACTCATAAACTGTAGAAAATGCTTTTTCATGCTTACCCTAGCCGTGTATAGTATAGTTTAGTTTAGTTTAGTTTAGTTTAGTTTAGTTTAGTATAGTACAGTACAGTACAGTATAGCAAGGGCTGGCGAGGCAATTGATGGTGAGAAGGAAGGAAAGGATAAGCTGAAAGAGTAAAGCATAGCATAGTCTTGTATAGTGCAGTATAGCAAGGGCTGGGAATGCTAAGTGACGGTGAGGAGGAGGAAAGGAGGAGGGCAGCGCCACCAGCTCCGCTGCTTTCTCAATCTTTGAACCACTGGTGCGTAGCTGCCCCCTCCCCCCCCCCTTTTTTTTTCGCTCAGAACAAGGCGGGGGCATGGTCCGGCGAAGCAAGGTCCACCCCGCGATCTTGATTGCGCTGCCGTTCCTGGCCACCCTGCTGCTGATGACGTCACCGCCTTGGGGCCTGCTGGCGGGTCGTGGTAGCGGCCAGGTGCCCGCGGAGTTCCTGAGGCACCGTTACTGGAACTACGACCCGGAGGTCCAGGAGCCCAGAGATCCGCGCCAGAGTTGTTCGCTGCCCGCTCTGCATCCGTTCCATCCGGCTGTGTGGCCGTACCTTAACCCTGTCACACCCGTCGTCTGCAAGGTTTGTGTGGGTAGAAAGAGAGAAGGAAGCGAAGAGGGAAAGGGCAGGGAGGTTTGCTAAGGACGTGCCTTGTTGACCACTACTTTGCACAATTGTGTGTGTGTGTGGGGGGGGGGGGGGGGGAGAGGGGAGGAGCAACAACCAATATTAACAGTAGATAACAGAGGCAGTTACTGTGAACACACAGAACACATGCGACCATCAAGCTATCAAGATGGTACGCAGGCTTCAGCAGGCTGCAATGTTATCGAAGCGTTCTAAAATGATAATTGTTGGGGCTTTACGTCCTAAAACCACGATATGATTATGAGAAACGCCATAGTCCGGAAACTTCGACCAGCTGGGGCTCTTTAATGTGCACCGAAATCTAAGCACACGGGCCTCTAGCAGTTTGCTTCCATGGAAATGCGGCCCCGCGATCACCGCTGCGGGTCAGAAGCGTTTTAGCAGACCACGAATTCGGTTCAGGTGTCAGACGCAAATAGAGAACCAGGAGGAGTGCTTGTAAGACAGCGTATTGATTGATTGATTGATTGATTGATTGATTGATTGATTGATTGATTGATTGATTGATTGATTGATTGATTGATTGATTGATTGATTGATTGATTGATTGATTTTAACCTCAAAGCACCACAGTGAGTTATGAAAGTCGTCATAGCAGGGGACTCGATCCGTATTAACATTGACTACTTTGTTTCTTAACGGGGTCCTAAAACACTTTTTGAACATGTTAGGAAAACGCTGACTTATATCTGCACGAAACACCTGTGAACACGTGAACGAAATATTATTGTACTGCATGTAGCAAGCAACCTACAAGGGCGGTAAGAGAAGCTTTCTGAATTTTTTCAACATTTTAAAAGGGGCCGCCGTGGTATAGGAAATCGAACCTGCAATGTAGCACAGTCATTAAACGTAATGGCGTCCGAGTGCGAGCCAGTTGGTACATATGTATCCATAGGTAAAACAACGCAAAAGGAAATACGGACAAGTAGAAGCAGGAGGACATCGCTAGTTCTGTGCCTACTTGTCCTTGTCTTCTTGTCTGGGTTTCCTGTTGCGCCGTTTTAACTATGGAACCATTAAGAAATCGCGGTAGTTACGACAGCATGATCTTTCTTGTTTGTTTCTCTTTCTTTTCGTTCTCTTTTTTCCTCAAGGTTCGGCAACCCTGGCTGACGTTCATCGATTCCTCCGGCAACCTCCGGTTCAACACCTCATCGGGCTATTCGCTCTCGAACCTCCACTGCAGCTACAAATCCGTCCAGCGGGTCACCGACAACAAGATAACGTACAGCGACGCGATACCTTTCACCGAAGACAAAGTACCCCTAAGCGACGACGTCATCACCATCAGTTGCAGCAACGTGCTGAAGTGGCCAGTCTACAGCAATATTCACGCCGTGGTGGCACGACGCGGCTCTCCCGTACGCGACGAAGTGACGACAGCCAACAGGCGGGAACGAAGACCAAGGCGCAGCTCGAGGTCCCGAGGTACAAGACGTGTTAGTGTTGGACCGCTTCTAAGCCGGGGAAAGCCGAAGCAGGCGCCGCCAAACGTTCTGATCTTCGGCTTGGACTCAGTCTCGAGACTGTCCATGATGCGGTTCCTTCCCAAGACCTACGACTATCTGATCTCTCAGCTGAACGCCGTCGTCTTCCGGGGTATGAACAAGGTCGGGGATAACACCTTCCCGAACCTGCTGGCACTACTAACGGGCAGACGAGTCGAAGACGTCGTAAAGCCCGGACAGAAAGACAAGCTCTACGACGAGGTCCACATCGTGTGGAAGGACTTCCAGAAGGCCGGTTACGAGACGCTCTTCGCCGAGGACTTCCCTGCCTACGCCCTGTTCAACTACCTCGCCCGCGGATTCACGGAACCCCCGACGGACTACTACCTGCGTCCTTTCTGGCTCGCCGTGTACGAGTCCTTCTTGCTCATGTCCAGCTCGGCGCTGTGCTTGGGAAACACGCCGAAGCACATGTTGCAGCTGGACTACCTCAGACGTTACTTCGACGGCCGCCGCAACGCTAGCGACGCTAGCGACAAGCCTTTCTTCGCTTTCTCCTACCTGGTCGAGATCAGTCACGACTTCTCGCAGCAAGTCGGAGCCGCTGACGACGACTTCGTTGAGTTCCTAGAGTATCTAGGCTCCAACGGCCATCTGAAAAACACGTTTCTGTTCTTCCTCTCAGACCACGGACATCGCTTCGATTCAATTCGATCGACCTTCGTGGGTCGGATCGAAGAGCGTTTGCCCTTCTTCGCCCTCGCGATTCCGGACGAAACGGATTGGCTCGATTCGCGAGGTCCCGGTGTCGCATCCAAGTCGACGGCGATGGCGCGCCTGAACGCTTCCCAGGTCGCATCCAACCTCGAGTCTAACGCGGGTCGACTGACGACACCCTTTGACACGTACACCACGCTTAGAGACATAGCGTCGTTCGCAAGCGGTGGTTCGGCGACCTCTAGGAAAGACGACTCGCGTTACGGCGTAAGCTTATTCGGCGAGGTCTCGCGAGATAGAACTTGCGAGAGGGCTGGCGTCCCTTCCGAGTACTGCTCCTGCGGCTCGGAGGTTCCCGTCGAGCTGAACAACCCGGTCGTCTTGAAGGCGGCCACGGCGCTCGTGGAGAAGGTAAACGACCTCTTGAACTCGGACCAGCTGGACGAACCCTTCGTGAGCAGCAGGCGATGCGCCAGGCTTAGCCTGCGTCGCGTCCACGATGCCCAGGAACTGTTCGTCGTCGACGACGTCAAGGAGACCGCCGACGGCACGCGACGCCTCAGGGTCACCGTCGAGGTTCTTCCCAGTGCGGCCATGCTTGAAGGCCTGATGCTTGTCAACGGGGACGAGCAATTTGACGTCTTCGGCGACATCAGTCGCATCAATAAGTACGGCAATCAGTCTCACTGCATCCGTCACGCCGTCTTGCGGAAGTACTGTTACTGCCTAGCGGAAACTCCCGTGGATGACGGAACTTCGGGGGACTACGAGGAACACACACTGCCAACCGTCACGTAGAAGAGTGACGAACAGGGTATTCTCGTTGAAGACGGAGTTACACGTACGAAGTGCATGACCGAGGCAAGTCATGACGTTTCGTTTTCGTCCGGGTACAAGACTGTACCCGGGATGTTTTCGGTGATGTGAGCATACGCAGCTGAAAACTGCGACTCACGAGAAGCAACTCAACCGTTTGTGTACTTCTGTGAAGGCTGTCGCAAGGTGTGACGACAGGTCTTAACTTAAGTTGCCAACTCTAACATGGAGTTACTTACTTAAATCGAGACGACAACTTTGTATGTTATTTTTGATGACACGAATCTCATTTGCGATGTTGGCGAACGATACATGAGCGACGCTTTGCTTGCGTGAAAACGTAGCTCGTTTCGTTATACTAGCGGAGCAACACACATTACTGAAGACTGTGTGACAATATAACGAAGTCCAACTAAGGACTCTGGCTCAAAGCAAGAGGCCGTAATCAGTATATGTTTCGATTATCATACGAAATGTTCTGTCCGATACGAAAAGGTTAAATCATTGTGACATATAGCTAGCGCTTTCATCCACAGCCCACTGCCCAGCGGTAGTCGACCGTGTAACGCAATGTTCAGTTCGAACAGATCGATCAAATATGCCTGAGTTTAATTATGTGCTTTTGCGCGTGAATCTTACCAGCGCTGGACTGATTTGTCGAGGCAGGAGCTCTCACCTCATACTTTTTGCGAAAAGCGCCCTCGCAGACCAAGGCCGAGGCGAGCTGCTGCAATTGGTTGTGTGATATCACGTGGGCTGGGACGTACTCGTCAGTGGTTTGTACTGTGCGTTCTAGCACATTTTAAAAATGGTTGCGAGAACATTGACTCTACATCGGTCACACTTTTTTTTTCCTGAACAGTTGTGATAGTTGTGTCGTGAACGCTGCCATGTTTGTGTTATTTAATATGACGCGACGTCTGTTTGTTTGGCGACAGTGTTCGGACGGCACTGTAAGACAGGTTCCGAAATAAATTGACAAAAAACAATATCTGTTGTTTTATTTTTCTTAATTTTCTTTGATTTATCTTGTGTTGGGAAGAACGTGGGACTATAGGCGTTTGATTTTAACGTGAGAGCGTTAAAGAGCTCGTTTCGCAGAAATTCTGGTGTCGGCGACGGCGTCCGCGACGGCGTCGTTGGTTGTGAGCGAAAAATAATCTTGTGCGTGACCGAAAAATCTAGAAAAATGCGAATAAAATAAATATAAAAGATCTTCGGGTTCGAGTGAGAATCGAACCCAGGCCATCCGCGTGACAAGCAGGTACGTGTTTTTACACGCTATTTCTTTTTTTTTTCCTTTATTACAGGGAAGGAAACCGTTGCACTTCGATTAATATTATCAAAATTAATAGTCGGGCATAATTATACACAAATCAAAGAAAGGGAACCAGTCTGGAGCGTCACCAGAACGTTCATATATATTCCGCATATTTGAATCACTTGTTCCTGGAATATGTTTTTTTGTTGATCGCGGAGGTTCAGCATTTCTGTCATTCAGTCTTGCTCTCCAAATACTATGCAGACCGATAAGAAAGATTAGGTCATAGGCTATTGTTCTATGCTTTGTCACATCAAGGTACCTAAGGTTTGCAGGGTTGATTTCAAAGACATGGCGAAGCACTAATGGACTATTTGTTCTCTGGGACGTAAATTGCAGATTGTGCAAAAAGCCGGAGACTATTGATCTTCGTTTTATTGATTGTTGTGATGCAGTTTGGGATGTTCTGCAGCGAGCACTGAAAAAAAGAGCAACGCTATTTCTTGAAACAGCTTTGGAATAAAACACTATATGAATGTCATGTAGTGGAAAGAGTCTCCTTAACGCGTGTAATAATGCGTGACAGAAGCGTAAATCGCGCCAGGCGTCAAAGCATGTGAATTGCGCAACGAGTGGGTTTAGGGGGGTCCTCACCCCTCTTGTGTTCAGGCTGGGGGGATACCCCTTGTAAGTGTGCCCCCTTGAGATTTATCTTCCAAATGTCACATTTGAATTTCTTGACAGTCAAGGACAACACCATGACTTTCTGTAAAACCAACTCTGAAATCTGAAGCCCTTCCAATGAACAGAAACGAAGTACCTCTAGCCGGTACACATGATGGTGGGGATGACCTTTATGCGTTAGCAAAAAGTGCCACCATTTTTATTGCACACTTTAACCCGAATGACGCAGCTGCAAAAATGCTAGACTGCCTACGAGTCGCTATTAGAAACTTCACCATGCGATGTCGCTCAGTGCTATTTTTTCTGACCGGGCGCCAACGCTTACGCTCATCTTATTATTATTATTACTTTATATGAATGCATAATTTTAATTTTATATGATGAAAAATAAAGCACATTTATAAATATAAAATGGCCGCCATTGCAAGATGTGTGTCCCCCCCTTGTGCTTTTTGTGGATTTACGCCAATGGTTATCGTTGTTCCGTTGGTTACTATTTCTTCGTATTTGGTATACCGCTTTCACAAAGGTGAGCGAGAGTGTAAGCAGTAAGGCTGTTATGCTAGTACACAGCTGTTTCTTCTGGAAGTGCATATTCTATATGAAGCTTCTCATACCAAACAGGGTGTTGTGTGCAAGAGGTACATGCTAGACGCATGAATATTTCCATCTCAATTTTCAGGGATGACATGCGTAATTGAGAACGCATGTGATTGACGAGTGTGGCATAATCGAGAAAAGTCATTGGTTTATTTTTGAGAAATACGCAATTATGATGCACTTTGACGTGTCTGTGGGATGCGGAGTCGGTGAAGGACGGATCCCAACATAAAACAAAACGATGTTTATTTAACGTAATAGCAGCAGCAGGGCAAGCATGCCGATGCTGCGCTTCGGAAGGTTAGAGAAACAAACATGAAACCAAGCTTGGTAGCTTGGGTTATATAGCCAGCAGTGGTGACGTAAGCCTCCGACGAAACTGCGTGGCGCTGTCTTTTATCGGAAGCGTGTTGCAGCAGGTAGCTGTGTCACGCCGGGCTAATCAGTGACGAGACGGAGGCTGCGTAGGTCTGTGCGCAGTGGTCGCCACATCACCCCCCGCGGAGTGCAGAGCCCTCAAGGTCTGTAGAAATCTGGGAGGCGTACCAGACGTCCAGAGCGTGTCGTGAAAGAAGCGGGCTGCGACGTCGGTGGCTGTGGAAGGACGCCAGTTGAAGGAGTGGCGCTGCCAGGTTCGTTCGCCGCGATGTATGCGGGCTTGAGTCGGTCAATCGAGACGCGGACGTCGTTCCCGTTCAAGCGCAAGGTGAAGTTCTTGTCGTCGCGATGGATGACTAGATAGGGTCCGCTGTAGGGTGGCTGGAAAGGCCGACGGACGGTGTCGTCGCGGAGGAAAGCATGCGTGCATGATGCTAGCTCTTTGAACACAAAAGGTGTGGGCTTGCTATGGTGGGCTGCAGGGGACAGGCGTAAGGCAGCGATGGTGCGTCGGAGCCGGGCGACGAAGTTGGTGGGGTCTGACGTCGTAGTGCTGGATGGCAAAGCTGCGAGAAATTCACCTGGCAGACGGAGTGGTTCCCCGTAGACGAGCTCTGCTGGCGTAGCATGGATGTCCGGCTTGAAGGTGGCGCGAAGACCGAGGATGACAGCTGGGATGGCCTCGAGCCAGGTTGAGTCCGGGTGGCACATAATGGCGGCTTTGAACTGTCGGTGACAACGCTCGATCATTCCGTTGGCGCAGGGATGGTAGCTCGTGGTCCTCAAGCGTTCAAACCCGATGGTCAATCCCAGGAGCCTGAATAGGTGAGACTCAAACTGTCGCCCTTGGTCGGTGGTTACGCGGCGGGGAGCGCCGAAACGGGCAATCCAGCCGGAGAAGAAGGCCGAGGCCACGTCTTCCGCGGTGATTCCCTCGAGAGGCCATGCCTCGGGCCATCGAGAGTAGCGGTCGATGGCGGCGAGGCAGTAGCGATAGGGTCCAGCCGGGGGAAAGGGTCCTATGATGTCGAGGTGGACGTGCTCAAACCGAGCAGAGGGCTGAGGGAATGTTCCGAGTGGTGACGTGACGTGCCTGGTGACTTTAGCGCGTTGGCATTGAATGCAGGAGCGCGCCCAGGTGCGACAATCCCGCTGCATGGAGGGCCAGACGTAGCGGTCAGCCACGAGGCGTGTCGAGGCGCGTATGCCGGGATGGCTGAGGTTGTGGAGCTGGTTGAAAAGACCACGGCGATGGGACAGGGGCACATAGGGCCTGCTTCGTCCTGTCGACATGTCGCAACAAATTGTAGTTGTCGACCCTGGGATGGGGACTTGTTGCAGCTAAAGTGAGGACGTGCCCTTGAGAAGTTCCTGCAGTTCGGTGTCCGTAGTCTGAGCCTCGGCGAGGACGTCTGCTGTTATCTGCACAGAGCTGATGGCTGCTACACGTGAAAGCGCGTCGGCGACCACGTTGTCTTTCCCGCTGACATGTTGGATGTCGGTGGTGAACTGTGCAATGAACGAGAGTTGGTTCTGCTGTACAGGCGGGAGTTTGTCGCGACGTTGAGAGAAGGCGTAGGTAAGAGGCTTGTGGTCTGTATAGATGGTGCAGTTCTGTGCTTCGAGAATGTGGCGAAAGTGTTGCACTGCTTCGTATATCGCCAGAAGTTCTCTGTAGTAGGCTGGCAACATTGTCGGGGCAGTGGTCGTGGTTTCCTCAGTGGAACTGGCGGTTGAAGGGGTCGTTTTCCGTCCGAGCTTCGAGCTTCTTGGAGAAGAACGCCAAGGGATGCCAGGTGTTTTCCACGCGTTGCATGAGGGCGGCGCCGATGGCGAAGCTAGATGCGTCCGTGAACAGTCCCAAGGGAGCGTCTGGCACGGGATGGGTGAGGAGCGTGGCGGTGCAGAGGGCGGCTTTGCAATCTTCGAAAGTTCTCGCTAACGTCGGTGTCCACGTGACGGGTTGGTTTCCTCGTAGGCCGGCCAAGGCATCATGGAGGGGAGCTTGGTAGTCGGCAGCGTGTGGCAAGAAACGCCTGTAGAACATGCCAAGGAAACGGCGAAGGTCTTTAGCGGTGGTGGGTTGAGGGTAACTTTGCAGGTCTGAGATGCGTTGGGGCAAGGGCCGAGTTCCCTCAGATGAAACTTCGTGGCTGAGGAAGCGGACGACGGAAGCGCCTAGCGTGCTTTTTTCGATATTGACGAGTAGACCGTGGTCGTCGAGGCGTTGTAACAGCAGACGAAGGTGCCTGTGGTGCTCTTCGGCATCGCGGGAAAATACCAGCATGTCGTCAAGGTAAACGAAGCAGAAGTCGAGGCCGCGGACGACTTCGTCTATGAAGCGCTGAAAGGTTTGTCCAGCGTTCCTCAGGCCGAAGCTCATGAAGGGAAACTCGAACAAGCCAAAGGGAGTGATGATTGCCGTTTTCGGGACGTCATCCGGATTGACGGGTATCTGTGTGTACGCCTTCACCAAGTCTAGCAGGGAGAACACGTGGCAGCCATAGATGCGATGGGCGAAGTCCTGTATGTGGTGGATGGGGTACCTGTCCGGGATTGTGCGCGCATTGAGGGCACGGTAGTCTCCGCAGGGCCGCCAGCCTTCGGTCTTCTTCGGAACAAGGTGGAGTGGCGAGGCCCATGGACTGTCAGAGCGGCGGGCGATTCCTTCGCGGAGCATGGCCTCGAACTCTGCTTTGGCTATGCGCATGCGGTCCGGGGCAAGGCGACGGGCGCGGCAGAAAACGGGGGGCCTGAAGTTGTCCGGATGTAGTGCACGGTGGTGTGCTGCACTCTGCGTGGCATCCGCTGGGGCGCGTCAGTCCGGGAAATTCGGCGAGGATGGCGTGGTACGGCGAATGATTGTCAACACTGAGTACCTTGATGCTTGGCTGTTGGGCGGTCGTTCGCTGGCCTGGTGTGGAATGTCCCGTTGTCGCGTCGATGAGGAGGTCGTTGCGGCAGTCCGGAAGGAGGTTGTAGTGGGCCAGAAAGTCTGAGCCGATGATTGGCTCGGCGACGTCGGTGATGACAAAATTCCGGCGAAGGTCACGGCGTATGTTTCTGAGCTGGATGTGCAGGCAGAGCGAGCCGTAAGTCTTGATTGTAGAGCGGTTTGCCGCGCTGAGCTCGAAAGACGTAGGCGGACGAGGACCTTGAAGATGGGATCGCGGATAGCAGCAAATGTCGGAACCGCTGTCGACAAGGAACCGCTGCTTCGTGATTTGGTCGGTGACGAAGATGCGACGGCCTCCGGGTTGGCAGCTTGCGGCCGTCTCTACGAGCTGCCGTTGGCGTTTTCCGCATGCCCAGCGGAACAGGGTGGTCGACATTGCCGGGCTCTGTCCCCGAAGCGTCGGTGGTAGTAGCATGGGCCGTTGTTGTCGGGTTGCCGCGACGAACTGGTGTTAAGGTCGCGGCTTTGCGAGTGGCGGCGCTGGTGCATCGGAAGACGTTCACCCAAGCGTTGTTGAATGGAGTTGAGCTGTCGATCGATGTCGTCGATGCGGCGTGCAAGCTCCGCGGTGTTCAGCGGTGCGGCGACAGCCTGGATGGTGGGCGACAACTGCGGCAAGGAAACCTCGATGACGCGATCAGCCATCTCCTCAAGTTCGTCGAGGGGTAGCCTAACCTGGGTCTGCAGAATTGCCTGGGCGTGCGGCGGGAGTCGTTGGAGCCAAAGCACTCGCAGGAAGGAATCCTGGACTTGCAAGCTTCCCGCGAGCGCACGCATGTGGCGCAGGAGCTGCGAAGGTTTACGCTCAGCAAGCTCTGTGGACTGAAGTTGCCGCACCTTCTGTTCATCCGAGAGCGACAGGCGGCGGATGAGTTCAGTCTTCAGGTGTTCGTAGTGGTTGGCCGTTGGTGGGTTGGCGAGAATATCCCGGACCTCGTTGGCATAACGTGCGTCGAGGTGGGCGACGACGTAATCGTAGCGGGTGCGGTCTGGAGAACTGGGCCTCGACCTGGGCGAACCAGACTTCGGGCGAGTCCGCCCAAAACGGCGGAAGCTTCACGGCGACACGCCAGGCGTCGTATGAGGCAGCGAGCGGGATGCCTTCTGCGGGAGCTCTGACGTCCTCAGCGGAGCCGGCAGGCACGGCCTCTGTTGTGGAGGCGCTGCGGGAAGGCTGCTGTTGCTGGGTCTGCAGTGCCTGTTGAAGTTGTTGCACTTGCTGGCGCAGAGCGGTGAGAGCTTCCGGGTCGGCCATGGCGGTGCAGTTTGTTCGGTTTCCGGGTCACCAGATGTGGGATGCGGAGTCGGTGAAGGACGGATCCCAACATAAAACAAAACGATGTTTATTAACGTAATAGCAGCAGCAGGGCAAGCATGCCGATGCTGCGCTTCGGAAGGTTAGAGAAACAAACATGAAACCAAGCTTGGTAGCTTGGGTTATATAGCCAGCAGTGGTGACGTAAGCCTCCGACGAAACTGCGTGGCGCTGTCTTTTATCGGAAGCGTGTTGCAGCAGGTAGCTGTGTCACGCCGGGCTAATCAGTGACGAGACGGAGGCTGCGTAGGTCTGTGCGCAGTGGTCGCCACATGTCTGAAGATTTTAGTGCAGTCTGGGAAATAAACACTGTGTGAAACTTCGTTGCCTATTTGCCTTTGTACTTTAACGCGTGCATTTTGCAGCTGTATCACGCAAAAAAAAAACAGAAAACTGAACTTTGCTTTTGCTTCAGATTGACAGTTATATGTAGCTGAGTGCTATCAGTACCGTGCAAAACTAAAAACGTGTGCGTGCATGCATTTGCCAAGCATGTTAAAACTGTATAAATGCATTATATGGCGTTCAAAGTGTTAAACAAATATTCACAGGGTTCCGTATGCATCCGCCTCAGTCGACTCGAAGGCGAAAGCCATCTTTTTCTTCTGTCAAAATGTACTTTTGGGCTAGTTGGTTCATAATCGTAGTAGAACAGCGCCGGCGAAAACAACAGACCAGACGAGGAGAAGGACACGTAACACAAGGCGCCTTGTGTTACGTGTCCTTCTCCTCGTCTGGTCTGTTGTTTTCGCCGGCGCTGTTCTACTACCATCTTTTTCTTCTAAGTCGATGTATTGAACCTATACCCCCCCCCCCTCCCTAAACGTGGTTTCACAATGACTCCAGGATTGGAGGCATTATTGTAAGCTTTCAGCACGTCACCTTGTTTTGCACTAGCTGCCTCCGGGATCAGCCCACCTTTGGCCTAACAATGATGTCACGTGATGACGTGATGTTATGTGCCGTCACGATGACGTCACAAATTTCGACGATCATGATATGGCGTCATATGCTGACGTCATCACGTGTTTGCATCACTCGTGTTGACGCCGCCGACGGAGGACGCCTGTCAATCTTTTGATGAGACATCTAAGGCTTTCGCCTTAGACAATTGTTCTGTGTTGAATCAGGATTTAATTATGTACTGCATTTGTCTTCACAAAGAGATCACGCGCAAACCAAACACGCACACGCAAGAAAAGTGCGCGGCGCATCACGCGCGGAGCTATTAACGGCGCGAACATTAACAAGCAGATAAAATGAAACAATAGACATTAACTACTCGTGTATATATGACTCGTGTGAATCCATATGATTGAAAAGCGATGCTCGGAGCGCGTTGCTGCTGCCAGTGAGGGCGAGAGCGTGCGTGACGCATGGCGACTGCACCCGGTAGACAGCCAATCGGTATGTGGTTCTCGGTTGATCTGGCGGAGCGCTTATAACGTGTGACAAATCCCTGTAATTCCTCTCGCTCTTGATGGATTCGAAAAATCTTTTGCTGAGATATATTCGTGAGGCAATAAACTCCTATAGCTGAGGTCAATCGATGATTACTTGGAAAAGTCGCCCAGGGCCCATTTAAAGATAAACTTTTACACCTTAATCGTCGACTCCCACTGAATGTTGTAATCGGTGCCAACCAGGGGCGTAGCGAGAAATTTTGTTCGGGGCCAGGGGTTCCACCTTTTATCTATATTCGTGCGTGTATGTATACATATATACACATTCAAAATTTAAAAATTCTGGGGGAGAAAAGACTGAACCCCCCCCCCCCCCCGGCTTCGCCAATGGTGCCAATTCACACGTAGCTATTCGCCGCGAGATCGGGCTACAGATGGCAGCACCGTCGCCGCGCTAGTGTGGATTGGCGGTTGTCGGCGCGTATACAAACGCACAGAAAAGCGCTTCGTTATGAGCGATTTGGCCCGATTTCCGGCAAACAAAATGCGTTGACTGTAGCTTTCCGGTAATATGTGCGCTCTTCATTCCCGAATTAATGCACGAAGCGCCGAACGTTACTATTACTTGTGAGAGAAACGCATTCTGCCAACGAACGGGTTACTCGCCTTCGGCAACACTCGGCGTTTTCGCAATGGATGACGTTTTCTTGCTTTATTTGTACATGTTTACCCTGTGTTCCACCTACTACACACTGCTGTAGCGCCACTGAATTATTTACTTATTGTTCATCTGGATCCCCCCAACAAAAAGAAAGCCCGTATTCCTGCACGATGAGTTCAAACAGCACTTTGTGCACTGTGTGCTCAAATATTCATCCGCGTTTCTTATTCAGTTCTCCATGAAATGTATGACAGTTGATAGGTTTCTTGAGGAAAGCTACGTGGCTGACAGCGCTTTAGCGCTACGGAGACGTTGAACACGCACACGCTTGTTTTTATTCCAGTAACAATACACAAAGTTAACAGTGCTGCACGGAACTTTCTTCGATAAATTACTTGCACGACAGTAATGAAACAAAGGCCCGGTTATTTCACGGGACCAAAGTACGTTTTTTCATGCGAATAATGTCCGCTGCCTTCCGTCAATATATAACAACGCAACACAAACGCTCAAGATAATGTAAAGAAAAAAAGATGTGGCTTCGTGCGAAATTACTACGACATAAATGTAAAGTATGCCGTTTGGATTAATTTTGACCATCAGGGCTCGTTAACGCGTACCTTAATCTAAGTGCACGGGTGTTTTTCTATAAATTTCGCCACAAGTTAAAATTGCGCAAGGCAACTCAGATTTGCGATTTCCGTGTCATTTCATTTTCTGTTCTTTTTAGGGGACAATTTAAGTACCGAAGTATCAGACGCGACTTCACAGAAATATTTCTCTGTAGTGGGACCAGGACCGTACACAACCAAAGCTAACCACGTGCGACACGCAAGTGCATGAGAGCCTTTTTTTTTTTTTTTTTTGCCACCGAGCAGCTAAAAGACTATATTCACATGAGATTTAATAATTCTCATCTTTAAGACAACGCCAAGTGCAATTTGCAATGCGCTTGGACCACAGAGCGGCACCTACACTAATATGACTCTCGTGAACGCAGGGTACGACGACCACACACAGCACTCTCGACAAGTGCACTCACTGGTCTTATTACAGTACATATACAGCCGATCAAGGCCAAATTCTTCTTTACATCGTGTTAGGCATACGTACAAGCGGTTAAAATTGCACTAACGCAACGGAACAAACCGCCTTTTGAGGACCTGCATGACGTACGCGCACATGCAAACACAGCGTGGCTAGCAGACGATGCATGCAGCAATCCACACTAGGCGCGGTTCAGCCAGAAGCCACCAGGCGGCGACTCCGCTCCATCTCGCGGCCAATAGATTTGTCGCCACACTGTGTTATTGACACTGATGATACTGGTAATCTGCTGAATATAGGTCAAAAATAACCGATAGTCAAAAACGTCGATATTCACTGTCCGGCAGAACACTTCGAAGGCTCACTATTGGCTCAGGAAGGGTCCTCAAACTCTTCCTGAAGTGTTCTGCCGGACAGTGAATATCGACGTTTTTGTCTATTGGTTATTTTTGACCTATCTTCAGCAGATTACCAGTATCATCAGTGTCAATAACACAGTGTGGCGACAAATCTATAGAAGGGTACGCATTTGGGCTGGTTGGTTCATGATTACGGGTGAGAAACAGCGCTAAAAAGACGGGACAAGAAAGGACACGAGACGACAGCGCCGTCGTCTCGTGACAAATCTATAGCTTCCGCACGAGCTCAGGAAAGTGCGTCGCCAGAGAACACCTGCTAGGGTATGGTGGCTAGAGCATAACTAGGGTGCCTCGATGCCAGTGATCCTTCGTACAGGGTGGTGACAGCTAGCGTCCACTGTTTGACCCAATATGGCGGCGGCGCGGTCAATGGAATGTCGCCAGCCTGTGCGAAAAAACGCTAGCATCGAGGCGCCATTACACCTACAATCTCCCCTCCACTCTTTCCCGCTTGCGCTTGCCACAAGCTAACTAATGGACGTCGCCGTGTCCTGGTTCGCATGAACGTGATAATGCTTCGAATGTGGCCTCCGACCGAGATAAGCTCCGGCAGCGCGCCCCACTGACATCCGCGTCCTCCTGGGCCTGATCGCAGAGGTCACGCTTTGAATGAAAAAATTTCGTGTCACGACACCAGAGGAAAGGACAAAAAACTGGGGTCTGAGACGTGCCCTTCTTTCTGTAACTACTCTTTTATTTAAAACAATTAATTTTTTTGCTCCGAACTAGGCATGGGCGATTATTCGAGCGCTTCGAATATTCGAACGATTATTAGAGTATTTGAATTCGCTTTGACATGAGCTTAAGTTATTCAAAATTTCGAAATATTCGAAATGGGTGAATAGACGTATATTTGACCGCACGTAACCTTCTCCTGTAAAAGTGGTTTCACTGCAGCGTGGGGTTGCTATGCCGTGAAACCACAAAAGCAGGGGAAATGTGCACTGCCGCGAAGCCACACGTCACGGTTAAGTGTACATATTGTTTTCACACCTCGATTAATATCTTTTTTTTTTATTGCGATAGCAATTATATGGACAGTCTCGGCTGGATTTTGCCGTCGCCGTCGTCATGCACCGTATATGTATAAGTATATATATATATATATATATATATATATATATATATATATATATATATATATATATATATATAAGCCCCGAATAAAAATAATTCAGAAAAATGCTTCCGAAGCGCGGAATCGAACCAGGGACCTCTTTGCTCCGCAGCGAGTGGCGCTAAGCACTACGCCACGAAACGCAGATCCTCCACGCAGCTAACGGCGAGCGTTATATACACACCCTTTACCGCTGAACGGACTCAGAGACAGCAGGCGTTTATAAGCGTTTCTTCATTTCCAGCAAGATGGCGCTAGGAGCGCGACGGGCGCATTTAAAAGTCGTCGGCGAGCTCGCTCGCTTCTTATTTGCGCAGGGAGAACCTTGCCCTTCCGCTGTCTGCTCGCGCGGTTTTCTTGTGGTGAGGGTAAGACGGATGTTTAAAGCTTTCACCGCGCTCATGCCCGCGCTCATGTTACGGAGCGTACGAAAGTCACTCGAGCTCAAGGGACGCCGCTAAACTAACAAACAGAAGATGAACGCGAACTATCAAGTGTCACAGCTCGACACTGAAGCACGCTAGTTTCCTTCGCTGCTTCGGCCGCCTTTGCAACAGGAGCGCTGTTCAAACTGAGAGTATCCATTGGCAAGCCTCACTTCGCATAGCATGTTTCTGGCTATCGCATTCATTGCTTCGCCCTTGCGGCGAAACAGACAGACAGACAATGAACTTTATTTGATCCTGAGGAGCTTTCGCGGGAAACCCTATCGGGGACCCACGGAGGCCGCTGGCCGCGTCCATGTCGGGGCTGGGACAACGTGATGTTCCGCCCTTTCTTGGACCCTCTGGATTGCCTGGATTTGTGCCTGGAGTGATGGGCTCCGGAGTGCCTCTTCCCAGTCGGCTTCGCTGGATAGAGGGCCGTTAGGTAACGCGGGGCATTGCCAAAGCATGTGCGCTAAGGAACAATAACTCTCATTACAGTCCGGACAGCTTGAGTCAACGTCTGTGGAGATACGACTGAGAAAGCCGCGCGAGGGTAACGAGCCCGTCTGGAGCATTCTAAGTGTAATTGACTGAGACCTATCTAACTTCGGGTGAGGAAGAGGATAGGCCCTTCTACTAAGCCGATAGTGAGAGGTGATTTCATGAAACGTAAGAAGCGGATCGTTATGCTGGATTTCATCCTGACCCCATAAAGCATCCATGCCGCCGCGGCGCGTTAGATCTCGCGCACGGTCATGGGCAAGCTCGTACGTGCTGATGAACGTCCGCACCCATATGGGCGGGAAACCAAGAGATGAAGTGAGTGCCAGGGTCTGTTCTTTTTTCTGGAATGGAGGCAGCCTCTCGCGCTAGGTTACCCGATTCAAAAGCTTTGATGGCCGCTCGTGAGTCTGTGAACACGTTGGTGCGCGAGCGGTCGGTCATGGCCAGGGCCACGGTGTTAGAAGTATTATAGGTGGACCGACGGCGCCTCCGGAAGCGGCGAACTTCTGTCCGCGGTTTGTGGCGTCTTGTTCACAGGGCCCTAGATGGCGCTACAGTACTGGTGGCTCAAGAGCGGTATCAGGCGTGGTCGCTTCGGAGCCGCGACCGCCCCTCGAAATGAATAAAAAACTGTGCGTTCGCGCTATAACGAGCGCAAAAATAAATAAATAAATAATAGCTTCGAATAAATCGAAATTTGGACGATACAGCCGCTACCTGTTGAATATGTTGAATTTGCCACCGCGAAGGTTGGAGGTGGTAAATTCAAGACATGCTTTCCTCATTCGGACAATTAAAGATATGACAGTGACGTCACGCTGAAATATGACAAAAATTAGTTCTGTTTGTAGAAGTATAGTTTAGATAGTTAGAAAAAATACCGCATTAGGCGTAGTATTACAACAGAAAACGCATACTGTCTTTGCTGTCGGGAACATTCGAAGTAATTTGCGGTCGTTGATCGCGGATAAAAAAATGTGTCACGAATACGACTTTTTAGCTGGTTGTGCATAAAATAGTGAATTTTAGCGAATGCCAGCAGCTAAGTTTGAGGCACCGACGAAGGATATGAAAAAGCATCCTGGTTTGGCACTGCGAGAAGGGGAGACATTATGAATGGTGGATATATGTTTCCGATTCTTCTCTGTTGCCAACTGAGGAATATATTTCACTGTTTATGTCTCGCATAGTCACCCGAAGACAGCATTACTACTTCGTCCTTCAAGGAACACGTCGATCGCGGTGTGCGGAGTCTTTACGAGCGTAGCCAGTCAACCGCGATGGTACACCGGTTACGGTACTCGGCTGCTGACCGAAGTTCCCTAGTTCGATGCCAGCCGCGGCGGTCGCATTTTGATGGAGGCGGCATGCTAGAGACCCGTGTTCTCTACGATGTCAGTGCATGTTAAATAACACCACATTGCCGAAATTTGTGGGGCTCTGCTACGGCGTGCCTCATAATCATAACGTGGTTTCAGCACGTAAAACCCCAGATATTCTCATTGTTAACAAGCGTAGCTTTCGCACGGAGAGAGAAAGACTGCACACGCACGTAGGCGTTAAAAAAAACGGGCCAACTCACGGCGTGGATGAACTCAAGACGATGAACTCAAAAGGAACTCAATACTTCGTCGGCACGGCGTCATTAGCCAGAGCCGCCTTTCGTGATGTGCTCACAAGAACGTGCCCTTTGTACACTGCTTCCCACGTCTTCGTTATGTACCTCGGCTCGAAGTGCTTCTCGCACGCGTAATCAGTCGACTGCAGCACGCGGTCCTTGCGCGGAATCGCATGGCGCCAAACATTCAGGCGTTCCGCATCTCGGGGTGCAGAAAAATCGACTTTTCAGTGCAGGTCTTGTACACAGAGTTGCACCGCGGCACAAAACACTTTTTGCCCATTTCACGGCTTTCTCACTCGAATAGCATGACCTGCCATCGCACAAAAAGAATTAAACGAGGAAGCAATGTGGCGGCAACTGCTTCGTCACCGTGGCTTTGTCGGAAGAGAGGCCGGCGCGCGCCGCTGTGAGCCTCTTGACTGCTCCTGCCATCTGGCGGCATGACGGCGCGGAGGAACCGAAGTTCGACACAGCGAGCGCATGGCGCCGGTGCTGCGTCGTTCCACCTGTACTTCTAACACCGTGGCCAGGGCTATGGCGACCTGTTCTGCAACTGCGCTCGTAGCTAACCTGACCGAGGCTGAGGAGCGTAATTCCCCGTTGCCGTCAACGACTGCAGCGCGAATGTGCTAGACTTGCCGTACTGAGCCGCATCGACAACGACAGTCGATTCTCGATTCTCGGCGGCGTTCTGTAATATCGCCCGTGCTCGGGCTTTTCGCCTCCCTACATTGTATTGCGGGTGCACATTCCGAGGGAACGGGCTGACCACAAAGGTTTCCCGGACCTCCCTGGATAAGGTGATTTCCCGTTCAGCAAGCATTCTTGCAGGGCTTGTTATACGGGCGTATATGCGTTAATTGTAGTAAATTTTAAAACTTACCGTATTTTACTGCTTATAGCGAGCACCCTACTGTTATTCAAATCTTGCTACTATTTACAGTTGCTTCCAATTCACTTCGAATTAAAAAAGTTGCATTCGCGCATCCCTATAGTTCGAATTCTTACAACTATTGTGCAAGTTTGTTGGCTCATGACAACAATGCTCATTTTCAACAGCGATGGTGTTTAGGCCGTCGATAACTCGTGCTCCGTCGTAAAAAACTATCATCATCGTGAACCGGCTCATCATCATGCTCGATTGTGCTCCGTCGTGCAAAGCTCCTTGGGTGGGTATGCGCCACAAGAATTGGGCAAGCCCCACTACCGGGTACATCAGGTGCGAGTGTCAAACGAACACGTGAAAAAGAGACAGAAAGAGATAGAAAATAGAAAGAAAGGAGGAGACAGAAAGAGGAAGAGAAAAATAGAGGGAAATAAAGGGAATAAAGACAAACAGATAAAAAGACAAGAAAAACATAGAGACAGAGAGGAAGAAACAGAGAAACAAGGCATGGCCACCCAGCTCTCCTCTTCCCTCAGGCTTGGCACCACTAGTGCAAAGCTGCCATTATTTTTAGATGCGAAGCAGGTCTTTGAGTCACGTGTGTAACGCCGTACGTTACGTGCGTCCGTACGAATGCGCCGCAACGCGTTCCCCTCGCCGTAGGTGTTGGAGCGTTGCAAAGTAGATCACGCCAAAGCTTTGCGTTGACGTCACGCTCCCCTCGCACGCTTCCCTCGCAGGTGCGCGCTGACGTCACTCTCTCCCTCACCCGCAGCATGCTCGCCGTAGCGCCCGCAGCTGCCGGCTGCTCCGCCCGCTCGCAACACCTCTGAACGTGTCACTTTTCTCTCGCTTCACCCGTGGTAGTCAAGGCGAAACGCGCGCCTGCTCCGGTCCAGCGCCCGTGTCTCGACTGAAGAAACAACGACTATGAAGTCTTGCCAAACGCTTTAATGAAACTTACACGAAACCCAACCCGCCTCCCGTGTCTTTGCGTTTCAAACAAACGTTTACTCGAGTAAAGGTTACACCGAGTTTCGCTTCAAACCGTTCTTCCAGCACCCGCGTCGACGCCCGTTTCAACCGGGTCAACACCGTGCGCACCGCTGCTGCTTCGCATCCCATTAGGGTTCCCTTCGGCGAGATGGTCCAAGTTTTTCTTTATATTACGCTACATGTACTATTCGAACTATTCGATTTGAAATTATTCAACGAAACCGCTATTCGCTTCCAACCTCAAGCTTACTATTCACCTATCCCTCCACAAAACAAGTGTTGGGAGACCTTCAACAGTACTACTATCTACAACACCTAGTGCAGGTAGTTGCCATTTTCAATGTCCCTTTAATAATGTTCATGTCCAAATTCTACAATGGTGCTGGCACACCTGACAGAAGTTGCAGTAAACAGGCAATAAAAAAACCAGCGAGTCAGAATGGTACGAAAACGAAAAAAAAAATATATTTTTTCAATCGGTACAAAAATGTAACCAAAATGTTATCTATTATTCGTTTGGGAGTGAAACCAAAATAATTTTTTGACCAGTTTTCAGTTCAAGAGAAAACTTGGCAATACGGAACAACAGAGGTCATGCAACGCGAGCATTATAGCATATCTCGGGCACGGAATGTAAAGCAAAGATGTATCGAAATTTCAGGAAGAACGAAAAGAGCGGCAACCAGAGCTGTACGTATTAACGTAAGTGGTCACTGGTGTGCCAAGCCACACAGGCCAGCGTGGAGAGGGCATTCTTGGTGCTGAAGTTTGTTTTTTTTTTATCAGAGCAGAGGTCTCGCATATCACTAGATGGTGTGCTGCTTCCGAGATCATGCTCACTCCCTTGAGTGAGCAATGCATTCAGCCTGCTCAGAGAATTTGTAATTCGCTGAAGAGGGAAATAAATTATATACTTTTATCGTTTCTTCAATTTCAAATTTATTGTGTGCAAATAAAGACCGGTATGAATCGTTACGGAAAATTTCATTTTTCATTCCGGAACAGAAACGGAGCGGAACTTTTTTCGGTGAAACGAAACTAAAACCAAAAAGAAAAATCCAGCGCTAATGTCGTTTTTGTGTAGTGATTGGTGTAGTTCTTAATCCTGCGCTAAACGCAGCTCCACTACTCAGGAACCAGAGGAATTGCATAGCACGGGCACCCAGCGATTCCCATTCATTGAGTTTCCACTGCTCCGTTTACCAAACGATCGATGACTCCAATGTTCGAGGTAAGCATGTAGGATTTCCTCGGCACGAATAGAATCTTGTTAAGGAGATTCGCAAACACGGCGTTCGACATGCGTGCTACTTTTTGCTGCGCTTTATCGACTTCCTGCTTGTTACGGCAGTTGAGATACGTGTCGTCTGCAGCGAGTTCTGTCAGGCTGTTTCCCACTTCAGATGTAGTGGTGTAGAAGAGACGGTGGGAGGAACAATCGCTTGCTTAGCGAGGCGGTGGCGCCCTCTCTTGCGCGGCGCCGGAGTCAGCCGCATGTTTACGAAACATTTTTAGAGATTTTAAGTTAATTATTGCAATTACCTCTTGGTTATTTCTGTTAATTATATTATTTTAAACCTTGTTCTTTTGCATTAACCTGGTTTTGAGCATTGCTAGCCTTGTTTTGTTTTAGGCCTGTATTGAGCACTTGATTGCGAGCACGATCACGCCACATGAGATCTATGGATGGATGATGAGCCGGGCCCCTAAAGTGCTACGAACTTGAAACATTTCGTTTTGACACCCTGAAAGAAACAATGGCTTTGTTGTTTTATTCGGTTGGGCACAGTGCTTTTCAAACAAAGTGAAACATTGAAAGCGATGAAAGAAGCACACCGTGGACCTTGCAAACAAACACTGGGGCGGGCTATTTCTTCCATCCACCCAGCCATCCCTTGACGAAGCCTGTGAGGCCTTGGCCCTTCTTGGTGTCGACAACGTCGTCAAGCGACGGAAACTCGATGTGGTTGAGGGCGAGGTCGAAGAAGAGTGGTTTGCATGGAATGGGCTCGAATGGAGGCGGGAAGGCAGCGATGTTGGGCTTTGAGGTCGTCAGACTCTTGTCCTCGAGATAAGTGTCCAGGCGATCCACCAGTAACTGAAAAAGGAGTACCACAGTATTTAAGGACACACTGCCATGCATTTCAGCAATCCTAAAAGTCACTGTTTTTCTGTTTTTCTGAACTGTGCACAGCAAAAGCACTGCAGCGTGGTTTGTAGTAGCCAGGTTTTTGAGTTTTATTGTTAAAGGCAGATTGCTCTGTATACTGTACTTTGTGAATGAATGGTTTAAGCCTTCTACATTTTTTTTATTGACATGATGTGAGGAAATGCCGGCTACTACTTTGCTCTTGAAGGGATTGAACATACAACTCATGAATTTCTCATGGATGTCTAACATCCAGTAGACAAATATGAAGCATTTACAAGTACAGCGAATGCACCAGAAAAGAAGCGAGCAGTTAATGCAACATTGAAAAGAGCAACAGAGGCAATAAAAATATAGTCTTAACGATAACTGAGAATTTACATGCATGTTTTTAATTCTGTGGGTGGAATGTTCCATTAGACTATGCCTTAACACACGCAGAAAGCTGACTAGCTATACAGAACTCGCATTTAGGTGCAGTAAACCAACCGGTGCCCACCTGAATCTCCTTGTTGTCCTCGGGTGTGGGCGCTTCAGCCTCTGATCCAAGAATGCTCTGGGCATGCACCGAATAGACCTGGCCCTCCAGGATACTGTCCAGCTCCTTCAACGAAGCCACTGCCTCCTGCACAAGAGATGATGCGGTTGCTAGGTTGTTGAAGTCATTGTGCTATCACTCAGTCATAATTGTTTGGGTTTTATGATACAAAACGATGATGTGATTATGAGAGACACCGTAGTGGAAGGATCCGGAAATTTCGACCATCTGGGGTCCTTTAATGTGCACCTAAATCTAAGCACATGGGCCTCTAGCATTTCGCCTCTATCGAAATGCAGCTGCCGCGGCCGGGATACAATCCCGCGACCTTCGGGTCACCAATTGAGCACCATAACCACTAGACCACTATCACTCCCATGTCCACGCTCCGATGTTCTTGAAATGTGAAAAGAAAAAAAAATTACATCCATTTTAACCGTAATGTGAGGAAACAAGAAAAGCCCACAGGAATCCGCAACAGCCATACGGATCTCTGTAAAATCTGTAATACGTATGTCCATTACAAATTACGGAATCCGTATGAAAATTATGGATATTTCTGGAATCCGTAATTTTTACATGGATTTCTGTGAAATCCGCATAGAAGTCTTTCTTTGTAGCCTTGTGCTGCAGACAAGTGGATGACCAAGGTTTCGTTTCATGAACCTGCCTTCCATGCTTCCACACGTTATAAGAAATGCTCTTGAATTGCAGTTATGCACCAGATTTACACTTACGACTGTTGGATTTAAGAAATCTTCCACAATGAGCACGTTGAAATGGTAGAAAATTGAGAAGGGTGCAAGGGCGAATGGATATAAATGGTTACATGCTGTACCTGAAACACATTCCAACAAAAAAGTGGACAGAACTTCTGGAAGCTTGCATAAACATTCTCACTTCCATTGTTCCAGATGCAGCCTTGAAGAAGACAAAACTGCTTGTCGAACAGGTACGCCAACGATGATAAACATCAAAAGTGCTTTGCGTGTTTACATATCTCAATGAAAACCTGGTTTTCGTTAAGCTTGTGTCAAAACAAAGAAACGAGCCCTCAAAAATTCCCTTTCTTCATACATATCTCAATGTATTATTAGCTCTTGAATGCTAGAGCATCAAAAGCTTGAAGTTTCACACTATTAGAGTTGCAGAGGCCATAAGGACAAACACTACAGTGCTCTGTCTACTTGTCCTTTTATTGAGGCTGTGTTTTCTTGGAGCAAGAAGGATAAGCTAGTGTGAAATACTTACTTGTTAGTTGCAACCATATGAAGAAACGGAAAATCTTTGCTGCTTAACATTGTCTGTTTCTTCATGTGAATGCATCATTCTTTACGTGTGCTTTACAAGTATGATTTAAAGATGCCCCACCAAAACATGCAAGTACATTGACAATCCCGATCCCAGCACTTCGAGTGGCACTGGCTAACACTCCCGGGGATTACACGTGCAGAAATACTCAACAAACTAGACAGGGAAGCGCCTTGCGTCGTAGCTTGAATGGCAGAGCATCAGACGCATAATTCGAAGGTTGTTGGTTCGGATCCCACTGATGGAATGGGTGATTTTTCAACCACTTTGTTCCATTTAATTTACGTAATAATTACTGCACTACAGAAAGACAACAACTAATGTCCCCTATGCCTTTCTTGGCCTAATTGTCGGTTGGATTCATTTGGTTACCTAACAAAGAAACGATTGCCTCGAGAATAATTCACTTCGCTCGTTAATCCTGAGCCTTAGTAACACATACACTGCTTGCAATGGACTAACCTTGCTCAGGTGAGAGGAGACAGCAAGGGCTTGCTGGACGTAGTCTCGACCACGTCGGTACAGCGCCATAGCTTCGGGGTAGCGACCCGCCGCAGCCAGTGCCTGCCCAATGTGGCGCACTCGGTGTGCCTTGTACAGCAGCAACTCCGCCTGGACCTGCTCCGCAAAGTCCGTGCCCTCTTCCACGCCCGGAAGCTGCAGCATCTCGCCCAGACACTGCAACAACAGCGGAGAAAAACGACACTATAATTAGGCCGTGACCTACAGTTGCTGTTCCGAAGCAGCTTTCAAAAATCGGCAGGCACTTCACAAAAGTGTTGCAAGTTCAGTGAATCTCTCAGTCCATACCCTTGCATGCTGATGTCATAACGTTGCATGCAAAGGACACTGATCATTTGGATTTCACGGAATCGAAAATAGTGTCAGGCTTGACGTTGAATTACTATTGTACCGAGAAAACAAACACATGCTTCACGATGCATGGTCGCACAGACTCACCTGGACAATGATCTCGTAGGGCCGGACGAGGTCCTGGGGCTTCTTGGGGCCGGACTCGTTCTGCTCCAACTGTCGGATGAGCAGGAGGTTGCGCTCGACCGTGGTGCGTTGGCGCAAGTAGGACAGGTACGAGTGCAGCAGCTGCAGCGCGGACACTGGACCCTTGCCCTGTTGACCACCGCCCCCTTCGGCACGCAGCTCCTCGCGCAGAAGCTGGTCCCACAAGATGGAGAAAAGTGAGACTTCAAGATTGTGATGCCATCGAATGCGCATCAAGCAAAGTGACCTTCGCATTCACAAAGACTGCTCACAAATGATGTCACTTGATCTTGCTGCAGTAACAATATGGAAACTAAACATGGCGGAAAGATCAAGCGCCGACCAATTGTTAAAAATGCACACACAAAGACAAAAATGTTTCGGTCCCACTAAAAGTAATTTTTAAAAAGAAGGCAGATTAAAGCTTATCTTTTACCGTCACCAATGATTGCCTCAGCTCGCGCTTAGGGACATGTGGTGTCGCATAGGATACCTTGCGCTGATGGTAGACACGTGTACATTAGTGAAGCAGGCAATTTCAAAATAAGATTAAAGCACAAGAACAATGTCAACATAAAACACGTGGCAACAAACATTGGCTGAACATGCAGTTTCCACGGGTCCATCATCATCGTCACCAGAGTATGTATATATATATTTTCGATTTTATTCGTGTTAAGATGTTCGTGAAGTGGGCTAAAAATTTCAATTTTTTTATTAGTATTCATAGACTCGCCAACTAAAGGTTAAAGCAGGATTTTATTTTTAGCTTCTCACATCTCTATACTAACGCGCTATCGGCGCTATCCATATCGGCATTAGCATCACCAACTTTGGCATGGCGTTCGCGGCGTTGTTCGGTTTGTGCAGTTCAGCCAGCCATTTGCTGTAGTTTTCTGCACTGTTCGATGACCTTCGTGCTAGCTTGTTTTCTACACGGCGTTCACGTTTTGGCAAGATGGGCAAGTACCTGAATAGCTACACTGCTGGCTATAAGTTGAAGGTGATCGCACATGCTCTCGAGCATGGGAAACGTGCCGCCGGCAGAAAATTCAACGTTGACGAGAAGTGTGTTCGACGTTGGTGTGCTCAAAAAGAAGCCTTGCGAAACACCAACAGCACTAAGCGCGCTTTCCGAGGAGAGCAGTGCAAGTTTCCCGATTTGGAAGAAGACTTGCTCCGCTATGTGACTGAAGTGCGGAATGATGGTCTTGCACTCACAACGGAGATGCTGCGTGTGAAGGGACTAGCCTTGGCGACTGTACTTGGGTGGATCCTATCTGCGTGGAGCTCGGTGTCGACGAACATTGTGTCCCGAAGTTTTAAAGTCGCCGGGATATCTAACAGCTTGGATGGCACGGAAGATGACTGCTTGTGGAGTGACGGTGCTTCGCAGCACACCATCTCATCTCGGACTCCAAGTCTGAGGACTCGCTGAGTGACGACGATTGAGCACGTATGTCGCAAGAAAGGTCGTATACTGCAATAAACACTCTTCGTTCGCTAACTGGTGCGTTTTTACTTAAAAGAAAAAAATGTCGCGTGTATGGGCCGCAACCTAAAAATTGGCCCTCATTTCTTGAAAAAAAAGTGCGGCCCTTACACGCGTTTATACGGTATGTGAGTTGGCGCTGGTTGACGAATGGTTGGCGCTTGATTTTTCCTCCATGAACTTTTCCGACCCAGACGGGTTTCCATCGAACCCTGGACTTCAGGAAACTAAACATATTGTAGTAGTAGCGTAAGACTGCTGACCCGAAGGTTATGGGATCGAATACCAACCGCGGCGGCCACATTTTCGATAAAGGCGAAAATCCTGCTGGAGGCCCGTGTACTTAGATTTAGGTGCACATCAAGGAACCACAGGTACCGTATTTATTCGAATATAGGTCGACCTTTTCTTCCCAAAAATGTTGCCCATAATCAGCTATTGACCTATATTCGTGACCAAAGAATCTCGACCTATATTCGCGATCAAAGCGACCAAAAGCACCGCACCTATGGCGTTCAACTGCCGCGCCTGCTGTTCTTCAAGCAGTTCTTGCTACATACGCACATTATATACCATAAAATCTGGTATAAAAACTGTACCCGTTCGCCTTTTCCGACTAAGTAACTAAGAAAAAAAAAGTTGTTTGTGCAATAGCTGCACACCGCCTTTTCAAAGCCCCCGCGAAATGCAGCCGCTCCGCCATGTTTACGCTGGAACCCGTGATTTCCCTAGGTAGGCCGTGAAGTCCCTAGCCCCCTAGCCGTGCTGCCTGCCGACGCGCAGCCGCACTGGCACTGGCCTAAGGCCTCGCTCTTTGTTGTTTGATCTGACCAGTGTTGCCATTTTAGCGATTTTGTCGCTAGATTTAGCGACTTTGTACCCTATTTAGCGACCGACTTTACTAATTTAGCGACCAGCGACTTTTTTAGCGGAATGTTTTGAGTTTTGGCGAAATTTAGCGTCTTGAGCTTTTTGAAATAATTTTGGCATTTCGAAGTGGTAAACTCTTACCGCCCTAAACTAATAATAAAAGAAACCTGTTTTTTACTAAATACACCAGAGGGCATCATACGCTGATGGGCTATAAAATCAAAAGCGGGGGTGCTGGGGTCATACAGTTGGCGCTAAGTCGCTCTGCGAGCTGAGCGTGTCCCTCTCGGAAAGGATGAAGGGGGAACGGAATGTGCCGGCTTTTAGCAGTCATGTCGTGTGTCAGTGTTGCTGAGCCGTGGCCCCCAACAAGACTTCCTTTTTTTTTCCAATCCGGAGTCACGAGGCGGCGGGTTGAAAATGGTGGGTGGGGGGGGAGGGGGCGCAGGGGAGCAAAGAAAGGGAGCGTGAGTACTTTTGTCGATGCATCGGGACAGCCGAACGAAAATTACCGAGTGAATTTAATTCGGCTAGCACGGCAGGACACCGAGTACCAGACAAACGCGTAAAACATGAGTAGATCGAAAGAGCATACTTAACCCATTCAACGATGCAGCGTTGGCTACAACTTTTTTTTTTATAGAACTATCATAGTCGTCACAGTTTTGATAACAGATCCTAGTTCTCATCTTAGGGCTCTTAAACACAGTTAGACTTCAAATTGACTTGAAATGTGTTTAACTATAACAGAGTTATAGCTTTTAGAATGTTAGCGATATTTTAGCGACATTTTCGAAAACTCTAGCGACTATTTAGCGACTTTCCGACTTTGGTTTAGCGCCACGTGTAAAAAAAAGATGGCAACACTGGATCTGACGTGACGGTTCGCATTTGCAAATGCGCGGTTGCGACGGTGTCACGTCGGTAGAGCTACACAGCTGACTTCAAGCGTCAAGTGATACTTTTTGCCGAGAATTCCAGCAATTGTGCCGCTCAGCGTGAGTTCGACGTAAAAGTTGATTAGGGGTTGGCGGAAGCAGCGGGACCGACTGTTCGCGTGCAATGGATAGCGTCGTGCTTTTCGCGGCCCAGCAACTGACAGGCTCTTGAAAAAAAACTGAGGCTCCAGGCGTCAAGGAGGCCCTGCAGAAGGCCAACAGACCTGGTCGTCATACCGCTAGGTATGACGTCCCAGCTACATTAAGGACCGGGTGGCGAAGAGTTACAAAGAGTGGCTTGAAGGAGGATGCTGCAATGACACCGACGGGACGCCGCGGGAAGGGCTTCCCTCAATGAAGTTGCGACGTGGGTGAAGGACGCGCGGAAAGACTTGCCAGCGGAAATTATCGTGACTGGCTTTAAAAAGTGCTGCATTTCCAACGCAATCGATGGCAGCGAAGTCGACGTCATTTGGGATGCCTGCGAAGAATCCGACAACCTTCCTTGCACATCTGACGAACATGACACTCCCGGCAGCGACTAGGGCGCTAAGTTAATTGTAAATAAAGGTGTGCTATGTTTCAATTTTCCTGTTTCTAAAAAACATGGGTCGACCTATTTTCGAATATTTTTTTTTTATTTCTCGTAGAGTGCTATAAGTAGGGGTCGACCTATATTCGTGCCCGACCTATTTTCGAATATAGTCGAAATTTTCGGAGCCCTCCACTATGGCATCCCTCATAATCATATCGTGGTTTTGAGATGTTAAACCCCAACAATTATATTATGTTATATAAGAAAGGCTTCCTATATAAACGCATACACGTGCATGTGCATAAAAAAACAGAAAACGGGGCCAGTTAGGCAAGATACATGTGTCGTCGCCCTCAAATTCTTAACAATTTCATTTAAGCATCACAGAGTGTAACTGATGTTTGACTCGCGCATCCATGACCAATGGTTTGGATATGACGAGCCTCTAACAGTTCATGCGTGGTTTTGTTTTTGCTTCTGCCTAGGATCCTGACTTTCCTTCTTCCGTTTCCTTTCTTTTTTGAGCTTTGTGCTACTACAATATGTTTAGTAAGTGCCAAATTGCCTAAGAAGTAGTTATTCTGAAGAACAATATGAAAGAACAGTGGTCAGCATTGTATTCCCTAACTGTGCCAACTAACATTTAAACTTTTGTGCTCGTGCACATCTCACCTCATTCACCAGGTATCAGCACCATATTTATGCAGTACACTTCTGTGTGAATGGTTAATTAATGCGGTTTTATATCGAAAAGCCGCAACTTTTAAAAAACTTATCTCCTATTTTTTATTTCTTTTCTATGAGTGAAGCCTTAAACCAAAGTGGGGGGGGGGGTGCAGTAATCTCTTGATAACTTCAGCCACTTGGGTGCCTTTAAGATGCCCAGAAATCTCGGTGCATTAACGTTTTCACTAGGGGTTTGCGAATATTCAAAATTTCGAATATTTTTCGAATAGTGTTTGCTATTCGATTCGATTCGCACTGGAATTTCACTATTCGAACTATTTGAACTTCCCAAAAACAAAGAGAGTCAACGTCTGACTGAAAGTGACCCCTTCAGATTTTCAATATGCTTCACCTCATCCAGGGCTGGGCAAAGATACTTTGAAATTGTATCGCGATACGATACAAGATACTCAGGCAAGAAGTATTTGAGATACGGATATAAGATACTCCAACACGGATTGTATCCAATACGATACATTCCAATTGTATCTTAAGATACTTCGATACACTCTCAGATTTTTTAATATACAACTATACAATGCAGCCTTAAACCCCCATGCACATAAATGTTTGCTTGAAACTTTATTAACTGCGACCAATTGTGTTTCATTTGAATGAAAACTGTGTTAGTATCTCAAAAGTTTTGTAATTCTTGTTTAAGGTATACCTGTTTCATTCCGAAACAACTTCCTGGCGTTGTTCTAGCTGCTTAACATGACAGCTCTTTATGCATTTCGCTGATAGCGGTTCTTGCTTGTAGCTTTTGTAACTGATGGGAGCTAGTCGCTGCTCTGCTTGCTGACCAGCACGTGGGTTGTCAACTAACCATATGAACTTCAATAAGAAGCCTCCGCACGATGGTGCAATACCGCTGTGGAGTTCAACTTTGTCGGTAAACATATCACAGTTTTCGCAATTACAGATCACTGGACAGGTGTACGTCACCAAGAACATGTGCAGCGCAGAAACATTTCAGACGTATTTTACAGCTGCGCAAAGCGCTGCAGGACACCGCCGCTATTCACGTTATTGACACTTATAGATCCGATTTCCTGGCGATTAGCAACAGTAAAAGGATTCAGGGAAGCCTAAACAACGGGAACAAATATAGCTAAGTAAAATAGAAAAGCGGTTCCGTATCAAACACAGCGAATGAGTATAGAAGCACGATACAGGAGGCACCCCCAAGGGCTAATAATAATTGTTGCGTTTTACGTCGAAAAACCACCATATGATTATGAAAGACGCTGTATGGAGGGCTCCGGAAATTTTGACCACCTGGGCTTCTAAAAGCTGCATATAAGCACACGGGCCTCTACCATTTGCCATCCATCGTAATCCAGCTACCGCGACCTTCAGGCCAGCAGTCAAGTGCCATGAGCACTGGACCAGCGCGGCGGGTAACCCCTAATAGCCTATGGAAAGTGGCGTAAAACGACTCTTTGGGACGCTCATGAGAAAAACGGAGCATTTGGTGTAACAGCGTTTCTCGAATATCTTTGCAAATGTATTTAAGATGGCGCCTAATAATTTAAGTTATTATAATGCAAACTCAATTTTGCTAATTTACTTAGCAGTAAGCAGAAGTATCATTACTGTATTCTACAGGCGCGACCGGATTATTATATATTTGTTCTCAACATCACCTTTACATAACAGTAAATTGAAGTGGAATATAAGTATGCAAACTTATATTCCACTTGAAGAAGAACAGCAGCAGAAATGACGCAGACGGTTAGAACTACAGGAATAAAGCAGAGAGCTCACATTGCCAGCACGTTAAATGCATATCGCAGTAAGCAGACCGGCAGAAAAACAATATAAAGACATATGTAATGTATGGGATGAAAAAGGACAGCCAAGAAATAATTTCTGCTAACAATCAAATTATCATTCTGAAAACTCTTTGAATAAAAGAAAAATAGACGTACGCCAAGATAGCGTCTGTTAGGTGAATGCTTGCTCTGTTAAATCCGGTATCGGTACCCTTGGTGCTATAGCTCTTAAAATTTTATTTGCATATACGTCAATCTCCTTGCATGTAATGCAAACTCACATTCACGAGATCCTTCAAATCGCCGAAGTGTGAAAGCCACGAGAGGCAAAGCAACCCGCCATTCTTTCATTCTTCTGACTTCGTAACGAAGCACCACACAAAAGGAACTTCGATAATGACTTTACAGCGGCATCAGCATGTGTGCGGAAGAATCCGCACGCATTGTAGTACGCGGCACAGAAGAGTGGCTAAGTTCCAAGTGTCATGGCACTGACAAAACTAAAAAAAAAACGGTTAAACAAAAATTCAGCTGGGCGCAGACATTCGCGCGCTTGTCTGTCGAGACGACGCGAGCGCCCCCTCGTAACCCTGCTTAACCAATCTAGAGGGACGCTCAGAGGTTATCGCCTATCCTCGCTGGAAAACACTTGCGGAGATAAAATAATGTCACTGCCTTTAGTTTTATTCCGTAGACTTAGTGGCAGCAGTATCAGCTTGAGGAGGTCGAGCTCAGCCAACATTTATTGCTTCGCGCGGTGGTGGTGCGATCGCAGTATATTGTATCTTAAGATACACGATACATTCTTCAATCTATCGGAAATACAGATACAGATACTTGTTTTGCGAGACGTATCGCGATACAAATACAGGATACCCAAAAAGTATCTAAGATAGTATCGAAGATACATGTATCTTCGATACTGCCCAGCACTGACCCCTTCACACCTCGGTATTGCGGCAGAGCTGCCTTTCAAGCTCTGTTACGGTCAAACTTAGCCGAGACACAGTCAACGTCCGATTGGAAGTGGTCCCTAGATTTTCAATATGCTTCACTTCATCACACCCCCATATAGCGGCAAAGCTGCCTTTCAAGCTCCGTTACGGTCGAACTTAGCCGAGACACAGTCAACGTCCGATTGGAAGTGGTCCGTAAATTTTCAATATGCTTCACCTCATTACACCGCCGTATTGCGGCAAAGCTGCCTTTCAAGCTCCGTTACGGGAGGAGGAGAGGCTGAGGAAATGGCATCTTTGCCTATCACGTGTAAAGTGTTGTTGGCAACACTTTGGTTGCACCAAATCATGTACATAAAATAGAATTCGGCCTCTACATTGCCTCATTCTTGATAAGAAAACTATGAAACACCGCCCCGCCAGTGCTTCATCAACCTAGCGAAAAAAAACACTTTCATGTTGCTACCTTATAAGAATATGCTTAGGAATCCTCTCTAACTTTTTTTTCTGCAATTTCGCTTCGAAGTATTTGAAATATATTCTAGAAATATTCGAGAAATATTAAAAAAATATTCTATTCGATTCGCACTCACACTTCAATGTTCGAATTCGCTTCGCACCCAAAATTTTGCTATTGGCACAGCTCTAGTTTTCACACCAACCCACGATTTATACGTGGCTGTTGTGGCCAAACATTGAAGAAAATCAAGCCCTGTCATAACAAAAACACATCTGACATACCGGTACCTCTTTTACTTTGTTATACCATCCAGCATCCATTTTTAGCACACATGCCAATATCGACGTGAATATTTCTTTTCAGGCATTTTACATATAATTCAATATATCTTTGTTTAGTATATCACAGTATGGCCGTATCTACCTGTCACGTGATTCTGTTAACTCTTTGAGATGCTTTGTACACTTTTTTGTACAGGTTTCTTTGCTAGTTGTGTCGAATAGTGGCTAAGAAAGCGCAGTAAAATGAGGTTTGGGTGAATCAAACCTCCTGCGTAATAAATGTGGCTTCATTTAACTTCATTTTGCAGTGTACTGTTGTACTTGATACTTTGTTGAAGGCACTACCATGTTCGAGGTGTCGTTCGATGTGCTGCTTTCCGCAAGCCACGTAAAAACTATTATTTTTATTTGCCCGAAATGAATATAACCGAAAATGAAATTGCACTATATTTCTGGCCAGAGATTTGATTCCATTTGTGCAAGAAACGGAACATCGATGGCTTCCGTATAAACAGATACTTAATTACAATTTAATTAAGATTAATAACTGCAAAACACGCAAATCACTGTATTATAATATTACTATTATTGCAATAGAATATTGAGTGCCCTGAAATAATGTGCAAGTTTGACGCATTTACAGTCAGTGCTTCATATGTCATGCCTAAAAGAGTTATGGATGAGAAAAAAGATAAGCAGAACGATACCCAGTACTGGATAAAATCCCATCAAAGGTAACAACCCTGCACAGAATTTTGACACAGCTTATCACGCACCAAAGCGGAACACTGTCTTACCTGTAGGGCATCCTTGCAGTCAAAGAGTAGCCGCTCGTGCACGGCAATCTTGGCTTCAATGTCAGGCGCCTGTGCCAGTTCACGGGGCGCCTCCTGCGCGGCCAGCAAGAACAGGCGCACCTTCTCGTGACGCACGGGCACTGTGCGGCCTAGCCACGTCACCTCCGACAGGCTGCTCGCCTGCTTCTCGCGTGCCTGCTCGATCAGGTGCTGCAGGAAAGAAACGAGCAGATGCCACTAAGTTAGTAACCTTCCAAGCAAATCAAGGCTGAAGTACAACGCTTTGTGTGTTCTTTGTGTCTCTGACAAGGCGGGGAGTGTGGAACACTCGCCGCCTGGGCTACAAGCGCGGATAACTTGCCGCCTGGGCTACGAGCGGCGCTGGCTAACTAACACTCCCAGGGATTATGTGCACCGAAATACCTAACGAAGTGGATGGGAAAGCGTGTTCCGCTGTAGCTCAATTCGTATAGCATTGGGCGCGTAATTCCAAGGTTGCGAGTTTGGATCCCACCGGCGGAAGGGGTGATTTTACGTACATTTCAACTCATTTCAATTTACACCACAATTCATACG
Source organism: Rhipicephalus sanguineus (assembly GCF_013339695.2). NCBI lineage: Eukaryota > Metazoa > Arthropoda > Arachnida > Ixodida > Ixodidae > Rhipicephalus > Rhipicephalus sanguineus. The sequence continues at coordinate 158,974,404 of NC_051182.1, forward strand.
CTACAGTTGAAGAAAACAATTAACATCCTCTATGCTTTCCTTGGACTGATTGTTCGATTCATTTGGTTGTGTCCTCGTTGTATGTACACCTAATCGTTTGCATGTTTGCCCGCGCTGGTACCGGCTTCTTTGTGCACTGCTTGCTTCTCCAACAACATACCAAAAGCAGGTCCACTCACGTCCAGCTCGTTTCCCATGGTGACGTTGCCCTGGAGCCGCATGCGCTTCAGGTCCGAGATGGCCGTCTCGTCGCCGATGTTGTATGCGCAGTAGCGCAGGCTTGGGCTCAGCTCGTCAACCCGCTGCTGGTAGAGGGCGCGCGGCACTTCTCCGAGGGCCTGAGCCAACTTCTCGTAGATGGTCTGCGCCTTGCTGAAGCTTTCCATGGCTTCCTGCAGAGTGGGAAAAGCAGAGTGAATGACACCTGGTGTTTACATCTCACACATCATAACACGCAGCTGCAGATAACCTGCGATATACCCAGTGCATCATATAAGCTGTGGCCTGTTTGATACCTCAATACAACAATTTAAGCAGTAAGGAACAACTGCACAGCCCAGGGTTCTCTCAAACATGTGGCCTGCAGACATATCGCTAGCAGCCCGGCCCACACATGATCATCTCCGTGCCATATTTTAAAAAACTTTCTAAATAAGTATGTTCATAAGCTACTCAGACGTGACAGGTCACCCCATGCAATCACCATGTGTTGATACATAACCATGGAATGAAAACTCTGTATTTCAGAATCGGCGTCTGGATTTCAGTCATTCTGGAGGTCAGTATCGATATCTTTCGCAAAACCGACATCAAATGCCCTTCAGAATTGTACATCATTTGGCAGTTTACATACTAAAACAAGACAAAGCTATGTTCCCATTATTCAAGCTTGACATAATATAACTACATAGGTCACAGGGGTGCTGGGAAAACTCCAGAGTACGCCAAATGGCCAGCCTTAAAACCCGAATTACAGCTCAAACACATAGTGTGAGCACTAGTCGTTGGTGTGTGGAGCTCTCACCTTCCACTGCTGCAGTTCAGTGTGGAGGGTTCCCTCGAGATAAGCACAGTAGGCCTGAGCTTCCAGCTTGCAACGAGCATCGCAACGTGTTGATGCTGTGCACAGCACTTCCAAGGCCTGCATTTGAAAAAGCACCGACATGAGAAGGAGCAGAGGTTCTTAAAGGGGCAGTGACAAGAACTTTAGTTTTCATATTCTTGCTTGAAATATAAGCACTGGTGTCGAGAACCTTAAAATGAGTATCATGGTGCCTTTGAATGCGTTGAATATGTCTTTAAGGGCGAGTCTCAGATACCCTGCTTCAAATACATATTTCTTTATTTTTGGGTAGATTTTTATGAAACTGTTGCACCTTATGTATTTTTATGCCTTGATTTCAAGTATACAGTCATTTTTCTAGTACAGCTTGCTGTTTTTGAAATATTAAATATTCCATGTACATTGTTAGGAGCAAGATTTATTTATATATTGTGAGAGTTATAAAGCAAATCAGCATATGACAATAACCTGGAATGAATACTGTATTCAGTAAAACAAGAATGGATGTTCTAGGCCCATTTGGACAAAAGTTATGGTATGTCGAACATTCCCAGCTTGATCCCAGTTTGGCCCAGCTTGACATCAGTCACTTGCAGATATTCAACATGCAATAACTTCTGTTCAAATGGGTCAGTGGATGATTGCATGATTTGAACATCGTGAACTGCATAGTAGTTATCATGGCGTGCCCACGCCATGACATGTTGTGGCTCGGGCAAGTGAGCCGGGCACAACATTTATACACTGGCTGTTGACGCGGATAAAGGAAACAAAACTCTAAAGTGCTCAAGGTCATGACGTGTGCCGACGTATGGATGTAGCCTCTTGCCCCCTTGACATCCCCCCCCCATTTTTCCCCCGTGTAGCTTTCAGCACGCTCATGGTGACAACAGGAGAGAGAAAGCACTTAGAGCAAGTGACAAATACATGTAACTCGCACTTTACGAATTCTAAGAATTTTTGTGGCAGACAATTAGTGAGACAATAAACACTGACAGTGAGGCCAACTGATGATTACAGCACAGCCCAGCACACAGTCACCTGCGCATGCTTGACAGCCTTGCGCAGACGTCCAAACAGGTGGAACCGCTTGCGCGGCTCCGTGTTGGCCTCCTGACGCAGCTGCATGGCGTGCGCCCACGCCCGCTCACACTGGACGACGATCATGAGCAAGTAGCGGGCGTCGCCACCCCCGAGAAGCTCATCGGTCACCTCGCGTCCCTGGTACCGGTGCTTGTTGCCTTGCAGAAAGTGCAGCGACTTGCGCAGACGGCGAAGACGTCTGCTACAGTAGCCCCTGAAGGAAAAGAATTTGTCCAAATTTAAGATGCAAACCAAGGTGAAAAAGTTAGGAAGACAGGAAAGAGCATCAAGGATCAAGCATGAATCAGCTGTACTCGGTTACAACCTAAAAAAAAATGTCAGGTCCACCCACAGCCATCACTTCCCCTCCCACAGAGAATTGGCATAAGTGCTCCATCCAATAGCGCTTACTCATTTTCGTGACTTCAAGCACTTCTTGCGTGTTTCAGATGGCTGAATTTCCCATACAGATGCACTTTTATGTTGCTAGTTTTAGGTCGGAAACTTGAACATGCAGGTAAATTTCCTCAGGGACTCGGACATAGCTGCTTTGCGAAACTTAATGTTCAAGTGGTAACGACGAACTTTAACTCTTAATATGTGTAGTATCTACATTAGCCGAGAAAAAGTACTTAGAGTTTGAGCAGAAACCAGCTGGCACGACTGTCTTTCACAGGTGAAGGGCAAGCATGCTGCGGTTCTGTCGGCAGAGCTGCCATTTTTTCTTAGCTTGTAACCGGGTTTAGCTCAACATGTTTCAACAAGAATTGAACTGTGCTCAGATAGCTTGTGAACACTGACCTAAGCAGTGTGCTTGATTGGGCTGGTTGGCACATAGTAGATGAAGAATAATGATGAAGAAGAAGAACAAGGAATAATGAAGAAGGTGATGAACACTTACCTAAAACTTGTAAACAGGAAGCAGGTAAAAGCACCAAGAATATGCTAAAAGTAATATATACATCTCCCCTAACTGCCCACATAATATGGGAGTGGCATCACTGAGTTTCTAATGGCTTTACTTGGGCTAAGTGTTCCTTAGATGCACCTAGCTTTTGATCTTTATAAAATGCCATGCAAAACAGTTATAGTCATTAATGTCCATGCTATGCTTTGCGTGTTCAACTGCCTGGCTTCAACAAGAAACGGATATTTTGGGTCAGTGCCAATGCTTTAATATAAGAACGTGCTTCCTGCGAAGGCAGAAACTATCATTATTGGCCAACAACTTCGAACATGGCAAGATAATCAAGGAGCATTGTGGTATTTGCTAATTAAGTTAAAGTGGACAAAGATGATTGGGCAAGTTCATCAAAGGAGTTGGCATAACCTGTTTACGCCACTACATATAGCTTCTTAAACATTTTGTGCTTAAGAAGTCATATGCAGTCAGTAAGCTGCTCACATCAACAACAAAACACACAGTGCAAGTCCAGTACCTGTAGCGCTGGTAGTCTCCGTGCCTGAGGCCATGCTTCTGCTGAGCGTCCTTTATTATCTGCAGGACTGCAAAACAAAAAGCTAAGGAAAGTTGCATTTCTTAAGTTTTCAATCCAGTTCTCGTTCAGTCCATCTATGTTGCATCCCCGCAGCTACTGAGAATTTAAGGGCATGATAATAGGAAACATTGTGTTGATATTTGAAGAGCATATACTCGAATCCTAGCTACAGCTTACTAGGATGACAAGTGTCAGTGCATACTTGCTGTACAACAGTAATAGAAAACACCGTGTAGATATTTGCAGAGTCGCATACGAGAATGTCCTAGCTACAACTTACTAGGGTGCCAAGTGTCTGTGCACACTTGCTGTCGGTGTCACAAGTGAATCTGACCTCTGGCAACAAATTCCGTGAAGCATAGAGTTTCCTACAATACTTACTAGAGGGAACTCTGGCGCTAGTGTCTATGGGAGCTGCAACGCATGACGCTTCAGCCAGCATAGGAATGATGGGTAGTACACAAATTTGTCTAAACTTCGTTCTTTCGGCTCCGTTTGGCTCCGCGTCGGCTGCATCCGCTTTGTCGCAAAACGAAGTTCAGCAAAAGTCAGCAATTCCACTTCACCACTTTAACTTTTTTAGGCTAACCAAATCAAACCTGGTCACGAAGTTCACAACGGTCTATTCTTTTATCCGAAACAAACGCCAAAACACAGCAATAAACAAAGCCACAAGTACGTTTGAAGCCGCAAGCACGAAGACTAGGCAAATTTGTGTACTACCCATCATTCCCATGGTTAGAGTGATCTAGAATAGGGGGAGTGTCCAAAGCGCCGCGCGAATGCATGGGAGGAGCGAGGGCCTTTTGCGGTGAACTTCCGCGCCGCGGCGCTGCCGTGCCGGACCCGTGGGCTTTCTCCGCGGCGGAAGCCGCGCCAAAGCGGCGAGCGTCTGCTACGCGCGTGATATTTTGGCCGCTATTTGCTAAAATTGTGGAAATTTGGGCAACATTTAATACTGCGTCACTGCAACATAATACTGCAGCGACTCATCACACAGAGAGCGCGTTTGGGTGTTGTGAAACGGGGTTTTTGTATATATCCTTGCAGCTGGTTTGTCACCGCATTGGTCCACACTTCCGCGGCTGTTTGAGGAACACATCCTGCGCTCACATCATCGTGAGAAAAGGCGCTTAGCTTACTTTCGTGTGGAATGATGAACGTAAACCTGCTGCAGGAGAGAATAAACTGGAGATAACCAGGAGAACGTAGCACATGCACATAGTAACTAGCTCATGCATGCTAACGCGTTTGCACCCTTCATATCCTATCTTTTATTTCGTGCATTCGATTTGTTTTACAAGGCTGCCTCCGGCGCTCTGCTGTTTCAAGCCATTTCATGCGAAGCCGAATGTGTCAGTCGGCGTGGCCGCGGCACCAAAAGTAAAAAATTACTCGTGTAACTCGCGTCTCGTTCACATGGTATACACGAAAATTGGCACGGAGGGGCACAAATGTACGTATGCCCAACACGACCGATAGGTCATATGCATCATTAACTTGACATGCTTGCCATTTGCGTAACGACTAACAGTAATAATATGGTGTATGGCGCGCAAACCCGCTTTTAGCCAGAAATAATTCTGACGATGTGGTCTGACGATTTTGGAACTTGTGCATCTTGGCAGCGCAGTGGAACGGACACAAGAGAAAGGAACACGTAGACAGGACGGGCGCTAGACATCAACTGAGAAGGGTACCCGTAGAAGGGTACCCGAAGGGCACCCGTATTTTGCGCAGCTTTGCTGCTCAGCAAGCGCGCGAAATCTACGAAGCATACTGTATAAGCACGGCCGCAGATCGAGCGGCCGTGGTATAAGTTTAGAAGCTGACAAGTGCGTGAGTACGCCTCATTGGCGTTGCATACAAAAGAGATAGAGTATCTGAAGCGACATTGCAGATATCAGTGTTAGTAACTACGTCTGCACCTTTTTGAATGTTGTGCGCATGTCTGTACAATTTCATCGTTTTTGTGTTAATTCTCAGTTCATGTTTAGCGCCCGTCCTGTCTACGTGTTCCTTTCTCTTGTGTTCGTTCCACTGCGCTGCCAAGATGCACAAGTTCCACACCCACCAACTAGCCCAAATTTCCGCGTTGAATAGTCTGACGATTTGTTTCCATCAGGTTATAAAAAACGTGGTGGTCACCAATATCGATGTCAACATGTTAGACTTACCCATGCATATTGAAGAACTGACCGCGTAGGTAAAATGTATGCGAAAAAAATTACATGAAAAAAAAAACCTGGTCGCTTATGCATTCGCCTGAGATGACTCGAAAACGAAAGCCATCTTTTTCGTCAGTCGATGCATTGAACCTCCCTCGCCCTTCTCCGAAAGCTTTCTGCACATAACGTGGTTTCGGACTGCCCACAGGATCGAAGGCATTGCAAGCTTTCTGCACCTCACCTGCTTTACATTGCCTACATAGGGGGCCGATCACGGAGGCAATGGACAGCGACCATGTCATGTGATGGCGTCATCATATGACGTCACGTTGAATGACGTCATAGTGACGTCACAAGTTCTGTCGACGTCATCGCGTGATGATTTTGTGCATCACTCGTGTTGGCTACGCGGGACGCCGACGGTGTTTGATGAGGCACCTAAGGCTTTAGCGTTAAAAAAAAGACAAACCAAAGAAAATGAAACGATAACAGTGCAACATCGTGTATGCCTCATTTCTTGTTACAACCGATCGCCCGAAAACAAACGTGATTCTCAGTTCAGAGCAGCTGATTGCACGCACCTGCGGGACAAAAGAGGCTTGCTTTACCCGTCTGGTCATCTCTTTATATTTATTCAAGAGATCAGCAGACTCGCTATTTAAGTACTCCGGAGCTTCAGCACGAAATTGTGGTAGACGCTATATTGAGGTCATCAGGAAAAAGCGGGAAATTACGGTCGGGTGCCCTGTGGGCGCACACTCAACTGCCGTAGAAACAATTGTATTTTATGCCACTACTCGTCCACATCTTTTCGTAAAGTCTGTGAACCGGGCGAACGCTAACCTCCGAGAACCGTGAAAACATCTGAAGTTGAGAATGATTGGTTTGAAACTGTTTTCATTTCGTGGCTTGAAGCAATGCACGCATCTCGCGCGAACGTTTCATAATGACTTTCAGCGATACAATGTAACATGCGATAATATATATATATATACCGTATTTTCGTTCAGGCAGCTTGTACAGCAAGAATGGGGGCATTTGCAACTTTGTTTCATGATACCTGGATATTTGTAAAGCATTTTCTATATTACGCCTTTTATGCAAAAACTTGCGGAATAAGGTTAGTTTACCTGGCATTGCTTTTCTTTGAAATGTTTGCACACGGTGAGCTGTACGCTACCTCAGAAGCAAAAATAAGCCAACAGCATTGCGGTCGTATAGCCGTCTCTATTATTTTTATCTTTTCTTTTTGTTTCCCTTGCGTCTTCCCGGTGTGCTCCGTACATAATAAAGAGCTTGTGGAGGCTAATGAAATGTCAAATAAAGCGGTGTGCATATGGCTAGCAAACCAGTGGCGACTATGAGTAAAAAGCTCGTGAACTCACTGCGCGCAAGTATTTCAGCGGACTGCGCGTGCAATTTACTTTTCTTAATAGGACATGTTAACTAGCGAAAAAAGACGTGGACGAGAAGAAGGAATACAGGACAACGCTAGACTTCAACTAAACTTTATTACACATAACATTCAGGTATATATAGACAACTTGGCGAGCGCAGTGAAAACATCTGTTATGTTATGTGTAATGTTATGTGTAAATGTTATGTGTAATAAAGTTTAGTTGAAGTCTAGCGTTGTCCTGTATTCCTTCTTCTCGTCCACGTCTTTTTTCGCTAGTTAACATGTCCTATTATTCACGTTACCAACTAGCCCAACTTTCCGCCTTAAATGTATTACTTTTCTTATAACTCTTAATTCGTGCATGCGTGATGCTATTGCCCGATTACTCTTGCGAATAGGGCTTTTTTTTCGTTCTTTGCTTGTGCGTGTCTGTTTTGCGCGTTTTTACACACGCACCAACGTTCTCGAACTCTGTGACCGGAACTAGGCCACGCTGATGCCGCTTGACACATGATTTTTTTTTGCATTCTGTTGTTCCCCAGCACTAACACAACACTTAAAGATGGATAAGCTTCATTCCGCACCGCATTATAAAAGTTAAGTAGGCTTCAAGTGGCCTGTGTGGAAACGCGGCGCAAGAAACTACAGCGCGTAGCAGACGCCCCTCGCTTTCCGCGCGCTTCCCGAGCGCGGAAAGCCCACGGGTCCGGCGCAGCAGCGGCGCGGCGCGGGAGTTCACGGCAAAAGGCCCACGCGGGAGCCGGCGCTTTGGACACTCCCCCTATTCAAGGTCACTCTACCAGTCATGGGCACGTTACCAGTAAAAAGTAACAGTGTTACAGTTACAGTTACCTAAGCCAAAAAAGTAACTCTGTTACAGTTACAGTTACAGAGTTTCTGAAAGTAACTTGTTACAGTTACAGTTACAGAGTTTCTGAAAGTAACTTGTTACAGTTACTGTGCAAAAGTAACGTCATTACTTTTCCGTTACTGTATAAAATAATAGATCACAAATCAAATTATAGAATTTATTTAATAAGGGTTGCACGTCGTAAAACCCTAGACGAAGGAAACATAAAAGGGGGCCCAACACCAGCAATCACTTTGAACGCCTCTTACATGAAGTGGAAAACGTGGTTGATGTACTGGAACGATGGCAGTATATCCTAAGAGGTTTATTAACTATACCCAGAAGCGCATGCGAAGAGCAGCGGGGAGTGCATCACGAGTGGTTACGACGTCCATTGTGTCTGCTCCATATGTTTAAGGTGTGTCAGACTCTGTTCGGAGAGCTTCCGGTCCGCTGGGCATATAAACCATTTTTAAGTCCCGTTATTATACCTTAGAACATGACAACGTGTGTTCACGAAATCCTAAGACTGCACACCTGCGGATGATCATGGCGGTATCTAAAAGTGCGATGCGGGGATCGGCGAAACAGGCACGAAATGATCAACGGGGCCTAAAGAACTCAAGCGGAATGTCGCTAAAGCAACCCATGCAACGCGTTCTAAGACCGAGCTTGTTGAGCACTGCTGGATGACAGGTCATAGCTTTGACCTAAACAATGCGACGACGCCGGTTTGTGAACGAAGGTGGGGGAAAAGAAACTCCTGGAATCGTGGTTCATTCGCCGCGGCTTGCAAAAACAGCCACGGCCCCCCACTGGACATTTACAAGGACATGTGTGACTAGTGGACTGGTTGACCTCGGCTCATTTTTTTTTTGTTTGTTTTTTAGGATGCCACCTCCATTGGAGGTGAAACGTCTGTCATTTTGTTAATAATTGTCGCATTAAGTCGGAGTAAACATTTTACAACCAGTTACAAAGAAGTTTTAAAATATCGCTTCGCTAGTTCACGGAATTTCTGGCCTTAGCCGTTTCGCGTTCTGCTGTTTTCTAGCCACCTGTCAAACACGATTAGCTCGGAGCCTCAGACGAGGGAGACTATAAACATGGCATCCTAATGCTCCTCCACCTGTACACCAAGAACATAGCTAGATGCTCAAGTGACGAAAAGGATATATATGCTGAAAAAAAAAAAAACGGACGCGAACTTAGCAGGCTGTTCAGTTGAACCACGATTGATTTACATGTTGCGTTAATGACAGACCTCCAAACTCGGTCTTCTGCAGGGAAGATAATACGCTTAGTCGCCTCCTCTCCTAAACTGCGAGGGGAGCCCTATTCTGGAAAGTTGAGGGGTGGAGAGGATATATGGTGAAGAAGAAAGTTCGAAAAAGTGTTGCTGTTGGATAATTTTTCATAAAGTCAGAAGTAACTGTAACGGTATTTTCCGTTACAGTTACTGCGAAAAAAGTAACAGTGTTAAAGTTACAAGTTCCTCTAACATAAAAGTAACTAGTTACAGTTACAAGTTACTGAAAAAAGTAGCTAGTTACCGGTAACGCGTTACTAGTAACTAGTTACTGCCCAAGACTGCACTCTACCCATGGTAGCTGAACGATCGCAGCGCCAGAGTCCCCTCTAGTTAATTTTAGGAAACTCTGTGCCGTGAAGACTGTTACGACAGCGGCTCGGTGTAAATTGCCGGCCAGTTATTACTAACGCTAGGTATAGTCCCGCAATAATAAGTGCAGTTAAGTGCACCTGTTAACACCCAAAAAGAGCCAATTTCTAATTTTGTAACCAGTTTCCGAGCATAAACATATTACTCGTTCGAATGTGAGGGAGCAATCGATCAGTTTGCACGTCTGGCGATACCACGGTCCGCGATCGAAACCGGCCCATGCGGCAAATCGGTCGCGTTCTGTAACACGACGAATTCAAGGCGCCGGAAAGCCAATCTATCTAACCGAAACTGCTTTTACATCGATAACCACAGCGGCAACATATGGCCCGTACGGTGCCGTAGGTAAGCATCGTTGAGCGCTCAGATTCCAGGTCGATTTTTAAAGCTATCCCCACGCAAACAAGCACGCTCTAAGAAGCCGCCGCAAGACCACAGATCTAACGCTATCTTCTACACGTAATCTCGATATTTAAGCCGCGTATTTCGTGCCACGTTGAGGTTTCACACCGGTGCTAATGCCTGTCACGTCGACGTAGTAGCCGGCATTCAAGGATACTTTCGAGTGTCAGTACGGTCTTTGGGGGCTCCTCAGCGGACTTGATATCGCCGGCTTGGTCTCCCGGCGCTTTTTCGACTTCGGCGGGCATGGTGTCGGCGCTCCTAGAACTTCAGCAACGAACAAACTTGCCGTATTTTAGGACGTACACACAGAGCCAAGAGGAAGTGGAACGGCCTGTGTGACATGGTAGCCCTGTCGTATCGAGCGCACGAACACATCAAAGAGGGTTGTGGTTTACTTTACAAGTTCGCCGCTAGGTGAGCATAGCTGTTGCATGATCATAACGTCAGAAGAGCAGTTTTAGTCAGCTCAATATTCCGGCTATTTCAATTTCCACCAAACCTCTTAATTGCTAAAAAGTATGCAAAGGCGGGCTGGTTTCGCTTTATTGTCGCATTGTCGCAAGCGCGGAAAATTTGAATGGTTCATTGGCCACTGCGCTACGAAGAGAGAATACTTGCGACAAGGTAAGTCACAAATTACTTACATTTAATCCACCCACATAAGGGTTTAACGTCAACCATTGCAGGGTAGCAAATACAGTGCAAATCTATCTTTTTCCCCCTTATCAGAAAAAAAAAAAAAATGTAGCAATGTCTTGCTCACTTCTGACTTAAAATTACTGCAAGTAAGAATTGTACAGCTGAATTTTACCGATTTCATTGAACTAAGTGTTGAACGGAAGTCACTTACGAAATCATCTTGGGCTAGTTGGTTCATACTGTGCAGAAAGGTATAACAATGCAATGCAAAAATACGAGGAGGAAAGGAAAGAGTGTCAATGTTGTTAACTTTGAGTTGCGTTGTTGCCTTTTTGCAGTTAAGAAAGTCACATGTGCATGAAAGCTTATGGTAAAAATAACAATGAAGGGTGTAAAATATCGGATATACACTGTGCAGAGTACATAAATAATGAACTATAAAAGCCTGCACACTTAACTGCAGCAAAATTAAAGGTGTAACCAACACCTGTGACACTGACACACGTCACAGTCACGTAACATCCATCACCGAAACATCGCAACACCACAAAAAAACGTGATTAAAGATGTTTATTTCATTCAATTAGTTTATTAACCTATAGATGTGATGCCATCATGACACCCAATTCCAATGAGTGATGGAGAGATGTCGGTGATCAGAAGAGTGGCCGGAGCAGCGGCATCAGAAGCCGGACCCAGAAAGGCACGTGACGGCTTGGGTTTTGAAACGTGGCGAGGGAGACAGGTGCTGCAAGCTCATACAGCCTTTGCTGCTCCTGTGAACAAAAGAACAAGCATAAAAAGTCAATGGAATCAATAAAAAGACTTGCGATTAGCTGTTTTGGTAATCCATTGCACAGCATACAATTCATGTGTAAATGCAGAAATACTCTAGTTATCTCTGATATTCTTAATAAGCATGTGTATTAATGATTAGCTCATATTAAATGAAACATTTCAGATTTACTTTGTTATATCGAATAATTCACTGTATCCAACAATCTGCTATAGCAATATTAGTTAGATCGAGGCTCAACAATAAAAAAATGGACGTAAAAATGAGGACAGAAAGGGACAAAACACTTACCTCCAACATGGGTTCCATTCAGACACAACACACTGCATGCAAATTATTGTGTCCACTGTCAGATTCATGGCGTGGGTTGGGGAAGGGCGATTAGGCGACACCCCCCCCCTCCACAAAGTTAATCTAAACACTTCCCCTCCTCTTCAGATAGGTGTCAGCTACAAAGTGAGGTAGGGAGGACTGGAGGGGCTATTTCCTACCCTTGACCCCCTCCCCCCTTCCCATAGTACAAACTGAACACCAAGAACTATTTTAGTCATCTGGAAGACACTCCCTTTTCCGGCACACCAATTATGGAGCAACGGGAAGTTAATGGAAAAAGGTAAGCTGGGTGTACTTACATGGTCGAGCTGCCTTTGAAGCTTCTCATTCGTTGTGACAATGGCAACCTGCGCTTCGAGATCTTGGTGGACTGACCGAAAACCTGCACATTTATCAGGGAGGGCAAAGAGACACAGGTTTAGTGAAGGGCTGTTTTGAGAAGCCATCAATCGTTACTCTATAAACCACTAGTCTGACAAGCAGTAGTTAATGAAGTAGTCAGGAAACTTCTCAGACTACTTCATTAATCTCTAAGTGTTCCATACCTTAGCATACAGGTACAATGGTAGAATACAATGCCTATGCATCTTTAATTCTAAGGTTAGCTCTAACCTGCTCGCCATGACTTGTCTGTGCATCGTGAAATTGAAGAATAACTCGTTTACAACTGATTGCCTTCTACATCCGGTGTCTGTTACAAGAGAGATAATGGGAGAGATAGGGTGGCCAACCATGTGTCTAAATGGTGTCTGTTATAAGCCTTTGTGACACGGCGCCCTCATCTGATGACGCGACTTACTTTTGCCATTTCTGTAGACTACTGGCAAAAAAGAGACCACAAACACTGAGCTAACGGTAAGCTAAGCATTCCTGTTGCCTAAAGTTTCTTTAACTACCACCTCTGGTTCAAATATCTTGCTACACATGATCGCTTTGATAAAGGCAGTGCCGTGCTTAATGAGACATTGGACGTGGGGCATTCTGGCAGAAATTTCCCCCTCAAATTTTTTTTACCTTTTTATGAATGTTTGCTGCCAGCAGATAACTATCGCATTTAATTTGAGTGTGTCGTTGAATTCGGTTTAAGAAGAGATATAACATGACTGACTGTACAATAATTAGATGCGGTAGACTCTCATTAAAGTGAGCCTACAGGGTCCAGACAAATGTGTACTGTTTAACAGGAGTTACTGACAGATGAACATGAGTGCAGAATACAAGTGCAAAACCGACCATATTAGATGCAGTTTGATTTAAGCAGCAGTTATGTTTAAGAGATTTCCGTTTACTCAGAGTCTACTATAATTATTTACATTGTTACACTGTAATTGTTCACAATTAATTACTGCAAACTATGCTGTAATTTATTCGAACACTTCTATTTGCTCTAAATTTGGTCTCCAGAACTTTGGCACCAAACTACGCAAATTTCGAGCATTTATAGACAGTCGATCATAATGTGTCACAAAGAGATAATACCCAATAGTCTGTTGCATCAGTACCTCTTACAAAGGGGTTCAGCGGTATGAATAACTCTGCAGCTGTAACACTCTCACCGAAGTTTGGTGATCCAATGAGAGAGAGGCACGGCCAGGGATGGCCATCCCTCCACAGCCACAAGCCCTTGCCGTGGAAAGTCCACTGGGGCCGCTCGTACTCGCCAACTTGAACGTGACCGTGGGACGGCCTGACTCGCAGGAAGAACTGGCGCAGCAGGAGGGTGTACACAGTCGGGATCACACCACTGATGCCCTCCGCACCATAGAAGCCGTTCACCTGAAAATCCAGATGCACATGAGGTGTTTGAAGTCTGAAGCTTATTAAGGCGAAACCCTTAGATGCCTCATCAAACGCGAAAATTGACTGGCGGTGGCGGCGGCAGCCTGCATCGGCGGTGTCGACACGAGTGATGCAAAAAATCATCCTCAATTGACAACGTCACCATATGATGGCAAAGATCGCCAAAATTTGTGATGTCATCATGACGTCACTATGACGTCCTGATGACGTCACCGCGTGACATTGTTGGTTGGTTAAAAGTGGGCCGATTACGGAGGCAGTGCAAAATTAGGTAATGCACAGAGAGCTTGCAATGCCTCCGATTTTGAAGGCAGTGCAAAGCCACGTTAGGTGCAGAAACCTACATCAGAAGGGGACGGGGTGGGGATCAATACATCGACTGCGAAGAAAAAGAAGATGAATTTCGCCTTCAAGTCATCTTAGGCGAGTGCATAAGGGACCCTGTGAGTTTTTGTAGTCTTTTTTTCCAAGGGACTCATTTATACTTTAGACACAACAAAATGAATTTAACAGACAATTAGTACACTACAGTGAAAGACAACTGTTAATGTCTTCTATGCTTTCCCTGGCCTAAATGTTTGTCCAATTAATTGTAGTTTTTTGTGAGATACATTGCAGTTTACACTTTTCAGGACCCAACGAAATTGTTAAGAGGTTGCTAAAACTTTAACGCAAAACGAGCGCAGCGGACAAAGAAACGACGAAGACAAGCGCTTGCCTTCGTCGTTTCTTTGTCCGCTGTGCTCGTTTTGCGCTAAAGTTTTAGCATTATGGAATACCAACTAGCCCGCTCCCACACCTTGTTAAGAGGTTCCCAGTTACATTAGTACATCGAAAACACTAAACGGCAACAACGTGGAATGAGCATACACCAGAATTATTAATAAAATCAAAAGCATACACAGATATAAATGTGTAATATGGTGCGATATGAAATGGTTACTGCCATGTAACAATGTAAACATAATGGATGCAATAATTTGGTGAAAGTAACACAAGCGAAGTTCATTATGTGATACATATGTATATATTGGGAATAAGTGAAGAGATGTACAAATATTAGCTACCAATTATTATGGAATGAATGAATTTTTATGGAGTGAATTCTTTAGTCAATTGTGTCAGGAAAGGGTGAAGAGACGGGGCTACCTTTAGATTAGTAGTAAGGCTATTCCAAACCATAGTTCCTCTTAATTCCAGTGTTGGCCATTTGTTTAAGGATGCAACTAGAACAAAATCCTATGATCAGGATAACACTACATGTGAAACTCAGTGTAAGCATAACATCAATCAATCATGTACTGAAACATACTAGAAAGCTGATTAGTATCCGTAATATCACCGTTTTGGAAGACATGGGCTGAAGCTACAAGCTACCTTGGGTGATGCAACGAGGAGGTCAAAGCGTGAACTCTGGTTGTTGAGGATAATGTTGGAGTAGCGCTCGGTGAGGTTGAAGTAGCCTGTCGCGAGCCTCAATGTTGATCGTGGTGGAGCCTGAGCGAGCAATCGCTCGGTGACTTCTTGGTCCTGCGAAGAAGCAATAATAGTGATCCACATACCCAACTGAGCCAAGAACAAACGGTGGCAAAGATGAGGAAGACAAGAGACTGTAAAAAAACAGAGGACAGAAAACAAGAAGGGGAAGACTGACCGTGTAGCCTCAATAAACCATTGAAGGCACACTGCTTTCGTGGATTTTTACATTTGGCGCTGTTGAATACTGAACAAAACATTGGTACAGTGAGATGGCGGACCACTGGCGTGGCCAGGGGAGGGGGTGGGGTTCAAAACCCTGCCGAAATTTTTTAATTTTGCATTTGTATATATATACAGGCACACATACAACACACACACGAACACACAAAGCATGGTTAGGTCTCTGTGTTTTCAGGGTTTATTTTCACTAAAATTCGGAGGGTGTTTTTCGGAGTTTATTTTTTCGGCAAAAATTTGGAGTTTATCAGAGTTTATTTTTTGTAAATCCCTAATTCTCTGAAATTCGGAGTTTAATTTTGCTTTATTATGAATACTCCACTATCTTAGATGAAATGATATCTGAACACGAAAACATGAGAATGCACGAAGTGTATATTTTAGTTACTTAAAAGGTTTGAACGCACAAACACACATACACACAAGCACAAATACCTGAATGCAAGACGCCTACATCTGCGTGTATTACAGCCTTAAAAATTGTTGTAATAGATGCAAGCATATTTTATACAGTCGGTATATTTGATGTCGTATGGCGCGCCCCAGTGCCTACAGGGGACTGTATAGTATCAAGATGCAGTCTCGTGCTCCCAGGGGCCTTGCATACATTGACGTCTCTCGCTTCGTGCGCGACAAGCCCTTTGTGAAATGTGCGGGGGGTGCTGTCTATGAGAGAGTGTTGACATGAGGTAAAGTTTATATCGACCAAACTGGCCAATGTATCAATGACCGCTTAGAACACGGTCTTTTAATAAAAAACGGAACAGGGTCTATTGGCCGTTGAAATCAGAGTTTATCGGATAAATGCGAATTGTCAGAAATTTTACCAGCAAGTGTTTATTGGATTGTTTCGCATTTATCCGAAAACAGAAGCCCTAAGTATGGTTCAACCCCCCACCCCCCTCCCCCCGAAAAGATTTTCTGGCAAAGCTATATACTGCGGCCGACCTATTGTCACGGGCTACAATCTCGATGGAAAAGACTTTTAAGTGTGTCACAAGCAAATGCACTTAAAACTACCACTAACAAATTTCTACTGCCAGTTTCAAGCTTCTTACATCAAATGTCCCGTGGTTTCTATTGCGTCTTCATACCTGGTTGTTTTGCGATAAAAGTAAATGCAGTACAAACAGCATTTTTCATTTTCTCCAATGGTCTTCTTAAAACACATGCCAATTCCCCCAAGAAACCAGGTTATTTATGCATAAAAAAAAAAAAAACGGTCATTGGTCACACGAAGGCAATTCTCTCTATGAAAGCAGGAAACAATGGCAAGTTTATTTGGTTGAGAGCTACAAACTCCTGTCAGACTTGGATATGTAACTTCCTGAAAAGAGACTCTAAGGCTGCAGTACCATTGCAAACATATGTGTACTGATCATTAAGTGATTACTACATATCTAGACCTGCAAATTCTGCCCATTTGGCGTTCTGTAGATTTCTACGCACTGTTCTACGTACCTGAGTGATGCCTAGCGGCGCCATCTGGATCAGTGGAAAGACCCAAGTGTCGGACGAACCACGACCTGGACTTGGTTGCGGGGGCACTTCCCTGTTTGGCTTGATGAGTTCGGAGAGCTGCTGGTTTGCAGCCGACACAAATTCTTGATGGCTGCCTGAAGTGAAGGTTTTTAAAACTTAAAGGATGCAAAGCAACCATTTGCTTATACAGACTATTAAAGAGAACAGTTGCATACAGGGCATGTCTGTATTTCACTCTCTTGCAAAAGCACAGTGGATTAGATTTGCATAAAACTATTGGAGGTTTACAGTTCTGGCTCCTTTTGTCAGACGAGTGCTGTGTACACACAATATTTCCACATCCACTTTCCATTAGGGGGTCGACAATAAGAAAGGTGCCAATGAAGTGTTCCCTTTAACAGTGTATTGGACTGTACAATAAACCATGTTTTTTTTAGGCTCCGTGAGTGCTGCTCGTGGAAATGAAACACGAAATCAAAACTTTCAGTATAATGAGTATGTGCAATTGCTTGAGATAACTGCATCATGCCACTACAAATTTGGCCACTAAAGGTGATGCTAGCTCAGATATAAGTGCATGAGCCAATATTACGTCGATGCAACGCAAACTAATGACAGCGGAAGCGAAAGTGTGTGCATTACTGAGCCCTGCATTGATGCAGTGTACAAAATTACAGAACACCGAAACAGTGCATGAAAAGCAAACGCACGAATGAAAATATTACGAGCTGTATACATCTTGAAAAAGTTTCGAATGAATTATACTGCTGCAGGGCTGAGATGCTTTAGTAAATAACTTGCAATGTGTAGATGGTTGAGTGCTTGCTCGTGGAGTCTGTTTAATGACACACAAAATTCAATTCTGGCATTTTACATGCTAAAAGCACGATATGATTACGAGGCACACCATAGTGGGGCACTCTGGATTAATGCTGATCATAAGGGGGAGTCCTTGACGTGCACCTAAATCTAAGTATGCACTTTTCTACACACCAAACTCCATCGAAATGCAGCTGCCGTGGCTGGGAATTGAACCCACAACCTCGAGTTCAGCAGTGCAACATTTTATCTGCTAAGCTACCACAGCGTGTATGTTGATATGTAGTAGCCATTTCATTTCTTTCATTGTTTTTCGCGATGTCTTACATCAGGCCCACAATCTTCGCAACAGAGCATTGAAACAGCCGATTCATTTTAGTGGCATGAGCAATGAGCATGTGCACTCCTGTTTCTTTTCCAAGAATATCTGGTCAAGCAATCACTTCCCGTTTTCCGAATATATTCATAAAAAGTCCCCTAAAGAACAGAAATCGATGATTCTGGTTCAATCTAAGAGTTATAGTGGATAGATGTAATATTAGAGCATAAGTTAAGGACCAGTTAACTGACAGGACAATGAATCATAATTAATTGATTGAGTTCACTGAAAGTCTGTGAGCAGCTGAGATTATTGCGGCTCCTTGCAGAGCAGATCTCAACCACGCACTTCTTACTACGTGGCCTCTGAGATCTGCTCCGGCAGTGCACGAAACACGGAGTTATCTCAAGGAATACACCAGGTCACGCAAACGCCAACGTGCGAATGCGACTACCAGACACCAAAGTTAAAGGGGTGGTGCCACCATGTTTGTGGCTTGCGCGTTCTTTGCTGTAAGCATTTGCTATAGCTCCAGGAAGAACGATGCACGCACCAAGATTCGTGTATTCTCGCTAAATAATTTAATACCGCCTTTTGATGTGGACAACTTTCGGTTTCGGTTTCTGGGCGCCGAGGTTGGGCAGTGATGTAGAAGTGTAGGAGGCGTGGTCACGTGAGCACACAAGGCTGTGACGCACTTAGCCAGAAAATAATCGAAACTCGGCGAGTGATGTAGCAACCGATGCTTTGCGGGTACTATAGTGAACTAGAATATATTCTAGTTCACTACAGCCGGTACGTGCGTTGCGGAGGTGGCGGAGGTCCGCAGGTCACTCACGTCACTACAGCAGATCTGGTGTGACGTCACTACAACTTTCGTTGTCCATCCTACAGATCTACGTCAGTGTTGGCGCGCTGGCGATGGGTTTTGATCGGGAGAATGGGCATTTAGGTACACTTTGGAAGTGAATTAAAATATATTCTAAACGTTTTCTGTGTCCGACCCTTCGTGTGGAGTGTCCTTGCATACAGAGGAAACCCACAACAGGCTTGTGATAGCCTCGAAATTTGATGGCACCACCCCTTTAAGGATTAGGGTTGCCTCCAGAACTTATTTTTTGTTTTTTACATATGCTACATACCTTTGAAAGGATGTATGTTGAAGCTGGGATGAACAGAAACAGAGTTGTCCCCTTGGAGTTGTAGAGAGAACGAGGAAACGGTCTGGACGACGCGGGAGAAATAGTCGGAGAGGTGCGGACAGTCTCGGAAGACGACGTAACGATCCTGCCGGTTTCTGAAGTACTGGTCACTCAGGTTGGCCCTGCGGGAAGGCAAGAGAGGAAGGGTTAGACAGGAAAGAAAATATGACGATATGTAAATGAGGGTAGCCAGCTGAGTGTTTCAATAAGTCACATTCTAATTTGTTTATAAGCAAGTATGACAGCATGGACAAAGAAGGCACACGAAACAACACATCATCATCAGTCATCGTCACAACTAGCAAAAACAAATGTACACATGGCGCCCTGAAGGAGTTAACAAAAACGCAAGTGTAAATTGGCAGACAATTAATGGCAGGAATAGAATCACCTGCTCACCCACTCAAGATGAGGGTGTCGTCGAACAGGTAGACCTTGAGATGGCTCAGTCCGACAGTCTCGTTCCAGCGTGCCGGCAGTAGCCAGCGTATGAGTCCGCGAAGCCGTGGACTGTGGTACAGCGCCACCTGTGAAGAATGAGGCATCACAATCGTCATGTATTATCAGGCTATCTTATGTCCACTGTAGCACAAAATCCCCTCCCAATGATATTCGATTTGCCCAATCTCGTGCGAGCTCATTCCATTTTATGCCTGTAGACTTCTCAGTTTTGTCACTCCATGAAAGCCTCTGTTGTCCTTGGCTACCTTTCCCATCTCTTGGTATCCCTTCTTTGCTCTAACTGACCACTCGTTACCTGTCCCTTACTTGTCTATAAGTTCCTAGCAGTACTACAAATTTTTGCATGTCAGAGAGAGTGCTTAGGTTAATCACTTATGCTCTCAACCGATTAAGTTTCAGGACAGTCGTACCCTGATATAATGAACCTGTGTATAATGAATTATCATGCATAACGAAGGAATTGTAAAACTCACCTTACCAACGTCAGTGCGTAATGGGTATAAGCGTGAGCAAATATTAAATGTGACAAAGGTGTCAACTGCCATCCTCAAGATCAAGAGCATAAATAAAACAAGGTAAATGTAAAATTTTTCTCAACAACATTACCACTAACAAATATCAAATAAAACAAAAGTATTTTGTGCCACGTACCCAGTGCTTATTGTAATGAAGTTTTATTGTACTACAGCCTTTAGATTCATCCTCCAGATCTATTGCATCAAGAGTTGATGAACATAGAGAAGTATTCTTTTAAATTATAGAAATATGTTCACCATAAAAACTCATATAACACTGTAATTATGCAAGCTTTATTTATGACAGAGAGTCTAATGCAAACCAAAGGCAACAAACACATAACTGTAAAGAGCACCTATAATTTCAAATGATTTTTCTTCGACCCTCATACAATGAAATGAGCTATTTTATGTCAGCTGTATCTCAATTATGTGCGCCCTAATTGCTCCATCACTCACAGTCTGCAGGTACTGTGATAAGGTCCAATATTATGATTTATCAGATTGCTATAAGCCAGTGGATTGAGCATTTCATCACTAATATATCAGTGCATAGCAAGTATATGCTTAAAACAAATATCATCTATAACAATGCAGGCAGTTTTATGCCAGATAAAGTTTCAATGTACAAAGCTTGGGCTATATCTATTTTGCTGTCAAAATGTCACAACGGCCATAGACTAAATAGACCAGCGAAATAGAAAGCCCAAAATTTTAATTAACTTCTTTCTTAAACCAAACTGTTCATCAGATGCAGGGACCACAAACCTGAACTTGGCTCAAGGGCTCCACAGGTTCACCATGATCGCTCACGCTGCTTGATGGAGCACCAAACTCTTGTAACAGGGGCATCAAAAGCGTGCGTGAATTTATCTCGCCCCGGGATCCCCTGGTGTAGTCCAGCAGCACACGGATCTCCACGTTTCTCCTGGCTGCCGCGTGCAGTTCTGATACCTGCATCAAGGGTTTTTTAAAAAGGCCTTTAAAGGCTGACTACACCTGTGTCAAGGGTTTTTAATAAAGGCCTTTAAAGATCAACTACAGCCGTTTCAATGGTTTTTAATAAATGCCTTTGAAGTTCAACTGCACCTGTGCCCAGGGTTTTTAAAAAGGCATTTAAAGGTCAACTACACATGCGTCGAGGGTTTTTAATAAAGGCCTTTGAAGATCAACTACAGCTGTTTCAAGGGTTTTTAATAAAGGCCTTTAAAGTTCAACTGCACCTGTGGCCAGGGTTTTTAAAAAGGCATTTAAAGGTCAACTACACATGTGTTGAGGGTTTTTAATAAAGGCCTTTAAAGATCAACTACAGCTGTTTCAATGGTTTTTAATAAATGCCTTTAAAGTTCAATTGCACCTGTGCCCAGGGCTTTTAAAAAGGCCTTTAAAGATCAACTACAGCTGTGTCAAAAGTTTTAACACAGACCTTCAAAGGTAGACTACACCTGCATCAAGGGTTTCTAAAAAAGGACTTTATAGGTCAACTACATCTGTGTCAAGGGTTTCTAATAAAGGCCTATAAAAGCCAACTACGAAAGACGTTTCAGCACATGTAAAAAGTCTAATTTCAGACGATGTAGACACGAAACAGCCCCCATGCAAGTGTTTGACATTTAAAATATGAATCAACGTAATGAATTAACAGCATAAGAGACAGAAACTACTACTTACACGTTGTCGCATCAATTCACCCAGATGTCCCTATTTTTGCAATGAGTGAACATGTCACAAAAAGGTACTGAAAGTAGATTATCAATCCTGGTAGTGAAATTAGAAAAGAATAATAACAAAGACCATTATTTTTCCTTCCCAAAAGTGGCTCGACCAAGAATGTATGTTCAGTACCAGCACAGCTTCACGACTAGATGCGCAAAATTAGGCGATAGATGTGGCAGCAAAAAATCTCAGAGGCAATGTGCTGAGATTTAAAATATCTACTAACCACCTCGTGTACAGGCCAACTGCCTCGGTACTATTTAAAAGCTGTTAAAAAGAAAGTTTAGCAGGCCTCTAGCCTTCCCAATATTGCTTCTTTGGTATGTAATGCTAATTTATAGCTAATGTAGTGAAAGTAAAAATTTGTTGTAGGTGGCCTTTAACTCAGTGTCCTGGTAGTCTCTGTTACTAGCTAATAATGATACTGATACTAATGTATGCTGATGCACTGAGCAAAAACACAAGAACACTAGCAGAGTGGTGTAGAGACAGATATTTAATCAAGAATGTGTTTATTTTATAAAGAATTCTGTTCATTCACGAATTTGTGCTGCAGTAAACAGAAAGAGGAGAAAAATAATAATCTATTCACATACAACATGTAAACGTGAATTCGCCATCATATTAACTGATAACAGCGTAATAATAATAATAATTGTTGAGGTTTAAAGTCCCAAAACAACGATATGATTATGAGTGATGCGATAGTGGAGGGCTCCGGAAATTTCGACCACCTGGGGTTCTTTAACGTGCACCTAAATCTAAGCACACGGGCCTCAAGCATTTTCGCCTCCATCGAAAATGCGGCTGCCGTGGCCAGGATTTGATCCCGCGACAATCGGGTCAGCAGTTGAGCACCATAACCACTAGACCACTGTGGCAGGTCTGATAATTGTACTTAAATGTGTTGCGCGTTTAAAACAAGGGAACTGCCAGATTTATGACCAATTTATTTGAGTTGGTGGTATTACCACTTCCATGCGTTGAAGATAGCACAAATCATCTCGGCATTTTTTTTTTTTTGTAATGCAGTGTACCAGATGAAGATTACACTAAATATTTTCGAAGTACTCACCAGGTCTTTCTCAAGTTCGCCATTGCCGAGGTAGAGAGAAGCCAAGACGATGCGCTTGCTTGCAGACGCTGTCAGTTTCTGAAAATTTGAAAGGAAGAAGGATTTATTACTCGAATATACATATTTTTTAAAAAGAGTGTTTTGTGGTGTCTGGTCGGTCTTTATTTTTCTGGCTTGTTGACTGACACAAGACGCTCTGAATCAACAAGTCACACGCTTCTGATACTTAATTTTCAATTTTAGCTGTGCCTTCCGTCCCATGAATTGAACTGAAGCAATAAATGTACATGCAACCGTCCTGATGTCACAAAAGACGCTTGAGTTCCAATAACACTTAGCAGTATTAACAAAGCCACTTGTGCACCACAAAATAGTTAATTGGTACAGTCAAAGCTTGCTCTAACGAAGTCGCACCTAACATACAAAACACTTTGCTATAGCAGAAAATCTGTTATAAATGGAACTTGACAGCACTGTTGGTGGTGAGGCTAATATACATTCACTTGATCATAACCGATATTTTGTTATACTGAGGTAAAAGTGTAGTGTACTTCAGGCCAAAGAAAAAATGTCTCGGTCAATTTACAGAACTTGCGTTAAATGTAAGGAAAGGGATAACTGACAACCATCTTTTTGCAGCACGTAGTCACAAGGAAATCCATACGGATTTCTCAGAGAGGAAAGCTTCTAGTTGAATAAAAATTCATTCTGGTCCGGGGATAGAACTTCTTTCATAACCTTTCCGCGACCTTGTGGGATTCTGCAGAACTCATTTACAATATTGTTAAAGGTAAATGTGTCAATCAATGGTGTTCATGCAATCATGATGTTGACACTAGGAGTAACATACCAGGAGTCGACAGTGACTCGGCGGTATGTGACAACGTACCCTGAGCTGCTCATAGAACTGGCTTGGCTCCTGCAGCACAGTGACGTTGTCGCCCGAAACGGTGAAACCAGGACCGAACTTCCACAGCCAGTGGAAGTCCTCCATGGTGCCCGACTCTGCCATCAATGGCTAGCTGCAGCCCAGACGGGAAACCAACAGAAGATTTAGCGTCAAATTGTTTCTTGCAGATAACTGTGGATAAATTAAAGAAATCAGAAGAGGAAAGATTGATAACACTTTTTTTTTTCATTTATTCTTTTTCTTCCTTATTTTTAATTTCTGTAAACAAATATATGCCATATACAGAAGGATGTCCCAAAGTAAAAGCTAATACATGTATAAAAATATGAGAAAATACAGATGGCAGCTCGGTTAAAAAGCACCAGCAGGAAGATACAAATCAACATATTTAAATGTCACCATCTGACAGAAATCTGTCAGGTTGGGAACAATTGGGACTCCAACAAAGAACTTTAGGTAAACAAATGAAGTGTAATATAAAGCATCATATCAATTAAGCTTTATGGGCATTAGGAAAGATCGCAAACATTGTGGAAGCAATTATACAAATTAACATCAGGCAAGGGAAAAATTCCTATTAACAACGGTTAAAGAAGTGACAACGAGAACGACATTGTTCAGAGACTTGGCCGCGGGTTATGTCAGTAAGATCAGCACTCACAGATTTACGAAAGTTGATGCGATGTCCCACAATATCACAGTGAAGCTTAAATAAACACAGACATGATGTCGCGTAAATCACGATGTATTAACGCGAAGCCGGACAACGAATCTAAATTTGGAACAAACTGCCGTAGAACTGCCAGGCTTTCCTCACAAGAAGCTCAGCTCTAAGTAAGCACTCAGCTTTTACTGCAAAGCCACGCACATGCACTTTCGCTTAGCTAAGCTGAAACGTCGCAGTTAAAGCGCTGATCCAAGAGTTGGGTGCCGTCGAACCGCTGTCTAGGTACGATAACGTGAAACAACATAGCGCAATGACACGTCGCGATTTCAATTTAGGAGCAGTCTTACGAATTGAGAAAGGATCGAGAAATGACGCAATTGCATATCGCAGCAGTTCTCTGGGCGATACGAAATGTTATGCAATACAGCATTCAAACACGTACAAAGTAGTGTGTGCTGCAATCTTTGGGGCGTTGTACGTTTAAACATCTTCGTACTGAGAACTGTACGTGCGATCGAACTTAAACGACACTAAAGATGAAGCAAAATGATGAACTTACACGAGTGCCGGAGGGAGCACGCTTCTCCCAGCAGAAGACAGTGTCGTTCGCAAAAAGACCATTGCATGTCGCTAGCATCTACAGCCATGTGATGCTTAGAACATGGCGGCCATGACGTACATTTGGCGTTTGCAGTGGACAAAAGCATAGCCTTTGAGATTTGCAATTTAAACTTCGAGATGCTTTGAGAAAATTATTGTCTTATATTTAAATTTGGACTCCACCTTAAAAAAAACTAAAAAACAAAAGCGCACAGAGTTAGTGTGGTAACTCAAAAATTTATTGCACTAATTTAGTTTTTGTAATAATTACGCAAAAGCATAGCGTTTAGTATGCGAGCAAGCCGATAGAGAGACGAGACAATCCATTGGCCAAATTGTGATGGTCGTATGCGTGTTTACGCGCGCCCACTGCCTGTAGTAACGATTTGTTATCGCGCTGTGCAGTTGCGAGAAAATCGTGTTTACTGCGCCTCGATCATGGAATGACAGTCGTCGTGTTCCCCAGTAAAAGCACATCGACGGTAATATGTAACCCATGTACGTAGTTTCCCACCGCCGTGTCACTCCTAAGCGCGATCCCCGACAAACCTTTCCTCCCAGTTTGCGCTCTTGCGTAGTTTTATAAAAAAAATGTCGGAGACTCGCTTCTGCATCGAGTACGCTAAACGGGGCACCGCGGGTTGCAAGAAGTGTAAGCAGAAGATCGAAAAGCAAGCGCTGCGCATCGGCAAGATCGTGCCCAACCCGTTCTCAGACAGCGGCGGCGAAATGAAGCAGTGGTTTCACGTGGAGTGCATCTTCGATCAGCTGTCGCGGGCACGCGCGACCACGAAGAAGATTGAAGACGCGGGAGACCTCGAAGGTTGGAGCGAGATCGAACCTGATGACCGCAAGCTAGTCCTGAAGCACATCAACGAACTGTCCGAGAAGACCGGAGTCACTGTAAGCCCCGGTAAGCGGAAGACCAACAACGCCGGCAGCACGCCTTCCAAGAAGCAGAAACTGCAGACGACTCTGTCTCAGGGTTTGGACGATACGGAGGAACAGCTAGACCTGGGTGACCTGGAAGCGTCGCCCGGGGCGACAAAGTCCAGCAAGGACGACGCCTTCAAGGAGTTCCGTAAGCTGTGCGCCGCCATCTCCGAGGAGTCTACCTACACGGGCAAGACGGCGATAGTGGCGAGGTTCTTCAAGGAGGGCTGCACCCGCAAGGGCTTCACGGGAGACCTCTACCTCTGGGTCAAGTTCCTCCTTCCCATGGTCAACAAGCGGGTGTACAACCTCCAGAGCAAGCAGCTCGTCAAAGTCTTCAGTCGCATCTTCGGCAACGGCTGCCACGAGGAGATGATCGAGGACCTCGAACAGGGTGACGTCGCACGCACCGTCGGCGCCTTCTTCGAGAAGTACGGCTCCCCGGCCAGCAAGAGCACCCTGACAATGCAGGACGTTGACGCCTATTTAGAACGTCTCTCTCGACTCACCCGAGAAGACGACCAGACGCAACTCCTGAGGCACCTGAGTGCCCGCTGCACTGCCAACGACCTGGTCATGATCGTCAGGCTCATCAAGCACGACATACGCATCAACTCCGGTCCGAAACACATCCTGGAGGCACTGCACCCAGACGCGTACCAGGCCTTCCAGGCGTCCCGTAACCTGGAGGACGTCGTGAGGACTTCGAAGGAGGGAAATGTCAGTGTCTCGGCTAGCCTGATGACCCCGATGATACCCATGCTGGCAGAGCCCTGCGGTTCGGTGGACGACGCGTTCGCAAAGTGCCCCAACGGCATGTACGCCGAGATCAAGTACGACGGCGAGCGCGTCCAACTGCACAAGAAGGGCTCTGAGTTCCTGTTCTTCAGCAGAAGCCTGAAGCCGGTGTCTGCGCATAAGGTGCAGCACCTCAAAGACTTCATTCCAAAGGTACTGTAATAATAATAATAATAATTAATAATTGCTGGGGTTTTACATGCCAAAACTATCATGCGATTATAAGGCACACCGTATTAGGGGACTCCAGATTTAATTTCGACCACCTGGGGTTCTTTAACATGTGCCTAAACCTAAGTACACGGTTGTTTTTTGCATTTTGCCCCATTGAAATGCAACCACCGTGGCCAGGAATAGAACTCACGCCCTGGAGCTTAGCAACATGACACCCTACATGTTAAGACAGCACAGCGGGTGACGGTATTCACAGTTACCTGGTACAATTTGAAGTGGACCATAAGCTAGTCGAGTGCCAATCATGCTGGAAATGGTGATAGGCTAAGCACTTACTGTTATAAAGCTGTCTGCATTGTTGGAATCGCAGAATAAGTTGGGCCAACATTATCACTTGTCCTTGCCTGTACTGTTCCTTGGCATTTGTTCTCATCTATTCTAACTTTGCCCTACGCTACATTCAAGGCCTAGCAGTCTGTCGTCCCAAGGTATATTTGTGCATCTCCGCCAAAATAACGCATTTGAGCAGCATTATGAGGGTTGCAACAGAGACTGCATTTGATGTTTAACTACATTCTGCTAGTTTATGCATTTTAACTTTTATTTGGGAAAACTAGTGTTCTAAGTGAGAATGGGCACTCTCACACTTTTTTTCTATATCTAAGACACGTCTAAACAATGCCTACAAAGGGTCTTCATAACAGCCTTTTTCTGATGTACAGTTTCAATTTTGTTCAAGTGCAGATCTCCATGCCCTCCGTGGCTGGCCAGCCTGTTTGTCACAGTTCTGTTCCTTCGTGAATTCGTTGCAGACAGTGATGGCCATGTCTATTGCATTTATTGTTACTTTCGTTTCATCAACTTCCCACCTGGTAGCTCTGTTCTCCAACTGCACCTGTTTTCTTGCACATCCCCACCTGCAGGCTTTGTAGAATCACAAAAAGGTAGACCAACCGAAAGATGAACTGAAAATTTAATGACGTTTCAGCTCCCCATACGGTAGCCTTGTTCATAATAAAAACCCCCATGAATGAGGCACAGCTTATTTTAAAGGGGTACTAGCACAAAATTTCGCGCCCGAGATAGCCTGCGGGATCGATTCCCGTGAACATGCGTATATCATCTGTAAAATATCAACAGCGAATATAGCTTGGATGGTATTTTATATGAATTGAGATATGGTATTTTATATGAAGTTCTCGTGCACAATCCAGGGATATACGGCGCACCTCACGGCATTGACACCCTTGAAAGTGACTCGAGGTGACCCCCTTACTTCCCCAATGGCACCACACTGCAGCTGGTACAACAGGTTATGGTGACGTCACAGTCACCATTTTTCTTTTGCCACGCTTGCGTCAGCGGACTACTCTTCTGTGGCTGCTCGCGAGTCCATGGGTGCAGCGCACACGATGAAAGTTTTGTGTTTGGCGACACTGCTTTCCCGTTACCTGTTTGAAAGGACTTCTTGATCGAGCAGATGATGCGGACTGCGCGGAAGTGCATCACAATTCTATGTGCTGACGTGACCGAGCATTGCACACGCTAGGTGTTGATAGTCGCACCCGGCGGCTTATTTCTGGAGCTCTCTCAAACCGAAACTGAGACTGATTCGTAATGAGGAGCCTGTAATTATCTGTAGAAGGGTACGCATTTGGGCTGGTTGGTTCATGATTACGGGTGAAAAACAGCGCTAAAAAAGACGGGACAAGAAAGGACACGAGGTTGTTAGTCAGCGCCGTGGTCTCGTGTCCTTTCTTGTCCCGGCTTTTTTAGCGCTGTTTTTCACCTGTAATTATCTGTTGCGCACCACAGCAAACGATGTGGCGTGTTATGACTTAACAGACCTCCAGCAACACATTGCAGCAGAAAAACGTGAGGCCAAAATTTTTGTGTCAGTACCCCTTTAAGCACGCTCCAGTAATGACCCAAGCAGCAGCTGTATGTTGTCAGAAGTTTCTGGTTCTCTTCATCGTGTGTGCCATGATTTGAATGGATTCTTGAATCCTTGCACATTTCTATCACGGCGCACTCGCTAAATAGACATGATGGGACACTTCCGACGACATAAACGCGCTGCTTGCGTCATGTGCTGGAGCGTATTAAGGCCCCTAAACCACCCAGAGGTTGAAATTTAGTTGTGGCATTGTGGTTGTGCACAAGTCTACAATAAATGCATAGCTGTGAGGACTTTTCGAAATGGTGCCGTAATAGAGGAGTTACACGTCTTTTGATGATTAAAACATGGACCTCGCTCGTTTCCCTCTTTCTTTTGCTACACTCCATTCGTCAGTTCGTTTCTCCTCCTTGCCGCGAGAGGAGTAAGAGCAGGGAGCGTGTGTATATCTACTGCAGACAAACAGGTTCTTGTTGATGCTGACATGACGAGATGCAGGTGCTGACGTCCTGATCAAAGCTGAGCAAACTGAAAGGCCCAGAGAGAAGCACGGGATTGTTTTTCTATTTCGTGGCGCGTCTGCGGCTCGTACCACTCCCATGTTTCGCATTCTTGGTAGTCGCAGCATTCTGAACTCAATACGTGTGTTTACTTGAAATTAAAAAAAGTACCGGAGGTTGCTTAGGGTCCTTAAAGGATCCTCTGCAACTTTCTTGTCTGCTTCGCACCTAGTCGTTCTATTCTCCAGCTACACCCGCTCTCTTGAACATCTCGACCTGCAGGCTTTCAAGCACGGCCACGACCTGGTCCTGGACAGCGAAATCCTCATGGTGGACACGCACACAGAAAAGCCGCTGCCCTTTGGAACGCTGGGCATCCACAAGCGGGCAGCCTTCAAGGACGCGTCCGTGTGTCTCTTCGTCTTTGACTGCCTCCACTACAACGGCAAGAGCCTGCTGGATCGGACACTTCGTGAGCGCCGAGAGATCCTCAAGGCTAACATGACACCCATCAAGAACCACGTCATGTTCAGTGAGCAGCACGTGATCACAACGCGTGAGAAATTGCGAGACCTCATCAATGATGTCCTCTCTCAGGGCCTGGAAGGGCTCGTGCTCAAGAACCCCGACGGCGTTTACGAACCGGGAAAGCGGCATTGGCTCAAGGTCAAGAAGGACTACCTTAAGGTGAGCATTGAGCACAGAAGAATCTCAGTGATACAAATCTCAAGGGGGAGCGAAAATATTTGTATCACTCAATATTTCGTGTCACCAAAAAAACTAGCAAGATCCGTTTTCAAACCACGATACACACACAAAACATTTATTTCCATAGAACTCACGTATGGCTTTCTGGGACAAACGTGAACAGACCAATAAGGAACAGCGCAGCTGCCTGCTGCGAGCATGCGTGTCAAAGCTTTGCTTGAGGCCAACTCAAAACTAAGTGTCGGAAGTCCACTCCACCATAGTCATAAGCAAACAACGGGAACGCCAAAACAATGCCTTTTTTACAACTTTATTGCCTTTAATCTACCGCTGTGTTAGCCGCGTACCTTCGGCACTGTGTAGTCAATAGCGACCACAATTTCGTTCGCAGCGGTTTTCCCTAACTGTAGTATTGTTTTCAGTTCGTGTGCGCTGGCCGCGCACGTGCCTTCCAAACTTACGTCGTTGCTATCTATGGTCGTGTACCAATGTCACATGGTCACATTTTGATCTTGATCAGGCTTGATCCTGTCTCATAATGCTTAATTATGATTGGCTCCTTTATGTAAGCTGCAGAAGAAAACCAGTCACACTTGAGAAATTTGATCCCGATTGGGCTGAATCGCGACCAGCAATGCGCTTTGTGACACTGATCTTACACTATTTTTGGCCTCTCTGTATTCACAGTAGAGAGAGGTGTTATAGTAATTTACATTGAGTAACGAATGGAGTTGGGCTGATCTACATGTCCATACTACTGAAACGGTGCCACAAGGGAAGACGAACGCACATGAAAAAGAGGACACGAAACACAAGCGCTGACTCTCAACTGAACTTTTATTCACATGTGCGGAACATAAATATATACCCATGCATGACCTCACACAGATAGCAAACCCGTACATAAACGTATGAAAACCGGTGTGAACAAACACTAAAAAAACCAAAAAACAAAAGTATATCTACCCATTCAAGTATAAGATTTCTGTGTTCTGCAAGGCTACAGACAGGAAGCTGATGCATGTCTCTTTTTTCCTTTTGTATGTGCCAAGCCTCGATAATGTCTCGAGTTGTCTGGTTATGATGCCATGACACTATGCGAGTTTCATTGAACTGGGGTTTACATCCACACTGCTGACAATGCGCAGCCATATGTGATAGGCGATCGCTACGTACACCCGAATCATGTTCTCTTATCCTAACATTAACACACCTTCCTGTCTGGCCTATGTATGCAGCGCCGCATGACAGGGGGATTTGGTAAACAACACCCATGGCACACACATCTACATGTAATGTGATCCACATGTAATGTGTAGAATGTGTAACTGGAGGTCTGTCAGCAACAGAATGGGTACAGAAGGATGGGTCGCATAGCTGAAGATTGCCGAACGCAGAGTTAGACTGTTAGGAGTGGTCTCCTACTTGCAGTAGACGTAAAATAGGCTTACGACAATGAAACACAGATGTAAGCGGGAGCAGCATTGGTGTCGCCATCTTTTGACGCCGAGTTAATCTACAGCATACTACAATTGCAACGAGTCTGCCAGTGCAAAGGAATTGGCAGTCTTTTGTTGACAATGTTTAAATAACAAAAGCAATGTTAATGTTTTGTTGTCAAACAAGACATCGGAAGATGTCGTTGGAATATGTCACTGATCTTTGTATTTTAATATAGACCTTTGAGACAAGTCATGCGTATGGCACCATTGCAGTCCCTTGCTTGTGCTTCATAGTGATTATCAATACTAGAAACGGCAATTAAATGCTGGAAGTTGCTTGTCCAGGCAGTAGAACAAAGCTTTACAAATTATGCTTTTTTATGTGTCAACG
Source organism: Rhipicephalus sanguineus (assembly GCF_013339695.2). NCBI lineage: Eukaryota > Metazoa > Arthropoda > Arachnida > Ixodida > Ixodidae > Rhipicephalus > Rhipicephalus sanguineus. The sequence continues at coordinate 159,006,446 of NC_051182.1, forward strand.
TTAAAGGTTTACCAGAAAGGGCCTTTTCCCTGTCTGACTTCACAGCTGCCACAATGTGTGTGATGAGAGGAGGCTGATGTGTCAATATCAAGGCAGCAGAGCCATGGGATTTTCTCGTTTACTGTGCATTTTAAAGGTGGCCTAAGTGCTGCTTTGCCGGAAAAAAGGATGTTAGTCCAACTGACTTCTGTGTCCCTTCAAGTGAAAGACCTTATGCGATCTGCAGGGTGGCAGCATGGCAGACTCGGCCGACCTCGCAGTGCTGGGAGCGTACTTCGGCACCGGAAGCAACGGCGGCATCATGTCCATCTTCCTGATGGGGTGCTGGAATCCGGCGACCGGCCGCTGGTGCACCGTCACCAAGGTCCACGGCGGCCACGACGACAAGACGCTCGAGCGGCTCCAGACGGAGCTCGAGATGAAGAAGATATCGCGGCAGATGGAGCGTGTGCCGGCATGGCTCGACGTCGAGAAGGTCCTGGTGCCAGACTTCGTCGCCAAGGATCCGGATACGACACAGGTCTGGGAGATCGCCGGCGCCGAGTTCACTCGAGCTGAGGTGCACACCGCGGACGGCATCTCGATCCGCTTCCCGCGGGTGACACGCATCCGGACAGACAAGACGCCAAAGGAGGCGACGACGCTTCCGGAGCTGCGCAAGATGTTCCAAAACTCTAGGGCGAAGCCGTTTGACCTTGACCTCGGTGACGACGAAGACAGTGTAGGGAACGCTTCGTTTGCCTCGACCGACAAGTCGTCGTCATCGGAGAAGTCCGCTTCGCCGAGGAAAAGCAAGTCTTCGAAAAGATCTGACTCTCCGAAACAGACCTCCTCATTGGTTTCAAAACAAGAGCCTGAAAACAGCGCCACAAAGACTTTGTTCGCCTCTACTGAAAAGTCCACTTCATCGAGGAAAAACAATTCCTTGAAAAGATCAGATTCTCCGATGCAGACACCACCGTTGGTTTCGAAACGAGAGCCTACACCGGGCAGAAAGCATCAAGAAGAGGGAGCACCGAAGATTATCGTCAAAACTGAAGCGTCTGCAGAAAAGAAGAAGATTTGCGACTTTCCCGACGTCTTCACGGGTGTCCGAATGTGTCTTCCTCCTAGCAGGCTGCTAAGAAGGTACTTCGTTGCGTATGACGGTACGCTCGCGGAGAGCGAGAGTTACGATGTGACCCACACGTTGTCCTCACCAAACGTGGGTGTTAGACAGTCCGCACGTTCGGCAAAGACTGTTACCGTAGATTGGCTGTGGGACAGCATAAGACGACAGAAACGTCAGGACGAAGCGAGGTACTCTGCGTGAATGCGATTCTCGTTTTTGTGCCTTGGGCTCCTTTCGTATGCTTTTGGAGCTGTGGTCTGCACGTGTAAAATCTGACGTTGGAAGTTGCGAAGCTATGGTGCCGAGATTCGTGCACACTGTATCCTTTGTGAATGTTTGCATTTGCCTTCAAAGAAGACTGCTGTATCATTCATCCACTTATGCCGCTGCCTTGTGTGTTCATCAACGTACTTGTACAGTTTTTTCTTGTGTAACTGCTTGTGGAGCCATTGTTGCTTTATCCTGAATATCCTTATTTCCGTCAAAATGTGTTACAGTTGAACCCTTTTATATCAACGTTCATATACTGCAAAATGTTATTGTTATAACCACATTGCAAGGAAGAAAAAGAAAACAGGAGGGCAGAGCTGCTGTTACTACATTAGGGATCCAGTGCTCCTTTCAGCCGTGGATTGTGTTGGCTCATTTATCTCGATAACTGAGCCTGGCTTCTTCTTTGCGAAGTGGACGTACAGCTTTTCCTACTATAGCTGATTGACAATAGCAGCCGTGGTGATCCTCCTGATAGCGACCAATCCGCATGCTCCTATAACTTGAAACAAGCGGCGATCACGGTGGGCGGCTTTTCGAAAGCTTGAAGCCAGCGGCTATTTGGGCTCACCCAATCTCTATATGCTCCACAAACAACGAGATAAGGTGACAGGCTGCCTATTTTCTCAGCTGCACTGGATAGATAAGACGTGTGTACATTCAATCAATTCCCCTCTTTTCCTGATTACTGCACCTGTGGGTCCAGGAAGCCGTCTACCTTTCTGACTCATCCATGCATGCTTCTTTTTTACACTCGCAACTTTCGACTTTTGGAACAGGATAAAATCTTATCATACATGAACTTCCCACAGAACACTAAATTTCAGAGTCCGTTTGTGGATGAAGGGTTGGGAGGGAGCGTGGAGACAGGCGTGTGAGCTTGGTGATATGAAGGCTGGAAAACCAGCCCTGTTCAAATAACACAAGGGGCATGTGGTACGCAGATTGGTAAAAAAACTCGTGTTGTCTTTTTTTGTCTTTCTGGCATTTCGTGCAGACTTCAACTAGCCACATATAATTTCTACAGCCGGTAATTTGGCATAGGTACGTTGCAGTAAACAGTATTTCTCGCATAAAAAACACAAATGTTTGTAGTGCAGCAGTTGCTGATTGTTATAGCCAATGTACCATTCAAACAAGAATTGTTATAAGTTGCGGATTCGACTGCATTTTCGCTGCTGCCTCTTCCTCGGGAAGCAAGAGCTATTAAGGGTTTTATCTTATAAGCCTTCCTTTATGTTTAATAGGCGCTGGTTGTGAACCTTGCCGTAGACTATGCCCACACCAAACTTATTGCAGACAAAAGTAATAATCATAAGCATGGGAGCACAAATGACTTGGTGGCTTACATACAAGTGTACGTATGCTTTTGCATCTGTGTGTATGTGCTAGCGCATGTGTGTAAGATGAAATTTCACTAATAATATTACCTCTCAATTGTACTTAGTTGCAAATGAAAATTTGCACTGTGCACAATTTTTTGGTTTTCTGTTTTTGTCAGTTTGTGCATCTTGAAGAGGGCATTTCTCTTACAGCTAAACACCAATTAACTGATGATACCACGTCGGTGGATGCATTTTTCTGTCAACAAGAATTTTGAAGCATTGGCTGTTATGTTGTACAGGCTTGTTCCTTGGCTGCTGTTGCCCTTCTTGGAACACGGTCCAAAACATAATGCTAATCGAAACGATAGGCTTAACATACTGTTTTTAGTAGCTGTTGCATGTCTCAAAGTATGTTTGGATGGATATGTTGACCGAATTGTGAGGCTGGGCAGTGACGAAGACGAAAAATGCCTTTCATTTCTGTACATAGTTTTCACATGCCTGCACATATTCTTTCCTCACTTCTATTCTTGCACAAACTCCTCGTTCACATTAGGCAGGGCCCCTGTAACACCCCTGTTAATTATTTGTAAAATGTACTTTTCATGTTTCCATGTGGGTTACTTGGTCCTCTAAGATGTTTGTGAAATGTTTGTTCATTGCTTTGATTTACAGAGGAACACATATTAATTATTGTCACTTTTACAACACAAATATTGAGCACTTGGGGTGCTACCTGGTCTGAAATGGTCTTTAAAAGGTTCAGCACGAAAATCGGCCACAGTGGCTTCTTTCTCCACAGTGCCCAATTTTTGCACTGAACCTTCTGAATATGGAATACCAAATGGTCCGCTCCTGTACCTTGCTTAAGGGGAGACCCTGCTTCTGAAACATGTTTCTTGTTTTTGAGCGTATCATTATGAAACTTTCACAACTGATGTATTTTTATGTGCTGATTTCAAACATGCAATTATTGTCCTAATACAATATGTAGTTTTGAAACTATTAAATAGTTTTTGTATTGTTAGGAGCAGGCTTTATTTCTAAACTGTGAGAGTTATCAAGCAAATCAGCCTATCACAATAACCTGGAATCAATGCTGTATGCAATAAGACAAGAATGGATGTTCAAGGCCCACTTGAACAAAAGTTATGGTATGTTGAACATTCCCAGCTTGATCCCAGTTTGACTGAGCTCGACATCGCTGACTTGCCAAGTGTTCAATGTACTGTAACTTTTGTTTAATTGGGCCTAGAACATCCATTCTTGTTTTATTGCAAACAGTATTCATTCCAGCTTATTGTGATATGCTGATTTGTTTTATAACTCTTACAATTTATAAATAAATCTTGCTCCTAACAATATACATGAAATATTTGATATTTTGAAAACAGCATAGTGTACTAGAAAAATAATTGCATATTTGAAATCAGGACATAAAAATACATAAGCAGCGAAAGTTTCATAAAAATGTACTCAAAAACAAAGAAATATGTCTCCGAAGCAGGGTCCCCCCTTAAATGGTCAGTAGTACTTGTAGTACTAGTATTTACAAATTTCGATGCGTTGGTTACATCACACATTGTGTGCCCCCTAACGAACTAAGCAACACCACTTGTTCACGAATTTTTCATCTCTTCTAACTCCCACCTTCCCCTGAACTTCTGCCTCTTAATGAACTAGAAGTATTTGCGAGATATATTTACACATGTTAATACATTTTTGTATGTTAACCACCTAAAAAAGTCTTCTTGCCACCAACTGATCTTATGTGCAGTGTTACTGCAGTGTGCACTAAACCAGTTAACTGACACAGCTGGATGTTACACTTAGAAAACTGCAAGAATTTTGTGTTTTTCACTGCACCGTTCTGTAATTGCAGTGCTGTGTAGTTGTGGTTTTATGCACAGCAGGGACAACGCCAAGAAGAGACTGGGTGGGGGGAGGTAGCCTCCCCGCTCGCTTGGTGTGCCAGTTCCTTTATAGGTGCACCCCCCCCCCTTCTTTTTTCTGTAGATCTGTAGGTACTCTCTCATGGTAGCTGGCCCCCCCAGGGGAAAAACATAGTGGTGCGGCCCCTTATGCAGACAAGTTTTGAATGTTCTGCGTAAAGAACCTCACATAATTTTTTGGTATGTATAGTTCAAGGCGAAACACGCATTTGTGAGGAAAAATGTTACCAAAGAAAGTGTTTTGTGGACCTGATTTAGAGAATACTAATATTTGCTTAGACACTAGTACTAAATCCCTAATGCAATGCACATATGACTAAACAACAAATTCTCTTGTATATTTGTAGCAGTGGATAATTTGTTACAAACTTCAACGCAAAAAAGACACGGGGACGAAGCAAGAGAATGACAAGCACAGACTTTGTCGTCCTGCTTCGTCCCTGTGCCTGTTTTGTGCTGCAGTTGTTAGCAAAGATGCACCAATACAGCCAACTCGTCACTTTAATGTAGAATAATTTCTAGCTTCAACAATGCGTATTCTGTCAATACCATAATATATGCTGTGTGTGTGTGTGTGTGCGCGTGCGTGCAACTACCAAACGTACATGCGAAATTTTCATGTTGTGTTCCAGCCAGGCTGAGAAAGCCTGAATAAATGCTTCTATGTGGTTTTCTATTCTCCACATTTGATCACATCTGAATGCAAAGTGCCTCTATGAATTGTGCACATATATAGTACTACCATACTTATCGAAATTACAAGCTAAGAATATTCTTTAGCAAGAACTACAATGCATGCTTCAGTAAACTTTCGAGTAGTCTTCGCAGGCTTTACACTTTGTCCTTGTCGCAGGATATTGGGAGAACAGGAAGCTCTGTTTGTCCCAACCAGGGCTCGATCTTGCATCCGCAATGCGTGAGCGATCATTGTCATCAGTGTCATCAACAAGCAGCTGCCATGACTCCTTGTGTCATTCCTGTCTTTCGTTTGGGAGGACCTGTACAGGCCTTTATCACAGCGGCACTACAGAGCTCAACACTGTGTTTGTCTATGCTTTCCGTTGGCGCCATTGTCTTATGTTATCAGGCCACTTCCCCATCGTAAGCTTCACTTGGTCCGTACAGCAAACAAAAATAAAGTCACCCATCTCCACTAGTTGGAATTGCACTTGTTCACTTGTGACAATGTGTACCAATCACTGCAATGTCATACCAACTTTCATGCAAGGTTTCGTGCACCGTGTGCAAATGGTGCATCATACGAGTGGTGGTGGCTATGCATGTATTGCAGTGACCAGAGTAAGCAATACTGCAAGTTGTTCTTGAGGGGATGGCAGTGTCTGCTGTGCAAGCCTTCTGCTGACACCATACAGTTTCCTGCTATAATATTTTAATATATTGCATCTGCCTCTTATGCAGTTACTTGGTCTGCTTTCTTCGCCAATCTGCTTGACACGTGTACATCATTTGGCTGTCCAAATTATGCTGAAGATAGTTGAGAAAATAGGTTTGTTGAAGGAGTACTGACACCAATTTTCGAAGCTGAGTTTATTCCCTCATGCAAATTTCCTGTATAGAAAGATGGCTCTAAACAAGTGTGAAGCTCAGTGAATGCTGACGTCAGGTACGAAAACATTCAAAATGGCCACTTGCGAGTCGCCAACTGTCCCGTGTCCTTTATTGTGATTGTGTTCTCTCGTGCCTTAAAAGCAAATATGAACGTTCACCAACTCGCCCAAAAAAAAGTTCTCTTATGCCAACAGAGCGACCGTGGAAACAACATGATATCCTGCGTGAGCACATGACAAGAAGCTCATACCATGTCGTGATGTCAGGGTACAGCAGGAACCAAAAGTAGTTTTTAAAAACATACTGTAATTAATTGTTTTAGCGTGCACTCGCGCTTTTCTAGGCGAGAGGGCCTGGCCTTTCATTTGACGCGAGAAAATGACAAGTGAAAATTTTTGTGTCAGTTGTGGACTCCATCTTGTTTTGTGTTGCAGTCTTGCTTTCCTCAAAACTGTCAGTGTAACACATCGGTTAAATGCGGCCACTTGTTTCGACTCTCAACGTTTCACCGTGTGCTGCTGCGACATTTCAAAATATCAACATCGCCGTCAAGAATGAGTGTATGCTTGGAAAGAACATAAAATGACAATGAATAGTTTTGAAACATTCCTCTTTATTGCCAACGTTTCACTGCAGACTGCTGTTACACTAAAACTAGCGCGACATCGTAGTCATAAATGAATGGACTAAGATAAAACGACAGACTGTCTAATCCTCAGGTCTCTGAATGCGAGAGAGAGTCTCAGATTAGGGTACCAAAGCATTAGGAAGTACAAACTCTATAGTTGACCCTTTGCATTCTTTTGCACTTTCAGTAAATTTCCAAGTGCGCAAAGACAAGACGTAAACAGGAACATATACGCACACACAAAGTTCAAACTTCCAACTGGCTTTATTTCCTGAAAGCAGGTCATTTATGAAGTCTTCACAATGGTAATCCATACAACAAAAACAATCTTAAGGGGAGACACTGGTCTTTTTAACCAGAATGTCGCCAAAAAATCGACTTTATTAAAAAAAAATTTTCTTGGCAACCTAGACGTTCAATAGAATCCATTGCTACAGTAATAATGCGTTCTTACAAATACTTATTTTGTTACTGCACTCTAAAGTCAGCTTCATCACCATTTCTGCTCTCTAATGAAAATTTTATTTGTATGTATAATACAAACTCAAATGAAAAAAAAAAAAAGACCGATGCACACGTGGCTTTGCTGTTATTCATAATTTACTTTGCAACTGTTCCTTCTTTTGCTGATTTGCTATTCTGAGGACCGTTTAAATCACCTACTTTCATGAAATAAAGCCAGCTGAAAGTCTGCGCTTTGTGTGAGCGTATATGTTCCTACTTACGTTTTCTCCTCTTTGAGCAGTTTAAAAATCTGCTGAATCTATGACCTGACTAGCCCAACAAACATGCCTTAACTTTCGTACTTTTCACTATTTCAGAGCACTGTTACCAAGACAGAGAGGACAGGAATGACACGGACACAGCGCTACATCTGAGCAGTGTGTCCGTGTTGTAGCACTGTGTCCGTAGCGCTCTGTCCGTCTCATTCTTCTGTCCTCTGTCTTGCTTAACAGTATGCTGAAATAGTGAAATGGATTACCAACGTGCCCAAGCCTACTCTCTGTCAAGTTTTGTGCTTTCTTTCAATTATGTAAAAGTTTTACAGTTTGAGTCAACCAATGCTGAGCTCCCCAATCTCAAACTCTCTAACAAATGAACATTTTGGTGCAGGCTATGGGCCTGGGCAACAAATGCATTAACTTGGCACAATGCTATATGCTGCGTTGCACTAATCAAAAGTACTAACAGATTGCACTAAGTACTGCACCAACTGCTTAGAACGATGCCATAAAGTACTGTGCAGCACAGATCAGTGTATCAGCCCTCCAACCTGCAGACAAATGCTTATTTCTGGAGCGATGAATTTGTGGCACTGTCAGGGACGGCCTCTATGTAAAACTAAACTGACCACTCTCACCAAGCATGAATTCCAAACGTAATGGACTGTATAGTGCAGTACACTGTTAAAGGGAACACTGAAATGTGTGACTTTCCTTTCGCAAGTACTGGCTGAAGCTAATATGTCAATGCACCACCTACAGGAGGGTGTTGCAAGCATCATTAAGCAGAAGTGACCAGTCAGGCTTGCTTCTATACTGGTGGTCATTGCGGAGCCTTATGTATAGAAGTACCGTATTTCCTCACTTATAACCCACACAAATATGGAAAATTCGGAGCCATACCCAGGATGGGTATTGCTTTTAAGCAGAAGTGACCAATCACGCTTGCTACTATACTGGTGGGCATTGCAGAGCCCGATGCATAGAACTACCATATTTTCTCACTTATAACCCGCACGAATATTATGGCAAATTTGGAGCTATACCCGGCGTGCAAATTGCATACGAACTTCGGTGTGCAAGTTGGCTTTCTGGCAACACTACATGGCAATACGCGAGGATATTCTTTTTAAATTTTTCCGCAGGTTGTAGTTAGCGGTGCGGGTTAGATCTAGGAGCGGATTAGACGTGAGAAAATACGTATAGCAGACTGAGTGAGCTGGAGCGAGTGTCAAAATGTTGCAACCTGCCGTTAGCATGCACCTACCCTCTGTGTCATGTCATCATGACAATTGACTCTGCGGCGAACAACCTAATCTCATTCTAGTTTATATTAAATCACCTACATAGGGCACTCCGAGATTGCCACTATAGTATTTTCTATGGTCTAGAGGTCAAGCACTTTCATGCAAAAAAAAAAGGGGGGGAGAGCTCTAAATACCAGTATTCCTTTAACAGTAAACTAAACTGCACTACCAGTCTTACGTTTCCCAACCAGCAACATTCGTTTCCTTTGCAATGCCATCAGCTTTGAATAGGCTTGAGCTAAAGTGAACAGGCATGGGACACCAAATAGCACTAGGAAGCATGCAGTTCATCAAAGGGGAACTCGCAATGGAAGAGAAGTTTACGTTTAAAGAGCATGTTCTGTGCTATTGGGGTTGGGCACGGTTTATGTACAGGGGCCGTAAATGTGGAATGGAACGCCTAATCAATATGTATGAAGTACATTCAATGACCAGGTACTGCAGAAGCAAGAGTTGGGATACCACTTGCAGGTGCATGCTGGTACTATAAGCACCTCGCCTAAGAAAGTGTTTTATGGCACTTTAATCATTCTGCTGCTAAAGAGTAAGGGCATTCAACGAAGACAAAGCGACATGTTCAATGCGCGCCATGTACAGAGAATGCACCGTGGCTGGTTTTACGAGCACTGTTCCGTGTTTAACGGCAGGTGGTGCACGTGGATGCCAGCAGTACTTCTCTTGCCTAACCCAACCTAACCTAATGTACACCTCACAGTTCCTAACTGCAGTTGAACACTGCACTCATTTTCGATGAGGCTGCTGTTGGTTCATTTTGTGTGGAACCTAATGAACAGCACTGGTGATTACATTCAGTCCACTACAACCATCTGTCCATTTCTGCTTTCCTTACTACCATTGAGAGAGTACAGTTGAACACGGATATATCGAACCCACATATATAGAATTTTCGGCTATATCGAACTCGTAAATTATGCCCTTGAAAATCCTATGTAAAAGTATAAAAATTCGCATGTTTATATCGAACGGTATTTTTACCCGCCATCGGATATATCGAACACCGCGCGAGCTGGAAAGCGCGCTTCGGCACTCGCTGCGCCCCGCGATCTTCGCGGCACCGCGCCTCCGCCGACACCCGATACACTAAAGAAACGTGAGGACGAGAAGGCTCTGTGACGTGCCGTTGTGGCCGTTGGATAATATGGGTTCCGAGGCAGTGTAAGAAAGACGACTGAACACATTGGAGACCAGGAAGGGACTGCCAGACCCTTTTTTTTATTCTTCGAAGCTGCCCGAGCGCGTGCAAGCTCGGCGTCAATCTTCTTCGTTTTCTTCGTGCGAAAGCGCAAGACACAAACCGAGCGTCGTCTGCTATCGCTCGTGACAGGCTCAGACTGTACTCCTGTTGGGCACCTTCTCTAACTTGCGGAATGGCTTTTTTTCTCTCTCTTTCTCATGCTTTCTCCGCGTTACCGTCGGCTCCGAGAGCAAGAATGAAGTGGCCGGCGACCTCCTCCTTTCGCCTTTTCTTTTCTTTCTTTAGAGCAGGAACGAAGGAGCCGGCGGCTTCCTCCTTTCACCTTTTCTTTCTTTTTTTGTTGCTGTTTTGTGAGTTTTGATCAGCCAACCACAGCCCGCACCTTTCGTATTTGCTCAGCCAACCACAGCTCGCGTCTTTCGTACATCGCTGCTGCCCTTGCAGGAAGCCATTGCCGCCATCGCGACTGATCGCGAGCGCGTTGTTGGCGGAGTCCACTTCCGTGAGTTGTCGCACACCACCGCATTCCTCTTTTGCGTGCGTGCTGTGCAAAAGCGCTGCGGACTGCTTGAATTTTCGACTTCTCGTGTAGCAATGGACAGCATCAAGAAGTGCAAGAACCTTGACTTTGCGACGGAGTTGAAAGCCATACAGCATGTTGAAGCAGGCGAAAAAAGTTCGGTAGTGGCGAACGACATCGGGATACCACGGAGCACGCTGAGCACCTTGTTGAAGAACAAGGCAAATATCAAGGCAAAGGCAGCAGAGCAGCGAACGTCAGGAGCCTGTCGTGTGCGCGCTCCTGCGACGACGAGCACATAGACGACGCGTTTCGCGAGTTGTCGTCCCTCTGCCTGGCTGCCGTACCACCCGAAGTGTCTGCGGACGATTTCGTGGAAGCGGACTGCAATGTTGAGGCTGTTGTGAGCCTCGCTGACGAGGACATTGTAGCTGCGGTCACAGGGACCTAGGATGCCCAGTCCGACAGCTCAAGTGGCGACGAAGATCGTCCGGACGAGGCGGCGGCTACACGAGCGTACTCCGCCACTGAAGTGGCGGCAGCGTTCGGCTTGATTCGCCGTTGTTGCGGCGCCATGGAGGGAACCAGGCTGTCACACCTGGACAGCTAAGATAAGCGATTTTTTTTCACACAAATAAAACATTCTGTTGCATCGTGTGTGCGGAATTAGTCGTCATTCTTGGATGCGCCGATTGTAGGTGATCGTCCGCCACTGGTAAAGTCTCGGGAGCTGTATTTTTTTATATCGAATTTTTCATATATCGAACTAATTCGCGATCCCCTTCGAGTTCGATATATCCGTGTTCGACTGTAGTTAGTTAAATATTGTACTGATTATGAGTTGTGATCAACATGGCGTGATGTTCGCACTAACGTCTTCCATAAAGCACTCTTACGGGCAGGCAATGGAGACGCCATCAACTTTTTAGACAGTCCTTCCCTTCACGTTTCAAACTCTCTGGCAGGAACACGTTCAGCAAGCATAGTCACCAACTAGCCCAGGAGCAAGTTCTAGGACGTTGTAAACACAGTCACCTTTCAGGGGTCACTAGCGCACAGCAAAATGATCAAGACTGTTCAATAAAGCCTGGAAATCATGCAACGCACACGAGTTGAGGTTGAGACAGCTTCGATGGCAGCTGCAAATACCAGATCGTGCAGCACCGTTCAATACCCGCATCTTCTCTCACCAATTCGAACAACAAACTCAACACAACAGACCACAGACTCAACGGGGAAGCTCTGGAAGCCTCTAGTTCACAACGCAACATCACGACACGTGGAATAAAATGAAAGCACCATACGACATTTGGACTATGTACATTTTCTGAAGCATGAAAATTAAAAAAATAAGAAATGTGGGGGCATCTGTTGTGACACTGGTTTGACTCTGTAACACGGCAGGTGTGTTTCTTTGAATGCTGGTCATTGACTGATCGATGAAACGGAGTGAAGAGAGCGATTTAAAGTTGCGGACCTGGTTGCAACGCACGATGAACTTCTTCAACGTTGTTTGGAACCTCGCTTGTTCAGCCGGGCATGCCTTCTTCCATTTCCAGCTGTGAACTCGTGTCGGAGAATCGGCTGAGAGCCTCTGCAATGGATTGAAAGGGAGCGAGTGGGTCATTAAAAACTGAATTTTCTGGCAATTGAAATTTGGCCCGTTTCAAGAAAACGCTGGTTAAAAATTTTGTAAAATGGAGGACAGCTGACACAGAGCGAATTGGGGCCCGTTGGTGATCCATCACAGAGCTACGCTGTACAGTACAGTCGAACCTCGTTAAAACGTACCCACTTTAAGCGTACTAACGGTTAAAACGTAGTTGCGACGAATCCCCGACCGAGTCTCATAGAGCTTAATGCATTCGCTGACCGCATAAGCTGTAGTGCTTCGCCCTACGCCTACCGGTTAGTGCGTACCCTGCGTACCGCGATAACGTTTTGTGCCATAAAATTATACTGCACCGCTGAACTTCCTGACGTCACAATGTGCCGCCAAAGGTTTTCCGTCTTTTCAAAGAAGTGCGTAGATCGGTCGATCACTGATTCCGACTTCCGCGCGATTGCGGCGACGCCTTTGCGGGTAAGCATCGGGAAAGAACGAAGGTGAGGCGGCGGCCACCGACGAACGCACCAGCATGACTTATCGCCGACAACCTTATCACAATAAGTATCTTCAGATATCTGCTCGGGCACACGTGCGGCGCAGCACTGCTTTAAGCCTACTGCACGCTTTTAATAGGCGACAACCTGAACGTGCTGGGCCGCCGATCTCTGCTGCCTCGTTGTGCGGGGCCGTGTTCAAGCGCGCGCCGCTTTGTAGAAACGAAAGTACCTCGCCGTTGCGGAGTTGAGCGTTGCTAGTCGTGGGCGACGAGAAACCTCTTTGCATAGACGCTATCACGCTAAACGCATGCGTACGGTACAGCAAGCGTAGCGCTGTTGTAACCATACTGCGCGCTTTTATTGGGCGACCACCCAAACGCGCTTCCGTCCGCTGCCAGGACCGCTTGAGCGTCGCGGAGTGCGCATCGCTTGCAGGAAGTTCGTCATCGCCGTATTAACCGAACAAGCTCATCTGCGCTCATCGCCGCATCTGTGCACGGTCTGGAGCGAAGTGGGTACGAAGAACACTCCCACGACAAATGCGCGCGTGCGATACAGCAAGCGGCGTGGCAGTGACGGCGTGAGCCGCGGGAAGGCGACACGCTGCACGCAACTAGCCAGGAGACGATCGGCTCCACGCAGCCGTACAGCGTTTCACTAGAACTGTGTCAGTTTTCATTTAGTAGCAGATCGCGGTACAGACGCACACACATATCGCGGAAAGCCGACAATGTCCGTTCTGTCGCCACCGCGCGCTATCGGCACTATCGGACGGTCGTGCGAGAGTACCAGAATCTTTTCTCCAGTTTGGCAAAAAGAAAGAAAAGGCTTTGCAGTGGGTACTTTAGGCAATATTTGCTGTGGCACTGTATTTATTTCTTTGCTGGCGGCGATGGCGTACGCGAGGAGATGCAAATTTTTACTTGGTGGTTAATGCGTACTATCGTTTAGTGCGTAGTTATGCGGCGTTCCCGGCAGGTACGCATTAACGAGGTTCCACTGTACTCACAGATTGCAACATGAAAATTTAGGCATAAGTGATGCACGAATTTTCGTTTCCAGTGTCTACAATTCGTGTCATATCGGCGCAATTTTGACTCAAACACTTCGTTAGAGCCAACATTACATATAGTGACCAGATTCGCAGTGATATGATGCAGTTATCACAAGGATTTGGTCATAGCAATCGTTATGGCAAAAAAAAAAAAAGTCATTTTCCATTCGTGAGTACTGCACAAGAAACAAACAGTTAATGAGAAACAAACACTGTAAGTCAATGTCTGCAACACCTACTCTCTTAGAGCATGTACTGTCTAGACTTCACCGCAAGCGGTAGCAATGATGAATGAAACAGACACATCCATTCACATCCTTCATCACTCACTAATGAACCTCTGCATTTATGACCATTCATACTGGCGTTCATACTCGCCTAAAGTCACTCGCTTAAAAGTAACAATCAAGCTTACCATCACCAGCCTTTGTTGGAGCTTATCATAACCAGCATTCACTCCTGTTCCACGCACACATCCATTCACATCTCTAATCAACCAGCGAATTAATTGCAGAGTGAGTGTGAGTCAGTCTACTTTGAGTGGGTGTGCTCAGCTACAGTCTTGGCTGTCTGTATCTTAACTTAAAGCTATTTCCCCCAGTAAGCCATGTACGACTAGCAATACATAACTATAATCCTGCATAATCACAAATACCTTTAAGGACATTTTGTTATCGTTGAAGAAGACTTCTCGGCTTACCAGGGTAAGAACCGGCACTCTCTCGTCCTCCACCACCTCCTGCTGCCGCATCATTCCCGGTGCTGGTGGCATGCAGGGCCAGAGCATCGAGCGCTTCTTCGAGGCCATCCAAGGCGAGGTTTTCGAGGGCACGGGCGGCGGCCATGCGCACCTGTCGCGAGTCGTCTTCGAGCCTCGCGGCCAGGCCCCGCACGGCCAGCTGTTCGGGCACGCACGCGGCGGCCACCTGACAGGCCAGCATGCGCACCTGAGGCTGACCGTCCTCCAGAAGACCCAGCACGGCGGTCACCACCTCGCCCGACACCTGACCGGAGAAGTCGCAAGTCGTTTCACCAAAAGGAGAGACTGATGGGCTAGTTGGTACTAGTACATAATTCAGCCAGTAGCGCAAAGAATCACATGGACAGCGGTCCCATATTGCTTTCGCCGTCCATGTGATGCTTTGCCCTACTGCCTGAATTATGAATTGTTTCACCGCTTAGTGCGAAATGGTGACGATGGCTGCAACTTGTGCATTAATGCACACGCTAAGGCTGACAGCTGCACGTCATGAGAATAACCAAAGCTCATGCCAATTTCCTAACAAAATGTACAGTGCTCACAAATTAAAACGTGACATCCAAATTTTTTGTATAATGACTAGTATGCACAATCCGCCTTTTTAATTTTCCTGAGCTGCCCTCTGCCGTGTCGGCAGGGGCCGTGGAAACCAGTATCGCCAGAACAAAAGCCTCCGAGACCAATAAGTGTTTCGTGACTTTTCCCCTAGGGGAAGGGCGCACGCGCCGTGGCACCCTGGAAAAGGCGAATTGCCAGAGATATGCTAGCACTGTCACCATGAATCTGGCCACCAAGGGTGTAGGCAGAATTTTTTTGGGGGGGGGAGGGGGGGGGGGGGTTCAGCTCAGCCATCCATTATGTATATTCACATGTGCATTTGTATATGTGCGTGTGTACATACGCACATGCAAAATTGAAAAATTTAGAAATATTTATGACCCCCCATACCCCCCACCTGCACACACACACACACATCAATGCTGGCCACTAAAGGTAATGTTGGCTCTGATGTAAATGTATGAGTCAAAATTATGCTGATATGAAACGAACTGAAGGCAGTGGTAATGAAAGGTCTGTGTATCACTTAGCCCTAAACTGACGCATTTATAAATCTGCGAGCACTGTACATCTGAGGCGTGGCAATTTTTTTGTAGAGGAGTAAGCACCTAGCCATGTGGATTGCCACTCTCTATTATTGGCATTAGTATTGCCCATCCATCAATGTATCTTGACGGAAAAAAAACATCAATATTATCATTATTATTACGTGGAAATGTGGTATGTGATGTCACAGTGGTCAGCTGACCTGCAGGGACGGTATGCACTCCAGTAGTTGCAGGAGGCATCGCAATGCGGCAGTGCGTGCTGGAACGCTGGGTCGTCCCGCAGCAGTCAGCAGCGGTAGCAAGGCCTGCAACGCTGCGTTGGTGCACTGAGGGGGCATGCGTCCGACGGAGAGTGCCTGTTGGAGCACCGTGGCTGCCTGCGGCTGCCACTCCGGCCTCCGCTGAACCGCGTTGAGCAGTGCAACGAGCGAGGGAATCAGGTCTCCACTCTGGGGACCTGCGGCAGTTCATTGACCTAATTTAGACATTCTTTTTCAATTAGCATATGAAGAAGAGTTCTTCAATCATAAGAGTTGTGAAACTCATAAGATAGTCTTCATGTATCAAAATCTGGACACACCACTGGCTGAAATCTCGGATGCCAGCTGAATTTGGCATCACCTGTAGGCGGAAGCACAAGCTAATAAATGGCACTTTCGTGTGTTGCTTTGCACGAGCCCACAAGCGATGCTGCTTTGATGAAGCAAGGAGTGCAGTTACGTTTGCGGATTATATTTTGCAGATGATACTGTGGCCACAGAACTGTCAGACCATTCTTGAAACTGCTCTTCCTAATTCTTGCCGTGGCAACTCAGGCAATGGCAGCGAAGACTGCAACGATCGTGGCGATGTTGCGTGTTTTCTGTCGCCACTCCCACATGGCGTGCAAATTTGTCCATGAGCATTTTTGGGTTTCGGAACGGAGTCTTGCAAGTGGTATGATTGAAGAACTGATCAACTATTGATGGACGCATACGTTCCTCACACCGAAACTGAAAAGAAACGCATACCCGCAAGTGAGACGAGCTCCCGCACGGCATCCCACTGTGTCGTCTTGGTGTGTGGCCGGTTTTCCGACAGGTCTTGGATCATGTCCTTGCCATAGCCGACGCACATGTCCTCCACGCAAGGGAGGTTGAGCATGTCCGCGAGCTGCCTCAGTAGCATCGACACCTGCGTTTGAAGAGTGAACGTGATGCCATGTTCATGTGACAGCCGACGCTTGCCGAAGTCTTGTGTCAAAGAAATCAAAAAGAAAAAATATTTCCGATAAATACATGGTGAAATTGATTAACTTTCGTTGTACTTGGTTATGATTGTGATTAACAGAAATTGAGCCCCTCAGGTCCCCTTCTTCTTCTTCAGTATCCAGTGCAGAGAGAGGACAAGGCCCAAATGGCAACTGATGAAGACAGGCGCTATCTAGACAGGTGCTATTTGTCTTCGTCGTTAGTCACTTAGCCCTTCTCCAGTGCGTGCACTAGATACTGAAATGGAATAGCAACATGCCCAAACTTACAAGATTTCAAGTTACCTTTCTTCGTGCTCACACGCACTCCTCCAACAGAATTGTAGACTGCACCGTATTTGTTTGGCCTAATTACCTAACATTGTTGTCTGTGCGGTGTCACTGCACTCAACAGCACAACGGTGATGAATAATTAACGACTTTATGCCCGCATCATTCATGCCAGGGTGAAAAATAAAATTCTACAGAAGCCACACCGGTGGACTGCCTGCACGTTTTCTCCCCACAAGTTGCCCTCACGCCAACAAACAAACCTTTTCAGCCACGCATTCGTCCTGAGAAGAGCAGGCCTGGATGCTCAGGCAGCAGGACAACAGTTCCTTGACCGACAAGTCCATCGGGTCGCACACACACGACAGCAGGGCGTCCATGATTCCCAGCACTTCAAGTTGGCTCCTCTGCGTAGCAGGAGTTTCACAATAGAGGATTTTCTACCAACATGCATCTGTCTTGACATGCCATTCAGCATTACAGTTGCAACTGTTATGTTATATAACAAACTTATATCCAATGCGATAATATTTACTACTATATATATCCAATGTTTGTTACAAGCATATGCAGTTGTACCTCGATATAAAGAACACGAATATAACTAATTAAATTAATAGTCTTGTCATAGATACAGTATTAAAAATGTACATTTATAACGAAGTTTTGGACATAACGAACTTATTCTCGTGTCAGATGAGACTTTGTTATAATGAGGTTTGAGTGTACTGACAGTATAACAAATTTTTGGTCATAACAAACTAAATTGGCAATTGCACTGCCATTTGCAGTGTTGTAAATGTAATTTATCACAAATTTTTCGGCGTAATGAAGCCATTTTTGTGTCAGATGTGACTTTGCTTAATGAAGTTTTATTATCAAAATTACATAAAATTGCTGACAAACATCTTAGATTTATATCTGAAAGTTCCTTATATATATATATATATATATATATATATATATATATATATATATATATATATATATATACTATACACACTTAAAACTCGATATAACAAACACGGATATCACGAATTATCAGTTATAACGAAGTAAATGAAATGAAGGATAGCTTCGGTAATGATACAGTGATTTGAATACACGCTTATAACGAATTTTCAGATAGGGCGAAGTTATTTTCGTGTCAAATACGACTTTGTTATAATGAGGTTTAAGTGTATGTCTGTCACATTTAAGATAGACTACAGCTTTAAAGAGATAATACTATAATATGAGGTAAATGTTAAGAGTAGTATTGGGGTTGACACCTGGCAGTGCTTTGCTATTCTAATTAGAACGTACCGGAACACTACTCTTTTGTGACACTTGTTGGAAAGGAATATAATTACTGTACTTTGACATTGCAAACAATCTTAAATGACGTGTTTGCAGCGCATTCGTGGATAGCTGTAATGGAAAGCAAGGAAGGTGAATAAAATACGGTGACAAGCCAAGGCACCATCACTTGTCGTCCAAGTGAGTGACAATGTTTCCTTCTCATTAAACTTGCTTAGCCTTGTTGGCTTCCGCAGAACTAATTTGCCATATTCTGTATTCCTGTGCTTCGAGTTGTCACATTAGCCTGCCCTCACGCTGCAATCCACTATCCTCCTTGTTAACTAAGGTGGTAAAGAAACTGCCCTGGAAGGGCACTGTTCCTGGGTTTATACACCGTACCAGGGCGAACTTTTTGCCATCTGGAGGATCTGTTTTTGAAAAGAACTGTAAAGATTTCCTTTCTAACTTGTTACTGTGAACACGTGGACGAAAATTTTTCCCTTTCAACGCCTAATTTAAGACCAGAGGCTGGGAGCTCACAATAGAAGTAACCCTTCAAATGGGTACCCAATTCTCGACTACTCACCGTATCAGCCGCAGCACCCGAGTACTCAAACAGGATGGGGAACAGCTGTTGCGCGTACGGTCGCAGCCGGTCTGGTGGGCAGGGCCGTACGAGCGCTGCCAAGGCGTGCAGTGCGCCTGTCGAAAAGGGAACCGACACTGCCACCAGCCAGCTCTCGGGGTCCACCCAACGTGCACACGTTTCCAGGCTCTTGGTCAGCTGCAAATGAAACATAAAAAACACACTTATAGTGAGATTTCCATATGCTTTCCTAATTAGTAGTATTTGCAAAAGTTGTGGACCTCTCTCTTTTCTAGACATTTTGCTTCCCCACGTGAGACACGCACGTGATCGTAGTGGTTGGTGTTGCAGTTATGCTGCAGATATGCCATGGAATGTGGTTGTCTCTTGATGACATCTCTTTGAAGTCGAGTTATTTTACACTACTAATGTCCCGTGTGTTTGCACTATTTCCTGAAACGAAGGTAACATGTGCTTAGTTGTTTGCATTCAAAATGTACCGACTACTTATATCACAACTTCAGAAACATTTGCTTCATGCTCTTGTTCTTGAATTTTTTTTGTGACACCTTCGCGTATAATGCTCCAATATAAACATGTGGTGTACTTGAATAAGTAGAACAGAACAAAACAACACAAACATTGTCTGGTTCTCTTCTCTTTCGTGCACATTTCTTCTGTGTGTGTGTGTTTCTTTCATTAAGATGAAAGCCTTAAATGCCTCATCAAACGCAAAAATTGACCTTCGGCGTCAACACGAGTGATGCAAAAGATCATCATCATGTTATGATATCACCATATTACATCACAGATTGCCAAAATTTGCGATGTCATCATGGCGTCGCATAATGTGATGTTACATGACGACGTCGTCACACTACAATTGCTTGGTCAAAGGTGGGCCGATCACGGAGGCAGCGCAAAACCAGGTAAGGTGCAGAAATATTTCAGAGGGGTGCGAACGAGGATCAACACAATCTACTGAAAAGAAAAAGAAGATGGCTTTCGTCTCCGAGACGTCTTAGGCAAATGCATGAGACCCCTTGAGTTCTTTTGTAAGAGGAATTGGCCTCCACTTCTTCCTCACCCAGTGCCTGAGGTCCTGTTCGTCCCGGCAGAGCACGGTCGTCAGCGTGGGTAGCAGCGAGCACAAGTGGTTGGCCGTGTGCGCCCCGGCGTACTGGAACGCTTCGCACAGGAGCTTGGCTGCACGCAGCTGCTCTTCTAGCCGCCAGCCTTGCAACGAGTCGTGTGCCACGCCCACCAGGTACGGGAGGTGCTTTTGCACCAGCAGTCGGCAGCCCTCGCTCTCAATGGCTGCGAGAGAGTTTGCGAGGCTGACACTATGTTTCATCATGATTTCCAGCATATCTAATGTCCGCTGCAGAACGAAGGCCTATCCAAGTGACCTCCAATTTAACCTATAACATCGAAATAATGTTAAAAAGAAATGGGTAGTTTGTCTGAAGCCCACTGTACTTACTCGCATAACACCGACACTAACCAACGTTGGCTAACTGTTGGCTATCCGCTCTTATAACAATGTAGTAATGCATGCGTGCCTTGCCCCATCAAATGCTTTGCACAATATGCAACAGCTTCTAGGGTAAACTGTCATACAGTCAAACCTCGATTTCACGGAATACGTATATAACAAATTCTCGGTTAGTATAACAAAATAAATGAAGAATAGTTTTGTCATAGATGCAGTGTTCCGAATATATGTTTATAACGGATTTTCGGTTATAACGTAGTAAATGAGGAATTGTGTTGCCATTGGTGCAGTGCAACAAATATACGTTTAAAGAATTTTCTGATACAACGTATTTGTGCCAGATGCAACTTCGTTGTTATGAGGTTTGACTGTATAGTGTGCAAAACATGTAATGGAACATCCAAAAGTTGACGAAATGTTCCGAGCAGTGACCGAAAAAATTGCGAAGAATTTTCCTATGGGAAACTGTCCTATAGTGTTTGAAGCATTTAATCAAGTGAGAAAGAGGTGTAGTCACTATTTCATTATTATTAACCTTCAATTAAAATCTAGAAATAACACACCAGTGCTTTCTTTGGCTTCATGTGGTAATGACGGATAAAATGTGTTGTATAATGGAGTAAAATATGGCTTGACGTTTCAGCAGTAGCACCACTGGCAATAACAGCAAACTATACATCATATTAAGGCAAAAAAGATTTTCTAATTCATTATGTATTGACATGTGACAGTAGTTTAGAATCTTACAGTAGAAGCGTTTTCTAATGAAGACCATCGAGCTGAAGTTCGGCAGTGATTCAAAACCTGCATTCATGAGAGGAATAAACTAAGCTTCTAGACTTAGTTTAGAGTTAAGTTAGACTTGCGGTAGTCACGGGACATTTGGCTGACTTTGAGATCTTCTGCTACAAGTTCTGTACATGTAATCATGCTCTGACACACTCAGATAGACTTGAACTTGAAAACAATTCTAAGAAGGCTAGAATTTATTATTATTTTTTTAAGTACAGTGTTTAAAGATACCAACACTCACCTGGCCTCATCGACTGATCAGTTGCGTACAGTTTTCCGACTGCATGCCAGAGGTCGCTTGTTTTGGCACTAACACTGAAAAAGGAAATTTATTTTTGGCATGAGACCTACTGCTCAAAACGCTGTGGTCACTGCTACAAGAAACTTAAATGTACACTTTCATCTTTCCATCTGATGTAGTAGTACTATACTCGTTTACAACCCAAGAAAAATGTAAGCGCCGCCCACAGAACTAGAGCGCACCTACCCTTCACGTGTGAAAGACAATCGTGCTAGCTGGTTTCCACTAGAATTGTAAGTACTTTTTCTCGGCTAATGTAAATACTACGCATATTAAGAGTTGAAGGTTCATCCTAACTAAATAAAACATTACGTTTGGCTGAGCAGTGACGTCTTCAAGTTTCCGAACTACAACCAGTGACACAAATACGAGTCCGTATCGGAGAGTCAACTATCTGAAACACTGAAGAAGTGCTTGACACCCCAAAAATGAGTGAGCGCTATTGGATGTAGCATTTCAGATTGCATTTTGCGCGAAAAACACGAAGGGAAGAACCACGAGACGAGCACAGACTAACAACTGAAGGTTTATTGCAGCTTCCTTCTAGGGGTGAAGGAAGGCTTCACAAATAATGACAATGCCTGTACTTTCTGCACTTTCATTGCCATTTAGGCGGTGCATACGAACCTTTCAACGGGATCTGTAAGTGCTATGAGGACAATTGGCAGAGCGACCGGTCCAAAAGTCTTAGCCACCCATCTAGCCGCTGCCGTAGCCAGGGCCATTCGGACGGCGGAAGAGCGGTCGTCAAGAAGTTCCGCCACTGAAGAAATGACTGTCGGCGTGAGCGAGTTGCAGTCATTCTGCTCGAGGATTGGGCCTGCAAAAAGGTTATTCAAATTAGTGTATGAATATTCAACTAAGGCAGTGGAAGAGCACTAGTTCTATGGCTGCGCATGTCAAGTGCCTGTTTGTAAACCACGAAATCCATTATGAAAAGGCATTTGATTCATGGTGCAACCAGGTGCGAAACTTTTTCAAGATAACACCGGGGCGGCGCTAGAGGGGGGGGGGGGTGTCACGCCCCCCCCCCCCCCCCCCCCGCACCTCCAAGAGTAAACATAGCCAACACATAACCGATAGTTTCCCACCACCCTGCACCCTTCCCTATGAAACTCACTTGATGTGCCCCCCCCCCCCCCCACCTATTCAGTAAAACAAAAAAGAAAGAATCCTGGTGCCGCCCCTGAAATAAAAGCATGAGGCAAGCAATTGACAGGGCCTCAGACAACATGCGCACTGACTCACAGGTAAACACGTTACTGCGCCGGCAAGTATTTATACAAAAACAACAAAATCGTAACAACAAAGCGTATAAAACACACTACGGAGTCAGCAACTGCGAATGAATCGCGAAAGCGTCACTGTATGGGTGAATGTGGAGAGGAATTCTGTTTCCTGTTGCCATTTATTACGACACTTGTATGTTGAGCATTCTAACCACGTGACACTGAAGGGTTAATGAGCTTCGCATTGCGCGACCTCGGCCCAGGTGTTATTAACAGCAACGCCGGTAAGCACACGAAACGAAAAAGAAACAGGCTAACACGGGGAGTTGTGGTCACGACAGCATGTCACAGTAAGCACACTTCTCACTCGAAGTAAACAGCGTAACCTTGCAACGAAGTAATGCGTATCTGTTGTTAACTTATCTTGAACTAACATGCGAGATCGGCGTTCCTTACCCAACGCTTGCACCGCAAGCGTGCGAAGCGCCGAGTGCTGGTGTCGCAGCGCCTGAACCAGAGCCGGTAGCATGGAGTCGCACTGGAGGTGAAAGTGGTTCGGCACGGCCTTCTCGAGCTGAACGACGCAGCGACAGGCTTCCTTCTTGACTTCCACGAACGGATCGACGAGACAGGAGCACAGGGTTATGACGATGTCGTTCAGATGAGACACGCACCTCGCACCGGCACCCATCACGGTCCTCGTGAGCGCCTGGGCTTCGAGGAGGCGCACTTCTTCGGCCACTTCGCCCGCGCCGCTGGTCAAGGGCTCGACGCCGGCGAGAAGCCGTCTCCGCAGCGCAGGCACGATCAGGGCTACGACGTCGTCGGAGAGAGGAAGCACGGAGGTGATGTCGAGCAGCAACTGAGCTCCCAGTTCGCGGCACCGCTCGGTGGGGTCGGTGAGAGCGCCTATGACGGGACGTATGATGACGGAGACGAGCACCTTGCGCTTGTTCTCGGGCAAATCGCCGTGCATCGCATTCACGGCCGAGCAGATGTTCTCGAGGGCTCGTTTTCGGATGTGTTTGTCCTCCGATTCGAGCCTCTCGAGCTCGAGAAGCACGTCTCTGAAGTCGTCCGCCGCCATCTTTGAACGCTTCGCCGCCGTTGCCCCTGACGACGCAGCTTGTGCGCAGTAATCGCTAAAGGTTTAAAACAACCCCTTAGTTTTTTCTATTTCCGACTTCTCTCATTCTTAACACAGATAAGTATGTTCAGTTATTTTCTTAATTATTAAAATTTGTGTAGAGGAGTAGATAAATAATAGACGTACCGGCTGTGAGTTGATGTTTTTTCACCTCCAGTCAACGTTACTAGATATCTCAAACCAGCGGCCAATAATACTAATTAGTAGTACAATTCTCAGTTTAGTTCAACGCTTTTCACATTTATTTTTTTCCGCATTAGTTGCATAATAACTAAATTCCATCTTAGCTAACAAAACCAAGCAGACGCTTCCTGCTAGCAATAGATAAATACTTGAGGTAAGGTGACCAGCGCTGTATTGTACCCTAGCGGCGCCCGAACTCAGCAACGTGCACCATCGTGCACATTCGCCGCAAAATTTTTGCGCCGTTCAGTGCCGCCCAAGCCTGCACAGCGAGCTGACGAGCACCGAAATAATCAGGGCAAAGCGAGGCAAGCAGCGAACTGCGATACAACGGCCGTCCACCTGGCGGTGCCTTTGTGGGGGGTCTCCTGCTCGTGCAACATGGCGGCGATCACACGGCTATGCAGGCTGAGCCTGAAACTCGAGAAAATGTGGGCCGTCGCGCCTCCGCAGGCCCGCTTCTTGTCTTCGGTGGTCAAGCATAGAGCACCGTGTCAACCGCTGTCGGCGGCGTCACAGCCCGCACTACAGGCCCAGCTGTTATACCAGGTAAAACTCCACACCGGAGGCCTAAGAGATTTCGGTGCGTCCCGTTTACGAGTTGAAAAATTTAAGTTTCTGGAGAGCACACTGGTTTGCGGGACGCCGGAAAAGTGCGAACGTGATGCGAAACTCTTAGAACTCGACGTGGTGTGTCTCGCGAAACTTGTGCATATGAGCAAACTTTCTTTTGCGAACTGTTTTCTAGACGTCGTCTTCTCATGTGCCGCGAAATCTTCGCTTGACCTTGCGCTTCGGACAACGTGACCGGCGATCGCCTACGACAGTTCCCGTTTTTCACGGTGATTATCGCATCTTGCGGTTTTGCGCAACGTATTTTACTCGTGTTAGGAGCGGAGCGTCGATCTTTTATTAGCGACGAGTGAGCACCAAGCGAGGCGGCTTGTTTTCGTACCGAGTTTCAGTTCTAACCGTTTCGCGTGATGCCTTGAGGTCAATGCTCCGTTTTATTGCAGTTTTGGATCCCTTAGCGAACCGAAACAAACCTTGCTTGCAGCAAGACGAAGAGTTCATCTCTGGGTCGAAAAGTTTTCCGTTGTGGTCCGCTTCGGGCACGCGGTGCTGTCGCCATTGTATGTAAATGTGTCTACTACAGACGCCGGAGAGCAAACAGATAAAACAAAATACAAAAAAATGGACGCCTTTATCGACTCTTTACTTGTCGCAGTCTCCAGATAGAGTTGGTCTTCCGATAACGCCATCGTAATACTGTGTTTCTATTTGTTTCTTTTAAAGTAAAACAACCACGTCCCTTAAGGTAAACTTTTTCGCTGTCCAATACCTCACGAATTATGAACTCTCCAACAGTTGTACTTATAACAGCATTGTCTTATGACGTTCATTAATGTGCGTGTGCAGCACTGTCTCAACATTAATCTGTGCAAATTTAGTGCTTGCTGGAAATGTTACTACTGCATAGTTATAAACACACCTACTGCATGTCCTGACGTTGTTGTGCTATTTGGCAGCCCTAGTTAGTTAAGGTGTTAGTTAAACTTATGAAAGCTACATGGGGCAAATGCAATATTTGTATGGCGGGAAATTTAAAAGTGAAACTTTTGACCTTGATTTTCTCATCTATCAGTAAACCTGTATTCAAATTAAGGGCACTAGGGTTTTCAGAGTATGATTTATCCGTCTAAACCAATATATTGTTTCATTTTAGTGTTCCTTTAAAGAATCATTCAAGTCTTGCAGGGCTCTGTAGACTTCTTGCTACTCGGAAAATGACTCTTGAAAAGCAAGTTATGTGAGCTGTGCCTTTATTTGTATGCAAAAAGCCTGCCATGGTGGCCAGGTGGCTTTAGCATTGCTCTGATGAGCCGCCACGGCAGTGGGTTTGATTCTGAGCCAATGATGCTGCATTTTGAAAGGGGCAAAATACAATTAAATATTGACCTATTAATTGGGTGTTGACAAATCCCAGGTGGTCACAGTTGATATGGAGTTGTACACTCCTATGCCCTTTATGTTAGTAAATAACATTAAACTCCTGTTAATAGTTTGCATGCAAAACTTGCCAAGTTTTTATTTATCCTTAAAAGGGCACTAAAGAGAAAGAGTAAAGTGTTCACAGACAGTCGTTTTTTTTTAACTAAGTTTTTGGCGATTTTGTTGCAAGAAGTTAACTGCTCAGAAAAAAAAAATAGGAGCCAAACTTTCAAATTTTAGTTTCCTGCCAAAAACTTATCACTAGTACGTGAATATGACGTCATGAACACCGAAGTATCTTCTTGTATCTGTGTGATCATTGCGCAGCAAAAGCTCAGTAAATATGCAAATGTAAGTTTCTGGCTTCATTGGAATATGTTGTAGCCTGCCTTTTACCGACAAAGCATTAACTTTTAGGCTGGAACCCTTTGGAATTCATAAAGTCACCATTGGTTGGTTGGGAGCTTTAAGGTGACGTTTTAAACTTCTCATTTTAAGCATCGTTCCTGAAAGCATTCCCCTATGTTAAGGAGTTCTCTCTTTTTTTTTTCTATATTTTGAAAACGTTATTTACTAATACAGCTAAAATATTCTTCTATGTAGTGTCTCTTTAATTTTCGTGAAATGATACGTAGTCTTTTCACTGAAATGCAGAGAGGATATCGAATGATCTCTTAGTGCAGCCTGAAATGGTGTTTTTCCCCTCTTCAAAATAGGACAAAGCATCTCTGCAAGTTTTTCGGGCTCGGTAAATGAGGCTAAACCTACTACCAGTACCTTTTTTCTTTCTTGTTTTCCAAACCATTTCGTTGGGCTGCTGTGAAACGGAATTGTACAAAAGAACAAAATTGAGCAAGATGAATTTGACGAGTCGTTATTTGAACATGCCAGGCTGCTTCGTAGCAGGCTCCTAAAGATAATGGCAGTCCTGAAACTTCATTTCTGGGGTGAACGGTGCAAGTGGCATAGATCGGATACGAAAACACATGTCGGCGTTGTGCCTATTGCCTTTGTCCTTTCTTTTTTTTGATCCCCCCCCCCCCCACCGCAACAGTGTACAGGTGTTTTTCTCTGAGTGAGATTCATGACAGGATGTAGGTCACGCTTGTTCAGGTCTGATGGCCATAGCATCCTGCGTTTTCTAGCCATAGCCAGGTGCCAGCATCGCTTATCTCTTCTGCCTGTTTTAATGATATAATTGACTCGTCTGGCTGAGTGCTCAGGATGAATCGACAAACTATCCAGGAATATTGTCGTTCATCTAGCGGTACTTTGCTCTGGGAACAAAAACCAAGCACATGCTTGCTGTGTTGTAACACAGCTCTAAAACATTAGGCAGTTCATTTTTAAAGTATCGAGGAAGGTTACTGAAAGTTACGTAAAATGTTGAGGCTGGACCAAAACATTCGACATGTTGCAAAAATCTGCAAGTTGACTTTGCCACAAGAACATTTTCCAAACGAAAACTCTGTAGCATAGATTATGGATAGATTGAAATGGCATAGATTGAAATGGATTAAAGTGGACATAAAAGCCCCCCCCCTTCTGTCGGTGGGATACAAACCCACAACCTTTGCATTGCGCATAATTCAAAGGCTGTGGGTTTGTATGAAAAGGGCGTTTTTTTTTGTCCACTTCTATTCATTTGAAGTGGATGCGGAAGTGCCTTCCGTCATAGCTAAACTGGTAGAGCATCGGATACGTAATTTAAAGGTTGTGGGTTTGGATCCCACTGACAGAAAGGGTGCTTTTTCGTTCGCAAGAATGACCACAGTTAAGAACAAGAAATAGTGTCCCCCATACTTTCCTTGACCTAATAGTTTGTTGGATGCATTTGGTTGAATTTTTCGTTATTTGATAATTTCCTGCCCGGGGCATGCAGAGACCACATACAATCTACTGTTTTTTGTATTGGTGTCATGCACAGATTTGTGTGCAACAGTATTCGCTGCTTGGTGTCAACTTTGCGTTCACCGACCTCTCGCAGGTGCAGGCGTCGACACAGTTCCTCCCGTTGCGGTCGTACAGCGACAAGCCACCTCTGACATTAGACTCCATCCGCGACAGAACCATGCTCGTGCTGAAGTTGTACGACAAGATCGATCCCGAGAAGGTTGGTTTTCTTCAGCTGCACCCGTGAGACACTTTGGTCTCTTGAATAGTGCCTGACTTCGGCCTTAGCCCTTTGAAACGCTTTGTACACAATTGTTCGAGTCACTTCTTTTTGCTAGCTGTGCCAAACAGCAGCCGAGAAAGAGCAAGATACATTGATGTTAGGATGTATTGAACCTCCTGCGTAATAAACGTCTTCATTTACTTCATTTTGCATCGTGCTGCCGTGTATGATCACTTTGCTTAATGCATTAACATGTTCAGTGAGTTGTTCTACGTGCCGCTTTCCATGAGCCATTTCAGAAGTATAATTCAATAAAACTTCTTGTTGGGCTAGTTGGTTATTCGACATAGTGTAGGATGATCAGCGCAACCTTGACTCCCGCAAACACTCACACAAACACTCACTCATCCACCCGAGGAACACACACTGAGCGCTGAGTGTCGTGTGTGTTCCTCGGGTGGATGAGTGAGTGTTTGTGTGAGTGTTTGCGGGAGTCAAGGTTGCGCTGATCATCCTACACTATGCAGAAGTATAATGTTTCTTAGCTCAAAATGAGCGTAACTGAAAACAAATTTGCTCTATATTTGTACAGAGAGATTTGATTCTATTTAAGCAAAAAGAGAACATGAATAGCGTCAGCATAAATACATGTTTAATTACAACTTAATTAAAATTAATTGCTATAAAACACACAAATCAACGTACTATGGCAATATTGTTGTTCCAATATAATATCGAGTATCTTGAAATATATGTTGTGTAAATTTGATGCATTTACAGACAGTGCTTCGTAAGTCACGTCTGAAAGGGTTAGGGACAACCTTGTATGCATTCTATCCCATGAGAGAACGTCCATCCTCGCAGCATGCAATTGGTCAAGGCTTGTGGGAATGTCACGAACGTGGGCGGTACCTGTGACCATAGGTCGACAAAAATGTAGAGCTCACTCAGGCTCGCTCAAGAAATATATTTTGCTCTTAGGGCTAACTCAGACTCAGAGTCACCAAAATTGTCCTCAACCGGACTCTCTCGGACTCAGGTTCACTGAAATTTTTCTCAACTGGACTTTGACTCAAATTCAGGAAAATATTACTCACCCGGACTCACTCAGACTCGCGGCTCGGTCCGAGTCTGAGTGAGTCGACTCATGAGTGAGTTTGCCGACCTATGCCTGTGACCCTTGACCAATCGCGTGCGATGAGTACGAGCATTTTATTGTAGAACACGTTCAAGATCGCACCCCTGCTTGCACAGTTTTGCAAGTAAGCCAGCAAATTTCATGACAGGTATGACTTGCTTATATTACTTCTCCCTTTTTAATGTCGCCACGATCGTGTGTCTTGCTGACATAGCCCAACTGGCACAGCCAATTTCTTTTTGCACATGTAGAGTATGTTTCTACACAAAAAGTAAAGTGCACATAAGTGTTCGTTGAGTTAAAACTCCATAAAAATGGTAATTAGGAGTAATTGGCTTAGTGCACTACAATTGAAAGGCTATAATTGAAGTCTTCATTCCACTGAAGTTCTTCACGGACCACTGCTAGCTTCCTGCATGGCTGAATTGATAGAATGAAACTATGTGAGACCTGTCATCTACCTTCTCCATGAAAGAATATCATGGACTTACTACTGTGGCGTTGTTCACATGTGGGTCCAAACAGAACATCCCTCTGTACTGTGTTTTTGTGAAAGGTGCTAGGGTGCTTTCTGTACTGTGTTCTCTGTGGAACGTACTAGGGTGTTGTAGGGATGACTCCCCCCCACCATATAAGGCACGAAGTAAAACTGTCGTTTCATCGCTTCCATGCAGCTCACGCTTGAATCGCATTTCATCTACGACCTGGGCCTAGACAGCCTGGACTGTGTCGAAGTCATCATGGCCATCGAAGACGAGTTTGGTTAGTGCCCATTGGATTTCTGTCATCACACTTTGAGCAAAAGCAGTTTGAATTATTCAGCCACATGGCAGGTACGCAGGAGTACGTGTAAAAGCAGTTCGGCATCAGGTCTGGACCCATCCCCAATGAAGCTACAAAATGAACGTAAAGGCAATGGGAAGTAAGGGTGTATAAGGCTCACGCGCCCTTTCACAGGCCACGTATTGTTCTGGGGTGTTTGCCCGTGGTGTGTTCGTTATATAACGGCTTCTGAGGTATGGGATGCACATGTGGACTACAGAAAGTTAAGGGGGGACGTGGGTCCAGAGGCTACCCTCATCTATTTTTTAACCAAATTTGATAAAAGTTGGCATGCTTGCTTAGTTTGTTCTCCTGATTCTAAAAATGCAGTTATTTTTTTTGCAGCTTCATTAGTTCATTATATAATTAGGAGAACATTCTCTATTGTTCTTCCTACAATAGAAAAATAACCACCACCCAAAAATTTACAAATGACATATGGATCAATAGAAGAAAGCACAAGACACACAACAAAGGAAGCACTTTTATGATTGGGTCATTATTTTTTATTTTACAGTACACTAAACTCCATAGTTCTGAATGTGGCCATGGAGTGGTCACACCTAAGACAAATTTTCAAAACTTAGAACAAAACAAAACTAAGATCTACTTGCTATGTTGTCTGCTCCAAACATCTAGCTACATGCTGCAACAAGAATTATTCTTCTATCTTTAATAGTTTCTGATATATTGCAGGAAATGTCATGCTGGGTGTACAAAATTGGCATTTTGAGAAAATCGAGAAAACAAACAAATGTAACATTTGACTGCACAGAATCACAAATTTTACACACATACACTCATAAAACATTAGTAGGCTCCTGGGGCATAGTCAGTTTGGGCACTGGCACCTTTGTGGCGCTTTCTTAGCACGCACTGCACATTTTCTGCTGATGTACGCTTGCGCTCAGATGCAGCTGCACGGCGCTTGTCTTTCTCCTCCATGCGCTGCATGCACTTTTCGCCGGCGTTCATGCAAAGTTCATGCAAGATGCTTGCCGAGGTTCTCTTGCAGCCAGCATTGAACTTCATCACTGCTTCTGCAACAGCAGCCTCAATACTAAAAAGTGATGCGTGCCGCTCCTTTGGCGCGAGTGCCCATATCAGCGAGTGCAAGCTCTCGTTGTTCTGCGTTTTTCCTCGCTGGCACCGTTCAAGCAGCTGCTTGTCAGAGAGCCGTTCGTAAATTGGCAGCAATGCCTTGCCTACATGAGGAGGCAAATTATAATGGTTCTGCTTCCCAGTCCCAACCACACGCGGTGAGCTCCATGCAGACGCTTTGTCACCGCAGTTCGAGCATGTGAGCACCAGACCTACTGCAAGGCCGTACTCTCGCTTCTGCCGGCTTATTTTCCCGCTGCCACCGCAAGTCTTACACTTCATGTGCTCCAGAAGAAGCGCGTTCACCGAATCCAGGCACAAGACGGTGAAAACCGTATCGTCAAGCGGGCCATTGACGACATCGCTAGCGGGCAGGATGTTCGACTTACGAGTCACTGCTGCGGTTGACGCGAGCTCTTGTAGTTGCTCGTCGGCTCGTTTCTTCATTAGCTCCAAATCTGAAGGCGTCCGCATAACTGTGTCATGACGGATGCGGCTGGCGTTTTGGTCGCACCCACTCGTTGGTTCTCCGCCTAGGCCTAACCCTCGCTCGTAGTCGTCCGCTCCATCAGTGCCGTCGCTTGACGCTGTTGGTGGCTCATCCTCGACGACTTGCGACGCGGCGGGGCGTTTTTTGAAGTTGTCGAGCATTGACTTCTTCCTCTTCTTTCCATATTTGTGCTTGGACGCGAACTTTCGGAGCGGAGGAGGCATCGTTGCGCGTTCTCACAAAGTAACCGTATCCAACATGGCGCCTCGCTCTGCGTCTCTACTGCGGCTAGCAGACCGCTCAGCGTGAAAACAGCCAATCACATGGCGTTATCTCGTCACGTGCTTGTGACAGCGAATCAGAACGCGCGTTTCATCTATTTTTGGCGCCGTTTTTCTATTGAACCAGCAAGCCTAACGAAGCGGCAGCGCGCGATATTTGAAGCCGAAAACTTCCGCGACTAAGATGGCCGCCCTCGGGGCAGCGGAATGCGAGCGCGGCGTCATTGAACATGAGTCATTTTAGCGTTGACACAGGTGAAAACTCGGCTGCCCTGCATGTTTTAAATTGATATTACGGCTGAAATATGGTCTTTCGAGATAGGAAATTTGGCAGATAAGGAGAATAATGGATGAAGATTTCAAAAATGCTACTTTTCAAAAACCGACTTTTTGATGATTTTTCGCGTCTCAGGACCCGTGTCCCCCCTTAAGTGGTGTGATGAGGTAACGAAATATGTGGGCTTAACTTTGAATCGGCTAGTGCAAGACGAAGGGCAACTGAACTCGCTGTGCGAAGCGACCGAGTCTCCTTGCCGCTAAGCACGAAAGCAGAGTTCCACTCCAAATCATGACAGAGGCATTTTGGTGAGGTTGAAATCCAAAAAATATGTGTGTACTCGGAATTAGATACATGTTGAGGGACCCATGAATGTTACAATTAAAGGGGTCATGAACCACTTTTCCAAGTAATGATCTAATGACCTTAGTATTGGAGTTTACCGCCTCCCGAATCGATTGCCGCAAAAATTTCTCGAATCCGTCAAGAATCAGCGGAGTTACGGGGGTTTGGCACACGCTCTCAGCGCTTTCTCTCTTTTCTCGTGCCGAAGAGCGCACTGGAAGCTAGACAGGGAGGGATGAAACGGGGATAAGAAGTTACGTCAACGCGCGTCATGAAACGTGATCGCTCTCCCGCTGTGATTCGCATGCGCGAGTGCGGCTACCGTGTAAAGTTAGCAGACTGAGCAGTGCGGCGCGGGCAAGTGGCGGCACCCCATGGCAAGAAGCGCATCTCATCCGGCTATCGGCCAATAAGCATGCTATGTCTCCGCGACGTACACATGCAGACGCCCCGCCCACCGACGAGAGTGAGAACCGGCCTCTGTTTGAAAAGAGGGCGCCTGAGGAAACGGCAACTTCGCGCTCCGCTTGTGGCCTTTACGCGGCGCGCACGACTGTAATATTTTGCAGAGCAGTTCATAGCCGTGTCAGCTTTCCGCAGGTTGTGTTTTTTCAACAAGCCCAAGGGGTGCTTCATGACCCCTTTAATGGGCAGTCCCCGCTACAGCATGCTTCATAATCGTGTGGTGGTTTTGGGGCGTTAAACCCCGGAGCTTAAATGTTTTACACAAATAACTAAAGGCATGTGGGAGAGGCCTTGATCCTGTGGTAAGCATATGATAAGCTTATAATAATGGTGTCTAAACTTTCCTGCAAGTGGCAGCACATAAGTTGATTTCCTCGCAAGTCGTGTTCCATCTCGACCGGAATGTCGTTGGTGCTTCAACAGGTTTTGAGATTCCGGACACGGATGCGGAGAAGTTGGTGAAGCCTGCGGACATAATCCAGTATGTGGCCGACAAAGAAGACGTTTACAAATAGACGCTGCCTGCTACTATAAAAAGGTAAGCTTTTGTGGCACTGTTTCTTAATTAGTGTCTCTTAGAAATATTTCAAAGTTCTCTTATGCCACCACTCTTTGTTGCTCTTATCCCTAAAGTGTTATAAAAGAAACGAAGTTCACGAGTGCGGTATAGCCCGCCGTGGCAGCTTAGTGATTAAGTTGCAACACTGGTACGCTCAAGGACGAGCATCTTATTCTTGACCGCAGTGGCTGCATTTTGATGGGGCCAAAATGCAGAACACCCATGTACAGTCGAACCTCGATATATCGAACGGCACGGCGATCGCGAAATAGTTCGATATATCCAGAATTCGATATAAAAAATCACGTAAAAAATGCGTCAAGAACTTGTGGAAAACAACCAACGAACCAATCGTGGTGCAGTAAATACTCACTTGAAGATTCAAACAAAGTATTTATTGTGTTGGCTTAAAATACTGAAAAAGAGTAGCCTGCTTTTTGTTGGCAATGGCGTGTTTCACGACTGCGTCCTCAACATAGTCCAGGCGATCCACAAGTGAAAGGCCGGTGCCTTCAATCGCGCTGCAGTGGCGGCGCGCAAGGGCCAAAGCGGCTACGACCTCAGCTGATGTCGGGAGCGGGGCACCATCAGCGCTTGCGGGATCCACCTCGGCAGCGTCTTCATTCGGCTGCTCAGCGGTAGCTTCGGCGACGATCTCTACATCCGTTAGCTCCACCGTTGTACCAGTGCTGTCGTCACCTCCAACGAAGTCTTCGATGCACATGCTTTGCGGCTCCGCACCAACAAAGCTCTCCAGCTTGCTCCACGTTTTGGCGAGCTCGCTTTCTTCATCTGCGCATGCCAACTCAGCTTCCTCGGATTCTTCCACTGATGCTTCGTCAGTGCGTCCACCGAAGCCCGCATGCCGAAAGCAGTTGGCTATCGTCGACTGCTTGACGTTTTCCCACGACGCCTTGAGCATTTGGATGGCGCCCAAAAGATCGATCTTCAGATCTTGGCCCATCCGGAGTCTTACAAGCAAAATGTCGATCAGCCGACGCTTGTAGATAGACTTAAATGTGCGGATAATGCCCTGGTCCAACGGTTGGAGCTTCGAAGTGGTGTTGGGCGGCAGAAATACCACTTCGATGTTGCTCAGCTGGGCATCGGTGTGGTGTGCCGTGCAACGTTGCTTGTTGGGCGAGTTGGAACGAGTCAGTCATAACGTAGTTCAGCGCAAAAAACAGGCAACAGACGAGTAAGAGGACAAGTGTCCTTGTCCTCTTACTCGTCTGTGGCCTGTTTTTTGCGCTGAACTACGTTATGACTGTGCCGTGCAGTTATCGACGATAAGGCATACCTTCCGTCCCTGACGCACCAGGTCCGAATCCCACGCCTTCAGCCTGGATTGCTTCCAGTTTTGCTGCAAAAGTCAGGGTCGTCCGTTTCTTCGCGTCTGCAGCCATCGCTACACACACCACAACGCGCGGCAGGCCTAACACACGAGCACAACAACGACCGATGCGACGGATGCCTGGCGATACTATCAAGGAGGAGCTGGTGCAACAAGTGCAGTGCGTCGTTGCTGCAAGGCTGCGGCGTGCGTATGCCGCTACGTTCAAGTGGCGCACTCGGCGCCATCGATGTGTGCAGCAGTCGTAAACGCCCACCGCGCTACCGCTATTTTCGAGAGTTGCGGGAAAGCTCGCCGCCTGTCAACGGAGCGCGGCGGGAAAGCTCGCCGCCTGTCAACGGAGCGCGGGCGGTTTGGGGTGGCCGAGTTCGATATATCCATTATACGTCAAACTTCGTTCGAAATAAAAAATTTAAAATGCATGCGATTTCCCACGTGATATAGGAACCGTTCGATATAGGCAATAATTCGATATGTCCGTGTTCGATATATCGAGGTTTGACTGTACTTTGACTTAGGCGTGCATAAGAGGGGCCCTGCAACACTTCTTCAAGTATACTGAAACCTCGATATAACGAACACGGATATAACGAAATATCGGTTATAACGAAGTAAATGAAGAATAGTCTTGCAATACATACAGTGTTAGGAATATATGTTTATAACGAAGTTATTTTCGTGTAAGATGTAACTTCGTCATAATGAGGTTTTAGTGTAATCATCGAATGACCTCATTACAGGAGTTTATTGCCTCCCAAATCGACTGGTGCAAAAAATTTTAGAATACGTCAAGTGCGAGCAGAGTTACAGGGATTTGTCACACTCTTTAAGCGCTTTCTCTCCTTTTGTACCAGGGAGCGTGCTGAAAGCTACGCAGGGGGAGGGGATGACAAAATGGCAAGATGCTACATCCTTTTATCAGTGCGCTTTGTGACCTTGAGCACTTCGTTTTTCTTCTTCGTCTTCTTTGAACACTCTTCACTTTCAGCGTGGGCACGTCGTGGCAACCACGGTAGCAATGTAGCTCACGATGCTCAAATCAGCCGACGGCCCTGGACTTTGTTTATCACGTGGTCATTTTGGATTATGGCATCATTCGTCAAGAGGAGAGCAAGCGATTTCTAGCTGATTTGAAAATTACAGTAATTGCAAATCCCAGGCTGTGTGCTGTGCTGTAATGTTTGGCTCGCGTGTTCTCAGGAGCCTTGACTACCGATCGGCAGTGTTTTGTGACCATGCTGAAAAAGTGCTGCAGGGCACCTTTAAACAACTAAAGCCAGACATCATCATTTTGTGTAATCACTGCGAGTTGGTGCAGGAAGTTGATGACATCGCCGCCTGCATTTTTTTACTTTGCATGTATTCCAGTTCATGAAGCATCTTCTCGCAGCAGGAGTGGGGCTTTCAGTACCGTGGAAATGTAATTTACTGGTGCGAGATATATCATTCCTTTAAAGGGGCCCTGCAACACTTTTTGAGCATGCTCAAAAAGCGCTGTCGATCGGTAGTCGAGGCTCCCGAGAACACGCGAGCCAAATATTACAGCGATGCGCACGGCCTGGATTTTACAATAAATTCTCAGTCAGCTGAAAATCGCTCCCTCTTCTCTCAACAAATGATGTATTAGTCCGCAAAATATGACGCGATTGTCGGCAGTTCCACCATTGGCTGATGTTATAATCACGATAACACCCTCATTATTACTTTCGTTGTTAATTTTGAGTTCAATAAGTAGATAATATGTATGTTTATATTCTGTTATCGTGTTCAAAACACCGAACAAACATTAATATTAGCACTTCCGGTCTCACCGACAGCTCGTCTGCTCGTAGTTGCGTGGTTCCGTTTTCTTCGCCATGCGCAGTGCCGAAAACGTGAATACTTCTGTGCTTTTGACCATCGCTGGTTCCGTTGAGAGTGGCAGCCGTTCGAGTGTTGCCTTGTCAGCTGAGAACTGCATCGTCGGCACGTTCTCACGACCGACCGAGGCACGGGCGCAGCGTGTCTCCGATAACAATGCTGGCGTCCGGTAATGGCGGCGCTTCAGGGTCGTCTGCCAGTGCCGTCTTACGAGGCGGTGTATCGGAGTATGGGTCGAAACCGATCTCAGCTGTCATTCGTTCCAAACGAGCGCGCAGGTTTGCTTCCATGGTTGGCAGAGCGATGAAAACACTACGGCGTTCAAGGTGCACACCCAACATTACCAAACCGACGCGCAGTTTTCAAGCACGCGCGATATCGGCTCCGCTCGACGAGAACGACGCAAGCTGACCGGAAGTGGCGGCACAGACCACGTGGTTGCGCCCAGACGTCAGAGAGAAAGAAATGAAGAAAAAACTCCGCCGGCGCTCTTGGGCGGAGCCTCGCTCCTCTGCGCTCCCTCCCTCGACTCACTGCCTAGCTTTCCGCGCGCTCGCGGCGTAGAGTGGAGGGCGAAAGCTGCGGAACGTGATTTCTCTAATTTGGTAACACCACTTAGACTTGACGAATTCGAAAAATTTTTGCGGCATATGACTCGTGAAGAGTCATACGTCAATAATGAGACTATTCCAATATAACTAAGAAAGGTGCTGCAGGGCCCCTTAAAGTGCTCGTGTCATGTCGTACATCGACATCGGTACTGCAGTGACAAGTGTCGCTAGCGACATAAGAATTCCAGCTTTTTGAGGCTTATTGGACCTCTTTTGAGCTTTTTTTGTCTGTGTATAGCTCAAGTGATTTCTTTCTCCAATAATATGGGCGGCAAGTTAAACTCATTCTGGTGACGCATGGCTTAGTTCTTTATTGGCAGATCCAATTTAAAAAAAGAAACTTTGCACAGTTTAATTCTGCTCATTTGTCGTGGATGGTACGAATGACCGGTATGTGAAGTAAAATTTATGATTGTGTTTGCCATCCCGAAAGTATGCCTAAGCTGCTGGAAAAGTGAGCGTTGGGGTGAAGAATTTTAATTGACATGGGCCTGTGCCACTAATAAAATCAGAGCTCTAACAGTTCGTTCTTGTCAGGGGTTCACTGGCACATTTTGGAATGAACACTGCAGTACTGTGCCCGTGAGCAAGAACAAATGTCTGCAATGTCGCAAAGCATATTAACGTCTTATTAGTTGTGCCCCTTTAGACACACTCACTATCAATCATGCCCTTACAGTTGACGTTTAGTTTTTAAGAGCACTGTCACCATTTCAATTTTCTGACTGTTTCTGATGTGATAGAATGAAAAGACATTGATTAGATCAGATTTCAAGTCCATACGAAGGACCAGTATTTTGACCAACTGGTCATATGCTTGGCTACCCAGTGAAACACATCTTGGAACCCCAAGGGTGGTGTAACAGAGCTCATTTTGTCCTTTAAGCGACTTGCTATGATAACTGGCTGCCCTAATTGATGACACATTTGACATGCCACTTGTAACGAGAAGGGCTGGCTTATAGAAGGGTGCACTATACGAGACGGCAAAAGTTTACGGGACATGGTCTCTACTGCCAATGCGAGTTTCTGCTCTCTTAGTGCATGACGCTTGTAAACTAATGGGTAACTGTATATTTCACCAGAATTACTACAGGCTGGAACATTGAATTGGAGGCTGTGTTTCCAGACAATGAGGGAATATGGCTTTCTCGAAAATTTCGCATCCCGTAAACTTTTGCTGCAGGGTGTAACTAGAATCGCCGTGTTTTTCCTGTAAGGGCATTGCCTTGCAAAGCAGACGGCAGTTGTCAAAAGGCTTTATTGGTTGTCCATGTCTAGTCATTGCGGAGTGCTTGACACATGAGTGGCAGGGGTGTCTTGACATCAATGGATTGCCATGATCGTTACAGTTTGTGTTAGCTGCTGTGAAAAAGACAGCTGGGGGTCACTATGCATGTATTTTTTAGTAACAGCCATACAATTCAAACATGCACAATATTCATAATGTTATACGTACTATTGACATGAGGCTGAGAGTACTATAATAAAATTGTAAGATAAACTCTAGAAATGTGTAGCAGGATACAGACACTATCATATAAAGCTACGATCAAGGCAGAATGTTAATTAGCTTTGAATTAAGTGAAACAGTTTGTGTAGAGGTTACCACACACTGAAACCTCATTATAACAAAGATCGCATTTGACACGAAAACAACTTCGCTATATCCGAAACTTCGTTATAACCGATAATTCGTTACATCCGTGTTCGTTATAACGAGGTTTGAGTGTATTTACTTTTACACCAGCACTTTCTAATCTTAGCTGTTCTCCGTTGTAACAATTAAATAAAACCCGTGTACTTAGATTTAGGTGCACGTTAAAGAACCCCAGATGGTCAAAATTTCCGGAGCCCTCCACTATGGTGTTTCTCATAATCATATCGTGGTTTTGGGATGTTAAACCCCAGATATTATTATATTATTAACAATTAAATAAAACAGTACATGCATACATCTATCTCTCCTCCACATTCTATTTGGTTCACACGCTACAACAGTTCCTTTCAGCGATATTCACTGCAAACTTTTTGTTCTCGGAAGCTCACGTTAAGTAATGCCAAACAGCAGACTGATGGCATTCAATTGGAATACACTTTGTATCCATTGTTGAATGTACACCTGGTATGTATTCTTTTAGATCAAATAACAGGCTAGCCAAGATGTGCTATGTGTTTAAAAAGATATTTGCAAAAGAGCTACAGACGAGAACGAATTTTTTGTCAACTAAGTTTTCTTTCAGAGATGTCGGTATGGATTTCCTTACTGTTTTGTGCTACAAAACAAGTGGTTATCAATTTTTGCTTTCATCAAAAAAAATATTTTTTTGACTTTCTCTTCATTCCAGGTTGCCGAAAGATTTGCACGGGCTTGGTCATGGGCTCGTCCATTTGAACAGTTGTCGGAGGATAGTGCGCACCTTTTCTTTATTATTTTTTTTTTCTGTGTACAGTAGACAAATAAATCTTGGTTTGTTCTACATTGTGCCCAGGGCAAATGTGCTCCTGCCAATGTTGCACAGCCCACAACCGCATCTAATCGTATCGTGTTAAGCGTGAATCTTTTGGGTTCTTCTGCAAAATGAAGCTGGTGAATCGTAAAGATGTAATTTCAGTCACTGTGGTCCTTGCAAAAAAAAAAATCAATAACTACCGTAGTCCGTGTGCAACTCTACGTCATTACCATATTTTTTCGCGTATAACCAGCACAAAATGTACAGAAAATTCTAAGGCAATGTCGACACACAGGTTATACGTGAATTTCAATCTGCAAGATGGCTTCATTGCAATACCAGAGATTTTTTTTTTAGTTCTTTCTCTATTTGTAGTTGGTGTTGTGGGTTAGATGCAAGAATGTCTTATATGCAGAAAAATATGGTTACACACTTGCCAGGATTTTTTTATGCATCAGATATTTGCTTTAAGCCACCTTGTGTTTTCTTGCTTGAATCGTAGCCCCAAGGCTTATAGCGCATAAAATGCAGAGTTGGCAAAGCAAGCGTTCATCCTTTGTCGTAAGTTGGCACATGGACTTCCATCGTTAATTTTCAAAAAAAAAAAAAAGAATAGTTGGAGCCATTCCACTCTTTGAAGGTTAATGACCAGCGCAGCTGACTGGTGCATTCGCGCTTATGCTCTCTTCTCTGTTTTTTTATTAGCGCGCTGCTCCTGAGGCGTTCTCACAATGAGCGGTCGACCCATACTTGCCATGCATGACCGCACCAATGTCGTGCCTACACTCTACTAACACGGTGAAACACATACGAAAAGCACACCACCCCACTTCAAAATGGAATTTAAGCAGGCTCAGTGTCCCGTTACTTACGATTTCAATCAATGACATCATTGTGTGATGACTTATAGTGAAGTCACCATCATAAACTTTGGTAATCTGTGATGTCATTGTGTGAAATCGTCACTTCCTTGGAGGAGGTGACGTGGGGGCTTTTTTCGTTCGTGGATGGGAGTCGCAAATTGAGCACGTTCCATTAACAGCTCTGCTGTAAAGTGCTGTCATGAAACTTTTTTTACTTGCAGGTGTGGTGCACGAAATGAATGCCAAGAACTTCAATATCTTAGCAACAGCACCAGAAAGCAACAGAGCAGTGAAGATTTCTATAATATACTTAGCATCAGTACTCCTGCAGCCAGCTTCCTGCAGTACTAATTGACTGCAGGAAGCTGGCTGGTTGACGAGTTGACACTGTTTACAGCTAATAATTGGCATTTTATTTGCTCAGTAAACGCAAATCCTTAGACATATTATTTGGTTCAGAATCATGGCTACAGCCTGCAGTGCAGCCAAACGAGAGAGAAGAATGTGTCAACTTTTTTTTATACTTA
Organism: Rhipicephalus sanguineus; assembly: GCF_013339695.2. NCBI lineage: Eukaryota > Metazoa > Arthropoda > Arachnida > Ixodida > Ixodidae > Rhipicephalus > Rhipicephalus sanguineus. The sequence goes on from NC_051182.1 coordinate 159,047,879, forward strand.
TCTTTTATCGCTGCAGATTTTACTGATGGCTTTGCCAGACTAAGCACATCTTCACTCTCATTTAAACATCTGATAGCAGTGACAGTTGTAATTACCTTTCTAAAGAAAATTAAGAAGGGTGCCACTATGAGGCAACGGTGTGACAGACAGCTGTAATTGTACCAAACTGGCACATGTCGCTGCAACAATCTATTATTGAGATAACCGGGATGCTGCTGCTAGAGCACTGTTCTACATTTTGATATGAGGAGCAGCTATCCATGCATGGTCACTTTATAGTGTTTAGTTGTTAGTGCAAAGCTTGTCAAATGTGTGATTGCATTTGATTATTTTCTTCCTGGACGAGCAAACTTGTGAAGTCATTGGGCAGCTGTCGCATGCGACAACTGGGAACCCTTTTGAGGAATCTGATTGCAGGTAGTTCTATCGCGAGTGGAACTGTTAGTATTTAGTGATGGACACTCGACATAATTACGTTACCATGCACTATGTGTTTTGTTAGGGTGTTTTGTTTCGGGCCATACAATTTTTTAATAAGGATGTTATGGCAGTGAGGCATATGTCGTCTTTGCACATGAGCTCTACGTCGAGGCGTAAATTCCTACCACAGTTAACTTTGGAAACAACAATTGATACAAACTTGTTAACTTTTTAATTATGCTTGAAGGCAGTTATCTACATGGGAATGTTGTAGGCTGTCACAATTTATGGCATGTGGAACCTTTTATTTTAAATTGATAATAAATGCACGTAATTTGAGATATCCATCGAATTTCAGACTTCGAAACCGAGCGCGCAGGAAAGGCGGGCGCTCTGTTACGTCACACCGGAACTTCGCGTGACGAAATTTGAACGACGGTGCGTCGCAACACAATGTAGTCGGTAAAAACGGCAAGTCGTCTGAAATGCGCAATGACACCGCTTATTCTTTGCATGTGATGTGTGAGACGTGTGCTTTCCTTAAGTAGGTGCAAAGCATCCTTTTGCTTTCGCACTGAACAAGAAGCCCCGCCACGGTGGTCTAGTGGTTATGGCGCTCGACTGCTGACCCGAAGGTCGCGGGATCGAATCCCGGCCGCGGCGGCTGCATTTTCGATGGAGGCGAAAATGTTTGAGGCCCGTGTACTTAGATTTAGGTGCACGTTAAAGAACCCCAGGTGGTCGAAATTTCCGGAGCCCTCCACTACGGCGTCTCTCATAATCATATAGTGGTTTTGGGACGTTAAACCCCAGATATTATTATTATCGCACTGAACAAGAAGAAGCGCCAAAGTGTCTACCCCTTTGTTCACTGTACAGTGAAAGACAAGGTGATTTTCTTGCACATAGCGTGAAAGAAACAGATAAGCACCAAGCAACACTTCACAAAGGTATGGTGATGTACTGCTTGCAAGTGAGGCGACTTGCCATTTTCTATAACAGGATACTGCCGCGAGGTGCTTTCATTCAATCAATTGGTCCCTCTTGTCCTGAACAGTTCTGATGATGTTGCAGAGCGGCTGCCTTTCCTACGCACCCAGCGTGCCGATTTTCGACATCCCATTGAAATTCGATGGTGAATACCTCAAATTACGGAATCTTTTTTATTTCTAAAACATCGTTATGCCACGTAAATTGTAACGGCTCACAGCTTTCCAATGTAAACAGCGGCCCTCACTTATGCTCGTATTGAAAAGATAGCAGGTTTTTGTTAATTTACTGTGTTTTCGATGTAATTTCAGCTGCGTTATGTTTCTTGCTGGGCAACTTCTGTTCCGCTTCTTGTCAACTGGAAGTTGTTTTCTGCTCTCTCTCAAAACCTCGAATGAAGTAAACCTAAATATAAAAAAAAGCAAGTTAATGGTTCACGGTTGCGAGTGGTTCTGGATAGATATGATACTGGAACATAAGTTCAGCAAAGATAAGGGCCCGTTAATTGTGAGGATAATTAATGAAAATTATTTGAATTGTGACTGGTGCACATCGAAGCCAGAGAAATGGATAGATTGGTTCGCTCTACTTAAGTCAACATAGGTAATTGACGTTCGGTGGGCACGTAGTAGACAAGCGTAGGGCTACGTTGCACGTGTGTCATAGTTAACATTCATTAGAAGCCTATTTACACCGTCCAAAGCCCATATCATGACCCCCGACAGAGTTAGGAGGATGACATTTGGGGTGTTTGCACATCTACAACAGTTGACTCATTACTGTGTACTAGTGCATCATCTCAGTAGAGGGTGAAAGAGGGTTGACGTCACTCCGCAGTGTGCACCGCGCCTCCCTCTCGCCCAGTGGCGCTCGCGTCGCGCGCGCGCGCCAGGTGTTCTCGTTATGTTATGCCGGCTCCGTGGTGTCGTCAGCGCCAGGTGGCATGTCAGGTACGCGGAGTGCACTTGACAGCGCACCGGTGTCCTCCGCGTGATGGCCCTCGCTGCGCGCACTCCATGCCAACTCCCGCTTGATTTGCGGGCGCGTTAGGACACGACGTCAGTTGCTGCTCCACGTGAAGTACGAGAATGAAATGCGCTTCGTTGCTCCGTGAACAATAGAAATGCACGATCGTGAATGAGCCGGTGCTAGTTAACAAGTCTACCCGTGTCAGTCAAGAAGTTCACCAAACGCTACGGATTAGCGCAAATAAAGACACTTAAATTGGACATTAAAGGGACACTGAAGAGAAAAACGATTTTTCGCTCATTGGTAAATTAAAATTTCACAATACCGAAAACGCCACTCTTACCGCGAGAAGATGTTTGGTAAGCGAGAAAACGCCCGAAAAGAAAACGGGGGTGGCGACGCCACCTTCCAATTCCCGCACCAAACGCCGTGGCATCGTAGGTTTTGACGGCGTTTGCTAGGTCACACGTAGTAAAAATGAAGTACATTGTCCTCTGAGGGAGCCATAGGCTTAACATAACAAGTTTCAGGAAATTTTAATCAGCAAATGTCGCTGAAATACGAAGAATACACTTTGAAATCCGTGACAAGTGCGGAGATTTCGGCGCGAAATTTGAAAATGAAACATTGACCTTGATTTTATCCTCTATTAGTAAGCATGTGACGGTGAAATTAACGACAGAGTTCTCAGAGTATAATTTATCATTCTAAAGTGATTCACTGTCTTTAAGGCCGCTTAAATGTTTTTTAAGCATTTGACGGCTAGCTGGTGTCCGCCGCAGTATCAATTTATGCACCATAAGTTGTTTAGCGATAGCACTGAATCATTTTATGAATGCCTTAATGAAATCATGGATACGTCGAGAAGCCGTCGTTGCCACGTGAGTAACGCACGTGCGCTAATTCCTTAACGTTCTGAACGCAAGTTGGTCTTTTACGCGGCGCATAAGAGGATGCCAGCCGAAGAGTCTTCAAGGCAGGTGCGAAAGGATGTTCTGAGTGTGCGTACTTAACTTCTATATCGCAAATGTTTCTGTTAGGTAAGTAGTCTAGCGTTATAGGGAAGAAGAAAAAAACATGGTGGCATTATACATCTGCTTGTGTACAGCGTTGCAGTCATATATGACACCTTTCGCGAAAGTTCGCCGATGTGTGGATACCAGAGATGGCTTGGCCATCAAAATAAGCGTGCAAGGCGAAATATCACATTGGGATTTTACACGTGGGCAGAAACAAGATACGAAATAACGCGTTTCAGTTAACCCTAACTTAACTGTGCGTGTTTCAGCGCGGGTTTATCCAGGACTTTCATGCTGACAGAGGGGAGGGGGTGTTACCAGAACGCAGTGTGGGTGGGCGCCTGTCTGCATGCAAGGTGGTGAGGCGGGGGATTGGTCTGGAATGTTTGTTTGTTCTTTGTGTGTGTGTGTGTGGGGGGGGGGGTGTTGGAGTACTCCAGATAGAGCGCGTGGTCTATAAATGCCTGGTATTTCAGTTGCCCATGACTACAAACTTGTTGATGGCCTATTTAGAAAATACGCTAGAGATGCCTCGATCGTGGTGTTCTTTTTATTCGTTCAGGCATCTTCAGTCTCATTTCTTCTGTCGATTATTGCAAACCATCACCCGCAGTGATTTAGGAGCCATTGTGCAACAGTAGAGCCTTTTCTTCCAACGTGAAGTCCATGCCATTCATTCACCCTGTAATAGAAGTTTGAGATATATAAAGGTATGAAAATGCATCGAGAATGAACGTAATAGCATCGGAACCATGTTTCCGATATTCGTTGTTACAGATAGAACTCGGCTCTGACAAATCGGCAGTCTGGATTGCGCGAGAATCCTAGATATAAAAACGCATTCTTCCAGGCCTTGTATCAGTCACTGCGACTGACCGAGTGAAGGACGCCAGCTTGTGCCGAGGGAAGCAACTCCGTGATCGCTTTATTGGATCGTATTTAAAGTCACACTGTGCGAGAAGGTTAATGTAAGAAGGAAGGGAAGTAAGATAGTACAAAACGAAACACTGGCACGTTTTTGCTCAAAAACCAAAGATGAGTGCGAGCACAAGCAGATATGATGCAGGCCTCAACCTCGCTATAAAGGAGGTAATCCTTGCCTGTTTCCTTGCGGCATTTCTAACTAAGCAGACCGCAACATGAGACGGAGAAATTGCAACGGAACAAAGTTTTTTGACAAGTCAGGCCTTCGCTCACATTTATTTGAAGACGGATATGTGGTGCTCGTCTGCTGGCCTTTTCCAGCACTGCGCAAAATGGAGCTTAGGAAGGGAAATTCACAACCAGCTGTATGTAGCAGGAAGCCAAAAGGAAATTTTCCTTTCTTAACCTTTCCGCCACCTTGCGGGATTCCGCAGAACCGATTTGCAGTATTGGCCTCGAGGAGTTACGGAGTCAACGGAGTCGCCCTCTATCGGACGCGCCTCGATTGCGTGCTAGGCAGGATACCGCCGGCACGCTCCCCATAGGTTTTGCTGTCGGCGCTCTACAAAAACACCTCGCGGAAGCCCTCCAGGGCATTTCTGTAAGTACTTTCGAAATGAACTGTGTTCTTTAATGTCAAGATAATCATTTTCGACGAACTGAAAGCACAAGATAGTCTACAGTCGCTGTCTCTTTGCAGAAAACCGAGCACCCGCTTCACGCTGTCAACGCGTTGGAGACCCCTGAACCGACTTCTTGCGTGAAAGGTAGTCACTCGCTGAGTGCAAACTATGTGAAATATCTCGTTAGAGTAGACTGCCTGTATAACCAAACGGAGCATAACAGAATGAAGCCTCAAGCCAGCGATCGCACGGGTTCGCGACGACTGACGGTGCCTTTGCGTGTATGGGCGTCTGCATGTATACGTTCGTACTGATGGTTTCGCTTTTGCTACGAGCGCGTTTTGGCACCGCGCTGTGAACTTTACGCCGCAAAATATGAGAATTTGTGACTAAACAAACAACTACTGTTGCGCGGACGCTATCAGAGCAGTTCAAAAATAATTTCGTTACAACTACGCGGCTTCGGTGCGCATGACAACTTTGTGATCTGCCGTCCCGACGATTCAGAGTTTTTTTTTTCTTTTTCGGTCTAAATTCGGGTACGTTTCAATGTCATTTGACAAGCTGTCTCGCACTGCGTATTGATCGGTCTTAGCGCGCAAATGCCGCTGCTTCTGTTTCTTTATTCAGCGCATTCGTTTCGTTTGGTGCTCACACAAAACGTGAGCAAATGCGACGCCTTTTTTTAATGCTCCTTAATTATCGTTCCGTTTGCATTCCAGTGAACTTGCCGCTCTCTGTCATCAACAAATTCATAGACCAAAGCTTCACCACTTCGAGATTGCTGGTGGAAGAAGAACCAGTCTACGAGACCGAACATGTAGTAGCATGCGACGCCTAGGAAAAGAAAGAAAATACAGTAACGTTTGACGGACTTGTTCTGCAAGCGTCGGCTGTGAACTAGGACCCACATGAACTTGAAATAGCGGTGAATAAAATAGAAGTTATTGCAGCAACCAACAGCCGCAAAACAAGATAGTAATTATTTGGCGAGTACCCCAGCAATTTTGGCAGCAGTGTCGTGTCTAACGCGAACAGGGTGGCATCTTTCCCACGTAAATAAATGAGGCTCCACGAAAGTACATGGGGCTGGCCGGTGGGCCGATCATCGGTGGGCCAATCACGGAGGCAATGCAAAATTCATGTAGCTTATGAAGCAATGCATGCCTCATCAAATGGGAAGGTTGCCCGTCGGCGTCCCGCGTCGGCGGCGTCAACACGAGTGATGCAAAAAATAATCGTCACGTGATGGTGTCACTATGTCGTCATCATGATGTCACAGATCGCCAAAATATCTAGCGTCATTATGACGTCAAATGATGACGTATTCACACGTCATGGTCGCTTTGCATTGCTCCGTGATTGGTCACGGAGGCCGTGCAAAACCGCGTTAGGCGCAGAACGCTTTTGGAGAGGGGCGCGGGAGAATCAGTACATCGACTGACAAGAAGAAGATTGCTTTCGCCTTCTAGTCATCTTTAACGAATGCGTAAGGGACCCTGTGCGTTTTTTAATTTAACGTATCTAAACAATGACTTGCGCATCTGCAGCCGATTTTGTGGACGCTGAGCACGCGGCCGACGATCATGAGGTCGCATTGGAGGGTTCTGAGATGGCATCGCACGTGGTAAAAGGTAGCGCTTTTACCATCCTGTGGCAGATAAGCATCATTTGCCGGCTGGAAGCGCGCGCGAGCCATCGTCTCAGTGCGCGCTGTCTGCTACTCACCGAACATCGCAGGCCCGACGCAGTAACAAGTCTTCGTCGCGGAAGTGCTTGTTGCACACAAGACTCGTAGCGGATGGCTACTTGCCGGTTCTTAGCTTTACAACCCATGTTTCACGCTGTTTCTTGTCCCGCGCGGTTACCAGTGCAGGCTGACACTGGGCTCCTTTGCGTAAGCGCGGCACTGCGGCACCGAGCGGTAGAGCCCCATATTCGTCGCCTTCGGAGGCAGCCACTCTATTACAATGGTTTCAATTGAGTAGAAAATGAGAGAAAACTTCCGAATTTGAACAGACCGCAGCGCATGTGGGACTTGAAACTCGTTTTCAAAGCACGCGGCAGTGCGCCACAAGCAGCCGACGCGGCCGCTGAGACCACGTGATCCTGCCAAGCACGTCACGCCGACGGTGGCGTTGGCGTTTCCAGTGGTGGGCCTCGAGGCCAATAGCTGTGTCCACGGAGGAAACAACTAATACCCCTGTCACACTGGAGATGTTAATGTCATTAGGTTCGAATGTCATTCGGCGCAACGAATGCCATTCGATCCGTGGTGGTGCTACACTGGAAAAACTAATGTCATTCGTTCATGATATCAATGTCGATAATCAAAAAAAAGAAGGCCGGAAAAGTTGAGGGAGGTAAATGTAGTGTGGTAGAAAAGAGAAGTTATTTATTTTAGAATGTATGTCGGGAGTCACGTCACTAAATAAACACAGAGAGAAATGTTATTTGGTATAATATCCGGCCAAAACAAGCCAGGACGACGCTTAGCCAGTAGCCACAGCCAATAGAACACAACAAACATGGCCGACATGGCAGTGCCGCTGCAAGACGACGCCAAGCTGCAGCATGTAAAGCGTTTAGTTGCTCTGTATTTGGCGTTGCGCGAAAAGCGTGTGAGCCAAAAAAGTCACAGTTTCGCCGCAAGGGCGAAGCAATGAATGCGATAGCAAGGAACTAATGCTATACGAAGTGATGCTCGCCAATGGATACTCTCAGTTTGAACATCGCTTCTGTTGCAAAGGCGGCCGAAGCAGCGAAGGAAACTAGCGTGCTTGAAGTGTCGAGCTGTGACACTTGATAGTTCGCGCTCATCTTCTGTTTGTTCGTTTAGCGGCGTCCCTTGAGATCGAGTGACTTTCGTACGCTCCGTAACATGAGCGCGGACATCACGGTGAAAGCGTGAAACATCCCTCTTCCCCTCACCACGAGAAAACCGCGCGAGGAGACAGCGGAAGCGCAAGCTTCTCCCATGCGCAAATATAAGAAGAAGCGAGCGAGCTCGCCGACGACTTTTAAATGCGCCCGTCGGGCTTCTAGCGCCATCTCGCTGGTAATGAAGAAACGCTTATTATCGCCTGCTGTCTCCGAGTCCGTCCAGCGCTAAAGGGTGTGTATATCGCTCGCCGTTAGCTACGTGGAGGATCTGCGTTTCGTGGCGTAGTGGATAGCGCCGCTCGCTGCGGAACAAGAGGTCCCTGGTTCGATTCCGTGCTTCGGAAGCATTTTTCTGAATTACTTTTCTTTGGGGCTTTTATATATATATACATACTTATACATATACGGTGCATGACGGCGGCGACGGCGACGGCAAGATCCAGCCGAGACTGTCCATATAATTGCTATCGCAATAAAAAAAAGACTGGAGCGAGAAATAGATGAAGAGTGCAAACGCAGCGATGACATTCTGCAACACATTCAACCGAACGCGTTCTCGATCGCGGCAGTGGTCGCCACTGCATCCGCCGAACTTGCGCAGCTCTTCCACGATCCGGGCATACACTTTGCTATTCCTCTTGGCTTTGCGCAAGTCACTTAAAGTGTCCTCCCAAAGCCTAATTACAGCGTAAGTCTCCGACTGTGTCCAGTGCGCTCGTGGAGCTGATGATTCCATTGCTGCATGCACACGTGCGCACAGGCGTCTGTTTGTTTACATGGCAGCATGGCCGACAGCGCCGGGAGGCGAGCCAGACCCAGACGCCACTGAGGTGGAGAGTAAAAACATTTCGCAAAAGCGTTCCGTACACATGTGCTCTTTAAAATGATAGATGCCTTACAAAACGCAAAATTAATAGCGTTTTAGCATGAATGCTTTGGAACTTGAGACTCATTCTAAGTAGTCTCTGGGGTGGAGAGTACACATTCGGTCCGAGTGCGACGGCGAATGTGTTTCTCGAACTCATTCGATTTTTTAAGTCACTCGATCCTAATGACATTAAATATCGCTGTGTAGCAGCCGCATAATGTCGTTAGATGCGAATGTCATTCCATTCGAATGACATTAAAACGTCCAGTGTGGCAGGGGTATAAGAGGGAGCGTCACGTGACAATCTTAAAGCCCGGCCATAAAAAATGAAACAGGAACTTGCTGGGAATTCTGCCAAGAGCATGGAGCACGAGGAAGGAATGGTGCCGCAGGAGGTTGGCTTGTGAGCGCTAGGCGCGCGCTCTCGTCTATTTTTTTCCCCCCTTCCTGTCTGTGTCCATGCGCTTCGAGTTGTCGATTAATTCGCCCTCGCTCTGCCAATTGCTAGCTTCATAGTTAGCTGGTAGAGCGGCCCCCTTGGAAAGGCGTTGGTGCCGGGTTCAATCCCCGAACCAGGACGAACTTTAACAGCGAAGCTGATTAAGCCGGCCGCAAAGTGTCGACCCTGCCGCAAAACTATCATCATCATGAACGGGTATGTGCCACAGAATTTGGGCAAATCCCACTACTCACTGCTACGGTATAGTGCCTAGGATATTGCTACGGCGTGGCCTGTAATAACCCTGATGGGTGAGAGAACAAGTAGAAAGAAAGAAAGAAAGAAAGAAAGATATAAAGGAAGAGAAAGAAAAAATTCTTCACGAGGAGGGATTTGAACCCGCGTACCCTCGATCCGAAAGCGAGCGTCCCAACCACTCGGCTATCCAGGCACTTTAGCAGAGCATAGCATAGCCTTGTATAGTGTAGTGTAGCAAGGGAGTGGGGAAGGCAAGTGAGCGTGAGGAGGAGAGATGTGACTGTGAGGAGGAGGAGTGGAGAGAGTAAAGCGTAGCACGGAAAGAATGAGAAAGAGAGAAAGAAATGCAGGAAGAAAAAGAAAGAGACAGAGAGAACATCAGCGAAAGAGAGAAAGAAGTAGAGAGACAGAAAAAAAGATAGAAAGAAAGAGAAAGATTCTTGCCGAAAAAGAATTATTCACGCCCACGGACATCGCGCGCAACCTCGCAAGTATCGTGCATGACAAGCCTGCGGTGAAAACACGAAACTCACCGGATTCAATGCCCCTGCCGTGCTCATTCAGACCACGACTCCTAGTGTCCTTCGAGTCCCAATAGTTAGCGCCTGCAAAAAACATTTCTCTTCTGCATGACACTGTAGCGACCGTACGTCGTTGCTTCGGAGTTTCTGTGTGCCGAATCAAGCATCCATCATCATCACGATAAACTTCAAATCACTAAGGGAGAACTCATCCCGGTTCTCGGTAACCTAGTTCTCCTAACCTTTTGGGTAGCTGTACCTCACTCCCCCTTTGCAGTGAGGCACTGACGCCTACAATCGGACGCCTCCTCCGCCAGGTGACAAACCCATAAGCGTGCGCAGGGTTGCCCTTCAGGGGGGGCGAAGGTTCGTCGCAGCGCCCCCCCTCCCTATTATGTCAATGTATGCGGCTGCCTTTGCGCCCCCCCTATCGCCCCCCCTACAATGTATAGGGCTGACTTTGCGCCCCCCCTTCTCGCCCCCTTTGCCCCCCCCCCCCCCCTGCGCACGCCTATGGACAAACCCGCTTTTGCTTATGAATGAACGACACTCTACACTCTGCTCATCCAGCTGTCAACACTTGTATTTCTCGCCTTCGCTGAAACAAGGTCACAACAATACGATTCTGGCGATGAAATTACATATAACCACGTTCTTCCTGTGTCTTATCTGCTTCAGTAGTTTGATGCGCGGCTTTCGTGTGGGAGAATTATTCGTCGCTGTATTCACTTGTTCCGAATTTTCTCTCTACTTCTATAATTTGTGTTAAAACGGAAACAAGCAGTTACCGTTATCACCATGATAGTCATCGTCTTTTATATTCACGGCAGCACGATTAAATTCTCACAGCGTTGACAATCACCTCTGTCTTGACAAGACGTAATGCTTATCGTGCGCAGCAGTTGCGCAAGTGCCGTGCATGCCACGTCTGCGGTGAAAACACGAAACTCACCGAATGCAAGACCCCTACCGTGCTCGTTCAGACTACGACTCCTCGTGTCCTTCGAGTCCCAATTGTTAGCGCCTGCAAAAAAAAAAAAAAAAACATTTCTCTTCTGCATGACACTGTAGCGACCATCTGTCGTTCCTTCGGAGTCTCTGTATGCTGAATCTAGCATCCATCATCATCACCACGATAAACTTCAAATCACTAAGGGAGAATTCATCCTGGTTCTCGGTAACCTAGTTCTCCTAACCTTTTGGATAGCTGTACCTCACTCCCCCTTTGCAGTGAGGCTCTGACGCCTACAATCGGACGCCTCCTCCGCCAGGTGACAAACCCGCTTTTGCTTATGAATGAACGACACTCTACACTCTGCTCATACAGCTGTCAACACTTGTATATCTCGCCTTGGCTGAAACAAGGTCACAACAATACGATTCTGGCGATGAAATTACATATGACCACATTCGTTCCGTGTCTCATGCGCTTAGTTTGATGCGCGGCTTTCATGTGGGAGAATTATTCGTCGCTGCATTCACTTGTTCCGATTTTTCTCTCTACTTCTATAATTTGTGTTAAAAAGGAAACAAGCAGTTACCACAATCACCATGATAGTCATCGTCTTTTATGTTCACGGCAGCACGATTAAATTCTCCTCGCAGCGTTGACAATCACCTCTGTCTTGACAAGACGTAATGCTTATCGTGCGCAGCAGTTGCGCAAGTGCCGTGCATGCCACGTCTACGGTGAAAACACGAAGCTCACCGAATGCAAGGCCCCTACCGTGCTCGTTCAGACTACGACTCCTCGTGTCCTTCGAGTCCCAATTGTTAGCGCCTGCAAAAAAAAAAAAAGACATTTCTCTTCTGCATGGCACTGTAGCGACCGTCTGTCGCTCCTTCGGAGTCTCCGTATGCTGAATCTAGAATCCATCATCATCACCACGATAAACTTCAGATCCATAGGCGTGCGCAGGGTTCCCCATCAGGGGGGGGCAAAGGTTCGTCGCAGCGCCCTCCTACCCTACTAAGACAGTGTGTGTGGGGGGGTCAGATTTTGCGCCCCCCCCCCTCTTAGGTGACTAGAAGGGCCAATGTACGGGGCAGATTTTGCGCCCCCCCCCCTCTTAGGTGATTAGGGGGGGGCGGCCGCCCCCGCTGGCCCCCCTGTGCGCACGCCAATGTTCAGATCACTAAGGGAGAATTCATCCCGGTTCTCGGTAACCTAGTTCTCCTAACTTTTTGGGTAGCTGTACCTCACTCCCTCTTTGCAGTGAGTCACTGACGCCTACAATCGGACGCCTCCTCCGCCAGGTGACAAACCCACTTTTGCTTATGAATGAACGATACTCTACACTCTGCTCATCCAGCTGTCAACACTTGTATTTCTCGCCTTCGCTGAAACAAGGTCACAACAATATGATTCTGGCGATGGAATTACATATGACCACATTCTTTCCGTGTCTCATGTGCTTCAGTAGTTTGACGCGCGGCTTTCGTGTGGGAGAATTATTCGTCGCTGTATTCACTTGTTCCGATTTTTCTCTCTACTTCTGTAATTTGTGTTAAAACGGAAACAAGCAGTTACCGTCATCACCATGATAGTCACCGTCTTTTATGTTCACGGCAGCACGATTAAATTCTCCTCGCAGCGTTGACAATTACCTCTGTCTTGACAAGACGTAATGCTTGTCGTGCGCAGCAGTTGCGCAAGTGCCGTGCATGCCGCGTCTGCGGTGAAAAGAAACTCACCGAATGCAGGGCCCCTACCGTGCTCCTTCAGACTACGACTCCTCGTGTCCTTCGAGTCCCAATTGTTAGCGCCTGCAAAAAAAAAAAAAAAACATTTCTCTTCTGCATGACACTGTAGCGACCGTCTGTCATTCCTTCAGAGTCTCTGTATGCTGAATCTAGCATCCATCATCATCACCACGATAAACTTCAAATCACTAAGGGATAATTCATCCTGGTTCTCGGTAACCTAGTTCCCCTAACATTTTGGGTAGCTGTACCTCACTCCCCCTTTGTAGTGAGGCACTGACCACTACAATCTGACGCCATTGCCAGGTGGCAAACCCCTTTTTACTTGTGAGTGAACGACACTCTACACTCTGCTCATCCAGCTGTCAACATGTGTATCTCTCACCTTCACTAAAACAAGAATACGATTCTGGCGATGAGATTACATATGACCACATTCGTTCCGTGTCTCGTGTGCTTCAGTAGTTTGATACGCGGCTTTCCTGTGGGAGAATTATTCGTCGCTGTATTCACTTGTTCCGATTTTTCTCTCTACTTCTATAATTAGTGTTAAAACGGAAACAAGCAGTTACCACAATCACCATTATAGTCATCGTCTTTTATGTTCACGGAAGCACGATTAAGTTCTCGCAGCGTTGACAATCACCTCTGTCTTGACAAGACGTAATGCTTATCGTGTGCAGCAGTTGCGCAAGTGCCGTGCATGCCACGTCTGCGGTGAAAACACAAAACTCACCGAATGCAAGGCCCCTACCGTGCTCGTTCAGACTACGACTCCTCGTGTCCTTCGAGTCCCAATTGTTAGCGCCTGCAAAAAAAAACATTTCTCTTCTGCATGACACTGTAGCGACCGTCTGTCGTTCCTCGGAGCCTCTGTATGCTGAATCTAGCATCCATCACCATCACCACGATAAACTTCAAATCACTAAGGGAGAATTTATCCAGGTTCTCGGTAACCTAGTTCTCCTAACCTTTTGGGTAGCTGTACCTCACTCCCCCTTTGCAGTGAGGCACTGACGCCTACAATCGGACGCCTCCTCCGCCAGGTGACAAACCCGCTTTTGCTTATGAATGAACGACACTCTACACTCTGCTCATACAGCTGTCAACACTTGTATATCTCGCCTTGGCTGAAACAAGGTCACAACAATACGATTCTGGCGATGAAATTACATATGGCCACGTTCGTCCTGTGTCTTATCTGCTTCATTAGTTTGATGCGCGGTTTTTTTGCGGGAAAATTATTCGTCGCTGTATTCACTTGTACCGTTTTTTCTTTCTCTTTCTATAATTTGTGTTAAAACGGAAACAAGCAGTTACCGTCATCACCATGATAGTCACCGTCTTTTATGTTCACGGCAGCACGATTAAATTCTCCTCGCAGCGTTGACAATTACCTCTGTCTTGACAAGACGTAATGCTTATCGTGCGCAGCAGTTGCGCAAGTGCCGTGCATGCCGCGTCTGCGGTGAAAAGAAACTCACCGAATGCAGGGCCCCTACCGTGCTCCTTCAGACTACGACTCCTCGTGTCCTTCGAGTCCCAATTGTTAGCGCCTGCAAAAAAAAAAAAAAAATCCGCGTGACACTGTGGCGACTCTCGGTCTCTCCTTTCGAGTCTCTACGCCGGCTCAAGTATCCATTACCATCGCCAGGTTGAACCTGCATTCACTAAGGGGGAATTCCCATTTCTCGGTAACCTAGTTCTCGTTTTTGGGGTTGCTGTACCTCCCTCCCCCTTTGTAGTGAGGCAGCGATCCCTTCACTTCGATGCCTCTTCCGCGAGGTGGCAAACCCGTTTTCACTTGTGAATAAACGACACTCTACATCCTACTCACCGAGCTTTGAATACCTGTATTTTTGGCCTCCGCTGAACCCAGGTCACAACAATACGATTCCGGCGATGAGATTACGCATGGCCATTGCACATTGGTCCTGTTTATACTTCAGTAGTTTGATGCGTGACTTTCTTGAGGCAGAATCGTATGTAGCCGCATTTAATTGTACAAATTTCTCTCTCTCTCTCTCTCTCTTTGTAGAATCATTTGTGTTAAAAGGGAAACAAGCAGTCACCATCATCACGTACCGCAATCGTCAGCATGTTCTATGTCCAGGGCAGGACGGTTAAATTATCTTCGCAGCGTTTACAGTCTAATTGATAAGGCGTAATGCTTGTCGTTCGCAAGAGTTACACAAGTATCGTTTACGAAGTACCGACAGTGAAAACACGAAACTCACCGGACGCAATGCCCCTGCCTTTTTCATTCAAACCAGGATTCCGGGTGTCCTTTGAGTCCCAATGGTTAGTCTCGTCGTGGTGGAAGCTGCTGTGGTAGGTGGATGTGCCTGCAAAAACATTTTAGACCGACAGCTCTACTCCTTCATGTGCAATCCCAGAAAACGGCTCGTTGCGTGAATCTTTTTCTTGATCGCTTATTCAGCTTAACACCGTAACTCACACCCATAATAGGGAGTTGCCCAAGAGTTATTTGACGTTCAAGCTCACTCAAGGTTACGCGAGCGTGTGTACTTCGTCCAGCTCGGCTATGTGTGTCCAAATGAGTGGTACATTATCGACAACCCGAAATGATAAGATTTAGCCGCGAGATGACAAGAATAATGGATTAAAAAAGAAGTGGCCCCCATGACTCATTGAAGAACGCCCCACCTCTCACCTCTGAGTGGCTAGGGACATCCTCCAAAGAACTGTCTGACTCGCCATTATGCATTCAATGCGACGCCCCGGAAGGCCTGCAACATGTTCTGTGGGAATGCAGGCGATACGCATCAGAGAGACAGTCTCTGAAGGCGGCATTACATCTTCAACGGGATTCGTGCCTATAGAAGTGCGGCGTATTCTCGGCCCATGGCAAAGCAGCACGTGTGCGCTACGTGCCACGAAAGCTCTGCTGACTTTTTTGCGGGCCATAAGCAGTAACGAAACTTTGTGCATAGTCTAATCTATGTGTGCGTGGCTCTATGTGCCGTTATGTGTTTAACAGTGTATCTCTCATAATAATAACCTAGCGCCTGCAGTAGCATGTCAGGCGAATAGCCAGGCTAACACCTCCGGCTTTTCATTAAATAATTTCTCTCTCTTTCTCTCTCTCAAAAGATTCATTTTTGTCTTCATGTGTACTAGAGCTGGCGCTTACAAGAAATGCATTCACTGGTTGCTCGAGCGAGCAGAAAAAAGAAACTGTGTCCATCGTACGCAGGTAAAAAAAATGAATAAAAAGGAATATAATGGCGTTGAGAAACCTGACGCGGAAAATGATTCAGAACAGTTTCGTAGCGATACGCTGACATTTAATGTACCTACGTTCACGCTAATCACAGCTTAACCACCTGGCTTTGTCTAATGAGCACTGCCCTTGACGCGTTCACTTTGTTGAGGCGCAGGACCGTACGTGTTGTTTAACAGACGACCATTTACGCCGTGCAGGCACATGAAATGGACGGGTGCCACTTTGATGCGACAAGATGTTGTCAGAGCTTATATTAGAATGTGTATCCTTATGTGTAGCAGTGCTATACTTAGGCGCAAAAAACATGACTAAGCAAGAACAAATATACAGGAGGAGATAGGAGTCATTCATACGTCGCCTAGGTTTCGAGCGCATTCAATAACACTGTCTGAGGAGTGTATACTGAGACGATCACTTTTGGCGAAAGTGTCGGGTTTGTACTTTTTTTTTTCCTGTTATTGCTGTACACCTTCTCTTTTTTTATTTTTAACCGAGGGCCCCATTTGCAGTCATTGACCTTGGGACTCTCATCTGCATATTTGTACCAATCATTGTAACTTGAATTATTATTAAACTGAAAACTGAACCAATCAGCGCGCCCTGAAAGCGATAATATGACGATATTTCCAACGCGTAATACAAACAGCTCCTGAACATACGCCGTCTTGACGGCCGCAGGTGCACCGAGATACGGAGTCGAATGTGCTTACACGTCAGGCCCGTAGCCGCCCCCCCCCCCCCCCCCGAAGTTTTGGTGAAGTATGTGTTTTTACCAAAAATAAATAATAAAAATAGCTGTTTTTCTCAAAAAGTCAAGGTTTTCAGCAAGTGCCCCCCTCCCCCTCCCCCCCCCGAAAAAATTCCTGGCTACGGGCCTGCTATACGTCATCCGAATGTATTGCTTATTGGATTCGACGGAATAACTTGACGCCACAATTCCTGTGCATATATTTCAGTGTTGCGTTAGCGTACTTACAGACTGCAACAAGGGCAGCAAGAAGGGCGATACTGAGTAGCTTCATCTTGATAGTGTCCCAGTAGGCTGATTTTGTCCTGCGAAAGAAGACAGTAAGGACTTGTTAGGTTTGGTGCCCAATGACTCGAGTTGAAGCATTCCTGTCGGATAACACGTGACGCCAGGCGTTACACAGATTTCTGGATTATACGATGAAGTAGATGAAGAAGTTGAGGTCACTGACCAAGTCAAGGCGAAAAACACAAGAGAGACTTTTCGGGACCCGTACGGGTTCCGTGATCGTACTAAAGCAGGCAAGACCCATAGGTCGGTTTTTATACAAAAGTATGACGTAGTGAACGGGTGTATAATTAGCTGGCAGATTTCCATCAGTTTCGTTGATAGTGTCGTCTGTCGATTGTATAAATAAGGATTCCAAAAGCACCCTTGTTTCTGAATTCTCCTTAGCAATTCATAATCATCATCATCAGCGGACTACGCCCACTGCAGGGCGAAAACCTCTCCGATGTTCCACCAATGAACCCGGTCTGCGCTTGCTGCGGTCACGTTACCCCCACAAACTACTTATTCTCGTCAGCCCACCTAACTTTCTGCCTTCACCTCGCGCTTGCCTTCTCTTGGAATACAGTCAGTTACTCTTAATGACCAGCGGTTGTCTTGCCTTCGCGCTACATGCCCTGCCCATTTCTTCTTCTTAATTTCGACTAAGATGTCCCTAACACCCGTTTGCTCCCTGACCCACTCTGCTCTCTTCTTGTCCCTTAAGGTTCATTTTCCTTTCCATTGCTCACTGCGTCGTCTTCAGTTCAAGTTGAACCCTCTTTGTAAGCCTCCAGGTTTCTGCTCCGTATAATTAAGTAGCGGTAAGATGCACCTGTTATATACCTTCCTCTTGAGGGGTAGTGGTAAACTACAATTCATGATATGCGAATGCCTGCCGAATGTGATCCACCCCACTCTTGGAGATTATAGTGGCGTTATCCCAACCGATATGGTGACTGTGGTTATAAGTGTGCTCGGCATGGGCGTTCGATGCTTTGTTGTCTTTGCAGACGTCACTATGGTGCACTCATAAACGCATGAGATCACGGTCAAGTCAAGCGGAAAAACACACTCTCGTGTGTTTATTAGCTTGACTTGACCAGTGACCGCAAGTGCTTCAACATGTTATTTGACCAGACGAACTTTCGTGGAACTCTTTTACTCTATACGATGAGGTACAGTTTCCCCGCATACAAAAAAGCAAGTTATTCTGCAGCAATAAACAAACGTAAACATAAACACAATGAAATGAAGTAAATAAAAAGAAAAAAAAATCCGGCAGATCCCACGCACTATGGGAATCGATGTAATGCGAAGCAGCCAGCAAAGAGCTTCATACATCTTTGTTTATTTTTGAGCTAAATGAAATCATTCATGCCATGGCATCTAGTTCACCATATATCGCATGTTTGCCATGCACGCGTGCATGTACAATGTGGTATATACCATGCCAATGAAACGTATATTCTGGTATATACACTGCATGACCAGTCAATTATGTTCACGCACTCCTGTCATGCCATACCAATTTTGGTATATATCCAGTTATCTAAACGGCCGAAAGCGCACCATAACAGTGTCATGTAAAACATACCGTACACGACATGCATAACGTAATTCGCATGTTAGGACCTGTCATTTATGTTCGTCATACAGTCACATCGCACA
Source organism: Rhipicephalus sanguineus (assembly GCF_013339695.2). Classification (NCBI taxonomy): domain Eukaryota; kingdom Metazoa; phylum Arthropoda; class Arachnida; order Ixodida; family Ixodidae; genus Rhipicephalus; species Rhipicephalus sanguineus. The sequence goes on from NC_051182.1 coordinate 159,066,429, forward strand.
ATACCAATTTTGGTGTATATCGAACGAGCGAAATGGCCGCGAGTCAACCATGAGCGTGGCATGTAAATCATGCCACACATGACATGCATGTCATGGTTATCATGTTACCACCTGTCATTTATGTTCGTCATACATTCGCGTCACGCAATGCCAGTTTTAGTGTATATCAAGCTAGCGAAACGGCAGCGATCGGACAATGAGCGTGGCATGTAAATCATGCCGTAAATGATATGCATATCATAATTTTCAAATTACCACCTGTCATATATGTTTGTCATACAATCACGTTGCGCAATACCAATTTTGGTGTATATCAAGCGAGCGAAACGGCCGCGAGCGCATCATGAGCGTGGCATGTAAATCATGTCACACATGACGTGCCTGTCACGATTTTCATGTTACCACCTCTCATTTACGTTCGTCATACAGGCGCGTCGCGCAATACCAATTTTGGCGTATATCAAGCTAGTGAAACGTCCGCGAATGCACCATGAGCGTGGCATGTATATCATGACATGCATGTCATGGTTTTCATGTTACCACTTGTTATCCATGTTCTTGACACAGTCACATCGCGCAATACCAATTTTGGCGCATATCAATCTAGCGAAACGGCCGCGAGCGCACCATGAGTGTGCCATGTAAATCATGTCGTACATGACACGCATGTCATGATTTTCATGGTACCACCTCTAATTTACGTTCGTCATACAGTCGCGTCGTACAATACCAATTTTGGTGTATATCAAGCCAGCGAAACGGCCGCAAATGCACCATGAGCGTGGCATGTAAATCATGACATACATGACATGCATGTCATGGTTTTCATGTTACCACCTGTTATTCACGTTCTTCATACAGTCACATCGCGCAGTACCAATTTTGGTGTATATCAACCTAGCGAAACGGCCGCGAGTGCGTCATGAGCGTGGCATGTAAATTATGTCGTGCATGACACGCGTGTCATGATTTTCATGTTACCACCTCTAATTTACGTTCGTCATACAGTCGCGTCACGCAATGCCAATTTTGGTGTATATCAAGCCAGCGAAACGGCCGCGAATGCACCATGAGCGTGGCATGTAAGTCATGACATACATGACATGCATGTAACGGTTTTGATGTTACCACCTGTTATTCATGTTCTTCATACAGTCACATCGCGCAATACCAATTTTGGTGTATATCAACCTAGCGAAACGGCCGTGAGTGCGTCATGAGCGTGGCATGTAAATCATGACGTGCATGACGCGCGTGTCATGATTTTCATGTTACCACGTGTCAGTTATGTTCGTCATGTCGAAATGTCTCGTCATACCAGTTTTCGTATATATCCATTCATTTAAACGGCCGCGAGCTTCTCGACACCATGTCATGTAAATCATGCCGCACATAACATGCGTGTCATGATTTGTACGTTAGGACCTGTCATTACGTTCGCCATGAACTCTTGTCATGTCATACCAGTTTTGGTATATATGAAACTAACGGAATGGCCGCAAGAGCCCCCAGGCCGTGGAATGTAAATCATGCTGTTCATGACATGCATGTCATGATTTTCATGTTATGACCTGTCATTTATGTTCGTAATATGGTCATGTTATTCCATACCAATTTTGGTATGCATCCGATCAACGAAACGGCCAGGAGAGCACAAAGTCGTAGGCGGCTAGATAGATAGATAGATAGATAGATAGATAGATAGATAGATAGATAGATAGATAGATAGATAGATAGATAGATAGATAGATAGATAGATAGATAGATAGATAGATAGATAGATAGATAGATAGATAGATAGATAGATAGATAGATAGATAGATAGATAGATAGATAGATAGATAGATAGATAGACAGACAGATAGATAGATAGATAGATAGATAGATAGATAGATAGATAGATAGATAGATAGATAGATAGATAGATAGATAGATAGATAGATAGATAGATAGATAGATACGCTCAAAGTCGCAGAAGTTCGCTAAGAAATGCTTCGCATTTAAAAACGATCGCGTCTTCATTTGGTAGGGAGCATTAGGTGAAAGGCAGGCAGCTACACCATACGTCATGGAGGAATTCGCGCCATATATTACGTGAAATTCCGCAAAAACGTTCTTACCAAAAGCAGGACGTCTGTGCACGTTTCAGGAGGAAGAGGTTCCGGTGTCGTAAACGTACGACGGTGATTATGCCCAGCGGCAACGAGGGGAGCGCTATTTATGCAAACCTGATTCTCTCTGGAGGTCCTTGACCGTGCCCCTTACTTCAAAGCTGGAGCACGGAGCATCTTCAGTGTTTTTTGCAAATGTTTTTCTCCGCGTTGGTTATGCACCTGTGAAATCATTTGCCAAGCACCCAATGTGCTGTGCCTGATCATGCGTGATCATGCGTAGTACCGCAGCTGCACCACGTGGCGACGCACGAAGGTTCCGCGAACCCAGCATCAGGTGCACGACCCCACTGTCAATGCTACGCTGTTGAAGGCAATATTGTCACGTGTAGCACTTGTGCCCGTTTTCAAGTTATCTAAAAATGTGCACAGCTTGCGCTAGTGGAGCAAGTTTGGAACTAAAGGCGCAGCTAGTGTTCTACCTAGCTAAGTTCTGCTAGTAATGCTAAGCTTTTTAGAGATGCTAAATTTTTGCTAGTAGTACTATGTAAGGCTTGGCTATTCTCCGGTTTCGGTCGGTTGCGCACACTACGCACGTGTCACGTGATTTTGGCGGAAAGATGTAACAGGTCATGGTTAAGGGGAACATGAGAACATGAACCGACTAGCCCAACAACGTGTGCTTCTGGATTTGCGCTCCCCTTAACCCTCCCCTTGTGATTTCTTTGCGCGAAATAGCCACATCCGTGGCTTCTGAAAGAACATGAACCGACTAGCCCAACAACGTGTGCTTATGGACCCATCTCCGTTGCACGGAAGGCGCATGCGATAACATCATCCCGTGTGCGAGGCCTGCCGTCGATTGTTACTCAATCAGACAGTTGCGCTTCCGGAAACTCTTCAAATGTGTTGTGAACTCCGAGACTTAAAAGTGTGTTGTTAGAGGTTCCTAGAGGGAACTTAAGGGCTGCCTCGTACGCCCGTCGTAACATAGCATCTAACTCGTCTACCTCCGCTTTAGTGAGATGCTGATAAGGAAGTCTGTAGGTCACTCTGCTGACGACGAGGCTGCAGACGAGTTTCACTGTATCCTCCTCTCGCATGCAGTGGAGTCGAGTGGTTACTCGCGCTATTTTTCGAGAGATTTGTCGCTCGAGCAGTAACTGTGAACTTTGATTTTAAGGGCGCGGTCGCGATCTCTGGAGCGCGCGTTACCTTGGCAGGCATCAGCAGACTACGTGCCGTGCTGTCAACGCGAAGAGACTATGCGAAAAGTGTTTCTCTCCTTGGAGCGGCCGTATCCTCTTACACCGGCGTTTTGTAGAGTTACGCGAGACTGAATCTAAAAGAGTTAGCTGCCAGCCTTATACTTCGTATAACATTACGATTTGTTGCTATCGCATTCATTGCTTCGCCCTTGCGGTGAAGCTGTGATTTTTTTAGATGGATCCGCACCAACGAGCTCGCTTCCAAATACATTTAAGTCATATTCTATTTTTAAGTCATATTCGTAGCATCCAGTAGTATTTGAAAAGTTTAAGACAATACGACCCGCCCGACTCTTGGCCGATCCCCTTGAGTGGGCAGGTGCCAATCATCCAATGATCATCATCGTCATCGTTATCATTGATGTTTCTTTCATGACGTCATGGTTGAGGTGTCCACTGAGAAGCAAAGCCTGGCCAGCGAATGAGAAGCCGAGGCGAACAGGTCCCGATTACGCCATAGCGTTCTGCCATTGAAGGCGAAGCCCAAGCGTCCGACTAGTTTGTTTAATTAGCTTTTCGTCATATGGTAACTGGCAGCATGTTCATGGCCGTCGTTTCTAATGTCAGTCGTTTAATCAATGAGTGGATCGGCAAGTTTACATATTCGCTGTAGCTGTCTCAGATTATGTGCTGGTTGTATCGATATCATAAACGCTTCGGACATTCAACTTATCAGGAAGTCTGTGTCGATGTTGCACCGGCCTTCATTATATTTGCGACAGCCCCACGAGATAATTTACCATTTAATCAAGCTCTTGGAAGCGTCAGCACGTGCGCGAGTCATTTTATCCAAGCCAGATTTGTACTATATACTTCGTCGCAAAGTGACACGCCACAGCAGGTGAAGCAATAAAACAAAAAAAAAGGATGCCATTGAAAAACACCCGTCAGGTTGATGACCCATGGCTTCGGGATACACAAGCGGCAGATATCTATGCAAATGTGAATCGAAAAGCGGTGCCCATATGCTCGCGGCTTCAACGCTGCTGCGTAAACATCTGTTGCGCACTTGCGTGTAGTGTACCTTTTGAGAGGGTACGCACACCAGTAGCGCAGCCAGAAATATTTTTCGGGGGGGTGGGGGGGTGGGATGTTAAACCATATTTTTTAATGTTATTGCGTGTGTTTGTTTGTCTCTTTGTGTATGTACACATGGGCAATTGAAAATTTTCGGCGTGGGGAAGGTGGGGGGGGGGGGGGGCTTGAACCCCCCACCCTTGGCTACGCCAGCGGCGCACACGCAGGGACACACGCTGCCTCCTCGTGCACACGCATATGCTGTCGGCATCGGTCCGTTTCGGTGACAGCCAAACGCTTCAGCGAAGTGCGACCTGTTCATAGCAGGCAAGTCGGTCTTGGGGCTCGTCGCAGGGACGGCTGCAGTAGCTCACGTATAAGGTCTGTGCACTGGTCAACTTTTCTCGGAACTTAAGTTGGAACGCTGGTCGACCACCTTCACAGAGTGGGATGGCCGGTGAATTATTTTAATAGCGCAGCTTGAGTTCTGAGGAGCTTGAGTTATGTCCGTGACCGGCGACCGCTCAAAGCTCGGCGCAACTCCGCAAAGCGAAGCGGAAGCACAACATAGTGTTGTATAGCGAGGGGGTGGGAAAGGGAAGTGAGGATGGGAAGTAATATCAGGGTGAGGAGGATGGGAGAGGGTGAATCATAGCATAGCCATGTATAGTGCAGTATAGCAAGATGTGGGAAAGGGAAGTGAGGGCGAGGAGGAGGGAAAGGAGGAGGCGGAGGGTAGAGCATATAGCATAGCCTTCTGAAGTATAGTATAGCAAGGGTGTGGGAATGAACGTGCGGGTGCGGAGGAGGGGAGAGAGTAAAGCATAGCGTATAGTATGAGGAGGAGCGACGTGAAGGTGAGGAGGAGCGGAAGGTCACCAGCTCTGCTGTTTCCTGTCTTCGCACCGCTATGCGTAGATGCCCCAATCTTTTCTTTAGCGATGGCCTCCGCGATTCGGCCATCTGGCCAGGGCCTTTCCTTTTTATTCAGTTGTACCCGTCTATAGTTTGCTGCAGTAAGAGCAACAGAATGGTCACCAGGGGATGGTAAACGCAGTCGAAGAAGGCATAGAGTCAGATGGTGTGACGAAATTAGGAAGCTGGCAGGGGTAAAACGGAATCAGCTCGCACAAGATATGGTAAACTGGAGGTCAGTGGGAGAGGCCTTCATACTGCAGGGGACTAAAACAGGCTAAGAATCATGAGGATGATAGTCTGCTACCAAAAAAAAGGACAGTATTAGACCTATTTGTATAGAGCGTTTCACTCAGGACACCTTATATACAGAAGGGAAGTCCACTCTGCTTAAACGTTGTCCAGCTTTAAACGAGAGATTTCTTGTCTGTGCCGGGAGATCACGGTCGATATTCGCAAATACATCTTACTCTAAAATTGTTCACACGAAACCAATTTGCGTCTGTCCTGATGCCAAACATCACCATTGGCAGTAGGTTTGGATTATAATCAGCGAAGGCAGCAGTCAGGAGCGTACCAAGATCATTTTTCGGGAGGGGGGAGGTGCAACAATACAATATGCGTCGTGCGTGTGTTTGTATGTGTGCCTGTATATATGTACACACAAAATTGAAAAATATCAGGAGGGCTACCCCCCCCCCCCCCATTTCTGCTTACGCCAGTGCTTGAAGTCCAATGGGAAAGAACACTTCTGGACTAAAAGCCTTGCGGATTCGCCTCAAGGTTTGCAGGTAAAGCATATAGCATAGCGTGCGTCATCTAAACTTTTAAAAGGTTTATTTAGACCTCGCATTTCTTTGATGTACCCTAACTGTTTAGAAAACAGGCTGGAGATGCTTCCTCATACGATATTTTTTATTCGTTAAGGCAATGCAGTTTCTCTTGACGTGTTGAATGTTTGAGACCACCACCTCTGAAGCGATTTAGTATTTTTATGCGACTTCAGACCCTTTTCTTCGAGCATCAAGTCCATGTCTTTCATTCACCCTGTAATGAAATGGAAATATAAAAGGGATGAAAATGCAACATGAATTCTTTGTTTGAGGTGTGCATATCAACACATTCCACGGCTGATTTTCCTTATCGCCAGGTGTTATCGAGACGATGAATCGAGTGACGAGTCTTAAGTGGTGACATGAATTGACGGAGTAAGAAAACCAGCGAAACAGCATGCCATTTCTGGAGATCTAAAGCAAATGCCGCAAACCCCGAGATGGATTCTCTATATTCACAGCAGGGCGTTTAAAGCAAAGTTGGTTTACAGCAGATACTGTATCAGTACAAGAGTGTATTTAGAGGGAGTCTATATAAAGATATACAATTATCTACAGCGATCGAAAAGTATGGCCTCCGGGATTAAAACGAAACGAGCTCCAATTGTATTACTCACCTTTAACGAACCTCGCATTTTAGGGCACATCACCGTGGACTCGGCCTAGAAAGAAAAGTATGATATGCGGTGTAGAATAATATAGCGTTACATCGTTTATTGCCGGAAACTGAGTACAATCTGGCGCTACGACAAAATCACGTGACCTGCATTTAGTCGCACATGGTTGCTTACCCCCTGTTACGTTTGGGTATAGTAGTTTGGGCAACACCTGTTTCCATTTTGCGTGCGGCTGTCTGCCGGAATGCTGCCTCCCCCCCCCCCCCCCCAACCCCTTATCGGTGCTAAGACGGAGGCACGGAACGCTGCGTCTTTCTGGAGGGGGCTTATGCCGAGCGAGCCGGGCTTGTCACCGTGGATGGATTCCCAGCAAAACAACGTTGGAATTCGGAGACCCCTTTTTGGCTCGGTGTTTTCAGCGTGAGATGGCACCTCTGGAGGGATTCTCACCAAACCACTGCATTCTTTTAACCGAGCGCAGACACGCCGGTTTATAAGATTAGACATGGAGGCTTATTCGATCGCCGTGGTATAAGCTTGAGAGGAGATCGGGACTAGATGGGACTGTAAACGCATTCGATGACATTACAGAGAGGGTCAGTGGCGTATCAACTTCTTGCTTGGGAGTGGGGCAGTGAAGCCTCCCTCAATCTGTCGGGGTATATATATATATATATATATATATATATATATATATATATATATATATATATATATATATATATATATATATATATATATATATATATATATATATATAGAGAGAGAGAGAGAGAGAGAGAGAGAGAGATGAGCTTATGAATGACTGCTAATGTATATACTAGGTGTCGCTCTATGCCCCTCCTACTATTTTTAAAAGCGCCACGAATTAAAAAAAAAAGAAATTTCTGGCGTTCCATCCCGGATATTTTTTCTTATTTAATTTTTTTTTTGCTTATTTCGCGTGATAGTGGTTACAGACACCGGCGGCGGCGGACAACTACGGCGCCAAAAACGGCCTTTGTTGTGATCTCATAACAGCTTGCGCTGTAAAAAATAATTTCCTGAACCAGGGACAGCGTTTGATCAGTCCATAAAACGTTTACTGGGTCCGCCTGTCTTTCACCGCTGATGATGCAAATACCGGGCCAGGCAGGACAAAGTAAAGGCATGACAGTGGTTTGTCGCTATAGAACCCCCTGCTGCAGCCTCCTCTGCAAGGCTGGAGCGTAAAGCGCGAAAGCGTCACATAGACAACACGCACCGCAGAGAGGTCGCGAGACGCGGAGGACAATCATCACAGCAGAATCGTAGGACAAATCTCACAATACAATCCCGTGATTTCTTTGCTGAAGGAAAACGTCGCCTCAGAAGTTGGTTTTCCACTGCGCAGCCAACAGTTACCCCCTCCGTGATCGGCCCAGCGATGGCCAATCGATGGCATGCGATGACGTTATTATGCGACTTCAGGTTATGTGACATCATGATGACGTCACGAACTAAAAGAAAATTGCTGGCTACGCTACTGATGAGGTTCCGGGGGTTGTTCAGGGGAAGGGGGGAGGGAAGAAAATTTGCAGACGTTAGTCCTGTCAACATAAAGGAAGAGAGTGAGGGTGTGGGAATGACGGGTTTTCCTGGTTAAGTTATGAATGGTCTGGGATCGATAGAAAATTTACGATTTATTAGGGAGTAAAATAGTTTTAGTACAGTGAAACCTCGGTGATACGATCACAGCTCATACGAATTTCGGGGTTATACGAATTTTTCGTTGGTCCTGGCCAAGGCCCATTGGCCTCAATGTAATGGAGTACGGTTCTTGCGAACCGATTTTCACCCAGCGACGTTTGATATACGAACGTTCGCTACCACCCAGGTTCGAAGACGTGCTGTCCGCGCTGTCGCGGAAGACGCGCCAAGCACGTGCGAGCTCGGGAACGCAAGCGTGGGCACGCGCGCCACACCGCCAAATGGTCAGAATCACGGTGTAATAAAAACATTTTTCTTACGGTCAGAATAAACCTTCAGAGACGCGTCACAGCCTCCGAGTGTCGCGGGTCACAACGCGCCTGGTTCATTAATAAAACGCGCGCACGGGCCGTATATTTACGAGTGCTGATTGCCGACATCTAAAAACTTAACTGACAACCATTTAGGATTCTTCCTGACGTTGCCGCAGCCCTGACAAACAATAAATCAAAATGTACGCCAGCTTTCTTTTGTCGCATGCTAATTTTACATGCTTTCTGGTGATACGAATTTCGGTTGATACGAATATTTTTGGTGGTCCCGTGAGATTCGTATCACCGAGGTTTCACTGTAGTATGGTATATATATATATTCGTCTACGCTTGTACGTTACCGTTGCATTGACACCACCTGCAAGGGCGCAGACGTGAGCGCCTAGGTGTATATATTTCAGCAACAAGGTTCTGCGCTTTCATCATCATCATCATCATCATCTTGTTTTATACCCAGTCCTCTGGCAAAGATCGATTACCCCCGTCTGGGTGTGACGCTATGCCTGCCTTCACAAAAGTTGTGTGAGTACGGTATATGTTATGCACGCGGTGAAAACGCAACACTCACCATTTGGGAAAATCCTGCCTTGTTCGTTTAAATCAGGCTTCCTTGCGTGCTCTGTGGCCCACCCTGGACCCCGACCTTTGTGATCAGCGTGGTAAATGCTTATGAAGCGATCGTCAAGGGGTTTACCTGAAAAAGCATACGGTTATAGCAATGAGGTTACGCATGGCCACCATCTTGGTTCTTCTCATGCTTCGATATCCACAGTCAGGCGCAGACTACTTCTGCGCCTACCTTATAAGAGGGCATTGACTACAATAACACTTACCATCTTCTCCTGAGGACGCGCAGTGGCTTGTAGAAAATTCTATAGCAAAATAAAATTTAATTTGACGTGCAAAAGAAGGCACCATGCACTGAACTGATGAAGTTGTGACGTAACGCACAGTGGTGCACACGCGCACTCGGTTGGCGGCCCCTGTGATAGGATGTAGGTAAGAGCGCGTTTTCGTTCAATAAAGACCCTTTTGACGCACTTCACCCCGTGCGAGCTACATGGTGTCAGAAGTGGTCGGAATGCAGCCGATGTACGCAGCTGGCGAAAGAACAGCGATGGGTAGCAAGCAAACAAAGGCGGCTCGAAGGTCCGAACCAGCTACAAACATGCAGAACGGGGAAGAGCGCCAGCAGGCCAGCAGGCCAGCGGCCCAGTCATCACGCTGTTGCCACCGGCAAAAGCCCTGGACACCACAGGAGACGTATGGCAAAGCTGGAAGACGGCAGGAGTTCGAGCTCTTCGCAACGTTAACTTAGCTGAAGCAGCAACCGAGAGAGGTACGGGCAGCCACCTTTCTCGTGATTATTGGAGAGGACGCGCGCAAGACGTATAGCGTTTTTGATTTTGCAAGTGAGGAGGAGAAATCGGACGTAGAATTACTGAAAATGAAGTTTGAGGCATTCTACAAACCAGCTCTAAACTTAGCCTACCATGAGTTCCGCTTTGGAAAGCGTGACCTAAAGGACGGCGAAAGTTTCAACGACTGGTTGACAGACCTACGAGTACTAGCAAAAAGTTGCGAGTTTGGGCAGCTTGAAGAGCGTATGCTGAGAAGCCGTATTATTCCCGGATTTAGAGATAAAAAGCTGCAAGAAAAGCTAATCTCCGAAAATGCTTCTTTCACGAAGACCGTAGAAATGTGTCGCTCACGTGACCACGGCAAAGAACAGTGTGAAGAAATACAGGCGCGCCCGAAAAGCGATTACGCAGCCGAGATGAACGCGCTATCTGAAGCGAAAAGTCAGCGTTGTACAAAGTGCGCAAAGGTTCATCAGACCGACCGTATGTGCCCAGCAAAAGGACGCACGTGCAGGAAATGCGGTGGGAGCAATTACTTTGCGACAGCCTGCAAGAAGATGCCAAAAAGATTTCATTGGAAAGAGCAAGCAGGAGCATCTGTCGAAGCGCAAGAAGGCGATTTCTGGTTAGAAACGCTATCGCATGCCTGTGGAAAAGACGTCCGCTGGACGGCTACCGTTAAGATAAAAGGAAAGCCTATTTCTCGTAAGCTAGATACAGGTGCAACCTGCTCGGTTATAGCACGCAGCCAGCTGCAGAAAATAACAATCAAGCAGCCACAGGATTGCAACGTCGTTTTACACACATTCTTTGGCTTCCAGAGAAAAGCGACGAAACAAGTTCATCTTGAAGAGGCAACGAGAGAAAGCAAGGTTCTGACAGTTTTAGTCGTGGATGACGACATCGTCGTGACCTTGAGCAGTGCAGTTGCCGAAGAGCTTGGCCTACTCCAACGAGTGTGCTCTATCGAGCAAACAGAGCTTTACGGCGTTGCCAGGGGTAGTGAAACCAGCACGGCGGATTCCAATAGCATTGCAAAGCAAGGTGAAAGTTGAGTTCGACCGCATGGAGTCTGCTGGAGTCACCGTGAAAGTGACGGAGCCGACAGAGTGGACCAGCAACATGGTCGTTGTTACAAAAGGAGAGAACGTACGCATTTGTCTTGACCCTTCCGACCTGAACAAAGCTCAGGCTTCGCGAGCACTGTCCAATGCCAACATTGGGAGACATAGCACCTTCGGTCAGTGGGGCTCAGCACTTTACAACTTTGGACGCGGCCTCCGGTTTCTGGCAAATCAAGCTAGATAAAGAAAGCTCCAAGATTTGCACTATGTGCACTCCATACGGCCGTTATAGGTTTTTACGCATGCCGTTTGTAATCTCGTCGGCGCCGGAAATATTTCAGCGTGCCATGCACCGAGTGCTAGAAGGCTTCGAAGGCGTAGCGGTTGTCATGGACGACATTCTAGTGTGGGGCCGAACAAGAGAGCAGCATTATGTGAACCTTGAAAACGTCCTACGACGCTGCCAAGAGTACAACCTGAAATTGAACAGAAAGAAATGCCGTTTTTTACAGGAGTCTGTTCGGTACCTGGGACCCGTTTTGACGCGTGACGGACTCAGCCTGGATCCACAGCGGCTAGAAGTCATCTTGCAAGTCCAGACGCCAAGCAACTGCAGAAAGAGCTGCAGACGTTCCTGGGCATTATAAATTTTGTCTACCGCTTTATTCCGAATATGTCAGACCTAACAGCACCGCTTCGAGAACTGCTAAAGAAGAATGTCTCGTGGCTTTGGGAGGACCGCCAAGGCGCAGGCTTCAAGGCTATGAAGGAAGCGCTTGCGACAGTTCCTGTACTAAGCTACTACGAGAAGGGCAAACCAATTAGGCTATCGGTAGATGCCAGTCAGAACGGAATTGGCGCAGTAATCAAACAGGACGGGAATCCGCTAGCGTACTCGTCACGTTCCTTGACAGAAACGCAGCAAAGGTATGCTCAGATCTAAAAGGAGATGCTGGCAATTGTTGACGGCTGTGAAAGATTTCGTGACTATCTTTTCGGGCAGCCCGGAGTTGTGGTAGAGTCGGATCAATGCCAATGTCCTCTAAGGCTTCAGCGCATGCGCCTCAGCTTGCAGAGGTACCCGATAGTCGTCAAATACACACCTGGAAAACATCTGTTTGTTGCTGACGCTTTATCACGGTCCCCGAGCAAAGCACTATTGAAAGAAGAGGGCCTGAATTATCAGTTGAACACCATTGCTTACCTGCAGGTTTCAGACAGACGGCTGAGCCAAGTTCTACAAGAGACCGACCAGGACCCTGTGATGGTGAAACTTCGACAGTGCACAAGCACGCAGTGGCCGGAGAGCAAAGCTTACGTCAGAAGCGAGCTACGTTGCTACTGGAGCTTCCGCGACGAGCTGCATACGCAAGATGGCCTCGTGTTCAGGAGCAACCGCCTCAAGATTCCTGCCAAGATGCGCAGCGAAGTTCTTGCCTGCCTTCATGCGGCGCATGGGGGAGCAGAAAAAGTGAAGGCACGTGCTAGAACTGTACTTTTTTGCCTTCTATAAACAACGATCTAGAAGTTGCTCGACGCGGCAAGACCTGCCAAAAGCACAAGCCACGAAATCTGCGCTTGCCCTTGATGAACCATGAAATTCCAAGCCTACCCTGAGAAGTTGTGGGAGCCGACATATGCTATCACAATGACACCGAGTACTTGGTAGTTGTTGACTTCTATTCTTTCTTTTTCGAAATCAGGACTTTGAAGACGACAGCCGACAAGGTGATTGCTGCTTTCTCAGACATACCCGCTATTCATGGCTTCCCGCAGCGCCTATGCACGGACAACGGACCTCCATTCAGCAGCCAGAACTTTCCTGATTTTGTCGGTAAAATTGGCTTGCATCATGTCCGTTCCAGTCCCTATCACCCTCGATCAAACGGAATGTCTGAACGTGCGGTGGAAGAAGCCAAAAAATTGCCGAAGAGGTATCGGTACGGCACAGTGAATTTTTGTGCTGCATTGCTTGAGTGGAGAAACACTCCTCGCGATTCCTATTTGAAATCTCCAATGCAGAGACTCATGGGCCGACAGGCGAGGACGCTGCTACCAGTCGCCGAAACCCACCTGTGACCGCAGACCATACCCCTTGAGGAGGTGCAACGGCGGCTCCACGACGTCAGAAGTAGACAACATTCCTTCTACAAGAGGGGTACAAGGCCACTACGAGGACTTCGGATGGCTCCCGCGTCACAGTACAACGTGCCATCAAAGACCTGGTCCCCTGCTACGGTTAATTGTCAAGCCTGCCAACAGTCCGAGAGCCTACATTGTCGAGACCGAAGATGGACTCCAATTGCAGCGCACCAGAGAACATCTCCGCCTGGCCCCCGCTCCACTGGTACCCCCCACACAAGAACATCAAGCCGACGAGGGCCCCGCAAAGCCACAACTGTGCAGAAGTGAATGTAACCGCCGGCCACCTCGAAGATACCCAATGCCGGAACTTTAGGTTTTTTGTTTAATAAAAAGGGAGATGCATGTGATGGCGATGGCTTGTACATCTTGTGCTCTCACCGCAAGTTTGCGTTGAAGTTACAGAGAGCACGAATGTCACTTCGCTCACTGCAGCGCCCGCTTTTACTAAAGGAGCGCGCTGTGCACGAACAATTAAGTTACAACTGTGAAAGTTAGTTCGCGCTTATCCTTTGTGTACTTGTGCGTTTGTTTCGTGCGTCCTCCTTTGTGTCTGAGCAGCGCGCTTTAACTGTCGAGCTGTGACATTCGTTAGTTCGCGCTCATCCTGTGTATGCTCTTTCCGTGCGTCCTTCTTGCTTGAGCAGCGCGTTGCAAGTTTAGAGCTGCTTGCCGTTATTCGCGCGACATTACAATTTGTTGCTGTAGCATTCATTCCTTCGCCCTTGTGGCGAAACAATGCGCTACAAACGCTCAACTACGTCTGTGAAGACACGTTTTATTTTCTAGCTGCACCGATTCCTATGACAGAGGGATCAGCCATGCTTTTTTTTTTTTTTTGCTCTCAGAGCCCTTGAATTTATATAAAGTCTTTCTGGGGAAGGATACCAAGTTCAGTCTATTTATTTTAATCGAAACGCTACTATATATATGAGCTTATGAATGACTGCGAATGCATATATTAGGTGTCGTTCTTTGCCCCTCCTACTTTTAAAAGCTTGGGCGGGAGAGGTGGAGGGAAGAGAGGGGCAGTCGCCTTTTACTCCTCCCCTCCAAGTAAGTACGACTGTGCAAACAGTGTGAGGTCTAATTATTTTGAAAAGACGTGGGCGGTTATAACAATAAACTACCACGCATTGCTTCCTTCCGTATTGGCTGTCAGTTGTTTATGACTGGTCGAATTTTTCTTCGTCATGCACACAGTAGCTGCTCGTAACGCGATGCGACAAATGCCGCTGATTCAACCATCACGCAGTGACTACTTATGCAAGACCACGTCAAAAATAGGAGAATATATATTTTTTTCAATACAGCGCATTGTTGGCCATTTGTTCTTCGCTATTCGTCAGAAATTTTGGGCGTCCATTAGATCGCCTGCTTTCTACGCGGCGTCACAAATCTGCGAAAACTTGCGGCTAAAACGACGTGTGCACACTAAGCAGCGCATTACTATGCTGAACAGTACCTAAGCTTTTTTTGAAGTAGTTGGGCAGTGTGTCATTGTGAACGTAATTTGAAAAAGCTGCCAGTCCACCACATTGGCAGCGGCTACTTATAGCAACTGACAAGATTGATCCATATGCGTATAATAAATATTTTCAGCTCGCAGGGTGTACCCGCCACCTCACCCCGAGCTGACTAAGGAAGAAACAACAGCATTCCGAAGACTGCAAAACAACACGTACACGCACGGTATCCTGCCACATCGCATCTATACCCGACGCTTCATGCATACCACTGCCCGATCTGCGACGTTCCCGACAAACTGGCACACCTCATACTCGAGTGCCTGTAGCGCCACCAAGATGACGATTACAAGCCCGCAACGATCGCACGCAACAACCTCCTCGCCGAGACGTGGGAGGCCAAGATCTCCGTACGGGACCTAGACGACCAACGACGACTCGTCGCCAGGGCCCGGGAGGCGATCGCGGCCAGAGGATTCCTGGACTAAGGGACCTTCCCCCCTAGGGTGACCCCAAGCTTATGAGCTCGGGAACACTGTTTCGGCCAATTAAAAGTTTATTTCATCATCATCAGTTGTAGTATAAGGATATTAACCTCTATCTGCGCGTATGCACCTCTCTGTGAACTTGCTGAGAGAGAGAGTGAGAAAGATGAACACAATCAGGAACAGGCAAAAGCCTCTGCAGGTGGGCAGTCTTCTTAGTCCAGAAAACCGTGGACCCTGACCATCTCCCTGGTCCTGTTGACCAAGTCGCGGGGCAATCTTGAAAGGTGGCCATCAAAATGTACTCGACTCCACTGCCTTATCTATGGCCTTGTTACAGGCCGCAGCGATCGCTGCAAGCTGCCGTAGGATAAAGAATGCGAAGCAGGTTAATCGGAGAATGAAGTGGAAACCTTATTTAGCTCTCCTGGCTCGGCCCAACTAGAACACTCAACGCTTCTGCACACTCATCGACTCACAGCAGCTTCGATATGGAGCAGCGGCAGTGCTATTTGTTTTCGAAGAAAAAAATAATTTCCTGAAACAGGGAAAGCGTTTCATCAGTCCATAAAACGTTTACTTGTTCCCGCCTGCCTTGCGCCGCTGATGATGCAAATACCGGGCCAGGCAGGACAAAGTAAAGGCATGGCAGTGTTTTTTCGCTATAGAGCCCCTGCTGCAACCTCCTCTGCAAGGCTGGAGCGTAAAGCACGAAAGCGTAACATAGACAGCACACACCGCAGAGATGTCGTGAGACACGGAGGACAATTATCCCAGCAGAATCGTAGGACAAATCTCACTATACAATCCCGTGATGTCTGTGTTGAAGGAAAACTTCGCCTCAGTAGTTGGTTTTCCAGTGCGCAGCCAACAATGACCCCCTCCGTGATCGGCCCAGCTTTGGCCAATCGATGGCATGCGATAACGTTATTTTGCGACTTCGCGTTTTGTGACATGATGACGTCACGAATTAAACAAAAATTCTAGCTATGATACTGATGATGATGAGGTTCCGTTCCTCAATAGTACGGGGTAGGGGGGGGGGGGGCGAAGAAAATTTACAGAGGTT
This sequence comes from Rhipicephalus sanguineus, assembly GCF_013339695.2. Taxonomy (NCBI): domain Eukaryota; kingdom Metazoa; phylum Arthropoda; class Arachnida; order Ixodida; family Ixodidae; genus Rhipicephalus; species Rhipicephalus sanguineus. Next base: position 159,082,777 of record NC_051182.1, read on the forward strand.
AGTCCTGGCAACATAAGGGTAGAGAGTGAGGGTGTGGGAATGTCGGGTTTTCCTAGTTTCAGAGAAAAGTTATGCATGGCCTGGTATAGAAAATTTACGATCTATTACGGAGTAAAAGAATTTCAGTTGTATGACATTCGTATACGCTTGTACGTTACCGCTGCTTTGACACCACCTGCAAGGGCGCTAACGTGCGCGCTGAGATGTATACATTTCAGCAACAACGACATGCGTTTTCATCATCATCATGATATACCCAGTGCAGGCCTCAGCCAATTACTCCGGCAAAGATCGATTACCACCGTCTGGGTGTGACGCAACGCCTGCCTTCACAAGAGTTGCGTGAGTACGGTATGCACGCGGTGAAAACGCAACACTCACCATTTGAGAAAAGCCTGCCTTGTTCGTTCAAATCAGGCTTCCTTGCTTCCTCTGTGGCCCACCCTGGACCTTTGTGATCAGCGTGGTGAATGCTTATGAAGCGATTATCAGTGGGTTTACCTGAAAAAGCATACCGGTTAAGATTCCTGCGATTAGATTACGCGTGACAACAATCTTGGTTCTTCTAATGCTTGGATATCCACAGTCAGGCGCAGACTACTTTTGCGCCTACCGACTACAACACTTACCATCTCCCGAGGACACGAAGTGGCCTGTAGAAAATATGAAGCAAAATAAAATTTTATTTGACGTGCAAAAGAAGGCACAGACACTGAACTGATAAACTAACGTAACGTTAAACGACAGGAAGGCGTCAGTGTCCGCATAACATAAATGTCCATGAGCCCGAAACGTTCTCACTCAACAGAACAGTTCACTAGCATGAGTGTTCCCATCACAGAATCAAAATGTTCATACGGCAGATGTTGGGCACTTACAAATTAGGTGTCTCTTGATTCTCCATTCTAAACGAAACACTCATGTACACAGAAGCAAATTCTGAACACGAAATGTATGTATGTATGTATGTATGTATGTATGTATGTATGTATGTATGTATGTATGTATGTATGTATGTATGTATGTATGTATGTATGTATGTATGTATGTATGTATGTATGTATGTATGTATGTATGTATGTATGTATGTATGTGAACGCTCCTCCATGCGTTAATTTGTTTGCTTTTGTGGTTACATCTTTACGACGACAATTATCATGCAAGAGGAGTAACCTGCGCCACACATATATAGGCACCGGCTTCTCCTTGAGTGCATTTGTTTAAAACAAGCGTCAGTGGGGATTAGGGATAAAGCATTGGTAAATCCTAATCTTTAATTCATAAGATAAAATGATATTCGACATGCTACGTGATGTATAGTAGGCCTAACCACTGACTGTATTATTGAAGTAACGTCGTACTATATGTGCGACCAAACATTTGGCATGCCATCGAATGTCCGAAATGATAACATTCGACTGCGAGATAACTAGAATAACGGTTTAAGAACTAAATGGCAATTGATTACATGACTCATTGAAGAAGAACACGTCCCCTCTCACTCTGTAGTATATAGCTAAGGACATTCTGCAAAGGTCACTTTTTGTCTTCGAGTGTTGTACAGTTGCCGTTTTCAACGATTACAAGCGCATAACCTGTTTTTGGTAATATAACACGTGTCGTAGTTGCTACCTAATCGAGCCCAACTGAAAACGTACATATTAGTCTGCATAAGTAAACCACCTCACTTGATTTTGACCTTTTATAACACTGAAATGACGTTATCGCAATTTTTGTACATATCCCGTGTTGTTCTCTTTCACTAAGGCTTGCGGAACCGACTGCTGTTCAGTGTGCAAAAGGTAACAACGAAACGCAAGGTGTTGCGTTATTACCTTTCGCACACTGAACACACATATGAACACACAGTGTGTACCAACTATCTAAGCAACACGTTTTACGAAGCTACTGTTCAGTGTACTCTCAGAATCGATGTGTCGACGTGACAGATGCGTTAGCTTCTTATATCCAGATTTTTTTTTTTTACCTGAATATCATTCCGTTTGCAGTTTGAAATGTTTGTATGAGAGCTAAGTAAGTACATCCGATAACTACCCTGACACCATTAAACTACCTAGGGCGAGATTCGTATACTGTATTCCAATACGGACAAAATAAGAGGGAAGAAGATTGGACGAGCGCAGACTGCGCACGTCCACTCTTTTTCGATCTTCTTTCGTCCGTGTTTGTTAGCGAAGTTAAAAAAGCCTCGTCGATGCATTACGGTAAAGGAAACGGGATTTAAAGCATAAATATCTTTATGTTTCTGTGATTTCGCACTAAACAGAGCCAGATTTGGAGGTTAAACCGGCATCTCATATGGGTGTCTGCGAAGTCTGCCATAAAACTCTCTTCGTTGAGCAGCACCAACTGTTCACGAAGACAAGTCAGGACTGTAACCAAGACAGGCCGTTTTGCCGCAACGATGTCCACCACGGCTTCTAACTTTAAACTCCAATCTCGCTGCGAGCTGCTGATTTTTTTTTGTGTGTGTGTGTGGGGGGGGGGGGGGGGGGGCGTTACGTATTAAAGCCGTTTTCATGTCGCGTAGTTTTTGAGCGCACTCACTGTGTGAAGGAGAGACGCCGCGTTAACCTTGGCCGTATTTGCAATGCGGTACGGACGCCGTCAAGTTCCGCCATATTGTCAAATACACCATCTTGACAATTCTTATTGGCCCACGGGGCCGCTCCAGCTTCTCCGATTGGCTTAGGCCATCGCCATCACACGATTTGACAGTATGGAGGTTTATGACAGTGCCTAGAATAGCACTCCAAGGCGAATGTCCCTACGTCATCTGAATCTATATTTTAATCGACGGAACGTCGTGGAGCCATCGATATCTGTGTATCATTGCAGTATTATATTGGCGTATACTTACAGACGGCGACAAAGGCAGCAAGAACGGCAATGCTGAGTATCTTCATCTCGGGAGTGTCCTAGATGGCTGATTATTTCAGGCTGTGAAAGGAGACGTGAAAGGCTCTTGAGGTTTTTGGAGCGATTGGCTCTGTAGTCAAATACAACTTAAGTAGTCAGGAGAGGCCCCGTCCAGGAAGCGCGGCAGCCGATTGCGTACGCTTGCCAAAGAAATAGCACCGCTAATGCACCCGGCAATGTTTACTGAGGGCGGAGGCACCGACCGGGCGGCTTGCGACGTCAGTCTAGAACTAGTGCGCTCATTGGTGCACGCTTGGGATCATTGGCCTTTGAGGCGGAAACGGCGCTGCCTTCTTAAGTTGTACCGAGTATGTAGTTGCACGGCCGGACTACAGTGGCGGCACGCGCGCACTTAGTGCGCCCCTCTAGCGCCCCTCTAGTCCGGCCGTGGTAGTTGAAGGGGGTTCGGTATGTCGCGCAATCGATCAGGACAATTCAGGCTGCACAAGATCTTAACTAGTGGTTTGACATAACTTTGTCTCACCAGTCGTAGTTGTGGTCGAAAAGTGAAGAGCAGCTAAATAAACGACTGCGCTTTAGTGGCGTATCCAAGGGGGGGGGAGAATTAACCCCTCGAAAATTTTCAATTTTGCATGTGTATATATTGCCGCGCGTATGTGCCAGTAGCGTCGACAATGAAGCAGCGCGAGGACACTGGCGAGGACACTGGATTTGGGCGTCAGCCACAGGAATGTTTTTGATGCCGTAATTGCTTTCCTTCAGGAAACAAAACGAATGTGTTTTTAAGTTCTTAAATGCAAACCTGTTCCGATAATAGCAATGAATCAATAAGAAAAAAAATCAATAAAAAAAGAAGACGTTCGGTACCACAGTAATTTCATTATTCTAATTTCTAGTTAGGATGAGAAGTCTGGGCTGAATGTAGAAATAATTATTGCACTAGTTCTTTTTTATGTGTGCTTGTCTTTTGTGTTAACTTAGTAGTTTTAAATCTTCATATCTACAATTCTTGGCCAATCCCCCAGAGTGGGTATGAGCCATGTGTAGAGGAACATCATCATCATCATCAACACTGGCCCCAGTGCAAGGACGAAGAAGACGTTGTTGTCATTTCTACAATTCTTGGCCAATCCCCCAGAGTGGGTATTGTACCGGTAGGGGGCCGGCACCGAGGTGGTCTGGCAACACAGGCTCGGGATTGGTCTCCGTTTAAAGTTAGTCCTGCCCTTCTTGCCGCTTCTAGCACCCCCCGAAGACGCTTGTCATGCTCCTCCTTCGTCGCTCCCCAAACAAGAATATCGTCAATGTACACTGCAGTTCCTGGCAGACCCTCTAATATCTCACTCATCGTTTTTTGGAACACTTCGGGGGCAGACGCAATGCCGAATGGCAAGCGTAGGAACCGGTACCGTCCGAATGGGGTGCCGAACGTACAAATTTTAGAGGAGCTTTCATCCAGAGGGATCTGGTGGAAACCGCAATTAGCGTCAAGTTTGCTGAAGAAGGTCGCACCAGCTAATTCCGATTCAATATCTTCCCGACGCGGGAGTTGGTAGTGTTCACGCTTTAGGTTTCGGTTTATCTGACGGGGGTCCATGCAAAGTCTCAGTCGGCCATCTTTTTTACGAACAATGACAAGCGGGCTTACCCAGTCAGTGGGCTGGTGATCTTGGCGATAATGCCTGCAGCTTCCATGCGACTCAGTTCCTTTCGTAGCGGTTCCTTGAGAGCATGAGGCACTCGTCGAGGAGGCATAGCAGTAGGGCGTGCCTGGTCGCTCAGCTGTAGATGGTACGGACGCCGGGTACATCCTAAACCTTGAAACAGTGAAGGGAACTCCTCCTGCCAGTCTGACTCGGCCCTGCTGATGTCATACACAGGCGAGACTAATCCGAATTTCTCGCATGACTTCAGGCCAAGCAACGGTTGGCTGCCTCGCTTGACAACAAAGAATGGTACGTTTTCTTGCTTGCCTTGAAGCTGAAGCGAGAGCGTCGCTTGTCCCAGGTGCTGAATGACGTTTCCGTCGTAATTCGTCAACACCGTGCTGCATGGGCGGAGCATGGCTTTTCCGGAACGCAGCTTGCGAAAGTGAGCATACGGTAGTATGTTGGCCTGTGCCCCTGTGTCCACCTTGAGCCGCGTCGGGTGTCCAGCCACGAACGCGTTCACGATCCAGTCTCGCTGCCCCGAGACGCTATTGACGCGCACTGTTAAAATATCAAAGTCTTCTTCCGACTCGTATGCTCCTTGCTGTCCATCGCCGGACCTTGGAGTGCTAACTTCATGAACCCTGGCACTTCTGCAGCGTGACGCGAAGTGATTTTTTCCTCTTGCATAATGCACAAGCCTTGCCCCACGCTGGGCATCTTCTTGGTTCATGGACCCTTCCGCAGTAGCCGCACCGACCGCGAGTTGAGTTTCTCTCCAGCGTTGCCGATGATCCAGTGACACGGTGCACGTTCACTTCGCTACTGGCAGCGTTCTCAAGAGTCCGGTTTTGCAACGCTGCCACCTCCGCCGCTTTGCAAAACTGTATTGTGGCTTCTAACGTGAGATTCTTCTCGCGCAATAGACGCTCACGGAGCTTTTTATCATGAATGCCGCACCACAAGCTGATCACGTACTAAAGAATCTCTTAAGTCACCAAAGTTGCAGGTCTTTGACTTGAGAAGCTTTGCTATAGGCGCGGCACTGTTCCAACAGCATGACCAAGACTGGCGCCCGGTGGCTTATGCGTCGCGAGTCTTGTCTAGCTCCGAGGCCAAGTATGCCCAGATTGAGAAGGAGACGCTCGCTGCGACGTTTGCTTGTGAACGCTTTAAGGACTTCTTATTGGGCTACAAGGTCTTAGTCGAGACGGACCATAGGCCACTCCTTTCAATAGCGAAGCAAAACTTGTGTGAAATGCCCCCACGTCTGCAGCGATATTTTTTGAGACTGATGCAATTCGATGTCGTGTTCCAGTACGTGCCGGGGAAGCAGTTGGTCTTGTCCGACACCCTATCCAGGATACAAGGCGCAGCATCTCACAGCCCTGACCCCGACCAAGATGATGTTACCGTCCACGCTGCCCACGTTCTCTCCGTCCTTGTGAGTGACAACATGAAAGCCCGCCTTGCTGCGGCAACATACGAAGATGCTGAGCTAAGGCATGTCATGGAGTCTTTACAACAGCAGAGACCTGTCAATGGAGAGCTGGCTGCATTTTCCTCTGAGTTGACATGCATAGATGGAATTCTTCTGCGGGGCAGTACAGTGGTGATACCCAGAAGTCTGCGTCAAGAGATGCTGCAGCGCCTGCATGAGGGCCACTTGGGAGTTAACAAGTGCAAGGCCCGCGCCAGATTGTTGATGTTCTGGCGAGGAATGAATGCGGACATAGCGGCACTGGTTAGCCGTTGCGAAAAGTGTCGTCAGTTTGCGTACCGCCAACCAGCAGAGCCGCTGATACTGAGGGAAGTCCCAGAGCAACCATGGCAGCGCATTGGCGTAGACCTTTGCGAGTACGGTGGCCGGAGCTATCTGGTAGCTTACTGCGCTTACTCAAACTATCCCGAAGTAGAGTACTTATCTCAGACAACCAGCAAGGCGGTAATATCAAAACTTTCAATGATGTTTGCCCGCCATGGAATACCGCTCGAAGTGTGTACAGATGGAGGTGCTCAATTTACCTGTCGAGAGTTCAGGGCGTTCAGAGACAAGTGTGATTTTCTCCACACTACATCCAGCCCGCGATTTCCCAGGTCCAACGGCTTAGCTGAAAAGGGAGTCCAAGTTGTGAAACGACTGTTGAAGAAAAGTGAGGGTGTAGAAGATGATTTCTGGGTGGGACTGCTGAATTACCGGACATCCCCGCTAGAGGATGGGCGAACACCCAGCGAGCTGCTCATGGGAAGACGGCTTCGTGGAAGGCTGCCGGACTTTGCAGTGCCTAGCGCGAGTCCAGTACACAAGCCCCCTCAGAACTTAACACAGGGTCGACCTCTCCCGATACTACATGAAGGAGATATTGTGAGGATACGCCAGGACGGGTGTTGGGGTCCTAAGGCTCAAGTGCAGTGCTCAGTGGCTCCAAGGTCCTACACTGTTCGCACGGAAGGGGGCCAACAGTTTAGAAGAAATCGGCAGCATCTTCTAAAGACGGACGAGCCCTTCGAGCCAGAGGCTGTCCTGGATGAGGACTTCGCGCCAAATGGAGGGCCTCCGGAGGTTACCCCATGCCCAACAATGCCACAAACACCAGAGTGCCCCCAATCTGCAGCGACATCCCAGGAGCCAACTGTCGATGAGCCCAATCCTACCTCTGCAGTGTCGTCAAGTCCCAGTCCAACGACACCACCTTTACGACGTTCTACTCGAGTGCGGAGGCCTCCAGGCTACCTACGGGACTACGAGACCCTTCCCTTCTCCAGAGAAGGGAAGATGTACCGGTAGGGGGCCGGTACCCAGGTGGTCTGGCAACACAGGCTCGGGATTGGTCTCCAACGGGTTGGCCCAATAAACCAGTTGGACTACAGTTGCAACGCTATGTGCTTGCTTGTCATTCTTTACAGGTATGAGCCATGTGTAGAGGAACATCATCATCATCATCATCATTTCAGCTACTGATAAAGCGTATTTGTTGGTCGTTCTCCTTTTGATCGTCGATCCCGCGTCGTTACACTGGTGGAGGTGCTGGGTAAGCTTCATGCTTGGCACGCCTTCGCGGAGCCGACGATCGAGCCCGGAATCACCACCACGCGTCGAAACACCGGTCCACCGTTTCAGTCGCCGTCGGCTAGGCCTGGCGCCCGAGCTCAATCCCCTGCCAGAAGGTTCCAGCAACCGTCCTTCAACCACCATGGCCACTGCAGCTCCATCGCACGTGACACTGCAGAATCCTATGATTCCTGAGTGTTTTCATGGTGAAGCCTATGAAGACGCCCACGATTGGCTGGACCAATTCGAACGCTGTGCGAAATACAATCAATGGACCACCTCAGACGACAAGCTTTCGAACGTCTATTTCTACCTCAAGGACAATGCTCAGACGTGGTACATAAACCGGGAGAGGAGTTTGGCTACGTGGGACGACTTCCGCACCCAGCTGCTCGACACTTTTACCAGTGTCGACAGGAGGGAGAATGCGCAACGTCTCCTGGAATCTCGCATCCAGAAACCGAACGAGAGCGTTGCTATGTTCGCTGAAGACATGGCCCGTCTTTTCCGTAGGGCAGACCCTGAGATGCCAGAAGAAAGGAAGTTGCGGTATCTCATGCGAGGAGTGAAAGAGCAGTTGTTTGCCGGGCTTGTCAGAAATCCACCGACAACAGTCGCTGAATTCACTAAAGAGGGCACAGCGATCGAACGGGCCTTACAGCAGCGATACCGCCAGCATGAACACATGATCAACTCGGTAGCGAGTACCTCAGCCATGACTTTGAGTAACGACAAGCCTCTGCGTGAAGTCATCCGGGAGATTCTGCGAGAGGAGCTTCGGCAGCTCGGTTTGATTCCACCAACAGAACCGACGCCGGCATTATCTCTTGTCGCTGATGTCGTCCGGGAAGAGGTCCGTCAAGCTCTTTCTTCGCCAGGCTATGGTGATGTACAACGGCATCTTACTTACGCTGATGCTGTCCGATGTCCAGTCATCGCACCTCCGACGCCGCCGACTCCGACTAGGCCACCGCCTACCCTGCAAACGCAGCCTATCTCATCGCCACCACCCTTGCCGATCTCGCCGACACGCAGAATGCCGTACGGTCGACACCCGAACGCCACAACGTGGTTCAACGGAGAATCCCCACTGAACTACCAGCGTCGGAAAACCGATTTGTGGCGTACCGCTGACCGTCGACCGGTGTGCTTTCATTGTGGCGAAGCAGGGCACGTCTATCGAGTTTGCCGTTATCGCGAGGCTCAATATACTCGAGATTTCCTCCCCACCCCGATTACGCTACGCATGACGGTCGGCGCACGCACAACGACGCTCCTCTGAGTCTTCCGCCGCAAAATCTCACCACGCCCCGATCACGTTCTCCATCTCCTGCACGGTATAGTTCACCTAATCGTCGCAGTTTTGCCGACGTCACCAGAGGCAGGTCCCCTAGCCCGCGACGGGGAAACTAGACGCAGCGACCTCCGGGGATGGGGTTGCCAATCGTCGAAATTCCGAACAGCCCCCACTACAGACGAACGTCAACTCAAAGACACCGACGCCGAAGACTGCGATTACAACGACGACTACGGCGACTGCGACGAATACGACGAATACGACACCTGCCGATGTAAGCGAAGTGGTCAGCGCTGACCTTGTCATTCACATTGACGGCCATCAAGTGACGGCTCTTGTTGACACTGGCTCCCACTTTTCGATCATCAGCCTACAACTAGCCGACAGATTAAGGAAAGTAAAGACACCATGGCACGGGCCCAATATCAGAACTGCCGGAGGTCAGTTGATGACACCTGTTGGAAAGTGCAGGGCCCGACTCATCACCGCGGGTTCAACCTTCGTCGCCACCCTTGTGATTCTTCGTGAATGCTGTAAAGAGCTCATATTAGGAATGGATTTCTTGCGCGAATACGGGGCTGTGATTGACATCCGCGACAAGAGCGTAACATTTGCTTCACACTCGGGCACTGCTAACGATGAGGAAAACCAGCGACCCCGTTTGCGTATCGCCGGTGACGACGTTATACTACTGCCACGCAGTTGCTCCCTTGTACCCGTGCGCTGCGACAGCCTGCAGAGCGCCACTGGCGTCGCTGAACACATCAGTGAGCTAACATTCACTTGCGGCATTTCTATTGCCAGGGCCGTCATCAATATCAGCGATGGATGCGCTGAACTCTTGTTGACGAATTTCAGCAAGGAACGCCGACACATCGTTAGTGGCACTGCCATTGCCTATTTCGATGAACTTGCGCAAATCGAAGATTGCCATCTGGTTGAGAAGGTGGCACCGTCTACTATTAATACACCGGCACCTGTTGACGTTAGCCCGACATTATCGGCCATCGAGCGAGACCGCCTTCTTGCGCTGATCCACAAGTTTCACGGCTGCTTCTCATCCACTTCCAGAGTTGGTCAAACACCGCTCACGAAACACCGCATCATCACAGACTCCGATGCCCGACCCATCCGGCAAAATCCTTATCGCGTTGCCCCAAAGGAGCGTGAGGCAATTCAAAAACAGGTGAAAACGATGCTGGAAGATGGCGTTATTCGGCCATCTAAGAGTCCTTGGGCATCGCCTGTAGTACTAGTGAAAAAGAAGGACGGCAGCTTGCGTTTCTGCGTCGACTACAGGAAGCTCAACCAGATCACAAAGAAGGATGTTTATCCTCTTCCGCGTATTGATGATTCCCTGGATAGACTACGAAACGCCCGTTACTTTTCGTCAATGGATTTAAAAAGCGGCTACTGGCAAATTGAGGTGGATGAGAGAGACCGTGAAAAGACCGCCTTTGTCACGCCCGACGGACTTTATGAATTTCAGGTGCTTCCCTTCGGTTTGTGTTCGGCGCCAGCAACGTTTCAGCGTCTAATGGACACTGTACTATCCGGACTTAAGTGGCAAACCTGCCTGGTGTACCTCGATGACGTGATTGTCTTTTCTGCAACGTTCGAGGAGCACTTAAGAAGACTGGAAACAGTTTTTGACGCAATAAGCTCGGCCGGTCTGACATTGAAACCCGAAAAATGCCACTTTGGCTTTCACGAACTTCAATTCCTAGGTCACGTCGTCAGCAGCCAAGGAATCCGGCCCGATCCGGATAAAGTTGCTGCCGTGGCGAATTTCCCGACCCCATCGGACAAAAAATCAGTGCGACGTTTTTTGGGACTTTGTGCCTATTACCGGCGATTTATTGCGAATTTTTCGCGCATCGCATGGCCATTGACCCAGCTTACCAGGGAAGATATCCCATTCGCATGGGGCAAAGACCAGCAACGGGCATTTGACGAGCTTCGCCAACGCATGCAAACGCCTCCCGTGCTCGCCCACTTCGATGAAGACGCGCCAACGATATTGCACACAGACGCTAGTAATGTGGGCCTTGGAGCAGTACTCGTACAGTGGCAGGACGACAGCGAAAAGGTGATCGCTTACGCCAGTAGGACGCTGTCCCGAACAGAAGCCAACTACACTACGACCGAGAAAGAATGCCTCGCAATGGTATGGGCAGTCCTCAAATTTCGCCCGTATTTGTACGGTCGCTCGTTCACCGTTATCAGCGATCACCATTCGCTCTGCTGGTTAATTAATTTGAAAGATCCATCCGGCCGTCTCGCACGCTGGAGTCTTCGGCTCCAAGAGTTCGACTTCACTGTTGCCTACAAATCGGGAAGACGACACGCCGATGCCGACTGTCTTTCTCGGTCTCCCGTTGAAACAGCAGACCAAGACGACGACGACACGGCCTTTTTGGGAGTCGTGGACACTACCGCTTTTTCACGACAGCAGCGGGACGACGCTGAACTGCTGCCGCTCATTCATTACCTTGAAGGACGAACCAATAGCGTGCCGAAATTATTTGCAAGGGGGCTGGCGTCGTACTGCTTGCGCAACGACGTTCTTTACAAAAAGAACTTTTCACCTCGTGGCAGCAGCTACTTACTCGTCGTTCCCTCATCGCTCCGACGTGAGGTCCTGCACGCCTGCCACAACGAGCCGACCGCTGGTCACTTGGGCTACACTCGGACATTGGCAAGGATTGGGCAGAACTATTTCTGGCCGAAACTTGCCACGGTCGTGAAAACTTACGTGCAGACATGTCTAGATTGGCAGCGCCGCAAGCCGCCATCCATCAAGCCAGCCGGCCTGTTGCAACCTATTCATGTGCCGACGACGCCATTTGCACAAATCGGCATGGATTTTCTGGGCCCCTTCCCCACGTCTACTACTGGAAATAGATGGATCATCGTCGCCACCGATTACCTCACCCGATACGCCGAGACAGGAGCTCTGCGACGGGCAACAGCGGCTGAAGTGGCGCGATTTTTTATCGAAGCCATCGTTTTAAGGCACGGCGCTCCCGCAGTTCTTATCTGACTGACAGAGGTACTGCGTTCATGGCCGAGCTTTTGGACACCGTTCTGCGACTAAGTGGTACCGCCCACAGGAAGACAACGGCGTATCATCCACAGACCAACGGGTTAACCAAACGTCTCAACAGGACCCTGGCTGACATGATAAGCATGTACGTAGATGTAGAGCACAAGAACTGGGACGACATCCTACCCTACGTCACATTCGCGTATAACACGGCTCGTCAGGAGACCACTCGGAAGACTCCCTTCAGTCTCGTTTACGGCCGTGAAGTTACAACTACGTTAGACGCGATGCTCCCTCATGAAAATGATGGCACAGAGACGGACGCTGAAGAACTTACGCAGCGAGCAGAAGAAGCTCGGCAACTTGCCCGGTTGCGAATCACCGAACAACAGGGCTATGCCGCCAGGCACTACAATCTCCGGCACAGACCCGTCACATACAACGTGGGCGACAAAGTGTGGGTCTGGACACCTATTCGTCGTCGTGGGCTCTCTGAAAAGCTGTTGCGGAGATACTTCGGGCCTTACGAAGTCCTCCGACGCATCAGTGACGTCAATTACGAGGTTGTTCCGGGCGGCCTTCAGTGTTCCAAACGCCGAAGACATTCACCAGAAATCGTCCACGTGCTTCGGATGAAGCCATACTTTCAGTGACTAACTGCGCAGTGTTTTTTACCCTGTTTTCTGGGCTTTCATCATCGGGACGATGTTTTTTTTTAAAGGGGGAATAATGCCGCGCGTATGTGCCAGTAGCGTCGACAATGAAGCAGCGCGAGGACACTGGCCCCAGTGCAAGGACGAAGAAGACGTTGTTGTCATTTCAGCTACTGATAAAGCGTATTTGTTGGTCGTTCTCCTTTTGATCGTCGATCCCGCGTCGTTACAATATATGCACGTACGCATACAAACGCAAGCACGAACATACATAAAGTATGACCGAACCACCTTCCCCCCTAAAAAAAAATTGTGGCTACGCTACTGCTGCGCTTATATTAATGTACTGCTTATATTCGCCGACCAAGTATGAAATGGACTAATAGAGCATAGAGTTATGGCTGTTATAGCGTGCGTTTCGAACGAATGGAGTTTTCGAAATGCGACAGTGGCGCCAGAGCACACAGACTAGTGAGTAGCAGCAGCTTAATATAAGACTGGCAGCTCGTTTTTCGGGTGTCGCACATCTTTACAACCCAGAAGAGATTACGGCAGCACCCGGGGAGACTTCATTATAAATATGCATAGGAAGGAGACGCTTGGGCGCGTCAATGTATTCTGCGAACGTCTCATTCTTCGTACCCTGGCGGCCGATGCCGGCGAAACTGAGGTGGCAAGTGGGAGCTACGTCGCGCCCTCTGGCGCATTGCATGGTGCCTTTCAGGGGCGTAGCCCGGGGGAGGGGGGTTGAGGGGGTTCAACCCCCCCCCCCGAAATTTTTCAGTTTTGCTTGCGTATATATACATGCGCACATACAAACGCACGCACGAACATACATAAAGTATGGTTGAACCCCCCCCCCCCCAAAAAAAAAAAAAAAAATTTCTGGCTACGCCCCTGGTGCCTTTAGTACGTGAAATTCTCAGAGCGCGTTCTTACCAAAAAGCAGGAAGTCAGCGCACGCTTCGTGAGGATGTCCTCTGGTCTCGGAAGTGGGCGCTGTGATCAACGACTCTCGGGAGAGCGCTATTTATGCAAAGTTGACTCTCGCTCGAGGTCCTTCAACCGTGCCTCAAAACAGGAAGATATGGCTTTATGTTTTTGTGAATGTTTCAGTCCGCGTTCTGCGTTGCACCTGCGGAAGCTGTACCACCTGGTTAGCCACGAAGGTTCTGTGAACCAAATACGAGGTCTACGACCTCTCGGATAAGGTTACTGCTATGAATGAGCGTGTATTATCGCCGCTCGTGTTTATCTCGGAGTTGACTGCGTCTGACAACATTGCGCTCAGTGTGTGTTGATAGGCCAGATCCTGGTCACACCTGTAGATTGCCCGTTTCAAAGCGGGAGGCCAGAGACATCATAATTATCATAATAATCTCCATGGACGAAGGTGTTCTCTTACGAGCTTGTTTGCCATGCAACTTAATACAAGTAAAAACTCAAAGGCTCCCTTATACATTCGCCTAAGAGTCAAAGGCGAAAGCCATCTTTTTCTTCTCAGTAGATGTAGCTAGAGTTACTGTATATGCTACCTTTACCTAAAGGTAGCATATACAGTAACTCTAGATGTAGCGATCCTCCCCCGCCCCCTTCCGACAGCTTTATGCAACTAACGTGGTTTTTCACTGCCTTCGGGATCAAAGCCAAAGGCATTGCAAGCTTTCTACCCTTCACCTGGTTTTGCACTGCCTCCATCAACTGCCCGCCTTTGATGATGTCATGTGATAACGTCACAAATTTTGGCTATCTGTGACGCGATATAATGATGTCATCACTTGATGATTTTTTTTCATCAGTTGACGCCGCCGACGCGGGACGCCGTCGGTCGATTTTCGCGGTTGATGAGGCATGTAGTAGTAGTAGTAGTAGTAGTAGTATCTTTATTTTATTTCTTGTAATACAAGAAAAAAAAAGACGCCAGGCCTGCGCTGAAACCGCAGCACAGTCGCAGCGAAAGCTGGAAGAGCGGCGTTTCTAGAGCCCGTTGTAAGCTCTCTTGGGGCTACAATACAAGTACACTAGAAAGGTACCCACTACGCCATAAATCAAATTTTCGTGAAGTTGGGAAGCGCCTACTTAGCCATTATTCGTCATTCTGCGGAGAAGCGAGGCACCAGCTACACGTCTGTAAGGGATTATGTGCACTTTTGTTGACGCGACGACTGATGACGATGAAGAATTACGGCTCAGCCCTTTGTAATGGGTTGGAAGCTTTAAACGGCCCACCAGTTATGTAATTTGCACTGGGTGACGCCCGGTCGCTATTTCCCTCTGCCGTCATGCTGTATAACATACGTTGACGTGGGAGAGAGACGGGGGGGAGGGGGCGAAGAACTTTACTGAGACCCCGAGGAAATGAATCATGCGCTTATGGGCTCCCTTGGCAACCAATACAAGTGCACTTGCGAGGAACCCACTACGCTCTAAATCATTGTAACTTTACTGAGACCCCGAGGAAATGGATCATGCGCTTATGGGCTTCCTTGGCAACCAATACCAGTGCACTTGCGAGGAACCCACTACGCTATAAATTATTGTAATTTTTGAGAAGTAGGGCAGCAGGCACTGTGCCATCTTTCGTCATTCTACGGAGAGCCGCGGTACCTGCTAAACGCATGTAAGGCATTATGCTCACTTTGTTGATGCTGTGCCTGATGACGACGAAGAATTATGGCAGAGCCCTGTAATGGGTTGGAAGCAAGGAGGTTTAAACCTCCTTGGTTGGAAGCATTCAACAACCTACTCGTTGCGCAATTCGCATTGTGTGACGCCTGGTTACAGAATTTGCGTTGTGCGACGCTTGGTGCTTATTTTACTCTTCTACCAGCTTGTATAGGACCTTTTTGCAAAGCAGTTTCAAGCACCGGCATGGCTCAGAGGTTGAATACTGGGCTCCCATGCAGAGGGCCCAGGTTCGAACCTCGTTCCATCCTGGAATTTTTTACAGCGAAAGCTATTATGAGATCATTTCACCGGCCGTTTTTGGCGCCGTAGTTGTCCGCCGCCGCCGCCGGTGTCCGTAATCAGTATCGCTCGAAATAAGAAAAAAAAAAAATTCCAGGATGGAACGAGGTTAGAACCTGGGCCCTCTGCGTGGGAGCCCAGTATTCAACCTCTGAGTCATGCCCGTGCTTGAAACTGCTTTGCAAAAAGGTCCTATACAGGCTTCATGTCGGGAAGGAACCACATTAGCATATGCAATATAGCGTGGTAGAAGAGTAGAATAAGCACCAAGCGTCGCACAACGCGAATTCTGTAACCAGGCGTCACACATGCGAATTGCGCAACGAGTAGGTTGTTGAATGCTTCCAACCAAGGATGTTTAAACCTCCTTGCTTCCAACACATTACAGGGCTCTGCCATAATTCGTCGTCATCAGGCACAGCATCAACAAAGTGCGCATAATGCCTTACATGCGTTTAGCAGGTACCGCGGCTCTCCGTAGAATGACGAAAGATGGCACAGTGCCTGCTGCCCTACTTCTCAAAAATTACAATAATTTATAGCGTAGTGGGTTCCTCGCAAGTGCACTGGTATTGGTTGCCAAGGAAGCCCATAAGCGCATGATCCATTTCCTCGGGGTCTCAGTAAAGTTACAATGATTTAGAGCGTAGTGGGTTCCTCGCAAGTGCACTTGTATTGGTTGCCAAGGGAGCCCATAAGCGCATGATCCATTTCCTCGGGGTCTCAATAGAGTTCTTCGCCCCCCCCCCCCCCCCCCCGTCTCTCTCCCACGTCAACGTATGTTATACAGCATGACGGGAGAGGGAAATAGCGACCGGGCGTCACCCAATGCAAATTACATAACTGGTGGGCCGTTTAAAGCTTCCAACCCATTACAAAGGGCTGAGCCATAATTCTTCATCGTCATCAGTCGTCGCGTCAACAAAGTGCACATAATGCCTACAGACGTGTAGCTGGTGCCTCGCTTCTCCGCAGAATGACAAATAATGGCTTAGTAGGTGCTTCCCAACTTCAAAAAAATTGTGATTTATGGCGTAGTGGGTATACCTTTCTAGTGTACTTGTATTGTAGCCCCAAGAGAGCTTACAACGGGCTCTAGAAACGCCGCTCTTCCAGCTTTCGCTGTGACTGTGCTGCGGTTTCAGCGCAGGCCTGGCGTCTTTTTTCTTATTGCGTTTTTTTTTTCTTCTTTCGAGCGATACTGGTTACGGACACCGGCGGCGGCGGCGGCGGACAACTACGGCGCCAAAAACGGCCGGTGAAATGATCTCATAACAGCTTTCGCTGTAAAAGGAACAGAGGCAAGAGGCGTTTCATACGCCCGACAAAGGCCTGCAAAAGCATGTAAAGCTTTCACCTTAATAAATGTCACAACTTATTAAGCAACAGTTTATCTCAACCAGCGCTGGGCAGTATAGAAGATATACAGTGGAAATTCGATGCAAAGAAACCTAATTTAACGAATTTCCCGACCTAGCGAAGAAATTCATATACCCAGCAGGTACCCACAGGGTTCGATGTTGTCAGAGTCAACTCGAATTAACAAAGCTATTGTGGCACTAAACCCGATTTAACAATTTTTTTTTCGAAAATACTTAGGTGAGTGAAAAATGCAGTGATGTCTTTTTTAATTTTGACAAAGACGAGTTTTTCTTCAGGCATGCGCCGCGCCGTAACGTTATCGCGTTAAAGCATCTAGCCGCCCTAGTCACGCCCCTAGTTTTATTTTGACGATGCTGCGCGCCGCGCCTCTGCACGAAATAACGTAGTTAACGGCCGGTAGCGCTTCAACGCAGAAAATGGCGCTCGTGGTGGTCGGTTCTTGTCCATGTAAACACAAGCGTGCGCAGGGTTCCGCTTCAGGGGGGGGGGGGGTTACCGCGGCGCCCTCCTCTTCTTAGATGACTAGGGGTCGGGGGGATGACTAGATGACGGTGGTCATCCCCCGTCCCCATAAAGTGGACGGGGGATGACCGACGTCGTAGCTCAGTGGTGGAGCATCGACGCGTTATTCGAAGGTCGCAGGTTCGGTCCCTGCCGCCGGCAAGTTATCTTTCCGTCCACTTTACTTTCTTCGGATTTATGTCCTAATTATTACAAATAACATCCCCTATACTTTCCTTGTCATTATTGTCTGTTGGTTCTAATTAGTATTGAGTTTTATGGATGGACAAGTCGGGCCCGTAAAGTGCTACGAACTTAAAACCAGGGGGGGGGGGTGTTAAGTTTTTCCCTGGCTACGCCAATGGCACTGGCCACATCGATGTCTTGAATGTTTCGGACATCCGACGTGGCAGGAAATGTGTGACCAGAAGCAGTTGCACAGGCCTTTACTGTATGAGAAGAGTGAAAAAAGCACCCACCGGTGACGGTGTGTGCTTGAATGTGCCTCCTTCTTCGACCTTGTCTTGAGTTTTCGCTGGTCCTTCTCGCATCTATGTATATCGTTTGAGCTGGTTCGGCAGTCCCACGGGGTCATTGACCATTTAATTGGGATACTTAAAACGTCAACACTTGCTCGAGCAGCATTATGTAAACTATTTTATTTCTACTACATTTCATCAGTGTGAAGCACAATAACGAGCGAAACGAGGAAAAAAATAGGATCGAAAAACATCCGTCAGGTTGACGACCTGTGGTTTCGGGATTCACAAGCAGCAGATGTTACTGCATAAGCGCATGGCATGAAAACGGGCGCGCATATGCTGACAGCTTCAGCCCGTCGCATAAACATCCGCTGCGTACTTGCGTACGTGTAGTGTATACCACCTTTGAAAGAGCACGTATAAACAGGAAAGGGAAAGACAGGGTATGAATGAATATGCACACTACCAAAAAGAAAAGTGACTCATTTTTGTGAGTTCTGACTTGCCACATATATGACTCTTTACAGAGACACGAGAGCTCTCTTTGGAGATCAATGCACTCTCGTCGAAGAGACGTGGGAGCCAAAAGAGACTTAACGCGTTTGTTTAAAGAGTCATACACGTGGCAAGCTAGTACTCACGGAACACACATACTCTTTGCTTTCTTAGATTGTACTTACAGTGTACTATAGAGTAGGAAGGAAAGCAGCCTCATCGTAACTTTGGGCGTCTGTACCAAACGAGCCAATGGACTATATCTAAATGAATTATTATCGGGCTAGTTGGTCGTGGATAACTGGATGAGACATACTAGCGCAAGTAATAAAACGACGAACACAAGAAAGAAGACGAAGATAAGCGCTTGTCTTCATATTCTTTCTTGTGTTCGTCGTTTTATCTGTGCTAATATGTCTCAACCAGTTATATATAGCCTTAGGAAGATTAGGAAGACTCAGAAGTCTTAGGAAGATTTAGCCTTCAGAGGTTACGGTAAGGTACGCATAAAGGCGGGCATTCGCGTTCACAGAATCGACTATATACTATAATAATGGACTAGAACAGAGGCAAATTACAGTCCACCGAAACTTTATATCACACCACAAGAGATACGAAACGACCTATGGAATCATTATTTATTAGTCATGTCCCTTCTTACACAAAAACACGCGCATTGAACCTTCAGAGGCTCTGGTAAGTTTCGCATAAAGTCGGCTATTCGCGTTCATAGACACAGCTACATAACAATGAACTCGAACATATTCACAAATTAAGTGTTTACCGAAACGATATATCTCACCACAAGAGATATAAAACCACCTATAGAATCATTATTTATTTGCCGTGTCTCTTTCTCCGCAAAAAAACGCACGCATTCAATGTTAATGCGCTTGATAAGTTGCGCATAAATACGGGTATTTGCGTTCATAGGATCGACCATATAAAAATGAACTAGAGCGGAGTCAGAAATTAGAGTCAACTGTAACAACATATCTCACCACAAGAGATACGAAACCCTCTATAGAATCGCTATATATCAGTCATATCTCTTTTTACACAGAAAGGCACGCTGTCGGCGTCGAATCCTTCGGGTGACAGCGAAACGCTTCAGCGAACCGCGACCCGTTCATAGCGAGGTTGCTGGTGCTTCGTCCGCGTGGTTCTTCGCAGAAACGGCTGCAGTAGCTCACGTAGAAGGTCTGTGCACCCGTCAACTTTACCAGCAACTTGAGCCGCGGCGGCCAGTTGCACGGGTCCGACAACGAGCTCTTTAACATGGCTTCCAGAGCGACATCGAGGGCGTACAGGTCCCCCAGCAACCTGCGCTCCCCGGCGACGTCCAGTCTGCGCGCATGAAAAAGCCTTTTAAAGGCGTACTGACACCATTTTTCTACCATGATCGGTGTTATGTGGATTAATCCTTGTGCGTTCACAAAGGAGCTGGCGAAATTTTAGCGATTTGGTCGAGCACATAATTTATAAATGAATATTTTTATCACCTTCCTACATGCATTGTGATCTGCATCCATTATGCATGCAGATCATGCATTATGATCTATAAGTGCGTGAAATTCACATAATTTGTTGCTAAGGTTCTGGAGACCAAATTTAAAGCAAGTGGCAGTGTTGGAATAAATTATAGTGCATTTTACAGCAATTAAATATAATTAAAAGATAAATAATTATCAAACTTATTGTACTGTCAGTCATGTTATATTTCCTTATAAACCGAATTCAACGACCAGCTTAATTCGCATGCGATTGCTATCTTCTGACGGCGAGCATTTCTAATAAGGTAAAAAAAAATATTTTGAAACTCCTGCCGAAACGCGCCACGCCCGACGACTCGTTAAACACGGCACTGCCTTCACCAAAGCGATCTTGTGTAGCAAAAATTTTTACCAGAACTGATATAAAGGTACGTTAGGCAACAATAATGCTTAATTTACCATTAGTTCGGTGTTTGTGTACACTTCCTTGCCAATATGCAAAGAAATGGCAAAAGTAAGTCGCGTCTCCAAATGACGATGCCGTGTCGCAAAGGGTTATAAACATGCGAGCGGCCTGAGAGTTGGGCAACACTGGTGCACTCGCGAACCGTGGCGTAACAAGCTGCTTGCTGTACGAGAGTCTGCATTCCGGCGCACAATTTTGTTCTGTGGTCAGCTGCGAGTGTGACAGAGCTGTTTCAGCTTTGTTCAGCTTAGCATTGAAATTGAACTATTTGCAGCGGCTGAAACTTTAGTAGAAGACGACAACGCGGCTCCATGCAACACATGACGTCACACACGCCATGGCACAATGGCGGTCACCAGCGGTGGGCGGGGTTTATAGCCGGCGACTTCTAGGGCCAATTTTGCACTGAAATATTTTTTTTACATTTCATTTTTCATATATATATATCAGGCACAAATATACCCTCTAACCGCAAATATACTACTAACCGCAAATTCTTGGTTGACCGTGCCGTGGCTCCTTCAAGCTTGCATCACGAAAGCGAAAAGTTCGGCAGGATATTACACACTATGTAACCCTTGAAGGCGAAAGCCTGCATCCACACTTGGTAATTAATGCATTAAGTTATACAATCACGGAAAAACCAAACTTCTTTCAGACATAACCAGCCGCATTGTGGGAGATACATGAAATTAGCTTGACGTTCTCAGTCAACTGCAGTGTTCGACGTAAGGAAACGCAGCCACTGCAGTGAGCGAAGCGACCTTCATGCTGTTACTCCAACGCCAGCTCAGCGATGAGAACAGAACACGTACTAAGTAGAGCTGTCGAATAGGAAAATTTTGGGTGCGAAGCAAATTCGAATATTGAAGTGTGTGTGCGAATCGAATCGAATATTTTTCGAATATTTCTCGAATATTTCTCGAATATTTTTCGAATACTTCGAAGCGAAATTGCAGTTAGAGAAGATTCCTAAGCATATTCTTAAGAGATAGCAACATGAAAGTGTTTCTTTTCGCTAGGTTGATGAAGCACTGGCGGGGTAGTGTTTCATAGTTGTCTTATCAAGAATGAGGCAATGTAGATGCCGAATTCTATTTATCTACATGATTTGGTGAAACCAAAGTGTTGCCGACAACACTTTGCACATGATAGGCAAAGATGCCATTTCCTCAGCCTCTCCACCTCTTTCAACTTCTGTGGAAGCCCAACTGATGTGGCGGACAAGGGTGTGCTCCATTCAAGTCCGGATGTTTCAAATCTGCTTCGAAGACGTCGATATATAAGAACATCTGAAATTCTGGATGCTAAAAAGCTTCGGCTTCCGATTTTGCGGACTTACTGTCCGAATTTCAGGTCCAAAAAAGCACTAATTGAGCCCCCACCACTTCCACATCTTTCATCTCCATGTTGGAACCAGCGTTTCTTGAGTTAGTAAATTTGCGACCGTATACGGCGCTTGAAAGGCAGCTTTGCCGCAATACCGTGGTGTAATGAGGTGAAGCATATTGAAAAATAAAGGGACCACTTCCCAATCGGACGTTGACTGTCTCTTGGCAAAGTTCGACCGTAACGGAGCTTGAAAGGCAGCTTTGCCGCAATACGAGATTGTAAAGAGGTGAAGCATAATGAAAATCTGAAGGGGTCACTTTCAATCGGACATTGACTGTATTTGTTTTTGGGAAGTTCGAATAGTTCGAATAGTGAAATTTCAGTGCGAATCGAATCGAATAGCAAATACTATTCGAAAAATATTCGAAATTTTGAATATACGCACACCCCTAGTACAAAGGTATGAGCTGTCTGTTGATACCCGTAAAGATAGGACGCGTGCGACGTCACTCGACCGCTCAAAGTAGGCAGTATGTTATTGCCCTATAGGCAATAACAGCGCTACTTTACACACGGACAAGGGAACAGAATAACGAGGACAACTTTTGCCGGAGACACGCAGCTTTCGGGACTGCCCATTCGCATTTCGCACGACGCAGAACAGCTGGCGCGTTTTCTATGCGCTTGAGGCGCGATCATCGGCTACCATCGCACTCTTTCACTCGCGCTTAGGATATACAACGCGCGGGGCGACGTTATCGCCCTTGGGCTTTCAGCGGAACCTCACGGCGACGGCAAAAATGCGCCTTGAGTGTCCATCTAACGCAATAATAAGTCACATGGTCCATTAATTGTGCATTCACCTAAGACAACCGGAAGCCATGCTATTATTCCCTAAGACAACCCGAAAGTGGAAGCCACGCTATTATTCTTCCTTTTCTTCTTTTCGCACCTAAAGCTTTCCGCACCTAAGGTGGTTTTGCACTGCCTCCGGGATCGGAAGCATTTGAAGCTATCCGCAGCTCACGTCGTTTGGCAGCGCCTCCGGGATCGGACCCCGTTTCACCAAGAAACTATGTAATATCGTCGTATGACGGCACATTATGTGGCTTCATGATGACGTCACAAATTTTGTCAGGTTGTGGCGTAATGATGACGTCATCATATGGTGATTTCTTGCATCACTTCGCGTTGATGCCGACGACGCCGTTCGCCGAAGGTCGACGGCCACTTTTCGTGCTTGATGAGGCATCTAAGGCTTTCGCTTTAAAATATTATCTAATGGTCTTCTGGGTGACCATAGCAGAACCATCCTGCACGTCGTTTGTCCCTGCTTGACCCGTTGCCACCAGGACGTGTTTGTCCCCGCGCTGTCCAAGGCCCGGCCATGCAGGTCAACGGAGCGCACCATCTGTCTGGCCAACCTGAACCCGAGTTCAGAGAAGGTCATGGCACTCGAGCCTCGCCGCAGGTACGTAGGCGGAAACAGCGCAGAGAGGCTGAGTCGGATCTCATTGAGAGCGTGCAGGTAGAGTGCGCCACCCGAATGCCATCGGTACCTGTCGAAGAAGGGCGTTCACCCGCCGCGGTGTTCTAATGGTTATGGTGCTCAACTGCTGACCCGAAGGTCGCGGGGTCGAATCCTGTCCGCGACGGCCGCATTTCGATGGAAACTAAATGCTTGATGCCCGTGATTCAGATGCACGTTAAACACCCACATAGCCGAAATTTCCGGAGCCCTCAACTACGGCGTCCCATCATGGTTCTGGGACGTAAAATTTCAATACTTATTATTATTATTATTATTATTATTAGTAGTAGTAGTAGTAGTAGTAGTAGTAGTACTAGAGTATTAAAGAGAATATTGTTAGACCGTTAAACAAGTCTTTTAATAGATCCTGTCATTGGCGTTGCCAGGAAGAACCGGCTCAGATATAATCGTCATCATTATCAGACTACCTTATGTCCACTTCAAGACGAAGGCCTCTCCCAATAATCTCCTATTCTTCTTCTCCTACCTTGTTTTTTTTTTTGTTACCTGTATTTGCGCATGTACCGCGGCTTTCCACCCCTGAGCAATGTATGGGTAGGGGGGCATTTGTCAGGCAGTTGTATCTGCCTTTAGACCCTTCATCCCAGACAATGACTGTCTGAATAAAGTTCAAGTTCAATTCAATATGTGGCGTAGCGATAGAGAACTCGGCTGGAGATCAGATATCTTCAGAAAAACAGTATGCTTAATGTACGTGAATTGATGGCTTTGGACCTGAGATTTCTTGTACATGGACATATCTCGTGTGAAAGTTCCAAACGTTTTGGTTAATATTTTGCATGAGTCAGGATTTCTGCGGTCTTCCTATGCGATCTGCCATTTCAGTTTCGCACTTTCCGCGCTTTCCGCATGCGATAATGGACATGGGCATTCTTCTAGCTCAGCTCTCATACTCAAATTAAACACTTTTGCTCTCATTGCTCTAAATTCGCTCAGTGCAGGTTACTATACCTGTATGGTACAGTCACCGATTCAGCGGTGCATTTAATTCATTGTACGCACTGTGCTTCATATACGTTGACTACCCTGAATAGGTTTACAAACATTTCTGTGAATTTTTGATTTTCCTCGAGTTTAATTTATTTTTTTATCAAGGCAAGCCAAGATTTAACATTGAGCTGCAAGCTGGTACGGTATCATATTTTCTAGATTTTTAGTTTGGCTTTGGGTATCTTTTAAAGAATGCAGACCAGGCAAGGTTCGACGTTCCCTGACAATAATAAATGCTTGGAGAAACTTGTGGCGCACAAAAAAGACACGGACGAAGAAAGTGACGACAGGACGATGCGCTTCTCCTGTCGAAAGCGCATCGTCCTGTCGTCCCTTTTTTTGTCCGTGTCTTTTTTGTGCGCCGCAAGTTTCACCATGTATCACCACCAACAAGCCCATTCTTACGTCCTTTCAAATAAATGCGTGTTATTAAAGCGTACCTTGACGTATATATATAGGCTGTCGTAGTAAGGACTGGCTAACGCAGCTCTCGGAGATATCCTGGACTCGAGCTATGCATCGAAGACATATTGGTTTCTTCTGCGCCGGAAAAGTTTGCGTAAAGGACGTCGAATGCAGAGCCACACTGCAAATAAGGCTCCGGAGGCCATAACCTATGGTGCGCTGCAAGATAACCTGTCTTAGCCGTGGCTTCCTTCTTCGTCGAGTTCGAAATCGCTGACGACGCCAGCAGCGATCCCGTAAGTGCTGACGACGTCTGCCTCAGCACTGAAGTCACCTTCTGCCTCTCGAAGACGTCAAAGGCGTCGATGGGCTGTGCCTGCAGCGCAATGCCGAACGACTCCTGGACGGAGACGAAGCACAGCGTGTCAATCGCGAGGCGTCCCGGAGCACCCGATGGCGCCAGGTTGTCATCGAAGTCGGCAGTCACGGTACAGACGTACGAGTGGGCAAACGTCAATTCGAGGACGTTCGACAGTCTTGTACCGGGAAGAGAGATCCTACCAACAATCCGAGTCGGCAAAATCGCTTCTCGTTCCAAATGTGAAGTCGTGTATATATGTGACTGGACGGGTATGTGTAGGCGGGCCATAATGATGGCAAACAAAAACTTGCAGCCTGATGGGAGTCTATTTCAAGATGTATGATGCGTAATGCTTACCTTTTTATTTAGTCTGATACGGTAGTGTTCTTCTATATGTTTTTGTAGGAAATGTTCTTGAAGTTGTTTTTTGCCAGATCGGTGCATAATGTGTTTATGTAATAAAGATATACAGTGAATACATTGTTTTCTTAAATTATATTTTGATCGCTATAGTCTGATACAACTTAGAAGACTGGAGAGGCCCTGCGCCCAGACAACGGAAGCGCTGCAGATGGTCACTTCGGTGACTAAAGTCTTGCTCATGCACTCGGCAATTGTTGTCCAAAGGCGGGGCCTTGCAGTCAGTCTGGCTCTTGACGTCGAGCCTGGAGTGCGTGCCCATAGGTGCAGGCTTGCGTGCATCCACCCTTGAAAAGGAAATGCCACCGACTTCTCAAGTTGTATCCGTCAGTCTTGTAGGGTGCAATGTTTGATTTCAAGCCTTTATTAGTGCGACATCATTCAATGAAAAATGCTTAGAACTATTGAGGCTGCGTTAAATTGCTTGTTATTTGCTACTCTGCACATCTGCTGCTGTACAATGTTCCTTTCTAGTATAGCTCCACATTTAGAGTACTTCGATCTAGGCCTCTACCATTTTTGTATTTCTTCCTTCCTTTGGCTAAGACTTATTGTTGCTACATGGCTTGTCAGATTGCGCGTACGTATCATTATGCAATATGTTATTGTTCATTCTAATCCATAAAACATGTTGTCTTCAACCAGTAAAGTTTGAATTCCTATATAGGTACCACATTTGTGCCCAGACTCTACGTGCAAGTTTGCAAACTGTGTTCTTTGTCAAAGGACTTATGCTGTTGTGTCCGTTTGCATTCTTTCTGTTGTTCCAAACATAAATTTTGTGATTGATGCGATTTCTTCAAATAAAGGGTACGTTAATTGCGTGTTATGTTACCTTTGTTATTTAGCGTTCACTGGTGCTCAAGTAGTTGAGTGCTTCTCTGCACAAATCGGGCTTGCCGTACCAGTCAAGCTGGCGAAAGGCGTTGCTCAGTGCAAGTCATTCATGAACTAGACATTGCAACTGTAGGTGGCTCAAATAAAACGACTCATTCATAAGACTGAAATCCAAACAAGGCAGAAGATCGAGGCTTCAAGAGATGAATATTCTTGAACATGGGGTGTTGTTGGAGTTGTCCTGACAAGTGGTCTTGTCATCTCCAAAGCAATATGTGGGGGCTTAAAGACAAAACCACTTGTCAAAGCATTGGCTCCAGCGACGCCCAGTGTTCAATAATATTGATCTACTTTCAAAACGAAACACTCAAGTTGAGCGCGAGATTTGGTTGTTTTGTCCTACACACCCCCTTTTGTGGAAGTGTCAATTTCTCTACCTATTGTTCTAGTCTTACATTGTCGGATACTGATGTTCAGTGGGCAAATGTACAAAGATACAGCTAGATGCAATCTCTCTACTTTGAATTGACGTATCTCTGCCATGTCGTAGTAGGCATTGCATGATGAGGCCTGATATCCCAATATTGTCACTTGTAAAGCAGTGAAAAAGCATCTGCCTTTTGGGACTGGGCATACTGCTGACATCACTGCACTGAGCAGATTAGATTACTTCAGGTTTTCCGAAAGTTCTGAACGAAGAAGTTTGTCAGGGGATTGGGAAGTGCACGAGAAGGAAGTGGCCAAAAGTCTGCTTCTTGCATGGAGCTTGAACGTAAATAAATTCAAGGTTGAAGTCAACCTGGTTTCCTGGTTCCTTTAATTCCAAGCACGGACGTTAAATGGTGTAGACCAGGGTTTCTCAGCCATGAATTTTCAGGGATGTGGAGCGGTGGAATAGATGAGGGACGCTTTGCAGTGAGAAAGAAATGTGGGGGGTGTCGCAACGCAGTAGCGCAGCGTGAAGTACGTGGCTTTTATTTAAACGGGTCTCCATGGAACCCCATTTGACAATTAACCACTGGCGTAGACAGTAGCTGAGAAGCAGTTGAGGCGCTGGAAGTAATGTTTTGCGGGGTGAAATGTCCCAGAATACATTGTCGAATTTCCCGGAGAAGCTTTTACATAGGTAAGTTTGGCCTCTTATAATTACTGGCAGTTACAAATCGGGGGCGCTGCCACTGGAGGGGCAGCTGCCCCCCTAATATTACCGCCTGCAAAAGGCCATCTGGCAGATGGCCTTTTACATCAATGTGTTGTTGCAAACGTTTCTTCAAGTCGCACACGCCAACACGCGCCTCCACACGTCCTCATAAATCGCCCAAACATCTAGAGCGCAAGCAGCGTCATCATCATCATCCCCATACATTATCATATCATCAACATTTTGTTTTATTTATTTCTTTGTTCACCCCCTCCCCCTCTGATTACGTGCTGCGTGACGCCTGCTGCTACTAATACTAATACTACTGCTACGACGGCACAGGGCAGACTGTTTACCTGTTTCTGACTAAATGATTATCTATTGCCCTTCTCTTTCTTTGTGATGTTACATAGATATTTCAGTATTGTTTTAATTACTTTCACTCATTTCCCTTTATAATCGACAGCGTGGCCAATCCCCTTCGTGGGAGCCTGTTTTCTTAGGCGAAAAACGAAACTAAGACGCTTCGCCGTAAAAAGTATGACGCGCGTCGTTATCGTCATCAGCAGCACACAAGACCAACAAGACCGCAAGAGAGAAGCGCAATCGCTGAGCGCAAGTAAACCAACAAGCATGGAAGTACCAAGTCCAAGTGACTGCTAGCGATGACTGCGCCCCAAAGGCTCGTCAATTTAAGATCCATAATGTAAGTGAAGTCCTGCGCCGCCACGTTCGCCTACGACGCCTGACCGGTTAGACCAACGTAAGTCCCCGACAGATCAGCTGAAGAAGGCTGTGCGTTCGCACGTGTGAGCTGTTCACCTACGCTCCCCTACTCACGTCTGTCATCCCCCTCTCTCCATCTTAAAGGCGGTGAACCGTGCTCCCACAATGGTGGCAGAACCTATCGCTTGGTCTGTCTCATGTTAGCTGTAGTTTCGAGCTGCTGTTTCGTGTCGCTACTGGTCTCTCGGGCACGGCGCTTCGATATTGCCTGACGTTATTGAGAACCCTCGCTTGCGCTTACAGAAACTATATAAAAAAAAAAAAAAACACTTCTTGTGGTCCTCTCGATGTGCTTCGAGCTGCGCGCCCGCTTTCAGTTGCCGCAATCACACCACCACTTGGCCAAGTGATGGTGTGACAACGTGCGCGTAGCCATCGATGCGGTCGCAAATGATACGAACGAATGGCCAAGAGATCGAAAACGGAGCACTTGTGCATCACAAAGCCTCGCTTTTCCATGACAAACAAGCTTTGCACCGGCGCGTTTGTTAACAGCGCGCGCAGAAAATTTTGTCACATCTCCTGCAGCGTGGCTGAAGCTTTCCACGGCGTGGACGTACGCCGGAGCCAAATGTGTCAAAGACGACGCGGCACGCGTCAGGTGTCCGTGTATTGTGGCATCTTGGAGCATAGCAACCAGGGAATGCTGGGAAGTGATTAGAATCTGTGAATTATTATATTAACTGTATGGCGTCATTATTGTGTGTGTGCAAAGCTGGCCCTTGTTTTCTGGGATGAGGGTGAGGCTCTATTGCTTGTAACTGCAGTCAAAAGTTTTGTGATCACTCTTAACCATTATCAAATGTCTACACTATTCACGAATTAGAATGCGACAATGGGACTGCGTGGCTACTGGCGTAGAGTTTCCTAATAATACACTTTGGAAATCTGGCGCTAGTGTCTATGGGAGCTGCAACGCATAGCGCTTCAGCCAGCATGGGAATGATGGGTAGTACATGTGTTTGTCTATGCTTCGTTCTCTCGGCTTCATGTGGCCTGCAACTGCCTTGTCACAAGACAAAAAGTTCAGCAAACGTTCAGCAGTTACTCTTCACCACCTTGACCTATTTAAGCTCACCAATGCAATTAGGCTCATGAAGTTCACAACAATCCATTCTTTTATTTGAAACAAAAGCCAAAAACAACAATAAACAAAGCCACAAGTGCTTTCGAAGGCGGAAGCGTGAAGATTAGGCAAATCCATGTACTACCCATCACTCCCATAGTGGCTGAATGATCGCAGCAGCGCCCAAGTTCCCTCTAGTAAACATTGTAGGAAACTCAATGGCCACTGGTACAAGCAGCGCCGCCTGTAGGAGCCACCGTAAATGAGCTGTTGCATTATGGTATACAGTGAGAGCGTTCTTGACCATGGGTGTCACCAGGATATTTTTTGCTGGGGTTGGGTGGCTCCCATGAAAAGTGAGTCCCTTCAGAGAAGCGGGAAACTTATGCATTGTGTTTTGAATGTTTGCTCTTTGGGAGGCAAAGGGGGCCAGGTGAAGATTATTGGGGGGGTGTCCCCTCTCTGGCCTTCGATACAAAGCCAAAACTGACCCTTGCACTAAGAAAACTCTATTAGTCACCAACCTTGGATTCAACTGGTATGCATAATTTTATGTGTCACATCGCTGTTCTTTGTGCTGCGTTTGCTCTTGCACGTAAGTTTGTTTTGTCCGCTCGTGCTGTTCCCAAAAAGGTGCAAGTATAAAAATGAAGTGCTTATAATTGATTTTTCCAGGTAATGTCCTTTACATATCCATACTACCGATACTGCTCCGTGTCCTGGTGCAAGAACAATGGACGGTCACTCAAGTCCGGATTGCGCTTCTTTCGTATCCCAATGGACAGCAGGTGCGCTTTGGTGCTCAGTTCTTAAATTGACAGCTGTACATTAAAGAAACAGTAAAGAGAAAAACGATTTCTCTCATAATAGTAAATTACTCTTTCTCGATACCAAAATCACCACGTTGGCTGCACGAAGACACTTTGTAAGCGAGAAAATGTGCAAAAAGAAAATGCGGGTGGCGATGCAACCTCGGGATTCCCGCACCAGTTGCTGTGACGTCATAGATTTTGATGGCATCCATTAGGGCCTATGTAGTTCCTAATCGGCAAAAGGCAACTAAATTGCTTTCTGAGGGAGCCAGAAACTTCACATACCAAGTTTCAGGAAATTTGGTTAAGCCGATTTGGCTGTCAGAAAGTTTCGTTGAGCCGATTTGCTGTCGGCACCGTCTCCAAGGAAGCACGCAATATCCCAAGTAACAAAGACATTTCCAATCACCTCTGAACGTGGTTTCCTGCTCACATGGCCTCAGGGCTATTAATAAAGTTTGACCAACCAACGAGCCAATGTGGCCAAAAAAACCTTTAAAATCAGTGATGACACCATCGGATATTTCGACATGAAATTTAAGAATGAAACTTTTGACATTGGTTTTCTCCTATATTAATTAAACCATGGTGGTGAAATCAATGACACTGGAGTCTTCAGAGTGTAATATATCAGTCTAAACCACCTTATTGTTTCACTTTAGTGTCACTTTATTGAAGAGACCGTACTGGGTGCATTTCTACAGTGCTACAACATTCAGGTGTAACATTCAATGGCAAGGCATTTATTAAATACGATTATCAGTGGAAGTTAGAAGGTTTGAATGAA
The DNA here is from genome assembly GCF_013339695.2 of Rhipicephalus sanguineus. Taxonomy (NCBI): domain Eukaryota; kingdom Metazoa; phylum Arthropoda; class Arachnida; order Ixodida; family Ixodidae; genus Rhipicephalus; species Rhipicephalus sanguineus. The sequence continues at coordinate 159,113,651 of NC_051182.1, forward strand.
GAAAATTAAAATAAATAGTTTTGCGAATGGAATGTGAGTACTAAGCAGGATATAACAAATGTGCAACAAATTTTGAGCAGTAACAATTTTTTTTATACAGATGTAACATATTTTTTCGCTTTATTGGTGGTAGCATAACAACGGGCAGGTTCGAGCTAGTTGTTACTCCGTTGTCCACCAGCTTTCAGTTTGAAAAATTCTGGACAACGGACGATCCGTCCGCATATGTATCGCCCTTTGTTGAGAATTGCGCTGAATGCTTGTGGATTATGGTCATAGGCATGCGCAGGGTTCCCCATCAGGGGGGGGGCGAAAGTACATTGCAGCGCCCCCCCTGCCTACTAAGTCAATGTATGGGGCAGATCTTGCGCCCCCCCCCCCCCGCCTCCCCAGTGTGCACGCCAATGATTATAGTGGTAGCATGCCATCACAAGTCTGCAGCCAAGTTGGGACGCAGTGAAGCATTTAAGGTTGGCTGAGAAAAGTGCTGAGCCTCTGCATTAAAAACATACAGTCATGGACAGTTTAAAGAGGAACAAGTTAGGGCTGACTAAAATACATTGTGCGCAACACATTTTAGATAGGTCAGGCGCAACAAACTCGTCCAGCAACAAGTCTTAACTCAGAATATGTTTTGTTTCTGTTTTTTGCCAGTATGCTTAAAGGGGCCCTGCAACACTTTTCCAAGTAACCATGGAATGGCTTCGCTAAAGGAGCTTATTTCCTCTTGAATCAACCACCGCAAAAAGTTTTAGAATCCGTCCAGTATGAGCGGAGTTGCAAAGATTTGTCGCATGCTGAAATTGCTTTCTCTCTTCTCTCGTCCCGACGAAAGTGCTGGAAGCTAAGCAGGGAGGGGTGGCACAGGGGAAGAAGGTACGTCACATATGCCTCTTGACCTTGAGCACTTTTTTTTTTCTTCGAACACGCGTGCGCGCGAGCGAATGACAGCCTCTCGCGGTGGCCGCAGTAACTACTGAGCGTGCCATGTTAAAATCAGCCAATGGCGTGGAACTTGTGTCAGTGACGCAGTGATTTTGAGTCAATAGCATCATTTGTCGAGAGAAGAGGAAGCGATATTTAGCTGACTTTGAGAATTTATTGTAAATCCGAGGCCGCGTGCTGCGCTATAATATTTGGCTCGTGTGTTCTCAAGAGCCTCGACTACCAATCGGCAGCGTTTTCTGACCATGCTAAAAAAGTGTTGCAGGGCCCCTTTAAAGGGACACTAAAGGCAAATATTAAGTCGACGTTGATTGTTGAAATAGCGGTCCAGAAACCTCGTAGTGCTACTTCTGTGCCATGGAAGTGCTTATTTTGAAATGAAATCATGTTTTAGTGGTCCGCATCGCGTTAGCGCACTTCAAATCACCCGCCTGAAAACGGCCTTTCTGATGTCACTTGCTGTGCCCAACGTTGCCCGCCTTTAAAGGAGCACTGACATGAATTTAAAAATTTTTCAGGTTGTTGCTCTAAATGAAAGCACGGGTGTCGAGAACCCTAAAAAGAGTGTCGTGGTGCCTGGGGATGCATTGCATACATTTTTAATACCGCTTCTTTCAACCAGCAGTTTCGGTTTCGGTTTCGAGAGGGCGGCTTCATAGTGACGTGTCAAGTCGGCCCGTGACGTCACGGGCAGACTGCAACCCACGAAATATGCACCTGCTGTTCTTTGCTGTCAGTCGAACGTGGTTCATGATGATTGAACTGTCGTCCAGTGCCTCCGACAGCGATTTCTGTGATTTAGGCTGCATGCAGAACCCAGATTTCGTAAACCAAGTGAGCTGACTTGAAACGTCATAGGGCTCTCCATGCGGTGAAGCTGCCTTGCAGATGCTGGGAGATGAAAACTTTAAAATCAAACTTAAATATTTATACGTGTTTCCCGGATGCGGTGTGGGGAGAGCGTTAACACTACATGCCAAGGAAACCAAAAACGTCCGTTTTGCTGCACTTCAAAATCGTGTCAGTACTCCTTTAATGCGCGGCAGCGTGCACTGGCGGCGTGCACCATTCGGTCATTCGGCGACATCACATGCATGCGGCATTTTGTCGAACTTTCTGTCAGAGCGACTTCCACGAGTGTGCAAAACACACGCAACAGTATGCGATACCGAAACTACCACCGAGACGCGACCACGTGAGCGAAGCCAGGCTCTGGGCGAAATGCAGTTCGGTGAAAACAGAACCTTTGAACCACGCGCGCCGTTCCACATGGCAACGCGCAAGAGGTTCTTTTTTCCATGAATCAAACAGAAACTAATAAACAGCATTTTATTACGTCTCTTGATGCATGGAAGGTTCTTTTTTTATGGCAGCTAGTTTGATTACTAGTGATTAATTGTAGTCTAATGCTCTCACGTCATCGCAATCATTTCCAAAATGTCCCACTCGTGGCGCACGTTGTGTGATACATTTAGCTTAATTTCTCGGTAAGTAGGGCACTGCTGTTGGTAATATTGCCGTTTTAGACGTTGTCATACATTGAGCTTTCACTCTGACATAAATTGTTACTTGCCTTTAGTGTCCCTTTAATATGAGCATGATTTCGCCTTGTGCATCTAGTATGGGGCCAAAAGAAAAGCTTTCTTGTATGCTTGATTTGTACATGCCTGGACAGGTTGCCGGCATGGGTGGCATACACAGGAAGGGAGGACCTCAAAACAAAGACAGCCAGTATGCTAAGTCGCAACTACAAAGTGTGCAGTGACCATTTCACGGATCGCGACTTTATGAATCCTGCATGCCACAACAGGCTCACACGGCAGGCCATACCATCCGTCCCTCATGATGCAAAAGGTAAGGAAGTTACGTTGGTATATATTTGACGTACCGTACATATATGATTGTAAATCGACTCGAATGTATACGTCAGCACCCCCCCAAGACCGCACATACAAAAAACAAATTGGGGCAGCTTCGCACTAGTGGTGTGAAGCCTGAAGGAACAGCAGAGCTGGGTGGCCTTCCTTAGCCTACCAGCCAAACCTAGCATAGAACATGAGCATAGAGAGGGACAGTTAAGCCTAGGTAAGCCAAGTTGAGGCCCTGTCTCTCTTTCTCTTGCTTTCAATCTCTTGCTTTCTCTATTTGTTTCTCTCTCTCTATCTCTGTTTCTTTCTCTCTTTTTTGCTATCCTTTTCTCGTTCTCTCACCCATAGCAACACAATCATATGGTTCCCATAAATGCTTGTTCTGCTTGCGTGCCTGGATAGCCGAGTCGTTAAGATGCTCACCATAAAACCGTGGGTACCCGGGTTCGAATCTCTCCTCGCCAAGAAGCATTATTTTGTTTTAGTTATTTTTTCTCCTCCTCCTTTCCTTCCTCCAACGCGTTGCTAGGCGACGCATGGTGATGTCATTACTCGGCGAGGCTTTTCTGTGCACACCGAGTGGCCTAGCCTCCGGCCTAAACAGTTCCACTGTAAAAAACAAAATGAGAGTGCATGTTATAACGGAAATTTATTTACCCAGTTGATGGACTGAGTGCATGTGTGTCACAGATTCGGGTGGTTCTGGGCGATGGACTGAGTCAAGACTCTTGTAATAGTACACCCTATTTATCAAAGTAAGACTCGCGGCACTAAAAAATGTGCAGGAAATAAGGTAGCCTTGAAAGAAACTTTGAAAAACCAACACCAAGTGCTCTGAATCCCTATGTGTCAAAGCTAAGCTGTGTGATTGAGTCTTTACTTATTCCCGATCCATTGAAACGTAGAGTCAGTCTTACTTGATTTTCTAAAATTAGTTTGAAGTGCACCAAGTATGCGGACAATGGAAGCAGACAGGACAACGGCTACACTCGCAACCAATTCTTTATTAGTCCAGAGTGGGAAGTAGATACATGAAACTTCGAACACACGCATCAAAAAAACATTCATGTCAGGATTGCCACAATTCTTTTTTTTTTTACGTTACATATTGTTACGGTGCGACATGGGCTCTCCGAAGATAAAGAAGACGAGTAAACATGAAGCGCTTGCGCGTGATGCTCATCAGCCATATTGTATTGGCTGTCAATTCACTGGTATAAATATCTATTAAATCTACATCTCGCCTCCGTCACAATATCATTTAGTTAGTTTTCACAATCACTACGTGTCTATAAACGTGCACTCCTTGTCATGCAGCACAGTCGTGGCTTGACTAACACAGTCATGTACCCTTTTCCTGATATGGTGTGATTCCATTATCTCGTGAGTCACGTGATCTTTATGTCAAGAAATAACTTCAGTTTCATGAAACACCTCCACACCATCTTGTTGCAGTCTTACTTCTGTTACAGAGGTTTGTAGCCAGTGTCCGGGATCGGTTACATTGCATCCATGTCGGTGGTCCATGTCGCTTTTGACGAACGTTGCAGTCCTTGCTGCTGCCGAATAATTGCCTTTTGTCGTTGCTGATGTGGGGGAGAGGCCTCAGAGATTGAGCCTAGTGGCAGTTGGTGATACCCGGTGCTCAGAGCCAAAGTGGCCCACTGGCATTGGTTGAAAAAGGATATAGAGCTTGCTCAGACTCACTTAAGAAATATATTTCATGCTTACGGCTCACTCAGACTCAGACTTGCCAAAGTATTACTCAGCCGGACTCAAGCTTAGACTCATGGCGGCCCGATCTGAGTCTGAGTGAGTCGACTCACGGGTGAGTTTGCCGACCTATGTCCTCTGGGGACTTTCTTCAGCGGATTGCTTCGAAGGGGCATGCGCCAGGAACGGCTGTGCTTGCTGTGCGCTGTTTCTGCATCACTGAGCAGCCTCTTTTGAACACCGCCAAGGTCTCTGACCACCTCGGGAGGCCTATGTCACAGGCTGCCGAATTGAACACCTGTTGCTCCCGTCGCCAGTGCATTTGCCGGCTAGACGACCTTTGCCATCTGAGCCCACTTAGACAATGCCTGCGCATTGTTGCTTGTTGATCACAGCTCGGGCCATGCACCTTCAGTCTCTGGATGTTGCAGTTCATGTGCTCATGCCGTTTCGAATATTAACAACAGATAGAACATCTCGAACAGATAGAAAGTGCGTTACATTCATCTGTGGCACCCTGCTTGACTCTGTGCTTTGTGATAGGTTATCATAAGTGAACATGGTATACATATGTGGTGCGTTGTGTTTTCACATTAAAATTGTTGAGAGTCAGCACTGTGTGCATCTTCTGTTGTCCTGTCATGTTTTTTTGCAAACAAGCCAAACTGTCTACACTTTCGAAACTGAGAACATTTAATGGATGACTTTCTATACATATATATGCTTGAATGTCACATCTATGCTTTTTGTCTATTGCAGTTGCAGTTAGTGGCCAAAAAAAAGCACACTCTCGGCCGTCCAGTGCGGCCAACGAACGGCTGTCCACTTGCCAGAGGACCACAAAGAGGAGGTGGAAGTGGCAGAACGAGGTACCGCCATAGTTTTCAAATGTCTGAAGGCTGATTCGCACTTGCAACTGGTGCCGGTCGCGTGACTGTTTATGACTGGCGACTGAAAAACTGCGCAAGGCAGCCGAAGTTTACACCAGCAAATGCAACCTATACTTGTTGCCACGCCAACTTCGCGTCTGCTTGCATTGCCATTGCCTCATAATATATAAGCTGGTGTCCTGTGCCTGGGTGTCTGATTAGTTGACCAGCTTTGCAACTGCAGTGGTGTAGCTGATAGTAGCACGTGACTGAGCCAAAGCAGTCGCTTTGTGACTGAAGTGGTCATTTTCAACCAGTCGCCTTGTGATAAAGTTGGTTTTGCGACCAGTGCTAGCTGCAAGTGTGAATGACAAAAGATGAATAACGGTCGGCGCATTTCTCCTCTGCTAGATTAGCGTTCATTGGCTGTTTCCACTCGTGCACAGAATATGCAATGCATGGGGTGGTGTTATCGATGGTGTTATCGATTTGCATTTTATACGAAACCTCATGGTGACGCCGATAGTGATGGCAAAAACGCGCAGAGAGTGTCCATATAATTGCTATCGCAGTAAAAAATTAAAGAGCAGTGCCTCCCCTTATGCATTCAGAAAGCCTTTGAAGTTTCAAAAAGAGCTAACACAGAAGATTCTGATTTAATTTAGTAATTCTTGCCATTTTATTTGAAGAGTTCACCTCTGGTCAATGACATAGAATGGGGCTGAGCTCAATAATTGTCCCTCTTCAGATGAAATTCCTGTATTTGCAGACCATTCATGGACACAATTTATGTCTCTGTTTGTTGCTTATTAAAGGGACACTAAAGAGAAACAATGGATTGGTTTAGATTGATAAGGTGTGCTCGGAGAACTCTTGTGTAGTTTATTTCACCACCATAGGTTTATTATTAGAGGAGAAAACCAAGTTCAAAGTTTCATTTTTAAATTTCACGCCGAACTTTGTAATTCGGGACGTAAAGGATTTCAAAGAGCATTTAATGTATTTTGGCGCCAATGGCTCGACGAAATTTCTACAAACTCGTTATGTCAAGTCTCTGACCCCCTCAGAGGACAATGTACTTTGATTTAACCGATTAGGAACTACGTAAGCCCAAGCAGGCGCCGTCAAAACTATGTGACGTCATGGCCAATGGTGCGGGAATTCCAAGGTGGCGTCGCCACTTGTATTTTCTTTTTGCGCGTTTTCTCTCTTATTAAGCGTCTTCTCGCAGTAAGCGTGGTGTTTTTGGTATCGTGGAAGTCTACTTTACTAATGCGAGAAAAATCATTTTGCTCTTTAGTGTCCCTTTAAATTGCAGGATTCTTGAGTGAATCACTCCCGGTTAACCTCACGTATTTTAGAATGACCCCCTCCCTGTCGCTCAGTCTTCACATCGACGCGAGAAAATTGATGGCAGCGTTGTCCCTTGGTAGAAGTGGTCACTGCATGTGCTCTATAATGAACAGCAATTCTTGAGATCCGTCGCTTCATTTCTCGAGCAGCAGCGCTTTGCTTAGTTTGGCGGCCAAGTGAAGGGTAAACTTTGAGTCAAGGCTTGTTTGAGAATACACGGAACAAATTTTTGTCAGTTTGGAAACTCACTTTCCGAGAGATTTGTATGGATTTCATTTTTAGCATCATTCGACAAACAGGCGGGTTACAATTTCAACTTTCATGGCACATGGCATTATGAAACACATTGAGTCTTCTTCATTTTTTTTTTGCTGGTACCACATTCTTCATCACCTAATGATGGTGGTATCCTGCTGATACCTGATGATGATGTCCTGGTGGTACCTATTGATGATGATGGAGCGGCAACCGCACCTCTGTCAGCCAGATCCCCTGATGACCAGTCTTGTAATCCCAAAGACACACAATTCTGTTTAGAGGTAGTATTCCACATCTGTCATGCATCTGCATTGCATGGCCAGAAAAAAGTACTCTTATTCAGCCAAGAGCAGCATGAAACTACAAGGAAAATCAGCTTCTCCACAAGGGCCAAGCACTTAATGCGATAGCAAGAAATTCTAAATATTATATGAAGTAAGGCTAGCAGCTAACTGCTCTAGCATCCAAACTGGCGTAACTCAACAAAACGCTGGTGTATGGAAATGCAGCTGCTGTAGCGAGCAAAACAACCTTCATACTGTCTATTGCTTCACGCTGTCTATCACTTCATGCTGTCTGTCGCTTCAACACAAACTGAGCGTTGAGGCCACAGCACGTACAAAGGTTTGAGCTGTCTGCAAGGTAGGGTGCTTGCGACCGCATACAGTTCATCGAAGTATGCAGTTGTTGCCAGAGCCGCACAGCCCCCCCTCCCCCAATCTGGAACTGCACCTCACGGGTCTTTGTGCGACGAAAGATGGCCGGCACGTTTCCTCTCTGCTTGAGCCATGATCATTGGCTTTATAATCAGTAGAAAATAGCGCTAAAAAGATGGGACGAAGAAAGGACACACACCACAGCGCTGATTAACAACCAAATGTGTCCTTTCTTCGTCCCGTCTTCTTAGCACTGTTTTCTACTGGAAATCACGAACCAGCTAGCTCAAATGCATACCCTACTGGCTTTATGCGCTGACTTTATCTGTTGACTTATAGGTGCGTTGACGTATATGGAATCTGACGGCAACCCCAATGTTGATGGTCAATGTGCACCTGAAGTGTCATATGATTGCTGTCACAATAAAACTGTTAGTACTAAATGGTATTATGAAACACTGAATTTGTTTTTCAGGTGCAGTTTTACAGCGAAAGCTGTTATGAGATCACTTCAGCGGCCGTTTTTGGCGCCGTAGTTGTCCGCCACCGCCGCCGCCGCCGGTGTCCGTAACCAGTATCGCTCGAAATAAGAAAAAAAACGAAATAAGAAAAAAATTCCAGGATGGAACGAGGTTCGAACCTGGGCCCTCTGCGTGGGAGCCCAGTATTCAACCTCTGAGCCATGCCGGTGCTTGAAACTGCTTTGCAAAAAGGTCCTATACAGGCTTCATGTCGGGAAGGAACCACATTAACATTTGAAATATAGCGTGGCAGAAGAGTAAAATAAGCACCAAGCGTCGCACAACGCGAATTGTGTAACCAGGCGTCACACAATGCGAATTGCGCAACGAGTAGGTTGTTGAATGCTTCCAACCCATTACAAAGAGCTCCACCATAATTCTTCATCGTCATCAGGCACAGCATCAACAAAGTGCGCATAATGCCTTACATGCATTTAGCAGGTACCACGGCTCTCCATAGAATGACGAAAAATGGCACAGTGCCTGCTTCCCAACTTCTCAAAAATTACAATGATTTATAGCGCAGTGGGTTCCTCACAAGTGCACTTGTATTGGTTGCCAAGGAAGCCCATAAGCGCATGATCCATTTCTACGGGGTCTCAGTAAAGTTCTTTGGCCCCCCCCCCCATCTCTCTCCCACGTCAACGTACGTTATACAGAGTGGCGGGAGAGGGAAATCGTGACCGGACGTCACCCAATGCAAACTGCATAACTGATGGGCCTTTTAAAGCTTCCAACCCATTACAAAGGGCTGAGCCATAATTCTTCTTCGTCATCAGCTGTCGCGTCAACAAAGTGCACATAATGCCTTACAGACGTGTAGCTGGTACCTCGCTTCTCCGCAGAATGGCAAATAATGGGTTAGTAGGTGCTTCCCAACTTCACAAAAATTGTGATTTATGGCGTAGTGGGTACCTTGCTAGTGTACTTGTATTAGTAGCCCCAAGAGAGTTTAGAACGGGCTCTAGAAATGCCGCTCTTCCAGGTTTCGCTGTGACTGTGCTGCGCTTTCCGCGCAGGCCTGGCGTTTTTGTCCTTCACCCGTTGACAACAATAACCAGGCGACACCTGATGACGATAGTGATGATGGAGCAGCGATGGCACCTCTGCCAGCCACCACCTCTGACGAGCAGTTCTTTAATCATGAAGACGTATCACTTTACCTGGAGGTACTGTCGCACATCTGTCGTGCATCTGCATTGCATGATGAGAAAATACTCTCACTTACCCAAGAGTAGCACGTAACTACAAGGAAAGCCCATACTGATTTCTCAGAGATAAAGTTTCACACATTTACAAAAAGAATTCCTGGTTCGAACGTGGGACCAACGCCTTTGCAGGGGTGGTTGCTCTGGCTAATAACCTGATTAGAAATCGGGCCCGGTTAACCATTAAAAGGGTACTGACACCAATTTTTGAAGTTGACTTTACTCTGCCATACAAATATCCTGAATGCAGGAACGGCTCTGAGCAAGTGTGAAGCTCTGTAAATGCTGATAAGATGTTTTATTTTCACATTAAAGTCTACTTTCTCATGATGCACGTAGTGACATTGACATTATCGTGATGTCACGCCACGATTCAGCGTCCTTTTTTTTCTCTTCTCCTCAGCCATGTATTTGTGTATGCATGTCTGGAATAAGGACTCAGACTCAGTATCAATTCTGGTGACTTCTCGCATCAATATGGCTAATTGTGATGACGTGATATGTGCCAAAACATTCAAGATGGCCGCTTGTGCATCACCAAAAACATTGAAAATGACCGCTTGTGCATTGCCAGCAGAGCCACGGTTTGGAGTGACTGAGATGTCACAAGGTCTCTCTTGCGCGAGCACGTGATGAGAAGCTCATACCGTGTCGTGCAATCAGGGTACAGTAGGAACCAAAACCAGCTTTTAAAAACATATTGTAATTAATTCTTCAGGGTGAACTCATGCTTACCAGTACATTTCCTATGCTCTTGAGGCATTGGCCTTTCATGTGACGCAAAAAAATGACAACTGAAAATTTTCATGGCGATACCCGTTTAATTAATGCAAAATGCCTGAACACAAAAGCTGTTATCTGTAAATTGTGTTTGCATGTATGTTTACGTACTCTGTAAACTTTTCTTTTCCCTCCACTTGTACTCCGTGCAATTGAAATAAAATGATCTATTTATTGGATGACTGACAACAGGTAGGGGACTCGGGGTAGCGAGAGCATACCGGAGCAAAGTGTACCAAGCCCTGCCTCACCTAAATCCTTGCCGCTCCCAAAGGCCAGTATACCGCTCTCTTTTTTGCTACATAAACAGGCTACACCAGGTGAGGTTTGTAGACTAGACTTCCCGTCACAATGTGACGGTCAAGTACGCAGAACGCGAGCTGGTAAAGATGAAACATTTTATTGGGTGAACTTGTGTCCAGAAAAAGATAAACTCAAAGTGTGAACAATGCTTGCTGTACGACGTTACCCCAGGTGAAGTTTGTAGATTAGACTCGACTGTCACATTGTGATGGTTGAGTACACAGGACGCAAGCTGGTAAAGATGCAGCTTTTTATTGTGTGAACTTGTGCCCAGTAAAAGATAAACTCTTAGTGTAAACAATGCTTGCTGTACAGTGCTAGTGGTGAGCACAGCCTTTGGCCATCGACAATCTTATTGTGGATGGCACTCGTTGGCTTTTATACGTGCAGGATAGAAGATTCAAGTGATATCGTTTGTGGCAGCGTTAGGCGCACATGTGGCAGTACTAAGATGGGCCTTTTAGCATGGAACAGCTTCTTTATGTTTGAGTGTTTTTGTGCTAAACAAATTGACACTTGGCAGTGGCAGGGAAACTGGTCTCATTTCATGGCAGTCTGCAAAACATTCAATCTTTCAGTGATGGTGATTTCAATTTGTGCAACTGGATGCAGCTACAGGTGTTCTTTGAGGTGTTCACTCTTCTTAGAAGTACGATGTTCAGCGCGCGTTTTCATAAGTCTGAAGCAGCGACATGCTGCTAGGTTATTGTCAGATGACCGTGCATGACTTTCTAATAGAGGTTTCTCTATCCTGAGCACATAGGTGTGCGCACAGGGGGGGGGCAGGGGGGCAGCCGCCCCCCCTAATAACCTAAGAGGGGGGGTGCAAAATGTGCCGCATACATTTACCCCCCTAGTCAACTAAGAGGGGGGGGGGGGCCGCAAAATCTGCCTTGTACATTGACTTACAAGGGGGGGTGGTGCTGCGATGAACCTTCGCCCCCCCCGTTGGGGAACCCTGCGCACGCCTATGCCTGAGCATATCGTTTTGAATTCACGAATTCGGATCTGGTATGTCGCAAAATCACGACAACAGGCTAGAAAAGTTTAAAGTGGTCATGAACCACCCCTCGTGCTTGGCGAAAAAGCACATAAATTGGAAAGTAGGCGCTGCTGTGAGCAGCTCAACCAAATCTTACAGTTGTGCGGAGCAACGAGACATCACAAGTGGAGCGCGAAGTTGCCACTTTCTCAAGTGCCCTCTCTTCGTAAACGCTGTTCAGAGGGCCGTCAAACGGCAGATTTTGCGCCGCACAGAAGATTGTGTGACAAGAAAATTCCCTCACTTACCCAAGAGAGGAATGTTACTACAAAGAAAGCCAATACTTATTTCTCAGACATAAAGCTTCCCTGATTTACAAAAAACATTCCTGGTTCAAACGTGGAACCAGCACTTTTACAGGGGTGGTTGCTTTGGTTACTAAGCTGATTTAAAACGAGGCCCAGTTGATCATTAATGCGAAGTGCCAGAACACAAAAGCTGTTTTTTGTAAATTGTGTTTGCATGTATGAGTAGGTACACCTTGAACTTTTTTTCCTCTTCACTCCTCCACTTTTACTCCATGCATTTGAAATAAAATTATCTATCGGCTGACTGACAACAGGTAGTGGACCCTGATGGCGAGTGTGTACCTGAGGAAAGTGTACCAAGCCCTGCCTCACCTAAGGTCTTGCCGCTTCCAAAGGTCAGTATTTCGCTCTCTTTTGCTACATAAGCAAGCGTAATGTTACTTTCTTAAAAGTCTGTGTTTCCTTGCCTAAGGAAAAGCGTTTGGATTGCAGTTAGGAACACCATTGTGCGGGGCTAAGAACATCCGAAAATGCTCTCACGCTAACCGTCGACTAAAGATGAATAAATCGTTGACTTAAAGATAGCCACGCAGTAGACATGGAGGTTGCATTCCAGATCCATGCCAATCCATCTTGATACCACCATGCCAGGGATGTTTTTGTCAGAGGTGCCGTCTTCTTTGCTTCGAGTCACTTTCCTTAAGTCAGCGACCGTTCAGTGACCACAAGTCTTCGTCTATCTGAACACGCTTTCGTAGCTTGCACTGCACAGACAAACGCAAAACTGTGGTGCACATGGGAGGCATGGTGTCCCTGTAGGCAGACATATTGGAATAAGCAGGGAGTCAATGCACTGTGAGAAGGTGTGCGCGTCGACTACCCGTCTTTTGCGAAAATTGCAGTGATTCTCTGCATTTTGCGTGTAAGTGGAGTGTGTTTGTTGCTTCACTTAGCTGCTGAGTGGAGCATATAAATGTCAAACTAAAACACTCTAATGCAGTCAAGTCTCAAGAAGTGGTCCCTGCATAGCAGTGTGACAATCACAGCATTCATTTCGTTTACAAGTTGGTGCAGAAAGATACAATTGTATAGTGCTATTGCAATTCAAATGCAATATGGTTTAAAGGAACCGACAACTGGCCAGAACGTGGGATTAGATCCTGATAGAAATGAGATGACCGTGAAATATAGTGACAGATTCCAGCATGCTTTCCGCGTTGTGAGTAGGATTTATATTTTAAATCCCGTTTAAAATTAACAAAAACCAGTATATTGCGCAGCCCAGTGGAAAAGCCGTGAAGCTCAATTATGGAGTCGATCACTTTGCTGTACATAGTCACGTAGCCTGATGCTGTCATATGCGCCATAATTAGTCCTCAAAATTGGAGTATGTATATTATTATCTATCCCTGCTCTATTCTGTGCTGCTTACGTGGTAAAAGAAGTTGCACGGTGAGAAGTGGCGCTGCATTCACGGCATCCAGTGGACCATGTCGAGCCGTGGCGCATGCGCGTGGAGTGCATGCATGCGCAGTAAACTCCCGCGCTCGAACATGAACCGCTCTCGCGCTCGTTGTTTCTAGCACGTGTTGTCACGTGTATATACGGCTTCATATTCGCCGTGAATAGAAAAATTCTGATTACAAATGTTTCATGCGTTTTCCACGTTACCATTCCATGATTAGACACTCTGGCCGGTAACCTTTTCATTGCGCTAATGAAAGTAGTTACCATAAAAATTGGTTGTCGGTCCCTTTAAAGCCCGTATACGCAGGCACCTGCTGCTATATCCTGGCGTCCTTGCAATACCGGTAGTGCCCTAGATTAAACCATGCAGAGAATGTAATTATAGCACAGTTTCTACTACTGTGTACTACTGAGCGCGAGATATCTGGTTTGAATCCAATAACAGCAGCTGTATTTCAGTGGGGTTGATGCAAAAAAGTGTGTGTGTATTTGGATTAAGTGCATGGTAAAATTTGATCTGGAGCCCGCTACTGTGGCGTGCCTTATGACTATACAGTATAGACCGCTTATAACGTAAGTCGCCGGAGTCGCGAATATCCGCACTATAAGCGGTACCGCACTATAACCAAAACAACCTTCTCCAAAGGCTGCACTTGCGCAAAACGTGTTGAGCATGTAGCCTCGCGTGTCCGATAATCGACATATGCGATTTGGGGCGCTTATAACCACTTAAATCTCTGAATATTCAAAAATTAACCGCCAAAGACCCGCATTGCCAACGAAATGAACACGGGGGAAAAAAGCAAACAAAACAAAGTGCCATCGCGGAAATTCGCCGACTACGTTTCAGGCCACCTCGAGGTATGCGCATTACACAGAAACCATGTCGAATCGCGACCGAAATTTCACGTGCTGAGCGGTACCGATCGTTCGATTTCACAGGCGCGCACGCGATGTCCAAGACATTGCAATCGAATCCGGAACCACCATTCGAGAGTTGCATGTGCCGACCATGCCCTCGTTTTCATTGACAATATGATTCCCTTCCCTTCAAGTGCAGCCATCGCAAAAAGTTTCGTTGATTCCGCACCAAACCGCAACTTTTATCGCCCGCGACCGCTACCGACAAGCAACCAACGCTGATTAAGCCTAGCCGGCGGTTCAGCATATTGTCGCGGGAAGTTTGTCCAAGACAACATGAAGATCGGACGTCGAAAAGATCGCACTCAAGTACTAACCCAAGAACAGCGCGCGTGATACGAAGTTTCGTGTTCGCGGCCGGGAGATCAACGGCGACAAAAGCCCGCCAAGCTCGTTTAAGTCCGCGCACTGGCAGAAAAGGCGAAAGCTCGCGTCATGAAGCCGCAAAACTTTTCAATTCGCGGACGAGGTAGCAAACGCGATATCTGTAGCAAGTGTGATAACGACGGCGCTTTTCCCGACAGGAAACTTACTTTAAAGCGCACTTGTTGAGGATGCGATCGTGCGTTCCACGCGGAACACACTGCCGGCAAGCGGCGGCGGAGCCTTGCCGCGCTCCCTCCACAGCGGCGTACCTCCTTTGAGAACCGCACTCGCTACCGCATTATAAACGGTATTTCATCTTGGGGGACTGCACAATAAGCGATATGCGTATACAGGCGGTTCTATGGGAGGGTAAACGGGAGTCAAAAAAGACCGCATTATAACCGGTCCTGCACTATATGCGGTTATGTTATAAGTGGTCTGCACTGTACTCTGTTCCAGAAGTTCCGTGCAGCACTGTGGAAGCTACAGGCCTTCTCAACCAATCAGGAGGGCGAGCACATCTAAGTGTATCCTTCCGCGCCCTGTCGTCTGCTAGCGGCGAGCGCTGCAGCGAAAGCGGCAAGAGCATCTCGGGACACTGTGCAACTGCGCAGTGAGATGAGCTGTAATTGTGAAAGCGGTTAAATATTCTCCTCGGCGCCGTAAAAGCGCGTCTTCGAGATACTTGCACGTAGACATTTGAGGGATAGGGTTCAGTGGCTCATGTTTCGGTGGAAAGCGCCACACTAGCCAAATTGAATATGAAAGCACCACGCTTCATCAGATTTCGTATACGCATGCCTATGCGCATGCGAAGTGCCGCTTCGCTCCCTTGTCGTAAAAGCTGATCCGGAAACGATATCGCACAGGTGAACCAGGCGCCGCCATTTTGACTAAGGAGTGACCAAATCTGCCACCGCGGACTAATCACAACCCAAGACTGGGTCCTCCGTGGCGCTGTGGACGCTCGGGCTGTGCGGACTACTCATAAAATTTTAGACAGTGTCGTACCATTCCTTCGTACTTTATAAGTAAAAACATAACACGTACGAGCCACAACAGCGTTATTTCTTTCGTCTTTTGCATGTTATAACATGTACAAGCAAGAACTCTTTCTTCAGTATCATGGAGCCACAAAAATTGTTTTATACAGAAAATGCGACAAAATCGTCATACAAATCACAGCTATAACATGCAGAGAAGCCTTCAAGTAAAAATCCTCCGATGAGACCGCTTGCAAAAGTCATGAGGACAAACAACGGGCTACGTATATGGGGCACTACATCTCGCTTCGCAACAACCTGCGCTCGAGGGTTGTGTAGCCTTGGCTCTGCTGCACGGAACTTCTGGAACAGAGTATAGACTCATAATGATCAGTGCAAGCAAAACAAGAGACAATAGTAGAAGAGGCAAAAAGAGAAGAACTCACCGAATTTGCTACCTTATTACAGTTCGCGATTTAACCCTGGTTTTGTGACTTGACACACAATGATTTACAGTAAAATCTCAATGATGCGAATCTCAGGGGGCGCCAAAATATTTGTATCACCCAAAATTTCATATTGCCAAAAACTAGAAAAATCCATTTTTAAACCACGATGTATGCAGAAAACATTGATTTCCGTCGAAATAACTCTTGTACATATGTCTTTCTGGGACACACGTGAACGGACGAGTAAGGGGTGGCGCAGCTGGCTGCCACAAACGCACGCGTCAAAGCTTTGTGTGAGGCCAACTGAAAACAAAGTGCCAAGTTCTGCCCGAAGAACGACATGAATGCTGAAATGCTTCATGCCTTTTTACGACTTTATTGCCTTTAAGCTACCACTGTGTTAACCGCATACCCTTGGAGCACGTAGTCGCTATCAATGATTGCTTCGATAGTGACCGCGGTTTCGTGCATGGTGAGTGTGGCAACTGGTGGTTTCATCTTCAATCCTTGTGCACTGGCTGAGCATGTGCCTACAGAACTATATCGTTGCTATCTGTGATCGTGTCTGCCGTGGTTTTGTCCGCCATGGTTGTGGCAAGCAGCATCGCTTTGACTTGGTGAGCGTTAGATTCGCATGTATTTTCGGAGTTTCATGTTATCATATGCGATCACATTGATAGTGACCACGGTTTCATCTACAGTGGTTGTGGCAGATAATAACCACAGTTCTGGCTCTATGTGCGCTGGCCATGCGCATACTTTTGAAGCTTCCGGAACGCGCTGCTCAAGGCCATCGCTCAACGGTTTCAGTACCAAAGTTCGTATCACCTGTCGCGACGCGGGAACATGTTTGGAACATCCGAATTTCGGCCTATTGGACACAACGGAGTTTGGCCAGGGAATTTTACGAATTTGTATAAGATCGAAATTCGTATCAGCTGGGTTCATATCACCGAGATTCTACTGTAATTAACTTCAGTGCATGCGCTACTGGGTCTACAAAGAACTGTAAATTCAATAAGCAATTTTGTTTCGTGAAGCGCTTACGCATTGTGTTAACATTGTGATGACTGGTACACTTTCTTTTCAACCTGTTGAAATCGAGCGTGACGGTTCCATCGTAATATTGTTAACCATACGCTTGAACTTTGTGCAAACACTTATTTGTTCCAGATTGTGGAATGCTACAGTTTGCAACAAAGCAGTGAGTGGGATCGCTACGTTTACATCAACATAGTGGATGAAGTCGGAGAGTACTGCATGGATGCGAATTCGTCAACCGCTACCTGGGATGAGTACGTCGAACAACTGGAGAGATACTGTGCATCCATCGACATCTCGAAAGAGAAAGTGATGCGCGCAGTATTACTCGGATGTTGCGGAAAAGTGACGAACCAGCTCATCGAGCGATTGGTCCAGCCCGATAAACCGACGACGGTGCCTTACGAAACGATCAAACGAGTCGTTCGCGAGCACTTGGGTGGCAAGCCGTCCCCACTTCGATCGAGGTTTCTTTTCTTCAGGCGAAACCAAGAACCGAGTGAATCTGTGACGGACTACGCGACGGATCTTCGGAAGCTCGCAGAAGACTGTGGTTTTGGAAGTGAGGAAGTTGCCGTGGACGTCATGTTGAGGGACCGCTTTGTGTTTGGCATTCGAGACGACGCCCTACGGGAACGTCTGCTCGACAAACGGGATCTGACCTTTGATGCCGCTTACGAAATGGCTTTGAAAACAGAGGCACCTTGTGAGAAGCAGTTCAAGACTGTTGGTGTGGAATGATGCAGCTATCAAAGGGAGACGCTGTGTCACTCATGTACACGGTGTACTCGTAGTGGCAAGTACAGACAGACTAGGTGCAAGTGAAATTATTGTGATATACGGTTTTGTACTTGAATGAAATAGAAGTATTACTAGTCAAACTTGCTTTAACAAGTCATTCCAGCTAGAAGTGACAAATGGAGCTTGTGACTACTTAATAATAATTAATAATAATAATAATTGTTGGGGTTTAATGTCCTAACACCACAACATGATTAGGAGGGATGCTGTAGTGGAGGGCTCCGGAAATTTCGATTGCCTGGGGTTCTTTAACGGGCACCTAAATCTAAGTACACGGGCCTCAAGAATTTTCGCCTCCATTGAAAATGCGGCTCCCACGACCGGGATTTGATCCCGCGACCTTCGGGTCAGCAGTCGAGCACCATAACCACTAGACCACCATGGTGGGTGGAGCTTGTGGCTTGTGAGCAACATATTAATGAGTGAGACAGACACTAGAGGATAAGAAATAATATTCAAATATAGAAGAAAAAGTTGGTCACCATTATACATGTACAAAGAAAAAAAAAGCCTGGAAGTTTGAGTGCTACTGTTTAAGTTATACTGAAGCTGTGCTGTTCCTGTGAGTGGGCATTGTCAAATTGGAAGAATGTGCCTTGGTGGTTTGATGATGTCCTGCTGCTTAAAGCAGTATGGTCGTGGTGCTGACATCTGGCAACAGTGACTACATTGTGACTTCACAGCGCGTTGTCAAGGGCTCTCGGTTTTCGCGCATCCGGCGAGCCGCCAAGCTGGGAAGCGGTGGAGGCTACGAAGCGGCGGCTCGAATACTGGTGGAAATAACAGGTCGAGCAAACGCGCGCGCCGCGGCGGCTATGAAATTAAGCAATTTATAAAATATAATAGCTAAGTTGTATTGAAATAACCGTTCTAACAGATAAAATTTTTTGCTGATTGAGCGGGATATAGAGGCATCAGAACGCAAAGAAGTGTAAGTTGTGATGCGTATAGCTTGACTTTGTATATGCTGAAGGGGATGAAGATAAAGATATGCGTTACCCCAAGCGATTACACCATAGTTGATATGAGAATGAACAAATGCAAAGTAGAGCGAAAACAATGCATAAGGTGAAAATTACTGGCGTGCCATGACGTGCGCACGGATACCGAAGGCAGGCTCTTCTTTTAACATCATTGATGTGAAGATGAAACTTGAGATGGCTGTCCAATGTCACACTTAGGAATACAACGGAGTCGCTGATGGGAATAAAATGATTTCCTGATGTTATGGAGGGAGGCTTAATTATAGGCGTTTGATGTGAATAGAAAATAAAAAAAAAATAGTTTTTGATGGCTTAATAAGTAGTTCGATATTGTGACACCATTTCAATAGCTGATCAATTGTCATTTTTAGCTTATTTAGTAAAAAAAGACATATATTTATCAGGTAGCAAAGGGGATGCACAAATAATATCTGGGTTTTAACGTCCCAAAACCACGATATGATTATGAGAGACGCCGTAGTGGAGGGCTCCGGAAATTTCGACCACCTGGGGTTCTTTAACGTGCACCTAAATATAAGTACACGGGCCTCAAACATTTTCGCCTCCATCGAAAATGCAGCCGCCGCGGCTGGGATTCGATCCCGCGACCTTCGGGTCCTCAGTCGAGCGCCATAACCGCTAGACCACCGTGGCGGGGCGGGGAAGTACAAAGAGAGAGAGATGTGAGGGTTAGGAGCATGGCGAAGAAAGAAAGAGAGATAATGTCTTGCAAAAAAATATTTCCTCGTGAGGCGGCGGGATTCGAACCCGCGTACCCACGATGCGAAGGTGAGTGGCTTAATCACTCCGCCATCCAGGCGCGCTGACAGAACGTAGCATAGCCTTGTACAGTATCTTATGACAAGGGAGAGTGAGGAGGAGGGAAAGGAGGAGTGGAGAGAATAAGTCAGCATATAAAGAATGAGAAATGGAGAGAAAGAAATGCAGAACGAGAAGGAAAGAGAGCAAGATAGAGATGCAAAGAAATAGAGAGACAAAAATAGGAAAGAAAGAGAAAGGAATAGAAAGAGGGAGAGAGAGAGAAAGAAACAAATAGAAATGAACTGAGAGACACTATAAAGACAAAAAACAGAGAGAAGAGAGAAAGATATTTTTTCTTTTCTTAGAGGTAGAAAGAGAAACAAAGGCCGCCCAGCTCTATAGATAAGTATAGAGAAATAGGTTGCCCAACGAGCGACGACGGGCCCGTGCTTCGCTATGCCAAGCTTTGCGCGACTTAATGTGAACTTCCCGCTTTTTTTGTCGCAAACTCTAACCGGGTGCAACTCAAGTTGGCAAGGCCCCGCCCATACGGCCCAAGCGCAGCAGTCGACGGCTTTCATGACTAAAGAATAAAAAATGCCAGGCATGCGCGGAACACGCAGCACACTCACAGCGAAAGCTGGAGGGGCGGCCTTTCTAGAGACTGTTGTAAACTCTCTTGGGGGGACTATAAGTATACGGGTGCAAGGTACCCACTACGCCATAAATAATAATCTTGCGAAGTAGGGAAATACTCACTGTGTCATTATTAATAATTCTGCTGAGAAGCGAGGTGCCCACTACGCGTGTCTAAGGCATTATTTGCACTCCGTTGTTACTGTGGCTGATGACGATGAAGAATTATGGCTGAGCCCTTTGTAATGGGCGGGTGCCTTTAAACTTCAAACCACCTCCCCCCCCCCCCCCGAAATGTTTCAATTTTGTAACGCACGCACGAACATACATAAAGTATGGTTGAACCACCACCCCCCAAAAAATTTCTGGCTTCGCTACTGGTCTTCATGTTGAGATTGCTATTTAAGATGGCTTAAAAATCATATTAAGATGGCTAAGGTGGCGTCACCTCCCGCGTCCTTTTTGCGCGTTTTCTCGCTTACCACGCGTCTTCTCGCGGGAAGCGTGGGGATTTTGGAATTGTGAAAGAGTAATACGAGAAAAATCGTTTTTCTCTTCACTGTCCCTGTAAAAGGACCCTGAAACGGTTTTGACGATTTCGTACAAACACATTGGGCCGGTAGAGAAAGCCCTAAGGATAACTTACAGACCAATTTGAGCTCTGCACGTAAACTGTGTAATTTACTGCAAGGCTTTAAAGCTGCGAATCGCCACCGATCACAGCGGCTCAGCCAAACGCGTTTTCAAACTGCCGACTTCCAGTGCGCGTCGCTTTGGAATCTCAACGTCCCGCAGGCGGCTGATCTGATTGGATCCACGGTCGACGTCACAGGCAATTTTTTTCGACATAACTGCGAACAAATGTTGTTCTTGATCTTTGAAACTCTTTATAATTTGTTTTGGTTAAGAACCAGTCACTATTAAAGCGAACACAATCGCAATTTACAACTAGCCTTCAGGACTTCCGGCGCACAGCGAACGTCGACTGCATGTGATACCACGCATGTTGACGTGAGCTGCGCGACCAGTGTGTATCGCGAGGCTTTTTCTGAAATCATGAATTGCCCTTGCTGCGTAGTGGGCTGCAAGTCCAGCGATTGGCGACTAGTGAAAATACGACACCGTGTCCTTTGGAAGGCAGCAGGCGCGCCGAGTGGCTGCAGCGCATCGTACTCTCTGTATCAGATCGACGGCAGGATATACGCGTTTGCGGTCGCCACTTTAAGCCGGAAGACTACGAGCTCAATTCCGTGTTTATGCAGCGATTCGGCCTCGGTCTGAAGAGGTATCCCCTCAAAGCCGACACACTGCCGTCTTTGTTCCTTCCCGGTGGAAATGTAAGTTCACAATCGATCCAGATCGTGTGCTGTGTGTGCATAGTGCGCGGTTCGCACGTGGGCACTCGCAAAATTCCACGTAATCTCGTTAATTATAACTATAAAGTCTGCGTCTCTTCAATGTATAACGTGGCCAGTTTCGCAATAATTATACATACACAGAGTGCCCCTCGCCGCTTTGCGATTTCCAGCACTGATTAAAAAATGACAGGGTGCATGTGAATTGAAAACAATGCATTTGAAACCTGTGCGCAAATGTGTACGTCGTAGGGCCAGCTGGAAATCCCCGGTTCAAGTGCACGGTATGCGGTGCCGTGTATAATTAGCTCAAATAAAACCCCGCAATAGTGCAACTCGTGTGCGACGACGTTGATATAATACGGCCCGGCGAGTCTGGTGGTGATGGATCAGGCGGATCACTGATGCCACCCTCAGCACGAAGCGCCGGATCGCGAAATCGCGTGTCACTGTACGGGTCGAAACCCATTTATCGGCTCATTCGGCGCAACCGCTCTTCGAGGCCGGGGTCCATTCTGAGCAACTGTCTGAACTGCCGTGAAACAAGCCACACGCTGCTCGGATGGCGCTCGCAGAGACGGACGATCAGCCGAGCCAGCGGCCCAACGCCCAACGCCTGAACCACCGGTGGCTACTGCGCTGGCTTCGACTTTCCGGAAGTAGACGACGCGACGGCACGCAAGCGTTCTCGCACGTCACATCGTGACGCAGAGCCTCTTGAAGGAGGAGCTTAGCCCCGAGAGCTCGAAGGAAAAGTTGAGGGTGAAAGGCGGAGTGGAGGAGGAGGGAAGGTAGTTATTATACGTAGCTCTCTTAATAAAGGGTGTTTCGAATGAATTATGGTGCCAATGATTTGCTCCAGTAATGGTCTTAGCAAAAACGAAATGTCATAAAGCCGTTCCAGGGACCCTTTAAGGGGATCTGTGTAAGCTTGGTAATCGTAAGCTGGCTTTCCCACATTGTGTGTTTAAGTGAAGCCTACTCTTAAAGAGGTTTACACGCCAGTTTACTCGGCGTGCCCTGTAAGCCCACGATGTGCGCACAACTACTCAGTTCACACATGAACGTCGATCCACTTCGTAAAGCTTGATTCAAAGCAAAAAATCCGGCATAGAGGCTGCTGCACGCTGACTGCTGCACAGGGCTGGGCAGAGATACTCAGAAGAGTATTCCGGAATACAGATATCGAAATACATGAACTAGAAGCCTAAAATACAGATACTGAGATACATTTGCCTTTAACGTAACGGGATATTTCGGAGAGACTTTTGCAATAAGACGAAAAAAGTATTCCGGAATACAGTTACAGCGATACAGATACTGGAATACTTTTTTATTTCAAGGATGCTCATACTACGCAAAGACACTTATTAGTGCAACATAATGTTGTAATTAAAGTTAGAGCGCATCGAAACGTTCAGTTCATTTATTTATTTATTACAGTACCCTCAGCGCCATTAAGACATTGCAGGGGAGGGGGTTGGACAAAGTAGATAATTAGTAATAATGACATAATTACAAGTATCAATTGCAAAAAAAATACACTATTTCACAGCAACAGTAACAAGGATTGGGCACCGAAATGACATACTTGGCGAACAAACTCAGCTATGCTAGACATAGCACACTTTAAGCAAATCACTCGAATCACTAATGAACACCAGTGAATTGAGAAAAAGCGCACATTTGTTTTGAAGATCAGCTTTGCTGAGAAGGGTGCTGTGTAGGCTTCTGAAGTAGGCTGTCTTCTAACAGCGTTGGTTCAGCCTCAGCACAAGACTCACGAAAGAAAAAAAGTCTGTCTACCGCTGAAGGCGAGCACACATTCGTGTTATAGTGATTAAATATCGCCTTCATAGCCGTATTGCCCTGCAGCGTGGCGATATATCTTCTCGGGTCATCTAGATACCGAAACACTTCCGCCCTCACTTGGGTTGTTCTGACTGTTCAGAATCCGAAGTCTGTCCCCATTTTCGGAATCCTCAGCCGTCTGACCCTATCGGCTTCAATAAAACTGTCACCACCACCGACGCTACCACCACCCATTTCAGAAAACCGCAACAGGCGAAGTCGGCTCCGGCGGTGGGGGAGCCTGCTACCACAAAAGACCGTTTCACACATGTAATCAATTAGGAACGCACCCTGACATTGGAGAGGTGGCTGAAAGCGCGTCAAAGATAGCCAACTTCTAGTCACTTCCGCCGCGACTACGGCAACTGCTGTTGGAAGTGCCGCCGCTTTGAGAACTGAACGCACGCGAAGCATTGCAAAGCCTCTGTTCCAACGGTATCCGCGCAGGGGGTAGCGAAGTAACGGCTTCCCACCCGAAAAAAATTAGGCACTGGCCTTGAGAGACAGCGACTTTTGTCGGCAGAGGCCGACAACACTGCCCCCGCGATTCTGCCGTCTGCGGCGTCGCGCGCTTTTACCCCATGAACCATTCTGTGCTTGAGGGGAAATCATCGCCACCCTATCTGTCGGCGACCAACGGCGCGTCCTTGCTTGTCTTGGCACAAAAAAAGAAAAAAAAACACCATTCCCCCATTGGAAACACGCCTCAACTCATTTCCGACACAAAAAAACAATGTAACGAAATACCCGTGTCCTGCATAGTATCGCGATACAGGCGATACATCGTAAATGTATTTCACTACTGAGATACAAATACATTCTTCAAATGTATCTCGATACAGAAATACAGATACTCAAAAGTATCTCTGAAATACTATCGCGATACTCTTGTATCGCGATACTGCCCAGCCCTGCTGCTGCATAATATTGATTCCCACATTGCGTGGGATTTTCCAGATTTTAGAAGCCTTGGCGTGACTTCGAGGTAGAATACTTGACTACAAAACAGAATGCCTGGGTTCGATTCGTGCTTGAGCCGTGATTTTTACTCTTTGCATCCGTCGGGATATTTCACCCATCGACAACGATGACACGATCTGCTTACTGCGGCACGGGCTCCTTCACGCTGTCGCGTTATGACTTCCGAAGTCTCGGTTGATGTAGACTGTGATTATCCTATGGCGCATACCCGCATACCACAGACAGCTGTATGCGGGTATGTGCCTCACGTGACTGGTGGAAAGGATTTTATGACGTACGTGACAGAGAAGTCAAGTTATTCTTGTTGTGTTCGTCATACACTGAAGTCCTCCTGTGCCACTTTTGATATAAGCCAAGTTAAGACGACCACGAGAGCGCCAGAACGTTGGCGGATAGATAGATAGATAGATAGATAGATAGATAGATAGATAGATAGATAGATAGATAGATAGATAGATAGATAGATAGATAGATAGATAGATAGACAGACGGACGGACGGACGGACGGACGGACGGACGGACGGACGGACGGACGGACGGACGGACGGACGGACGGACGGACAGACAGACAGACAGACAGACAGACAGACAGACAGACAGACAGACAGACAGACAGACAGATAGACAGATAGACAGATAGATAGATAGATAGATAGATAGATAGATAGATAGATAGATAGAAAGAAAGAAAGAAAGAAAGAAACGGTCAAAGTGCCTTTGGTTCGCTCATAAATGCTTCGCATTTTAAAGAAACATCAGATATTTTTGCATAGAGCCTTGCCCTCGTGACACCTTAGACGGAAAGGAAGTGCTATCGACTCAATAGTCATCCAGCTTTACACTAGGGATTTCCAATCTGCGCCGGAACACACCTTACGCTAAAACACAGACGACATCTTATGCTAAAATTGTTCATGGAGAAAATTTTGAGCCAATTCGGACGTAAAACATCAGCATTGGCATCAGGATCGGGTTATAATCAGCGAAGGTTAGCGGCCGTTGGGAGAGAATACCTACGAAGGAAAAGCCTTGCCGACTCACCTCCAGGTTTGTAGGTGTATGTACACGTGAGTCCTCGACCAATACTTGCAAGCGTTTATTTAAACCTTATATTTCTTGGACGTGCATTAAGTGGTTAAAAAATACGCTGGAGATGCTTCGTCATACGACATTTTTTATTCGTGCAAGCAGATTCGGTTTTTCTCGACGTGTTGATTATTACAGACCACCACCAGAAGCGATTTATGACTGAGCGACTGCAGAACCTTGTCTTCGAACGCCAAGTCCGTGCCTTTTATTCACCCTATAATAGAATGGAAACAAACATGAAAATGCAATAAGAATTATTTGGTTGGTGTTCGGGTACCAACACATTTCATGGCTTATTTTCCTTAACGCGAGCTGTCTTCGAGTGGATGCTTATCGTTGGTCAAGACCGCATTTTAAGAGCACTGCACACCAACAGCCTTCCCAACCCATCTAGAAATTACCACTTTACTCCCTGCATGTTCTCCCCCACATTGCCACTATAGTGGAGCAGAGGGCACGCTTTACCGCATAGTAGGGGCGTGGGGGCGTGGGGGGGGGGGGTACACGGTCACCTCTTAGTGCAACCAATCTTCGAAGACCATCGCCAGCTGGTCGCGAGAGCTGTCGGCGCGGCGAAAGCCTATGGTCGCGTGAACTGGCGCAGAAAGGAAATTAAGGAAACAGCATTGGCGCAGCCGTAGGTGGTCTTCTAGCACACCGCCTCGATTTTTTTTTCAATCTTGCATGTGTGTATATATATATATATATATATATATATATATATATATATATATATATACGCGCACATACAAACACACGCACTAATATGCAGAAAGAATAGGTGAACTCCTCCGCTCCTCCTAACGGAAAAACAGTTCTCGCTTCGCACCTGGGAGACAGCACGCCGTTTCGGGAGATCTGGGGAAAATTCCGCAAATCCCCGAAATGCATTTTCTATATTCACAGCAGTGTACTTGATGCAAAGTTGGTTTATATCAGATGCTATATCGATACAAGAGTGTATTTAGAGAGATTCTGTATAAAGATATACAATTATGTGCAGCGATCAAAAAGTGTGGCCTCCGGGATCGCTGTGGAACGAGCTTGAATCGCAATACTCACCTCTAAGTGATAGTACACCCTTGGCCTCATCACCACTGACTCGGCCTAGAAAGAAAAATATACTGTACGATGTAGAATAACATAGTGTTACATCGTTTGTTGCCGGAGGCAGAGTACAAACTGGCGCGGAGTCACTATCACGTGACCTGCATTAGTCGCACATGGTTTGGGGGTTGAAAAAATTCTTGAACACAGGTTCTTTGACAGGTTGGCTGGAGCCAATGTGTCAACAGCCGGTCTTGTATTCTTCACGGCTGCAACCTTGAAGAAGACGTGACAACTTGTCGGAACATTAACTCCAGTGAGACCCCGTGTTCAAGAAGAAGAAAAAACATTTATTGACCAGAGTCATCCATAAAGTGAGATAGTCTGCCAGAGCATGCCTGTCAGCCATCGCCCCCGGCTCTGTTTATGTCTGGAAGCTGGACCCCCGTGTTGTTGGACGACAGCATTTTTTCCCAACGCTTTCCCTGAATTTCTGTCTTATTTCTACTATAACATATAACAGGGGTCTCAAACGCATGGCCTGGCCCGCACATGTGTTCGGCCCCCCCCCCCCCCATATCTTTATTTATTTTATTTATTTACAGTGCTGCCAGTCTCTACTGAGACCATAGCAGGTGGGCACTGTGTACAGATAGTAGAATACTCATCATATTGACCAATGAGCAATACAGAAAAAAAAGAGTAGCATCAACTTTGCTCTTTATACTATATATGCAATTTACACTACATAATATATAAACAAAATACGAGTACATATAAACGGAAGATAAACATTACAAGCTGCATACACGACTACATGCACGTTGTACAAGTGCATATGCTTGTTGCATGAATGATGCTACTGACAAATTGATTTTTTCAATGTCTGGCTCAAACTGAGACAGTGACTCAGTGGTAGTGACGAGAGGCGCTAACATATTCCATTCACGGATGGCAACAAAAAAAAGGAATATTTAAACACATCATTGTTGCATTTGTACTGTACTAATGCGTTTGTATGTTTGTGCCTGGTAGCTCGAGTTTGTGAGTAGGAAATATAATTTGAAATGTCTCTTTTATAATAATTATGCAGGAATTGATAAATTTTAAACGCGCCTGTTTCGCTCGTGCTTCTAGCGTAAGGAGTCCAGAAATATCTAGAAGGTTAGATTATATATATATATATATATATATATATATATATATATATATATATATATATATATATATATATATATATATATATATATATATATCAAGAGTACTGGTAGGTAAACTTTCGACCATCTCTCTCTGATCATGCTGAAAAAAATTGGGCTGGTATGTGTGCATGGGAGAAGTAGTTATTGAGGTGTTATATTTCGAGAAAAAAAAATTGTGTTGCCTAGAAGGCGCATCGAACTCGTGTGTAAAAATTTATATAAAATCACTGGTTTGAGCCATTACTACGAAAAATTTGTTTCTTAATTTCAAGGCGCTGTTCTTCCATAACTATGACAGTTCATTCATTTTTGTTTCAACTTTCATCATTTTTCGCGTTGACGAAAAGTCGCAAGATGCTGCATGTCTAGCATTTCTTAGAAAGAGCACCGATTTTTCCGCCAGTAATATATTCACATTGAGAGCTTTGTAGGTTCCTATAGTAAGTGATAAAATACTGCGGGATCGAAAGAAGAAGGAAAGTTGCCTCAATATTGTGACAAAGTCGGGAAAAATAGAGTTTTGACCCATATTGGGGCTTCATTTTCACAATGTGGCGGCCCAAGTAAAAATATGACTTTTGCATCGTTGTGTAGTATGCTTTGTGGGTATGATGTACAAGAAGTTTCAAAAGAGTAGTTTTTATTTTAAGCGAGAAAAAAACATTTTCTAACTTGACAACCACAAGGTCGTACGAAGCTTTCCTTTGCCTCGCTTTCACAGAATAGCACGTCAGCGGAGAATACCAGCGGGGGCCTTTGCGCAGCAAATAATGCAAGTCATGCAACTGTTTGCCACTTATTTTAGTAATACTGCTGTATATAACGTAAAAATGGCGATAGTGCTAATATTATGGAACGGTACGGACCATCAAAGGGCAGCTAATATTCAACCGCTTCATCGTCCAAAGGGGCAGAATTGTAATGTAGTCAATGGCCTGCAGAACTGTTCTAGGGCGTCGTGTTTGGCTTCTGATAATTAAGATACATGGTGTTACGTAATAATTAACGATATAATTAAATTAAGCTATAGTTTGCTTATGTTGTTTTTATGATCTTTCAGGTATAGGGCATGCGTTGGCTTATACCTGAAAGATCGTAAAAACAACTTAAACAAGCTATAGCTTAATTATGGCATAAAACCATGTATCTTAAGTATCATCTAACCATATATATATATATATATATATATATATATATATATATATATATATATATATATATATATATATATATATATATATATATATATATATATATATATATATATATATGGGTCTCAAGCATACTTTTTTCGTGAGGCACCGCATGCGGACACCGTGTGTTGAAACATTAAAACATAAGCGTGGAACAAACACTCACTATTTCAGACTCGGCGTCCAGATTTAAGCCATTTTAGAAATGGGTATCCACAGGCTTATCGAATCCTGACGTCAAGTCCCCTTCAGAAATGACTCGTATATGAGATATGTCCTTCTTTTAAATGGCAATGCGTTCGCTTATATTCTGTTCAAATGCACCCCCCCCCCCCTGCCCCCGTCCGCCTTAATCTCCTTCACTGTCCTGGCCCTTGCTGAAGACAAGTTCCCAGCTGTCTGCGGCCCCCGCTAACTGAGGCGAGCTTGAGACCCACAATATTTCCTCGCTGCGGAACCGCTGCATGCGTGAAAGCACGCATGTAACGCCTTTACGGCAGCAGAATCGTTCATATCTGCCTCCACTTGTACCAATTCCTCTTTTCTTTTCTCTAATCCTTTGTGCTAAAATGGAAACAAACAATTACGGCCATCACGATAATCGTTGTTATGTTTTACATCCTGCATGTGCGGCACGAAGGTCTGTCTCGCAGCGTTAAAATGCCTGTCTTCGCAAGAGCTGCATAAGATACCGAAAATGCAATGCCTGCGGTTAAATGACACTCACCGTGTTCAGTGATCCTGCCTTGTTCGTTCAAACCAGGCTTCCTTGCGTCCTTTTTGGCCCCACTTGCCCCCAAACTTGGGAAGCGACTGGGACTGGGTAGGACTGTAAATGTATTCCATGACATTACACAGGGTCACCTTAGGTTGTTAAGGAAAACTTGAAAGAAAACTTAAGGAGGTTTGTTCTGGCAACATAAGTGGAGAGGGAGTTGGTGTGGGAATGAAGGGTCTTGCTGGTTTCAGAGAAATGTTATGAATAGTCTGGGATGTATAGAACATCTACGATTTATTAACTAATCAAGCAACTTCAGTCGTACGGTATTCGTCTGCGTTTCTACGTTACCGCTGCACTGACACCATCTGCAAGGGCGCAGACGTGCGCGCTGAGATATTTATTTCACCGACAACGATGCGCGTTTTCACCATCGTCATTATCGTCATCATGTTATTTTATACCCAGTGCAGGCCTCAGCCAATTCATCTGGGAAACATCGATCACGCCCGTCTTGGTATGACGTAATACTTACCTTCTTGACAAGTGTTACGTGAGTAGGGTATAGGTTATGCACGCGGTGAAAACGCAAAACTTACCATATGCGAAAATCCTGCCTTGTTCGTTCAAATCAGGCTTCCTTGCATCCTTTGTGGCCGAATTTGCCCCAGAAACTGGACGATCGCCTTGGTTTAAGCTTGCAAGGATATCGGGGCTGGGATACACTGTAACGGCATTCGATGACAATACACAATGTCACCTTAGGTTGTTAAAAGGCGAAGACTTTAGATGCATCATGAAGCGCGAAAAGTGACCGTCCGCGGCGTCGACACAAGTGATGCAAACATCATCGCGTGATGACATCACAGGTCACCAAAATTTTTACGTCATCATGACGCCTCCATGAAGTGACGCAGGGCTTAAGGTCAAGAGGGGCTGAAGACCCCTCCCCCTCCCCCCGTCCGTTCTTTAAGGAGGGGCTCGGACACTGCTCTGCATGCCAGCAGTACCGCTGCAGCACCCATTCGACAAGCGCTGGGGATGATTTTCCGGCAGTAGTGCCTTGTGCAGGGAAACTTATGCACCTAACGTGGTTTCTCACTGCCTTCAGGATCGTAGGAATTGCAATCTTTCTGCCCCTCACCTGATTTTGCACTGCCTCCGTGATCGGCCCACCTTTGACTATACGTTGTCATGCGATGACATTATTTTGTGACGTCAAGTTATGTGACGTCATGATGACGCCACAAAATATTTTGGTATGTGACGTTAAGAGGACGTCATGTGTTGACGTCATAACGCGATGATGATTTTTTGCGGCACTCGTGTTGATGCCGTCGGGGGTCAGTTTACGTGTTTTATGAGGTGCCTGGGGGTTTCACTTCAAAAAATGTTACTTAGGAAATACTGAGAGCATAATTGTGAATCAATTCAGGTGAGTTCTGATTATGGAAAGGTATGAGGTTCACTGGTGTAGCCGGGGGGGGGGCGGTTAGAACCCCCGAATGTTTTTAATTTTGCATATGTGTATGTACACGCACGCAGGAACATAAAAAGTATGCTTGAACCCCCCCCCCCCAACCTCCATCCCCCACCGGAAATAATTTCTGGCTACGCGCTACTGATGACGTTCCGTTCCTCAATAGTTCCAGGGGGGGGGGGGGGTGGGGGTGGACAATTTGCAGAGTTTAGTCCTGGCAACATAAGGGGAGAGAGTGAGGGTGTGGGAATGATGGGTTTTGCTGGTTACAGAGAAAAGTTATGAATAGAAAAGTTACAGAGAAAAGTTATGTATAGAACATGTACGATTTATTAACCAATCAACTAACTTCAGTCGTACGGTATTCGTCTGCACTTCTACGTTGCAGCTGCACTGGTACCATCTGCAAGGGCGCAGACGTGCGCGCTGAGATATTTATTTCACCGACAACGATGTGCGTTTTCACCATCGTCATTATCATCATCATGCTATTTTATACCCAGTGCCAAAAAAACATCGATCAACACCGTCTTGGTATGACGTAATGCCTACCTGACAAGTGTTACGTGAGTACGGTATAGGTTATGCTCGCGGTGAAAACGCAAAACTCACCATATGCGAAAATCCTGCCTTGTTCGTTCAAATCAGGCTTCCTTGCGTCCTTTGTGGCCGAATTTGCCCCAGAAACTGGACGATCGCCTTGGTTTAAGCTTGCGAGGATGTCGGGGCTGGGATACACTGTAACGGCATTCGATGACAATACACAATGTCACCTTAGGTTGTTAAAAGACGAAGACCTTAGATGCATCATGAAACGCGAAAAGTGAATGTTGGCGTCTTCGAAACGATTGATGCAAAACATGATCACGTGATGGCGTCACAGGTCACCAAAATTTATGCACGCGGTGAAAACGCAACACTCACCATATGCGAAGATCCTGCCTTGTTCGTTCAAATCATGCTTCCTTGCGTCCTTTGTGGTCCACCCTGGGCCCCAACCTTTGTGATCAGCGTGGTAAATGCTTATGAAGCGATTGTCAAGGGGTTTACCTGAAAAAGCATGCAGGTTACGATTCTGGCGATTAGATTACGCGTGACAACAATCTTCGTACTTCACATGCTTGGATATCCACAGGCAGGCGCAGACTACTTCTGCGCATACCTTATGAGAGTGCATTGACTACAACACTTACCATCTCCCGAGGACACGAAGTGGCCTGTAGGAAATTATGAAGCAAAATAAAATTTAATTTGACGTGCAAAAGAAGGCACAGGCACTGAACTGATTAAAGTATAGCGTAATGTTGAATGACAGGAAGGTGTCAGCGTGTTCGCGTAGCATAAATGTTCATGAGCCCGAAATGTTCTCATTCAACAGAACAGTTCACTAAGCATAAGTGTTCCCATCCCAGAATGAAAATGTTCATACGGCAGATGTTGGGCACTTAGAAATTAGGTGTCTCTTGATTCTCTCATTCTAAACGAAACACTCATGTACACAGAAGCATATTCCGAACACGAAATGTATGTATGTATGTATGTATGTATGTATGTATGTATGTATGTATGCATGCATGCATGCATGTATGTATGTATGTATGTATGTATGTATGTATGTATGTATGTATGTATGTAAATGTTCGGTTCGTCTATTAATTTGCCTAGTTTTGTGGTCACAACTTTACGACAGCTATAATGCACGAGGAGTAGCCTGAGATACACATAGGCACGAACCTCTCCTTAAGTGTATTCACTATACAAAAGTGTCAGCGTGGACTGGAGGTCAAGCACTGGTAAATAATAATGTATAATTCATAGGATAAAACGCCATTTGGCATGTCACGTAATGTGTAGTACGTATACTTATTGGCGTGATGTATTATACGCGGGACCAAATATCTGGTACGTTATCGATTGTCGGAAATGACAAGATATGGCTGCGAGATAATAAAAATAATGGTTTGAAACGAAGCGGCACTCTACAGCATTACTCATTGAAGAAGAACACATCACCTGTCGCTCTGGATTAGCTAAAATCGTTCTGCAAAGATCAATTTTAGTCTTTAAGTGCTTTACACTTTCCGTTTTCAACGTTTACAAGCTCATAACCTGCTTCTGGTAATATAACATGTGGCATGGTTGCTACCTGATCGAGCCCAACTGAAAACGTACATATTTGTCTGATATTGCATAATCAAGCACTTCGCTTGATTTTAACACTTTTAACACTAGAATGGCTTTATCACGTTTTTTGTACATCTCCTGTGTTGTTCTATTTCACTAAGGTGGGCGGAGTCGAATGCTGCTCAGTGTGCAAAAACGAAACGCGAAGCGTTGCGTTATTACCTTTTGCACACCGGATATACATTGAATTAACACACAGTATGAACCAACAAGACCAGCAACATGCCTTACTAAGCTACTTTTCAGTGTACTCTCAGAATCGATCTCTTGACGTGATGGATGCGTTAGCTTCCCGTAGCCAGGTTTCTTTTTTTTTTTAGCTTGATAATATCATTCCAGTTGCACTTTAATACGTTTGTATGAGAGCTAAGTACATCCGAAAATTACCGTGACGCCTTTTCACTACCCCGAGCGAGTATCGTAGACTGTATTCCAATACGGACAAAA
This sequence comes from Rhipicephalus sanguineus, assembly GCF_013339695.2. Classification (NCBI taxonomy): domain Eukaryota; kingdom Metazoa; phylum Arthropoda; class Arachnida; order Ixodida; family Ixodidae; genus Rhipicephalus; species Rhipicephalus sanguineus. The sequence goes on from NC_051182.1 coordinate 159,147,371, forward strand.
TAATAGGGAAGAAGATTGGACAAGCGAAGACTGCGCACGTCCACTCTCTTTCCCTCTTCTTTCGTCCGTGTTTGTTAGAGCAGTTAAAATAAAGCCTTGACGACGTATTCCGTTAACTGAAATGGGATTTACAACCCAAATGTATTAATGTTTCCATGATTTCACACTAAACAGACTCAGACTTGGCTGGTAAACCGCAGTATCTCATTTTATGGGTGTCTTCAAAGTCTGACATAAAACTGTCTTCGTTGGGGCAGTAGTAACTGTTCTCGAAGACAAGTCCAAGACAGGACTGTAACCAAGACAAACCGTTTTGTCGCAGCGGTGTTCACCATCGCCTCTCACTTCAATCTCCAATCTCGTTGCGAGCTGCTCACATTTGTTGGTGGGAGGCGCGTTTCGTATTAAAGCCGTTTTCATGTCGCGTAGTTTTTGAGCGCACTGACAGTGTGAAGAAGAGAAGCCGCGTTAACCCCGGCCGAATTCGCAATGCGATGCAGAAACTGTCAAGTTCCGCCATATTGTCAAACTCGCCATCTTGACAACTCTGATTGGCCCACGGGGCAGCTACGGCGTCTCCGTGTGGCTTAAATTATCGCCGTTGCGAGATTTGACAATATGGTGGCATTTCACAGTGTCCTTAATAGCACGCTATGTCGGACGTCATCCGAAAGTACATTTTAATCGAGGGAAAGACGTGGAGCCATGATATCTGTGTATCATTGCAGTGTTATATTGGCGTATACTTACAGACGGCGACAAGGGCAGCAAGAGCGGCAATGCTGAGTATGTTCATCTTGGCAGTGTCCTAGATGGTTGAATATTCCGTTCTGTGGAAAGATACAGTAAAGGCTCTTGAGGTTTCGGACCCATTGGCTCTATCGTCATATACAACTTAAGTAGGCAGGAGAGGCCCCGCCCAGAAGCGGGGCAGCCGATTGGGTCCGCTACCAAAGAAATAGTCCCGCTCATGTATTCAGCTATGTTCTCCGAGGGTGGAGTCACAGACCGTGTGGCTTATGACGTCAGTCTAAAGCTTGCGCTCATTGGTGCACTGTTGTGTCTCTTGGCCTTGGGAATGGCGTAGCCGTTTTGCAAACCGGATGTAGTCACCGTGAGTCACGAACGCTCTCACCATCACCGCCTGCAACCACGCGCTCTTAGTATAGCCTTTCACTTGCCGAGATCTGTCCATAATTAACATCTTATAGCTTGGTTCTTTTTTTTTTTTTGCCTAAAGGAGACCAGCTCCAAATCTAGTAGAAATATTTGTATGCTACAAAATTACTCTCACACCATTTCGGTACCCATGGTTAGACTTGTGTAAGAGGCACGGAGCAAGAATTTTTGAGGAGGAGAAACTGCGCTCGCTCAGGCGTCCTAATAAAGTCACGAAATCGGGCACAGCGCTCACGCGCCCTCTGCCGAGAGAGTCCGCTAGCGGAGAAGGAAAAATGCGCGCGTCCCTCTCACCGCGCTCTCCGACGAAGCTTGTCGGTTCAAGGCCATTCGTCGCCGATTCGCCGTTCGCGCTTCCCGCCCGAATTGATGTGTTTTTGTGCGTCCTCGCCGGCTCCATATTTTAACGCGACAGCGTTAAAGAGCCCGTTTCGCAGAAATACCGGTGTCGGTGTCCGTGTGGGTGAGGCTAGCAATTGAGAAGGCGATGCGCACGGGGCCCGATTACGCTATCTCGTTCTACTCTTAAATTAACGTGAAAAATGGCGTCACATACAGGAAAATTACCAGCGTGATATTTTTTGTACAACGTGAAATCTATAATTTTTGATAACGTGAACTCAATGAGTTAGGTATAATTTATTTCAGCGAATGATGGGACTCACCCTATATGCCATCAATTCAGATTTAGGTTGTTGCGGCGGCCGCATTTAGATGGGGGCGAAATGCTAAAGGCCCGTGTGCTTACATTTAGGTGGACGTTACAAAACCCCAGGTGGTTGTAATTTCACATTGTCTTTTTTTGAGAACAGCAGACAAGTATCTGGGGCAGCGCGCAGAAAGATTGAAGGCACGGCGTCTGGTAACAACACTGGCCGTTTCGGTTTGTCAAGGAGAACTTCGCCACCAAGTTCGCCATAATAGCGCCGCCTGTCATGTCACTGTCCGAGAAGTGCTTCTCGCAAACGTAGTAACGAGGCGTCAGCTGTTGGTCTTTTCTTGGTATGGCGCGAGCCCACGCTTCCAACCTCACTGGGTCACTAGGAACTTCGGAGGTAATTACCTTCTCCTTGCAGGACGCGTACCCACTGCTGCAGTTCGGCACGAGACAATTACGCCCCATCCTGAAGAAGCACTGGTCGAAATCTGCAAAGCACTCTCCTTTGTCGCGGCGTGAAAAGCGCGCGCAAACATCGAGGAGTCGGCGCCGCCGGCGCAACGCGCGGAAGCCACTGAGAGCGCTAAAGAGAAAGAAACCAGCAAAAGCGAAGGGAACTTTGAGATAACTGATATTTATTCTCCAACCAAAGTTACGAAGACACGTAAAAACCCGACGTTTCGGAACCAGCTCGGTTCCTTCCTTCCAGGGGGGACTGCGGCGGCTTGGCAGCGGCCTCTTTAAGGCACTCTCGCGGCGGTTAACGACCCCACGCATTACCGAGGAGCGTAGCCCATGGGCATACACCGGGGGGAGAGTTCCGAGTGAACGGTTGATATTTTGAGTGGTCCTCTGTATATGCCACGACTCCAGTAGTAACCTCCTCCTCCACTTGGTTTCACTTTCGAGGATGGCGGTTCCGTTGAAGTCTATTCTGTGGTCAAACGTCTCTGCGTGCTCGGCGACGGCGCTGCGTTCTTTGTTGAGTTTACGGACGTCGTTGACGTGTTGCCTAATCCGTTCGGGGAAGTTCTTGGTCTCGCCGATGTATGACGAGGGGCAGTCGGCACACGGTATTTTGTAAACGACGCCGGGCGCCCTGTCTTTTGTTGGTCGGTCTTTCGGGCGGGGAAGGAAGCGGCCCAGCGTGCATGAAGGCACGTGCGCGATGTGCACGCCTTCTTTCCTAAAAATCCGAGCCAACGCCTCGCTGGCTCCCTGGACGTATGGGACCGACACGCGTTTTGGAGAGCTGTTCGTCAATGCTGGCTGGGAGTCGCGTAACCTCTTTTTCTCTTCGCGGCGGGCGACGGATCGAATGAAATTTCTGGGATAACCGTTTTTTCTGAGGTCCGCAATTACGCGGGCCTCTTCTTTCCGGCGTTCCGTGTCAGTGGAACATATCTTTTGGCTCTCTGAAGTAATGTGGACACAACGGAGGCCTTGTGGGTGGAGGGATGGGACGAATCGTATTGAAGGTACCGGCCGGTGTGCGTCGGCTTCCTGTAAACGGAGAACTCCAAGTCACTGCCCCTTCTTGCCACCTGGACGTCGAGAAAGGGGAGGGTGCGGTCGCGTTCACACTCGACCGTGAACTGTATGGCTGGGTGAACGGAATTTAGGTGCAGTCTGAAGTTTTCAATTTCAGATGTCTTCACGACACAAAAGCAATCGTCCACGTAGCGAAGAAAGAGCTTGGGTCGCGGCGAGAAGGAGCCGAGTGCTTCCCTTTCTATATGTTCCATGGTCAGGTTTGCCATTGTGACGGAGATGGAGGCTCCCATTGCGGTTCCACTGTTTTGCCTGAAGATTGTTCCTTTGTAGGAAAAATACGTGCTGGACAGGCAGAATTCCAGTAGGCGGCAGAGTTCGTCAACAGTGAGTCGGGTCCTTTGACTCAAGCCATCGTCACCCTCAAGAGCAGCACGGGCACAGGATACAGATAAGGGTACCGGCACATTGGTGAACAAAGATACGACGTCGAACGAGACCAGGCTCTCGTCTTCGTCGATGCTCACCTCTGATGCTAGCTGCACGAAATGGCTGGAGTCGCGGACATGAGTTGGGGTATTCCGGGTGAGAGGGGCGATGATTCGGTGCAGGAAGCTTGAAAGGGCTCGGCATGGAGAGGAAGTGAAGTCGACGATCGGTCGGAGGGGGGCGCCAGGCTTGTGAATTTTGGGTAGTCCGTAGAAACCCGGGCGGAGCCGTTGCGGCAGATTAGACTTAGGTAGAGTGCTTTTAATTGTGGGTGGTGCTTGAAAATTTCGGAGAGTAGCTTGTTTAGCTGAGTCTGAGTTTGCTTCGTCGGATCCTTTTTTAGCTGCGTATATGCGTCACCCTCTAAAAGGGCCGAAATCTTCCGGTCATAGTCCCGGCTGTCCAACACCACCGTTGAGTTGCCCTTGTCAGCGGGGAGGATGACAATGCTCTGATCTTGTCGGAGTTCCCGAAGGGCTTTGCTCTCTTCTGCGGTCAAGTTCTTTTTCCCTTGTGACGGCAATTTCGAAAGGATTCCAATTGATTTTAGTCTAATTTCTTCTCTGGCGCTTGGCCTCACACTCTGGACGGCTTCCTCTACAGCCGCGACGACTTTCGATAAACGGGGCGTCGTTGACACGTTATACCCGTGTCCCTTTGCCAGAACAGAAGTTTTCCCGATTAGTGAGTGGGCGGGATGACAAATTGGTGACAAACCTGGGATTTGGGTTGCCTTGGGGCGAACCCCGGTCCAGCAGGTGAGAAAGTTCCTATCCTGCGCGGTCCGATGCCTGTCTGCAGACGACGCCGCCACGGAGTCCGCGAATGCGTCGATCGGAGGCATCAATCCAGGGATGCGGTGCTGAAGTTTACGCTTGGCGAAGAACAGGTCTAATTCCTTTTTCCGTAGAGAGGCGTTGATTTCGTGCAGGCGGGCGTTGACCAGCCGTTGTTCTGCTCTCATGACGATTTCCATACCTTCGGGGGTCGAGACAGGGCGTTTCAGGCGTAGGCTTTGAGGGACGACTTTCCTATCTTTGCAGGTGCGATTGAAGTCCAGATGAGTTTTGAAGACTGATATTCCCTCCTTGATGCGTATGTAGCGCTTGACTAGCTGCATGGTATCGCGGCCGAAGTCCTGGCTGATTGAATTGAAGGTAAACATTAGACAGAAGTCTGTCTGGTTGGGTAAGTAAACTGAGATAACTGATATTTATTCTCCAACCAAAGTTACGAAGACACGTAAAAACCCGACGTTTCGGAACCAGCTCGGTTCCTTCCTCAGGGGGGACTGCGGCGGCTTGGCAGCGGCCTCTTTAAGGCACTCTCGCGGCGGTTAACGACCCCACGCATTACCGAGGAGCGTAGCCCATGCGCATACACCGGGGGGAGAGTTCCGAGTGAACGGTTGATATTTTGAGTGGTCCTCTGTATATGCCACGACTCCAGTAGTAACAGAGGACCACTCAAAATATCAACCGTTCACTCGGAACTCTCCCCCCGGTGTATGCGCATGGGCTACGCTCCTCGGTAATGCGTGGGGTCGTTAACCGCCGCGAGAGTGCCTTAAAGAGGCCGCTGCCAAGCCGCCGCAGTCCCCCCTGAGGAAGGAACCGAGCTGGTTCCGAAACGTCGGGTTTTTACGTGTCTTCGTAACTTTGGTTGGAGAATAAATATCAGTTATCTCAGTTTACTTACCCAACCAGACAGACTTCTGTCTAATGTTTACCTTCGAAGGGAACTTTCCGTCCCAAGGCCACCTACGCATGCGCGCGCACAACATGCGAGCGAGGAGCGAGGGGCGCGTGCATGCGGCGGCAGACGTCGTCTGCTCAGGGGCCACTACTAGCAGTTCGTTCAAGCGCTGTACGGCCTATAATTCTGGCAGTATCGATTAGGAACTGCAGCTCAAATATCTGTCATATATACCGATTGATGTTACAGACAGAAATCTTAAAAATTTTACAATGTACGAGGCGCTATCACGATTTTTATGCGTCGAGTCCATAGAAGAGCATGTAAAAGATGACAACAGGCCGAAAGCGTCATCTGTCGTGCTTCGGCGTAACCGCATTCCGCCGTGACGCTATCGCGCCGCCCTCGCGCGCTTCCGCGGCAGAGAGATTCTCCTCCTCAAATACTTCTTTCTCCGTGGTAAGAGGTTTAAGAGATACTGAATCGGGGCTACTGTAACAAAAGTGTCTTTATGATTGCTCGTTTTCACGCTAAGGAAACTCAGACTTTGCAGGTGAAGCGGTCTCTCATTTTATGGCAATCTGCAAAACATCCGATATTGCGGATTTAAATTAACGCACTTGAATCGATACAGCCGCACCATGTTTACTTTGAAGCAGGCCCGTAGCCAGGAATTTTTTTCCGGTGGGGGGGGGGGGGGGGGGGGGGAGGAAAACACCTATTTTCGTTATTTATTTTGAGTAAAAACACCTACTTCACCAAAATTTCACCCCCCCCCCTCCCCCCAACCCTGGCTACGGGCCTGATATGAAGCATTTACCCTCCTAGGAAACAGCATGCGCAATACGGATTTTCATATAAGTCATGAATGGAGACACGTACGCTGTCATGCTATCGCTACAAAACTGCACGCGACGTTTCAATCAAGGTTTCTGGCTCTTGAGCCTCTCGCTTCGATTCAAGACTTCAAACGTTCGGTATGTCGCGAAATCGCTACAAGAGGTTATCGATGACGTTAACTGGCGGAGTAAGCTTAGTAGTGCTGCAGAAATATCGATGGTACTATCGATACCATCGATAGTTCAGTCACTATCGAACTATCGATGACAAAAAAAAAGCCTATCGATATAATAAGTTTGATAGTATACCGATATGATAAAATTCACCACGCGAACTCATTGCATCATAAACTTGGTTCCCCGTGTGTGTGGAACAGGAAGAGAAGGCGGAATGGCAAGAAAATTTTCATGCTTGCGCTCCTTCACCAGAATTCTTGGCTGACACATGACAATTAAGTTGATTAATTAAGGTGTACAGGAAGCGAGATCGTTACATTTGACGGTACTGTGCGGCTTCAAATTTATATTGCATTTTGTGATTTCAAAATAAACATATCAAGAACTAGGTTTGTTCGTTGTAAGGTGTAAGTGGTTACTTTTGAATGTGAATTTATTCATGTACATAATGCTGCATTTTAACTGCAGAGCTAATTTTTATTTCGCCAAATTATTGCTCATGAATTAAATAAACTGAGTATTGCTGATAGCGGGCTATCGCAAATGCTTTTTGGCAATGTCGCCGGCCAGCAACGGCATAATTATTCCCAGCACTATTGATTAAGCGTACCTGAGCATCTTTACAACTTTGAGGGTATTGGCGTTGGCGTGGCAAGAGGGCTTGGGAACTTGGGGGGGGGGGGGGGGGGGGTCGGATTTTTCCATTTTGCCTGTGTAAATACATATACAAGCACACTTACAAATGCACGTACGAGCGTACGTAGGGTATGGTTAAGCACCCGCCCCCCTCACTCTCCCCTCCTGAAAAGGTTTCTCGATACGCTGAATAACAGATGGGTGGGCAAGAAAGGAATTTTGAGGGCTCGTTTCTTTGTTTGATACAAAGTTAATCAAATCAATGGATAATGAAGCCAAGAAAGCTACAGGGGACGTTAATTGTACTGTGTTAAGTGTATTGTAGTAGTTATGATATCTATATCATAACTACTGCAGGCCCGTAGCCAGGAATTTTTTTCGGGTGGGGGGGGGGGGGCACTTGCTGAAAACCTTGACTATTTGAGAAAAACGCCTATTTTCATTATTTATTTTTGGTAAAACACCATGTATCATAAAAATTACATGGGGGGGGGGGGGGGGCTCCCCTTGGCTACGTGCTTGAACTACTGCGATACACTTAAAACAGTACAGTTATCGTCCGCTAAACGTTCCTTGACTTCATTATCTGTTCGATTTCATTATGGGTGGGCAAGTTGATTTGGGTTCATAGTGATTTAAAAGGCAGCGCTAGAACGAATACCAAAGGACAAGAAGAAAGGACATGCCTTCGCAGAAGGGATTATAGCATCAGCCAGGGAGCCAGGCGCTGGCCTTCATTATAAAGGTGCATATGAAGGACACGCTTGGGAACGTCTATGCATTCTGCGAACGTCTCATTTTCTTGGTAACCCTAGTGGCCGATGCCGGCGATACTGAGGCGGCAAGTGAGAGCTACGTCGTTGACGTAGCTCCGAGTTGCCAGTCGTTCTTACCAAAAACAGGAAGTCTGCTGACGCTTCGGGAGGATGTGTTCCGGTCTCGGAAGTGGACAGCGGCGGTTGTGATCGACGACTGTCAGGAGAGCGTTATTTATGCAAAACTGACTCTCGCTCGAGGTCCTTGAACCGTAACCATGTCCCTTACTTCAAACCAGGAAGACAGGGTTCCGTTTATGTTTTTGCGAAATTTTCGCACCGTGTTCTGCTCTGCACATGCGGAAGTTTTTTGCCGTTCACTCAACGTACTGCTTCCGTCGCGACTATGCGTGGTAACCAGCGCTACCACCTGGATAACCGCGAAGGTTCTGTGAACCAAACATGGGGTTTACGACCTCTCTGATAAGGTTGCAGCTATAAATGAACGTGTAGTTAACGCCACTCGTGTTTATCTCGGAGTTGGCCACGTCTGACAACATTGCACTCAGTGTGTTTTGTTTGTTTTTTTAAATATGAGAGGCCAGATGTGGGTTACACCTGTACATCGCCAGTTTCAAAGGGAGAGGCCACAGACATCATCATCACCATCATCATCTCCATGTAGGAAGGTGCTCTGTTACGGGCATTAGCGACCATGCCTGTTTGCTAGAAAATCTACTGCAAGTAATAAATACCACAGTTTATTAAGCAACAGTTCGGGTCAGCATAGCAGTTGTATTGCAAAATAAAACAGTAATGAGAACTAACAGACGTTAAAGCCAAGGAAAGCATAGGGGATGTTACATGAAATAATTATGATGTAAATGTGATGAAAGTAAAGTGGTCGAAAAGATAACTTGCCGCCGGCAGGGACCGAACCTGCAACCTTCGAATAACGCGTCCGATGCTCTACCAATTGATCTACGGCGGCGGTCATCCTCTCGTCTACTTTATTCGGTATATGTATTCATTAAAACCTCGGACTGGTAGTCAGCGCCGCTCGTAGCCATGACGGCGAGTATGGAACTCTTTTTTTGCCTGCTGGCGTCACGAAGCACGTGATATTTTTGCGAGCTGGCAGCTGACCAATAATCCCTCGCATACTACCGGAAGGCATGAAGTCTGCCAGAACGAGGCCCTCAAATTGAATTAACGAAGGAAGAAGAATTTTAGGGGCTGGTTTTTCTTTGTTAGACACAATATTAATGAGAACTAACCGACTTCACTTATTCTTTTCTTGGCTTTATTAACCAAGGAAAGAATAAGTGATGTTATTTGGAGTAATTATGGTGTAATTTGAAGAAAGTAAAGTCGACGAAAAGATAACTTGCCGCCGGCAGGGACCGAACCTGCAACCTTCGAACAACGGCGTCCGATGCTCTACCAATCGAGCTACGGCGGAAGTCATCCTCTCGTCCACTTTATTCGGTATAGATGTTCATTTAAAGCTCGGAGTGTAGAGGTTTATCTGGTAGAGCATCGGACGCGCGTTATTCGAAGGTTGTAGGTTCGGTCCCTGCCGGCGGCAAGTTATCTTTTCGCCCACTTTACTTTCTTCACATTTACATCATAATAACATTAAATTACTTCAAAAGCGAGAAGCTTCTTCGCCGATACTCCGGCCCTTACAAGGTACTTCGACGTCTCGGCGCACTGGACTACGAAGTCGTTCCTGACGGCATTACAAGCTCTCAGCGGCGCAACGCACGACCTGAAGTGGCCCATGTCGTGCGCCTTTTAGAGCCGTTCTATGCGCGTTAAGGAACATGAGGACTAGTTTTTGCTTGCTTTGTTATTGTTCTATCGTATTGCATGCAATTTTCCAATTCCATGTTCTGTTTCAAGCATCAGGGCGATGGTTTAAGCATCAGGACTTTACTTTCTACGCGTCTTTATCAGAATTACTACAATACACTTAAAACAGTAAAATTAACGTCCCCTATACATTCTTTGGCTTCGTTTGCTGCTGGCTTTCATTAACATCGTGTCAAACAAACAAACCAGCGCTCAAAATTCTCTTCCTTCATAAATTTAGGTACGCGTCAAAGAACCTCAGGTGGTCAATATTACACTTGAACAAGTATCGCGAAAGGCAAGGACACAAGAAAGAACAGGAACAGGTATTCCTGTTCCTTCTTGTGTTGTTCAAGTATGAATTCCTACAGTCACGCAAATTTCAGTTCTTGTGAGGTCAATATAATTCGGAGTTCCCAACTACTGCGTCCCTCAATCATATACGTCGTGATTACGGCACGCAGAACCCCAGAAATTAGCCGAAATCATTATGTAGGAGTTGGCAACATGTGGCCGTCATTTATAATGTCATCCTTTCAATAAGTCAACCTGCAAGTTTGCATATCCGCTATAAGTATCCGACATTAGGCACTGGCCAGGGGCGTAGCCACAAAATTATTTCGGGGGGGGGGGGTTGAACCATGCATTACGTGTGTTGGTGCTTGCGTTTGTCTGTATGCATCTATATATACACGTGCGAAATTAAAAAAAAAAAAACGCCAGGCCTGCGCTGAACACGCAGCACTGTCACATCGAAAGCTGGAAGAGCGACCTTTTTGTTGTAAACTCTCTTGGTGCGGCTATACAATACACTTGCAAGCTACCCACTGCGCCATAAATTATCATAATTTCAGTGAAGTAGCACCCACTATGCCATTGTTTGTTATTCTGCGGAGAAGCGAGGTACCCGCTAAGGCACCATGTGCACCATGTGCACTTCGTTGATGCTCTGGCTGATGATGATCAGGAATTGTGGCTGAACACTCTGTAATGGGTTGGAAGCTTTAAACGACCCACACATTAAGCAATTCGCACTGTGTGACACCTGCCATGGTTGTTATTAATTTCACTCTTCTATCACGCTATATGACATATGTTAACTTGATTCGTTGCCCAACATGACGCCTGCAGTATATAGGGTCTTTTTCCGAAGGAGTTACAAGTACCACCGTGGCTCTGTGGTAGAATACACGCCTGCTGCGCGGATTCAAATCTCGTCCGGTCCTGGATACTTTTTGCTCATTTCGCCGGCGGCGGCGGACAACTACGCCACCAAAATCGGCTGTTGATGTGATCTCGTAACAGCTTTCGCTTAAAAAAATCAGGGGGTGGTGGTTGGCCACACAGCGATATGTCTTAAATGTTTCGGACATCCGACGTGGCAGGAAATCTGTGACCATGTGCAGTTGTACCGGCCTTTACTGTGTGCGCTTATGCGCTGGTTCGGCAGTCCCACGAGGTCATTGACCGTTTAACCGAGCTACTCAAAACGTCAACACTTGCGCGAGTCGTTTTATGTAAACTATTTTGTGTGAACTAATGCAGTGTAAAGCACAATAACAAGCGAAACGAGAAATATATAGACATCGTAAAACACCCGTCAGGTTGACGACCTGTGGTTTCAGGATTCACAAGCAGCTGACGTCGCTGCATAAGTGCATGGCATGAAAACGGGTGCGCATATGCTGACAGCTTCAGTCCATCGCGTAAACATCCGCTGCGTAGTTGCGTGTAGTGTACCACCTTTGAGAGAGCACGTGTAAATAGGAAAGGGAAAAACAGGATATGAATGGATATGCACGCTAACAAAAAAAAAAAAGTCATTTGAATCATTTTTGCGAGTTCTGACTTGCCACGTATACGACTCTTTACAGAGACACGAGAGCTCTCTGTGGAGATCAATGCACTCTCTTCGGAGAGAGTCAAAAGAGAGTTTGCGTGTCTCTTTAAAGAGAGTCATACACGTGGCAAGCCAGTACTCACGGAAGAGAGTAACACGTACTCTTTGTTTTCTTAGCAAAACTGCAATTGGACCTAGTTGGAACAAACCCATCCTTCACTTACTCGCGCAAAACACACAGGGACAAGAAGAGACTTACGAGGACAGGGCGCGATCTAACAACTGATTTATTTTTCGGAACACACACATATTTAACCGCCCACTGTTCTGCTCGATCAGGTTAAAAAAATAATATATGACAAGCGCACACAGCATCACATGATCACACGCCTTAATTAATGTTCTGATATCAGCAACAACTCTTTTGCAGCAGAGCAACCGAGGGGTGGCCAACACACTTATCTTTGTGCTTTTCGATGTGATAGGCCTCCGCTACCTCGCTACAAGTTTTGTTTCGATGCCTGTATTCAATAGCGGTGCTTTCGAAACAAGGTGGGCATGCACATTGGCTACAATGCAGTGCTAAACGTGTGCTAGGGCGGCCTCTCAGACTGGACATGTGTTCTCTTAGTCTAGTGTTAATACACTTACCAGTCTGCCCTAAGTACACATGACCATATTACAACGGAATGTTGTATACTATACATTGATGGCACAGTCAACAAACTGGTGCTTGTGTTTAATACTACAAACTTCTTGTGCCCTGCTCCGTCTTTCGCATTTCTGATTAACCAAAGCACATACACCTCCGATCTTGTTCTTGGCCGAGAACACCACCTTAACATCGTACTTTCCTGCTACCTTTTTAATTCTATGAGACAGCTCGTGCACATACGGAATCACTACTACGTGGGAGCTAGAAACAGTTTGCCTTCCTTTTTCCAACGGCGGCTCTTTTTCCCGTTTTAGCTTTCTTAAGAGTCTGCAGCCATTAGCTTGCAACACCTGATCGAGCAGAACAGTGGGCTGTTAAATATGTGCGTATTCCGAAAAATAAATCAGTTGTTAGATCGCGCCTGTCCTCGTAAGTCTCTTGTTGTCTCTGTGTGTTTTGCGCGAGGAAATGAAGGACGACGCTGTTTCTTTAGATTGTACTTGCAGTGTACTATACAGTAGGAAGGAAACCAGCCTCATCCGAGCTATGGGCGTCTGTACCAAACGAGCCAATGGAATATATTCTAAATGAATTAATTGTCGGGCTAGTTGGTCGTGCATAACTGGATGAGACATACTAGCGCAAGTAATAAAACGACGAACACAAGAAAGGAGACGAAGATAATTGCGCTTGTCTTCATATTCTTTCTTGTGTTCGCCGTTTTATTTGTGCTAATATGTCTGAGCCAGTTATAGCCTTAGGAAGATTAGGAAGATTCAGAAGCCTTAGGAAGTTTCAGCCTTCAGAGGTAATGGTAAGTTACACATAAAGGCGGGCATTCGCGTTCACCGAATCGACTATATACTATAATAATGGACTAGAACAGAGGCAAATCACAGTCCACCTAAACGTTATATCACACCACAAGAGATACAAAACCACCTATGGAATCATTATTTATTAGTCATGTACCTTCTTACACAAAAACACGCGCACTGAACCTTCAGAGGCTCTGGTAAGTTTCGCATAAAGGCGGGTATTCGCGTTCATAGACACAACTACATAACAATAAACTCGAACATATTCACAAATTAAGTGTTCACAGAAACGATATATCTCACCACAAGAGATATAAAACCACCTATAGAATCATTATTTATTTGCCGTGTCTCTTTCTCCGCAAAAAACGCACGCATTCAATCTTAATGCGCTTGATAAGTTGCGCATAAATACGGGTATTTGCGTTCATAGGATCGACCATATAAAAATGAACTAGAGCGGAGTCAGAAATTAGAGTCAACTGTAACAACATATCTCACCACAAGAGATACGAAACCCCCTATAGAATCGCTATATATCAGTCATATCTCTTTTTACACAGAAAGGCACGCTGTCGGCGTCGAATCCTTCGGGTGACAGCCAAACGCTTCAGCGAACCGCGACCCGTTCATAGCGAGGTTGCAGAGGATTCGTCCGCGTGGTTCTTCGCAGAAACGGCTGCAGTAGCTCACGTAGAAGGTCTGTGCACCGGTCAACTTCTCCAGCAACTTGAGTCGCGGTGGCCAGTTGCCCGGGTCCGACGACGAGCTCTTTAACATGGCTTCCAGAGCGACATCGAGAGCGTACAGGTCACCCAGCAACCGGCGCTCCCTTGTTGATGCGGCGACGTCCAGCCTGAGCGCATGAAAAAAGACTATCGTCTTTAAAAGCCTTTTAAAGGGGTACTGACATCATTTTTCGGTCATTATCGGTGTTATGTGAGTTGATCCTTATGCGTTCACATAGCAGCTGGCGAAATTTTAGCCATTTGGTCGAGCACATCATTTATAATTGGCTATTTTTACAGCGAAAGCTGTTATGAGATCATTTCACCGGCCGTTTTTGGCGCCGTAGTTGTCCGCCGCCGCCGCCGCCGCCGCCGCCGGTGTCCGTAACCAGTATCGCTCGAAATAAGAAAAAAAACGAAATAAGAAAAAAACTCCAGGATGGAACGAGGTTCGAACCTGGGCCCTCTGCGTGGGAGTCCAGTATTCAACCTCTGAGCCATGCCGGTGCTTGAAACTGCTTTGCAAAAAGGTCCTATACAGGCTTCATGTCGGAAAGGAACCACATTAGCATATGCAATATAGCGCGGTAGAAGAGTAAAATAAGCGCCAAGCGTCGCACAACGCGAATTCTGTAACCAGGCGTCACACAATGCGAATTGCGCAACGAGTAGGTTGTTGAATGCTTCCAACCCATTACAAAGGACTCTGCCATAATTCTTCATCGTCATCAGCCACAGCATCAACAAAGTGCGCATAATGCCTTACATGCGTATAGCAGGTACCAACGCTCTCCGTAGAATGACGAAAAATGGCACAGCGCCTGCTGCCCTACTTCTCAAAAATTACAATGATTTATAGCGTAGTGGGTTCCTCACAAGCGCACTTGTATTGGTTGCCAAGGAAGCCCATAAGCGCATGATCCACTTCCTCGGGGTCTCAGTAAAGTTCTTCGCCCCCCCCCCCCCGTCTCTCTCCCACGTCAACGTATGTTATACAGCATGACGGGAGAGGGAAATAGTGACCGGGCGTCACCCAATGCAAATTACATAACTGGTGGGCGGTTTAAAGATTCCAACCCATTACAAAGGGCTGAGCCATAATTCTTCATCGTCATCAGTCGTCGCGTCAACAAAGTGCACATGATGCCTTACTGACGTGTAGCTGGTGCCTCGCTTCTCCGCAGAATGACGAATAATGGCTTAGTAGGTGCTTCCCAACTTCCCCAAAATTGTGATTTATGGCGTACTGGGTACCTTTCTAGTGTACTTGTTTTGTAGCCCCAAGAGAGCTTAACGGGCTCTAGAAACGCTGCTCTTCCAGCTTTCGCTGTGACTGTGCTGCGGTTTCAGCGCAGGCCTGGCGTTTTTATCCCTCTCCTACATGCATTGTGATCTGCAACCATTATGCATGCAGATCATGCATTGTGATCTATAAGTGCGTTAAATTCGCATAATTTGTTGCTAAGGTTCTGAAGACCAAATTTAACGCAAGCGGGAATGTTGGAATAAATTATAGTGTATTTTACAGCAATTAACTGCAATTACAACATAAATATTATCTAAATATTATACTGTCAGTCATGTTATATTTCCTCATAAACCGAATTCAACGACCAGCTCAATTTGCATGCGGTAATTATCTTCTGACGGCGAGCATTTCTAATAAGGCAAAAAAATATATTTTGAAATTCCTGCGGAAACGCGCCACGGCCGACGACTGGTTAAACGGCACTGCCTTAAAGAGACTGTCTACCGCTCGGAAAAATTTTTCTGGTTGTGGTGAAAATGACAAGATCGTTCGTCACATCGGCGGCAACGAGAATGCTTTTACCCCTTAAAAAAGGAATTATATTTTTTATTTGATGTTGAAAATCGCGAAAGAATGACCGCTAGCGTCACCCAACGGCGACGTAGTTCAATCTACTAGTAGGACAAGAAATCCTCGCAGTCGCAGGTAGACTCATTTTGCTTAAAAACAAACATGTGTAACTTGAAATTGTATTTACGCACTTAATTGAGGCAGCTTTCGGTTGCGTCAGAGAGTAAATTCTTGCTTCTTTTTTTTTTTCTCACGCATCCAGAAAGGCGCCTGGTGGCGCTGCTTGCGGCGCCCTCTTTACAGTGAGTACAGTGAGCTGTTAGATCTAATGACGAAAGAGATAGGAAGGGAGAAGAAAACTATTCGCTGGAAAGGAAAGAGGAAGCCAAAAAGTTGGTGGAGCAAGGAAATCCGGGAAGCGATCGAGAAGCGGCGTGAAGCATCACGGAATCATAGAAGGGCAAAAAAGGACAAGCGACCGCAGGACGAAGTCAACGAAATATGGGAAATATATCTAGAGAAAAAATCCATTGTACAGAAATTAGTCGATGCAAAAATTAAAGGTGAAAGTGAACGCTGGGTGACAGAGATTCACGAAAAAAAGGAGGCCGCATGGAGCCACATAAAGGCGCTAGGTAGGAAGTCTGTCACAACGCAACAAGATATTGTAGATGAAGGAGGAAATCATTTGGAAGGGTACGAAGCGCTAGGTTACATCCGAAAGGTAACAGCCGATTCGTTTAAAAAGAGCGTCCAGGAGATTTCTTCGGTGAGTAAAAGTGTGGCGGAGAGAGCAACCGAGGAAGAGATAGTACTGGAGAATTTCAACTGGAAAAAGGCCTAAGGAAAAATTCCAAAGCGCACTGCCGCGGGTTTAGATAGGATTCCCGTTGGCCTCATTAACGAACTAGGAAATAGCACTAAAGAAGCACTGCTGAAACCCGTGGAAAAATGCTTAAAGAACAGGCAGATACCGGATAGTTGGCGAAAAAGTAGAATTAACTTAATCTATAAAGGCAAGGGAGAAAAGGATAGCATTCGCTCGTATAGACCACTAACCATTACATCGGTACTATACAGGTTGGCGATGCAAGCAGTAAAAATGAAAATAGAAAAGTGGGCAGAACACAAAGATATTTTGGGAGAACTCCAGAATGGATTTCGAGTCGACAGGCGGTTAGACGATAACCTGTTTGTTCTCACTCAGTGTATAGAAATATCTAAAATAGAAAATAGGCCCTTGTACACCCTCGTGAAAAAGTTTTTACTTCCAGCTGGATTATGGAACCGGAAATTTTGCCCAGCTGGACCTTTTTCTAGCTGGGAAAGGAGCGGGTAAAAAATCCAGCTGGATTACATTTCCAGTTCCATAATCTAGCTGGAAATAGGAAAGGCTGCAGCTGGGAAATAATCTAGCTGGAAAATTTTCCAGGTTCCATAACCCAGCTGGGAATGGAAATATTTCCAGTTGGTAATGGAAATATTTCCAGCAAATATTGCCCAGCAGGAAATGGCAAAATTTCCAGTTGCAATTCTTCATTCCCAGCTGGAAATGGAAGAATTTCCAGATTTCACCTCGCTGCTATCGCATGCATGTTAGCATGGTTCCTACAGGACCTGTTCGTCCAGTGAACTGCACACAGTCAAAGAACATGGTGGTGAAATTTAACAACATTTATTTAAACGCTTGTAGCAAGTGTAACATATCTCGAGATGTGGAATGAGTCCTTGTACACCAGCTGAAAAGAATATTTATACATAGTGAGGGAACATCAAAACCACAATGACCCATAAAACGCAATTCTAGCAAAAGTACAGTTTTACCAAATCACATGAACAGCATCAATACCGCTTTCAAAAACAGTACCACAACACACAATCAACGCAGTGTAAAAAGCAAAGGTGAACAAGATCTGATGAGCACTGCGGTTTATACTGTAGGTGCTATGTATCGATTATTTATATCGACCTCCAACTACTCCGAATAGACGTCCAATGAATTCACTCGAACATATGTAATTATTGGCGTTTGTTGCATAGACGCATGCGCACCATTAGGTACAAGCATTGCACGGCACAGGGCCATTGGAGACAAAGGCTGCTTACGCAAACCGGCCAGTAGTGTACTTCGCGCATATATAAACATTACACACAGCCAGGTAACATGACACCGTGATAACGAAGCCAACAAACATTCGGGACAAATGTTCACTTACACTTGAAATATATAAGTGCAACTTACCTCCAAATGGAACAATCAGAGCTGAGAAAATCGCTGTCCCTTGATCAACGCTGGTGTATCCAAGACATCGCACACAGTACGGCAATAAAAACCGCTCGAACGTGCTGGTCATCACTCGTAACACTTTCCAGAGATAAACCTTACCAAAAATAACTATTCCATGTAACTGTCACACAGATATTCATCAAGTAAACACCCTAGACTAGCGAACACCGAGCACACACACGTACAGATATCACCACGACTGGCCGCCATGTCGGTCGGGTGCGCTACTGGATGGATGGATGCTATGAGCGTCCCCTTTATAACGGGGCGGTGACAAGTGTGCCACCAGGCTCGACGAAAAAAAAAAAAAAACCCTTTACTCTTCTTTTTCTTAGTGTTGGCCTAGTGTATTTACTTCAATTGAAACTATCTTACTCCGGGAAAAAAAAACAACTTAAGTTTTCAGCTCCGTTCTCTGCCCTTTACGGCAGAATGTCCTTATTTTATTTTCCAATATTCATTTTTGTCCTTTCTCTCTAATTTTCTGCCACCAATACTCTAACCGTCTCTTACTTATTTCAATCGCGGGTGTGTTCAGCTTTCCATTGTCTCTAAAACCCAAGGCGTCATGTAGGCTCGTGCCCAAACGTACACCTGGGTGGGTGTCTCCACATTCAATCAGAACATGCTCAGCCGTTTCCTTATCTTCCCCGCAGCACGTGCATTCTTCTTCTTCTTTACTGAATCTCGCTTTATAACTACTCGTTCTAAGGCAACCCGATCTCGCTTCAAACAGTAAAGCGCTTCCCCTTGAATTATCGTAAAATGCCTCCCAACTTATTTCATTTTTGCCCTTTCGGTAGTTACTCAAAGCCGGTTTTGTCTCCATAGCTGCCGTCCAGTAAATCCTCTCCGCCTCTCTGACTTTTCGCTTAACGCTGTTTGTTGACATAATGCTTACACTACAAGCCGTATATTTACTAGTGAGCCTCCTATACTCGCCGACAACTTTTCTTGGCATTGAAGCGAAGGCTACAGAGCCACAATGCACGTATCATACCGCTAATGAATGTAGTCCCACAATTGCGTCCGTATTTTCTGCGTGAGATATATAAAATGCTCCTTCATTTTCTACATGTAGCTTTTTGTGACGGAACGCAGCGCACACGAGCGAGATATCTGCATTTCTTTTACTTTAAACGTTGTCACTTTGCGTTTTTGCGTGCGTGAAAAAGTCGCGCCTTTTACCCGTACCTTAGACGCTAAGCATCGTTTGCGCCAAAGTGAAACGCTAGCCATCACACTCCACGGCGTTACGAGACGCGCGCCAAACCGGACTACTTCGCGTAGCAGTACACAGTGCTGGGCAGTATCGAAGATACATGTATCTTAGATACTATCTTAGATACTCTTTGGGTATCTTGTATCTGTATCGCGATACGTCTCGAAAGACAAGTATCTGTATCTGTATTTTCGATACATTCGATAATGTATCGTGTATCTTAAGATACAAGATACTTCTATCGCAACACAGCCGTGTGAAACAATAATCTCGGGCCAAGCTCCGCTTCTGAAGCTGGTACTGGTGCCACTAAGCCATCTGAATAAGTCTAAGGGCAGTGACGCAATTTTATTTTCCCGCCAGAGTCCTCCAGTGAGGGCATGAGATAAGGAGGACAAGCGCGCGGACGTCTACGCCCAGCCCACGCACCTTTTATTTTCTCGATTTCTTTTCTTTTTAGTTGCACCAATGCCGCGACACTTGCTCTTAGCCACTGTCCTGCGCCGCGTACACCACTGCGTGCAGCGTCTATCGCGCAAATTCTGATGTTGCTACACTGTCGTTATTGAAGATTCTCTTGCCTCTTGTTCCGTAACGAAATGTGATGCGTGCAAGACTGGGGTTGCTTTGTGTCTCGTGAATTTTACATATCAGCGATTTGAAGGATCTCGTGGATGTAAGTTTGACTTGCGTGCAATGAATTAACTTATATGCAAAAAAGATTCTAACAACTTTAGCACTACTGGTACTGATGCTAGATCTAATAGAGCAGGCGTTTTACCTAACAGAAAATATCTTGGCGTACCGTATTTTCCCTTCCTGCTACATTTATTCAAACAATTTATGAAATCTTAACTTGATTATTAGCACAAGTGCTTTCTTAGCTACCATTTTGCATCGCATACATTACCTAGGTCTCTGTACTGTTTTTCCGGTCTGGTCACTGCAGTATGTCTTTTGTAACGCGCTCCCAAAATAAGATCTCTGCTTTTATTCTTCTACCTGTCTGCTTTATTTCTACTACTGTTTACACATTTACACGTTGCCAAGGCGATTTTGAAAACAAATATATAATTATCTGGGCGTCCCTTGAGTTACAGTACAAAACATTCCACTTACCGCTTAGGAAAATAGCGAAATTAATTGAGCTTGCATTATAATAGTGGGAATCATTAGGAGCCATCTTAAAGATGTTAGGAAGGGAATTCAAGAAAAATTCTTTTACTGAATCCTCCGTTTTAATCATGGGCATCCCAATGAGCCGTTTCAGGCAATTTTCCATAGGCACTGAACAGGTAAACTGACGATACTTCATGCTCATAGCTATTAAGGGCGCCATCTGCATTGTGTTTCTGTACTCATTCAATGTGAATGTTTGATACAGAACCACCTCTCTATTTTACTTATTTGTTTTCCTCTTTTAGGCCTTCCTAAATATTTTTTGTATTACTAATCGCCACCTAATAGGAGCTATAAGCGGCAATAGCGCGAATAGCGGTGGTGTCCTGCGACGCTTTGTGCAACTATACAATACGTCTGAGACGTTTCTCGGTTGCACATGTTCTCTCGTAGACGAAAAATTGCTAAAAGATTGCACGTTAATGAGTATATCAACAAAGAATCCTTTACGCCAGCAGATAAGTAGAATATGAAAATTCATTGCAGTTTTACGTCATCTACACCAGGGGTCTCAAACTCAGCTTATAACCAGCGGGCCGCAGTCGCGAAATTTAGTTCCAAGAGCCGGGACAGTGAAGATGATGGGAAAGAAGTTGAACGAAATGACGTTGCCATTCGAAAGGAAGCCTTTCCCATGTCTCATATATAGGTCATTTCTGAAGGGGATTTGGAGTCAGGATTCGAGAAACATTGATACCGATGTACACAACGAGTGAATTCTGGACGCGGATTCTAAAATATAGTTTTTGTTTCACGGTTATGTTTCAGCACATGGTGACCACATGTTCCTCAGGAAAGGAATGCTTGAGACCTGTCATGTCTGTGTACCTCACGAACATACTTAATTAGAAAATAAAAACAAATGGGACGGAGACGGTCATGTGTGCTGGCCGGGCCGCTAGCGAAAGGTCTCAAACCCCTAGTATACACCATGCGTCCCCCCCCCCCCCCCCAAAAAAAAAAAAAAATGGCGCTACCAGCGTTGTTGCTGCTGTACACCTGTCCGGATATGCGGTATGGTGCAAACTGTCGTTTGCGGACAACACCGGTATTTCCACACCGTGTATTTGCGCCGTCGTGCGAAGGCTTCTTAAAGAGGTTATTGTGATTATATGGCAACCCGGTAGCTGGTCCGCAAGCTGAGCAACGACTCCCATCAATTACAAAAATGACGAGCAAGAACCGCTCTCAGCGAAGTGTATAAAGAGTTGTCTTGTGAAGAAGCTAAAACAAAGCCCAATAAATTGTTTTATAAGGAAACTAATGTACTTTGAGCAAGAAGGGCAAAACTTTTGAGATACTAACAGACATTTCATTCAAGTGAAACAAAATAGGTCACAGTTAAGAAATTTTCAAGAGCATTTTCGTGCATAGGCGTTTGCTGCTACATTATATGAATCTATAATAACAAATTTGACAATGTATCGAAGTATCTTAAGATACAATTGCCAAGTATCGTATCGGATACAATTATTGCGGCAGTATCTTGTATCTGTATCTCCAATACTTCTTGCCTGAGTATCTTGCATCGTATCGCGATACAATTTCAAAGTATCTTTGCCCAGCCCTGGCAGTACATGTGCAGACGCTCCGCCCCCGTAGCTTTCCCTTCAGTGCCAAGAATAGTTGTCGGCGAGTATAGTTCTATTTCTCCACTGTGTGTCCACGCTCTTCTTATACAAATAACGGAACACCTTCTCTGCCCATCTACTGTCCTTCATATTCCTTAACCTTTCTTCGAACCTTATTTTGCTCTGAGCCTCCCTCGCCTCAAAACCTGCCCATCCCATATCGCCCTTTACAGCCTCATTTGTCGTCTTCCGTGAGCACCCAACGCGAGGCGTCCCACACTCCTTTGATTTATGTCCATTCCCGATTGCACCTCTGCCCTCATGCACACCACTGAGTTCCCAAAACCCGGAACCATTACACCTTTCCACAGACCTCGAAGCACCTCGTACCTATTGTATCCCCACAACGCTCTATGCTTTATTATTGCAGCATTCTTCTTTCCTTTTGCTGCCGAGGCTTTTTCCTGTACCTCCATGTACCTGTCACCCTCATTTATCCATATTCCGAGGTACTTGTATTCGCTCACCCTCGGTATTTCTTGGCCCTGTATTGACACCGTCTGATCACAAGGATCATTGAATACCATGAATTCACATTTTGTTACACTAAATCCTAGTCATAGAGCCTCCCCTTCCCTTCCAAGCGCGCGTTCTCACGGCCACCGAAAGAAATAAAAGAAAGTGGAGAGAGGGGTCACCTTAGAACACGGCATATCGGTGGAAGCAAGAAGTGTTGCATCATCGGTGTGGCGTATTGTCGAGAGATGGCGCTAGTTTGTTTTTGCGCATAAAGCCCCTTTATTTGCGCAACGGAATCGCAAACTTCATTCAAAATGCATAGGATCCTATGGGGGGTTGGGAGAGGATGCAACCGCCTGAGCCGAGCGGTGGCGCCACCATACCAGCGCACGAGGCGGTATAGACGATTTTCCGAAGCGGCGCACGGGCGCTGCCATGTTTGATCACGTGATCGTAACTGGCCTTCCCCCAGCCATTTGCCCCAGCCAACGCATTGGGCCAACGAAGCGGCCGTGGCCGTACTACACAAGCTGGCTGCTGCAGGGTGTAAGCAAGTCACATGCTTGCGCAGCAAAACATAGTTCCACATGTAATCGCCTCAGAGTTGAAAACGTTGAGACATTTGCGTTTGTTTGGTACGTACCACGCCAGAACGATAAGGGATATGTTTAATCTGCGTCGTATTTATGGTGTATGTCTTTAATTGTTGTATTAGCAACCGCCAGTAGCTGGGGTTACAAGCCAACATGGCAGCACCCATGCAGACGCGACACCCCGCTTCGATCCGAACTCGCGCTTGCTACTCGCCCACTGTCCTCACAGCAATAAATAAATGGCAAAATCAGCCATCGCTTTGTGTCAGCTCACGCTGGAGAAGAAACTTCAGGTATGCTTTGTCTTTATTATTGCGATCAGCTGTGTTTATTTAGCCATGCTTGCTAAGCCTTGTCTCGGACAATATGAGAATGAATCTTGGAAATACTGAAAAATACCTACGAGTACATCGCTCTCGAAGCTTGAGGACGCGAATATAAAGCAAATAAATGCGTAGGTTTTGAACTTACGGGCCACACAGCGCAGGACGACGACGTGATAAATTCGAGGCGGAAGGAAACTACATCCACAGGTGCCGCCATGTTTACTTTTCCGGCGCTGCCGTCTGCGCCGTCTGCTCGCTTTTACTCGTGTGCGCGCAGACGCTATGGGAACGCCGAGCAGACGACGCGACGCGGATGGACACATATTGAGCAGCGCTGTCAAAGGCCACGGCAGGGGGATGGCCATGGAGACGGCCACGGTAGGGGGACGGCCACGGTGCGGTGGCGCCAGTGGCGCCATCTAGTTTGATTTAGTAAACCAGCTGCGGAAAATCGTCTATACTTTGTGGCAATGAAGGGAAAGCTGCGGGGGCGGAGCGTCTGCACATATACTGCTACGCGAAGTAGTCCGGATTGGCGCGCGTCTCGTAACGCCGTGCAGGGGCGTAGCCAGAAATTTTTTTCGGGGGGGAGGGGGGGGAAAGCTGCGGGGGCGGAGCGTCTGCACATATACTGCTACGCGAAGTAGTCCGGATTGGCGCGCGTCTCGTAACGCCGTGCAGGGGCGTAGCCAGAAATTTTTTTCGGAGGGGGGGGGGGGGGGGGTCAGCCATACTTTATGTATGTGTGCATGAATATATATATATACGCAAGCAAAACTGAAAAATTTCGGGGGGGGGGGGTTGAACCCCCCAAACCCCCTCCCTTGGCTACGCCCCTGATTCCGTGTAAAGTGATGGCTAGCGTTGCATTTCGACGCAAACGCTGCTTAGCGTCTAAGGTACGGGTAGAAGGCGCGACTTTTTCAAGCACGCAAAAACGCAAAGTGACAACGTATAAAGTAAAAGAAATACAAATATCTCGCTTGTGTGCGCTGCGTTCTGTCTCAAAAAGCTACATGTAGAAAATGAAGGAGTATTTTATATATCTCACGCAGAAAATACGGACGCAATTGTGGGACTACATTCATTAGCGGTAGGATACGTGCATTGTGGCTCTTTAGCTTTCCCTTCATTGCCACAGAAAGTTGTCCCCGAGTATAGCATTCTCTCGTTGTACGTACTCGGTGTCTTCGGCTCGCCGCCATCGCTTCTCAGTCATTTGTTCGGCTATACTGCCTTCGTCTTTAGTTGACCAGTGGTGAGTAGTGGGATTTACCCAATTTCTGTGGCACATACCTGTTTATGATGGTGGTAGTTTTCTGGTAGCTTTCGGTCATTCATTCAAGCAACAGATTAAACAAATGACACACGTCGTCTCGAATACTTCTCGCAGCGTCATGTGCTATTGTTAGCGACGTCAGAGACTCAGAACATCAATGTCTACGTAGGTGAGCGACGTAAGAGCACAGATAACTACACAGGACCACTCATTGTTGTACGTCAGCCCCTCCATCTTGGGGCGCGCGCCTGCTAGAAGCGCAACGGCGTTCAGTTTGAAATTTCACATTTTTTCGCGGCGCGTCGCGTAGCAAACCTTGGCAGACGTGATGACAACTTTCTGTGGCAGCACTAGAGTGTACTAGAATATTTAGCAGCACAGCCAAGGCTACGCAACCGAACGACGCACTTTTTTACTACGCTTCTGTATGTAGTCCGCGAACGCTAGCTTTTGTAGAATACGTAGCATAAAAGAAAACATAAAAAGAAAAGAAATAGGTATTACGTTCAAGGATGCTTGCACTGAAAGTAAGAATGATTATCTCGTAAAGGACGCGATTTTTGCTCTTTCGAGTTTTCAGGTTTTCTGGTGTCCATTTCGCGTTCGCGTTTTCCGTCCCCACTAAACAACGATAGCGTCGCTCGGCTGTAACAGGTGCACATCGAAGCTTTCAAGTGAGCATAAGCGCGTGTTCGTTAGGTGATCTGTGTTCATCGACGAGAAAGAAACGAAGACAGAGTTGAATTGTGAATTATTTTGTTGTTTTGCCCATACTATCACCGAAAAAGAAATGTGCAAGTGATACCATCATCGCAAGTGGGTCTCTCATCGCGATAGCTTCCTTGACGGTAACGACAGCGACCTGCAAGTCTTCAGCAAGAAGAGCCGGTTGAAAGCAAAACTGGGATTGGAAACAGTACGTAAAGGAAGTGGCCCATTTCACAAATACATGGTCGGTATTTCGGTCGCCTACTATTACTGATACAATCGCGCCGAAGATTGCGTCTAACCGTCGGCGTCTACGGCGGGAGGTGTTTTGCCGCTTTGCAACGAGAGCGATTTACGGTGACAAAATTACCCGTGCACATCTTTACCTCGGCAACGAACGCGTTCATGTCTATTATGCGACTGACAGCGTGATTTTCAATGTGCAAAAAAAGCATTTTTGACCACGGGAGTAAGGAGCGCGTTTCACCCGTTTGTAATTGCAAACGTGAGACGCCCGCTCCTGGCCAAGATATCTCCTGCCTTTCGATGCCTTCGCGTCCCCTTACAAAATAACGTGAGCGTCTCCAGAAAGTTATTGCGTCTCCAAATGTAGGAAAACGATGATGTCGATCCTGTGTGCACCGAAGTTCAGAAAATGGCTTGTTACCTAATTTGAGCAAGATTTCCAATTGCGCAGTTACCGCTGGGCCATACCTTTTTTTTTCTTTAAAAAGTAAAACCGACCGCTTTAATAAAGCTGATGCCTGCGTTCCTTCGCAATACAAAATATTCTTTCGCTTCCCCCCCCCCTCCCCCCAAAAAAGAAATGTAAACAATACTAAATGGTGCTCGCTTTGCACGTGGTCTTGAACCGCTAGCACATTAGCGTTATATAATTTGATTTGCAGAAGAGCTCAGCAATGATTCCAGATATTTGTGCTGTATCCTTAAGTATATCAAGTCATGTGGTAGATTTCGATTACATCTGTGAATAAACTATCTGCATAAATTCCCAAATAACATCATGAGCCATGAATACTCGTATGAAAACGCACATGTTGTATGCGCTCGCGAAACCAAAACCGAAATCACCCGCGAACGGACTACTTGGCGTAGTAACACATGTGCGGCCTAGAGCGCTGCAGTTTTGACTGAACAAGTGGCGCCGCCCGCGGCGCGGTGCGTTTCTAGTCAGTCGCGGCTGAGAGCGGGTGCGAACGGGCGGAACTATAGCAACTCGAAAGGACGAAGCTGAATCGCAGTCAAACAGGTGTGTAACTATGTATTGTGGCGTGTATCGCTGTCGCAACAGCTACAGAAACACTGTGGTTAAGCTGCCAGAAATAAAATTATATGGATTTATATGGAAGGCTCACGAGAACGAGCGATGACAGCGTCGGATAAGGGCGGTGCGACGTGCGAGATAAACAGACTCTCTTAATTTTTTAATGCTTTCCTTGCTATTACTGCGCATATTTGCTCGTTGTGGTCATAAAGTCTGCCTTTTTTTAGCCCCGATAGAGGTCTTAGGCAGCTCGTGAAGCACCGAAACCGCATATGCAGTGCCCACTTCTTGCGCAATGATGAGAGAAGCTCGAAAGCCCTGCATTCTGCCTGTGTGTTCCGACACGTTTTCCTGCGTGCTATGGGAAAGGTGACAGCGTGACCTTGCGACGAAGCGTTAAACATCCTCGTATCTAGAAGGGGACGCGGCGATGGCCAGAACCACGCGCATGACAGATCTGTGCAGGATGTGTGCTCGCACTTGTTGACAAACATATACAAGGCGGCGACGAGCTTACATACACCATCTTCAGCGTCCACCCTTGCATCTGCACCTTGCTCCCACAATGTGCAATTGGGTCTATAGATAGCTGGGAAAATGTGCAGAAATCATTGAAAAGTCCGAAGGGAACGAGCCAGCGTAAAAAAAAAAAAGTGAGAGGAACGAACGTTTTTTCTCTTGCTTAGCCCGAACACCAACTAACACACGCAGACTGATTAATAGCGAGAAGGCCTGCTGAATAGCGAGAATGGATGGAAAAGTCAAAGGTCGCTCTTCGCGTAATGGATGAGGGAAGAAAAAGCACGTGCCGAGCGTTGACGATGCTGCTGGATGGAGGCGCATCTTCGTCACAATGCCTTTAATTTAATGTAAATATTGGAAGACCTTGATAAAACTTTGACGACCTGAAGGTGGACGTCCTAGTCGACGCTCTTCACACACTTGCAACTGACTTCGAAGGGCCCCTTTGCTGACACAGTTTGCTCCCTGACGCCGCAAACATGGTTAGCGGCGTAAAGATGACTGCCGTGAAGAAGACTGCTTTTATTTTAAATAACTTTCTACGTATTCAGTTCCGCGGAATCGACACAATCACGCGCGCTGCTCGTTTCGCAATGCCATTGTTCTGCTCCCACAGAGCGGCGTTCGCAGCATGCCGCGACGATCACGCGCGCGGCCGCTACTCGCGGCGCTGACTGTCCTAGCGCGGCAGCGCCACCATACCAGCTGTATGGTGGCGCTGCGGTATGCTCAAACCTGGTGAGGGGTCCTTTGGTGTGTTCACCAACAGGGGAGAAATTTACCCTACGCGATTAGCCCCGGCCAATACGAGGCATCCCTCCCTTTTTGTCTTTTAGCGGTCTGCATACCTGCTCCTGTGCTGCCCTTCTCAGCCACGCCAAAAGAAAGAGACCCGGAAGTGTGTGGATTCGGCGGTGGGCACTCGACTCACCATGCTAGACAATAAAAGGAGAGACCGTGTTCTACGAACCGTGCATGGCTATGTTGAACCGTTGGCGCCTTTGTGCCATCATAAACAACATCTCTGGCTTTCCTGTCGGGCACATCTTTGTTTGAAATTATTTGAATTTATGTAAGAATTTATTGTGCTTATATTTGCGGTTTTGGAGGCCTGAAACGATGTTTTGCCTACCTATTTTTGGCGCCTAAAACGCGCTTTTTAGTGCCTAAAAATCCGGCCTCTAGTTATCATTATTCGATTCGTATTCGATTCAGTTACAATATTCGCTATTCGCACACCCCTAACAACAACAATAATAAAAAAAAAACAGCAGTGTGTGCTAGTGTGATATTTTGTTGTGATTGCAGGCCCACGAAGTGCACTTACTTCAAATTTCGGTGCCCGTGGAAAGGAATGCCAGCCAGTACAGTGGCCACCTGCTTGCTGAACACGGCGGGAGCGCCGACGTTCGAGGTAATGTACCACGCTACACGTATACACTTCTGTTGTGCCAACTCGCAAACTTGCACACTATCCCCATCCAAAGGGCCAGTAAACAGGCTCCGGCTTTTTTTTTTTTCTTTTGCACCCCCCAATCAAGCTCGCCATTTCGTACAGTACACCGCGGCGACCACATTTTCCGCGCAGACGCTCCGTTTCGAAAAACAATTCCCGCGCCTCTTTCCTTCGCCTGACCAATCCCCCTCGTACGCGCAGTGACGCAAACTTGCAACTTGACGTACCACTGAGCTCGTCGATTGGTGTAAACCAGGTCTCAACAAGTTAACGTCAGTTCCTGTTGCCACCCACCGCTACGAAACTGCACCTTGTTTTAACAAGGTGTGGGTTCGAGCTAGTTGGTACTCCATGATCACTACTTCTTGCGCAAAATTTTTTCTAAGACGACGGACGAAACAGACACAGACGGGCGCAAACTTCCAACTGAATTTATTATTAACATTTGCCCTAAATATATACAAATATGACTATGACAAAAGAAAACAAAAAACACCAATGCCACAGGTGTGCAGTGTGTCAGCGCGCATTAGCTACTCACTCCCCCAAAATGTAGTGACCCTTCCAAGAAAGCCATTTCCTTCTGTGTCAATTACACTGACGTCATTTTGGGGGAGTGAGTAGCTAATGCGCGCTGACACACTGCACACCTGTGGCATTGGTGTTTTTTGTTTTCTTTTGTCATAGTCATATTTGTATATATTTAGGGCAAATGTTAATAATAAATTCAGTTGGAAGTTTGCGCCCGTCTGTGTCTGTTTCGTCCGTCGTCTTAGAAAAAATTTTGCGCAAGAAGTAGTGATCATGCACCTTGTTTCTTGGCGTTGGGGTTTCGACCACGCAGTTGTCGGGTATTCGCGCACTGCATAACACGGCACCTGTACGCACTTGGCCTTCGACATGAGCAACACGTGGAGGAAGCGTTGCTCAGTTGTCGGCTGCAAATCGAGCGGAGAGAGGGGGAATCTTCGGTAGCTCGGACGGGTCGCGCTTGCTTGGTTTTCCCATTGCACACGCGGCAAGCGGGTGATGCCGACAATACCGAGAAAGTAAAGGGGTCTCCGTGAATTCGCCCTTGTTTCGCTCGTCATGGCAGCACTCCTGGCTTGCTCGGTCAAAGGCCGCCTCCAAGACAATGCGGCGCGGCATGCCTCCGTCCGAACGCCGACCCATGGGGACTCCTGCAGCTGACAGCTTCTCGCACAATGGCGCCTGCCATGGTGAATTCCAGAGCCGGTCGCAAAGGGGTATTCACACGAGGGAGAAATCCGCGGGGGACACGGGAGATTGCGGATCACGTGGCCGCGACGTCACGGATTAGTGAGTGGGCGCGACTCCCCCGCGCATCCTCGGAGGACACGGGGACCCTATTGCAGGACAGGACAAACGATCCCCCGTGGGTGGGGGATATAGCGGAATTTCGGGCTTTTGTTTGGCCACATTGTTGCACTTGCTCCTGCAGAGAGCGGCAGTGGATGTCCAGTCTGCAGCTGGTCGTCTGCAGCTCAGCAGCTCGTGAAACGGGTGTTACAAGCCACCAGAGTAGTCTAGTAACACCGGTCTCCCCCTCCGTTCGCCTCATCCGTGCGAGTGGGGGACATTTGTGGAGGATTCTCCTCGAGCTGACGTCACTAGGCTCCGCCTTTATCTCCCGAGGATTTGTCCCCCGTGTGAATACCGCTTAACATTAGTTGCTTTTTAGTCATAGCCTTCTTTCGAACTCGGCAAATTTCGAAGCAGAGTGCCCGAACATCAGAGAAATGACACAAGGAGCTACCAAAATTTTTTCTTACAATTTTACTTATCAACCATTTCCGCGGTAGTTGTGGTATTTTTCTGTGTTTTTTCGAAGACGCTGAAGGGCTTATTTGAGAAGCGGACCTTTCCCAACTCTTACGCGTCATTCACAGCAAAGCACAGTCTTCTAGATATATAGATAAACCAGGGCTCAGTGGTTGTCAGAGCTGTGAATGGATTGCATGCTTACTCACAGGCGTGCTGCTTGTCTAAGCATTTGGATTTCATGCTAGTCTGTTTCAAGAAATCAGGCTGAATTTTTTTGCTTCACAGCTACACTGAAATGAGTAATGAACAAAAACTCGTTAATGAAGCGACTTAGTGCAGACGCTTTGACGTGTTAGTGACACATTGCAAGGAACGCAGCGCTAACTTTCAACACTTGTTGCGTTGAAGTTGTCAAAGTCAGCGCTGTGTGTGTTCCTTCTAATCGTCAATTAAATTCTGCATTGTTAACTGCAGGGCAGTTGTTTATATGGAAAGGTTGTAGGACGCCACATTTTATGGAAGACCAATTTTTTTATATCTAAAGAAAAGCGCGGAATTTCAGATATTAATTAATTGAAATTCAAGGCCCCAATCAAACTGATATCGAAACTGAACGCTCTGGAGGAAATGCTGTCACTGTGTTACGCAGAATGGTACTTCACGTCGCAAACTTTGAAAAAAAGGAAAAAAAGAAAGGCGCATAGCTGCAGCATCTGGTCAGGCAAAATGGCAAGTAATATTAATTCAGGGTTTAATGTCCCAAAACCACGATACGATCCTAAGAGACGCCGCAGTGGATGGCTCCGGAAATTTTGCCCACCATAGGTTCTTTAACATGCACCGAAACCTAACCACAAGGTCCTCTTGCATTTTGCCTCCAACAAAATGTGGCTGCCACAGCACGGACTCGATCCTGTGACCTTTGGGTCCACAGAAAAGCGGCGAGTCGTTTGAAATACACAAGTGGACCGCTTTTTCATTGCATGCGATGTTTCGTGCTTATTTGATTCTTTCGCGTTGTAACTAAGAAAACCGTAACTCCTACTTTTTATTTCACTCTACAGCGTGAAACCTTGGTGAAGTTCACCATGTGAAGTTCAGGTCTGAGGTAGCCTAGCGGCAGCATTTCCTGAACTGCCAATAGCACTCAGTTTCGATACGAGCTCGACCGGGGCCATGATTTTCAACGATTAATATTCGAAACTACGCGTGTAGCTGGGGGATTTCTAAAAAATGGGTATGCTACAAAAATGTCAATCCCACTGGCGTAGCCTGGCGGGGGGTCACCGGTTGTGTTGTTAGCACTTTTTAATGACAATGTGCAGAAAAAAAAATGGCTTGGCCACTAAGTGCGCTTTTTTTTAAGGGTGAGTCCATATGCAACGAAGTACTATTATTAAACGACCACTTTTCGCGCACTTTTAAGTTCGTTGTGAACTTGTTGGACTGCATATAGAGCCTAATGATGTAATAGACATCATATACTTGTAACTGCCGATCTAGTGTCAGTTCGATCATGTGCATATGCATGCTGCTTTGCATACTCTGTCAAGCGCTTTTCGCGTGTATCGTTAAATGAAATTCTGCTATATTCTGGTGCAAAGTTCATGTTCATTACACTTTCGATCTGCGAAGTGTTTACGATAGAAGGTACACCATGCCGTGCCTACATTGCGTCATTACACTTGGGTTAATACCATGCGTGCATTCCTGACATTCTCACATCTTTTCTCTACTGAACTATACATTAACCAGACTTGGTAACCCAGTCCAACCCTACACAAAACTGACCCAATTCGACCCGACCACAACCACAGAATGGATGGTTCGCCTGCGTTCGAACCGACAGATAACCGACTAGCTCGCAACCAGCGCCTCCTCTATTTTTTTCAATGCCAGCCAGACGCGCCCGATCTGACTGTTCACCTCCCTCTCCTGTGGTCCTTTCCTACTCTCCTCCGTCGGCTAGTGTTCGCGCCTACTTTGCATGCTTTGTGAGGCGCCACCTAAGTACCCTTTAGGCGGCGCCTCACAAAGGAAGTCAGAGGAGTTCATTTTTTTGTTCAGCTGTGTTTTTATCCATGGAGCGGCGCCTTGCATCCCTCATGATTACTGTGTATGTTGTCACGCTGGCTCACAAAAAGACGCGGTGTTTTGAGATGGCCCGTCTCCTTTCGTGGTGTTATGCTCGCTATCAACGGGACGCGTCACCGCGACGCTACTGCATGGGAGGACTTTAATTATGCCCCACGAGCACTGCGCGGTGCGGCAGTTTTGCCTTGAGCCATAAAGGGAGGAGTACGAAGGAAAAAATCTGACAGGTGCATCATATAGGAGAGGGACGGCGCGTCTACCACAGCAGCAGCGTTGAGCGCTCAGATGCACGTGTGACGCAAGCATCCCTACCCTTTATGTGGCGTTGCACCACGGAAACTCCCTGAACTAAGGCGGACCGACGGCTCCCATTGAGGAGCGAGCATTTGCACTGGCATTGACAAAAATAAAGGAGGCGTTGTCACAACCTAGCCAGTGACCAAATTAATTAGCAGCCTAACGAAAAAAAAAACTCAAGTGAGACCGAACCAACCCAACACAAACCTCAGCCATGCCTAAGCCGACAGTAACAATGATCCCTTATCCTAAACAATGGGAAAAAATCCAGCTTGACCGACCAAACCACCACAAAGACAGGCATGCGTTCTTATGTATCAATTTTGATCGCGAAAAGCTGATGGTCAGCGGTTCTTTTGACATTGACATTTTTGCGCAGGCAACAGCGAGGTGGTGGTGATAGGCAACGTTGATGTGGTCAGGCCCCAGATTTGGCATGCTCTCTTCACACTGGACGATAACCGAGAGTGTATGCTTTTCCTGAAGAAGAAAGATTCCAGTCGATTTTACGACAAAAGATGGCAGCTTGCGATGTTTATGTTATCGGAGTCTGAAGAAGCTCACACATACTGCTACGAGGCATCCTTTGCTGGCCCTCATCACAAGCTGGTCTTCCAGAGCAAACTGTTAGGGATAAAACAGATGGAAGAAGCCACAGCAACGGAAGAAGGGCTCCTGATGGGCGCAGCAATGTTCAGACACTTTGTCGAGAATGGAAACGTGAAGATAAAAGTCGTAATAGGTAAGGTGCAGTGACTTGACGTGTTGGTGTTAGGACTGAGACAGGCTATGCCCCCTATTGTGGCTCTTTTTCTTCTACTAATAAATACAGTGTTTTTGTAAACAGTCGTCTTGAAATTCATTGGGGACACAATCAAATGGCTGAGCACTGTACAGACAATGCACAGTGTGCGATCGATGAAGGTCTCATTCAAAAAATGTTCCTGCAACGAGATGAACCAAAGACATTATACGATAGGTATATAGTGTCATTCAGTGCCTTTGTTAAGGGGGGGACACTACTTTTTAAAATTTTTAATCGATTTCGATAAAATTTGCGGAGTTTGTGCATACTTGTGTGCTCATTTCAACTGTGCAATTTTTTTTCTATTACATGATGAAGTTCTGAAAATGTTAAACATTTTCTGCACTTTTTGGGAGCAATATTTAACTGAGAATGTTGCAAAGAAAATTCGTATCTGGGATGAGAAATGTGTGCAATAGAACAAAAATTAATGGTGTAAACACATTTGAACAAAAGTTATGGCAAATCGGTTCTGCGGAATCCTGCAAGGTGGCGCGAAGGTTAAGAAAGGTTAAATGAACAACCATTCGTTTGCAGCACGATGCTGCCAGCTTCGTGCTATCGTACATTGCTAGCTTCCAGCTTAGCACAATTGGCAGAGCAACGGCCCCCGAAAGGCGTTGTTGGTCCAGGGTTCGATCACCTGACCAGGGCAAATTTTTCGGCAACTAAGAAGCTTTCTCTCCGAGAAATCCGAGGATTTCCTGGTAGCTTCGTGCTAACAACGGGTGGTTGTCGATTTGCCATTCTTAAAAGTTATGTTAAACATTAACAAGTGTGTTTATGTTGAGCTGGAATTTCGGTCAAGAATGTTCAACATACCATTACTTCTGTTCAGATGGGCTTAGAACATCAATTGTTGTTCTTTTTTGGCATACAGGTCTCACTCCAGATTATTCTGACATGCCGATTGACCGTGTGACCCTCACAGTTAAAAAAATCTTGCTCCCAAAAAGCACATAAAATGTAGGATATTTTAAAAACTACACATTTCACTAGGAAAACAATTGCATATTTGAAATCAGCACACACATATAGTACATCATCTCAGCAAGTTTCATCAAAATTAATCGAGAGTTTTAAGAAAAAATGCCAGGCCTGCGCGGAAAGCGCAGCACAGTCACAGCGAAAGCTGGAAGAGCGGCATTTCTAGAGCCCCTTGTAAACTCTCTTGGGGCTACTAATACAAGTACACAAGCAAGGTACCCACTACGCCATAAATCACAATATTTGTGAAATTGGGAAGCACCTTTCTTTTTTTTTTTTTAATTTCGAGAGTTTGCCCAACAGCATACATAGTTAAATATACAGGTAGCACCTACAACGCCATTATTCGTCATTGTGCGCAGAAGCGAGGTTCCAGCTACACATACGTAAGGCATTATGTGCACTTTGTTTACGTGAGGACTGATGACGATGAAGAACTGTGGCTCAGCCCTTTGTAATGGGCTGGAAGCTTTAAACGGGTCACAAGTTACGTAATTCGCATTGTGTGACGCCTGGTCGCTATTTAACTCTCCCACCATGCAATATAACATACATTGACGTGAGAAAGAGAGACAGAGAGAAGGGGGAAGAACTTTATTGAAACCCTGAGGAAATGGATGATGGGTTAATGGGCTTCCTTGGCAACCAATGTAAGTGCACTTGTGAGGAACCCACTACGCTATAAATCATAATTTCTGTGAAGTAGGGAAGCAGCCACTATGCCATTTTTCGTCATTCAACGGAGAGCCGTGGTACCCGCTAAGAACATTTAAGGCATTATGCGCACTTTGTTGGTGTTGTGCCTGATGACGATGAAGAATTATTGCACAGCCCCTTGTAGTGGGTTGGAAACATGCAACAGCCCACTTGTTGCGCAATTCGCATTGTGTGACGCCTGGTTACAGAATTCGCGTTGTGTGGTGCGTGGTTGTTATTTCACTCTTCTACCACACTAAATTACATATGTTAATGTGGTTCCTTCTGGACATAAAGCCTGTATAGCGTCGTTTTGTAAGGCAGTTCCAAGCACCGGCATGGCTCTGAGGTACAACACTGGGCTCCCACGCAGAGGGCCCAGGTTCGAACCCCGTTCCATCCTGGAAATTTTTTCTTATTTCGTTTTTTTTTCTTATTTCGAGCGATAGTTGTTACGGACACCGGCGGCGGCAAAAACGGCCGTTGAAATGATCTCATAACAGCTTTCGCTGTAAAAAGCTTTAAAATGGAGCGTCCCCCCTTAGCTATGATGTTGGCAGTATCGGTTAACATGCATTGAGAACCTGAAGATTGTGCAAGGAACCATGAACGATGGTTAACAAGAATCCTGAGCCAGACAAGATTACAGTGCTTAGTATAAGATGAGTGGAAATGGCAGGGATGCCGCAGACACAGCGGCATTGGGTGTAGCGATGAACCGATGTCTACATGCCAAGTAGTTTCTCGATTGGCTCGTACTTCCAGGCGTCCTCCTTGAGCTTCTCGCTGATTGCTCGCAGCTTCTGGAGCCTCTGCTCGTGCAGCTCTGCAAGAAGTGTCGCATTAAAGGCACGTTGATGAAGTTCAAAACGACAGACTAAGTATGGCATCGTGTACACTGCAGTGGAAGAAGTACACATGGACATTAAAAGGGCCAACAACCAATTTTTTTAAATACTTGTTTTCTTCGACACAACGGAAAGTCCACTGCTCAGTGTCTAACCAGAGCAGGGGCGTAGCCAAGGGGGGGGGTTGGGGGGGTTCAAACCCCCCCCGAAATTTTTCAGTTTTGCTTGTGTATATAGGCACGCACACATACAAACGCATGCACGAACATACATAAAGTATGGTTGAACCCCCCCCCGAAAAAAATTTCTGGCTACGCCCCTGAACCAGAGAATGGTAGCGCGGAAAATGCCGTGAAACATTTATAATCGGAATGTTACGATCTGCAGCGACTATAATTGTGTATAAT
Organism: Rhipicephalus sanguineus; assembly: GCF_013339695.2. Lineage (NCBI taxonomy): Eukaryota > Metazoa > Arthropoda > Arachnida > Ixodida > Ixodidae > Rhipicephalus > Rhipicephalus sanguineus. The sequence continues at coordinate 159,183,870 of NC_051182.1, forward strand.
TGTGTATAATTGGTACACACAACATGCTGCAAACAGTGGCAGGTGGATATGAGAGCAGTTCATATTTTATTTGTGCGCGGCAGTTTGTGGCTGATTCGAACATCGTGCATGCATGCGCCGCTTCTCAGCATGCAACTCCTTTTACCTTGTAAGCAGCATAGGAATGAGCGGGGATGGATAATAATACACATACTCTAATTCTGAGTACTTATTATGATGCTCATGAAAGCATTGGAGTACGTACAGCAAAGTGAACGACTTTGCTAAAGGTCTCCCGCTAGGCTGTGCGACATACCAGTTTTTTGTGAGTTTTACATGCGATTTAAAAATATGCAGCATGTTTAAGTACAGCGCAAAATTGTCGAAGACGTTGTAAAGCAGAATGGACATAGAATCTTGAACATTAGGGGCAGTGCTAGGATTTTTTTACGGGGTGGGCAGCCACGACATCCAAGTTCTTCCAGGGGGGGCGGAAATTTAGGGGGGCAGCTGCCCCCCCCCCCGCTGGCACCGCCCCTGTTGAACATAGTCAGAAAAGGCTCCTGAAAACAAGCGAGCCAAATTTATAGTGTAGCATGTAGCTGGAATTTACAATTAAATTTCAACATCAACAAGAAATTTCTCGAGAAGTGATGCCATATATCCAGAATCAACTGTGACACGTACACAAAAGCTTCAAATGAGAAGTTTGAGTCTTCAGTAACTTTTGCAATTTAAATGGTGATTCATTAAGTTATAAGCACCATGCCCCTTAACATGCAAATTAACATATGTTGTACAACCCATGACCCGTAAACTTTCGAAGTTTAGTTTATAAATATACTCATTGGATGCAGCTGGGTGTTTACTGGTATGCTGACACAGCTTGCTGATAAACATAATGGCATGAACTGCATCAAAACACGTTTGATTTACCTCTCTCCAGTGAGCTCACGCTGACTTCGACGTCATGTTCGAACTGTATGCTTGCTCTTGTTGACAGTAAGTCTGAAGTCTTCTGAGAAGCTGTACGTGAAAAAAGTAATGCTGTTGCAACAAACGAAACACTGATTTCGTCAATTACAATGAAATTTAATTAACCCAATAGGCAATCATAGGATGATGGAAGTTTGAAAAAGGTGATCAATCAGTCGCCAAACAAGGCGGTCCTCATGTCCTATTCCCCGAAGAAAGGAAGTCCGCTTCTCGAAACGTTTGCTCCAGGCTTTGTTCACTAATGTGGTCGCACGAATCGCGTCCCTCGTTCAACAGAAAATGATCACTTATTAGCCACAGCGATTAATTAGCAGTCATTAGTTAGCAGACAACAAACCGATGCATATTGTTACAAATCACGCTCAGATTCTTTACGTGAGATTGTGCGAAATTTCAAAGAATGAGCCACAAAAATATCAGGGAGGTATGCCATCCACGTCATGTATCAGCTCATGATCAAGAAAGACGCGACGTTTAGATCCAAGAAAACGAGACTGGCCTAATGCGTCATGCTCTGATCTTCCACTCATGATTACTTATGCTCAGGTGTCCGCGCAAGTGAGTAAGTACCAGGGAAACCAGTTTCATGTGTGTGCCTGCAAAGGCGGCTGAGTGACACTAGTGGTCCGTCCTGTTGGAAAATTGTCTCACCTACTGTGCCGATGACATACTGCGGCTTCTCTTTGAACAAGACCTTGCGGATGTCTTCACCGGCTGAGCGTGCGGCCATAATTTAAGCAGTAACGAGCAGAATTGATACGACGGTGGAAAACAGTCAGCCGACTTTGACAACACGAAGCATTCACTCGAACGTTTCAACCAGCGTTGCCAGATTGGAAAGGGGCTTCGACACCAACCCCAGAACAAAATTTCACCAGATTTCACCAACACTACAAAATGGCGACTATGACGTCATTTTTTTCTTTTTAGTGTTTTACTTTGCAAAAGCCCTGCCCCATAGAAAATATTTTTTGTTGTTTATAACGATATTATTACAAAGGAGAGTGATTTGATTATTTCTGCATTTTTTACTTGTGGCTGTCAGCGTATTCGTATCACATTCGTATAATTTTTTTTTTCCGTCGCCGGCACGGGGACGGAGCCCCGCCCCTAGAAAACGGACCAATCAGAAATCAGTTTACGTTTGGAGTTCCGAGTTCCGAGAAGAGCCACGCGTCTACGGCATCTACGGCCCCTGGGTCCGTGGCCTTGGAACACTGAACGCGCGCCTGACTGAATGGGCCATAAAACGTGGGGACAAGTGGTTGTTTGTGTGTGTGTGTGTGTTTGTGGTGCGAGGAGGAGAGCGCCAGCGAACCATTTGAGCTGCGTGGACAATTCCTATTTTGGTGCATCAGTCGATCAACACTGCACAAAAACGTGCTGCTGTCGAAGCCAAAGGCCCCGCCGCTGCCATTGAAGAAGGCAGGCGTGTGCTTCCCGCAACATCCGGTGACCGTGTGCCTATGGCACACTGTGTATCAGCAGGCAAACTTCTCAACGAACAAAGCACCGCGGGGTGACATACGAGAACGGAAGAAAGACAATATATATAAAATAGAAGTTCGGGACCGGGGGGGGGGGGGGGGGTGGCGAACGGAAGGCGGCGGAGGGAGCAGGAATGTCTTTTCGAAGAAAAAAAAAAGCATGGGAAGAGGGTGGATGGTGCACCATCGAAGCTGCGTAGTCCGCAGGCGCCTCTTCCGAGCAGGCAAAGAAACAAATGCCGTAGACGGATGAAATGGGCTACGTACAGATGGGAAGAACAGCGGGGGAGGGGCGGGAGTGTAGCTATCTCTTGTACTACACTCGTACGGTTGTGTGTGGGGGTGGGGAGAGAGCGAGGGGGCACGGGTGCGCGCAAACGAAGACGCGTCTGCACGTGGCAGTGGCGCTCAACAGATGCATCCACCGTCGCGAAGTGACGCACGAATAGTCAGGCAACCACTTTCGAAACAGCTCCAGGATCCCATAACACTTTCTTTGCAACAAATATTCACAGATTTTAACATTAAAGGAACATTACGATTACTTTTAATCGACAAAAACTACTACAATTATCTAGACTGAGGTAGGCGTACACATCAGCGACTGGAGCATTCGGGCTATTTTGTAACTATACCTACATTGAAATACAACAGTGACAAGACTATTCAAGGTGGCTTTTTGTCACTAGCCTTTAAATAAAACTGAGGCATAAGAATTAAGGTCTCTTTAACCGAACACCGCACATCGAGCTAAACATTTATTGAAACAGATAAACCAACCGGTTATTACGTACAATGGGCTTTAGCGCCACAGACAGATAAATATCATTGTTGAAAACTGGATCTGCAAGAAATTTACATCACGCGATAACATTTAAATTTCTTCCAAAGGTAGCGCGTCCAAGAGGGGACAAGGCGAATGACGCATAAACACACATACACAGCATATTGTGTATGTACAGCGATGTGTATCTGCTGGGGGCGAAGCCAGAAATTTCTTTTTCGGCGAGGGGGGGGGGAAGCAAAACTGAAAATTTTCGGGGGGGGGGGAGGGTTGAATCCCCCCCCCCCCTGGCTACTCCCTGATGTCTATGCCTGTCTATTTGTCATTCGCCGTCCCGTCTTGCATGCGCTATGCCTTTGGAAGATTGCAAGCGAGCCCGCCGTGCAACACATAAGAGTTGCGTCTGTTGTTAGTCATGCATGTAAGCGTGTACAAAAATGACCCCTCAATGCTCCAGCATGTCGTTACTTCTGGGTTTTCCGTCCATGCTGAAGAGTGTATATTGGAAAAATATTTGGTATTTCGAATATACACTATTCGATTCGAATGCCGAATCGAATAGAACACTATTCGATTAATTATTCGAAATTTTAGAATATATATTCGCACACGTACTCCTAGAAACAGGCAAGGAGGTTTTTGGGTGGCCCACCCAATGATGTTAAAAAAAGATGCTGGAGTGGAAAAGCCGAACGATAAAACGTCGTCAGCTAAGAAAAAGTAGCAAGTCAGCTGTCACATGTGCTCTTCTTAGTTTAAAACCAATTAGCTTACCCTTACCCACGGTGTAAGATATATACTCGATCTACATATATCTTACACCATGCCCATACATCTCATTTTGTCTTATGATGAAGCCAGTGTCCACAAACCGACTTCAGTTATTTAGCCCTGTTTACTGTTTTTATCCACTTAGCGCGTGTTAAGGGCCCAAAAACTACAAAGAAAACAAGAGGTAAAGACAAGGTTGGTTTTGAACACGGACCTTCGATGGATAATTGTTCCGAACAGATACTTCCCAACGTGCCTCTATGTTACTGGCATCCTTATCAAAGCCTTGGCGAGCTTTACATACTCATTCGGATATATTACTTTCCTCGTAACCGACCAATGACTAACCTATAGCATTTACGTCACCAGAACAAGGGCATTTTCTAATCAGACATCAGACGAGAAGGGTAGGTTATTCAGGTAAGGTATGTCCAAACGCTGGCTTCACATTCGCTTCTCCGAAGTTTCGATTACTTCCACTATAGAAGTTTTTTAACCTCCTTAGAGCCCGTCGCCTTCTAGAGCCATAAAGGTGGATATGCATAAACAAGGAGAAGGAGAAAATTAACTTTATTACTGAAGACAAGAGGTACGAGCGGGGTGGCGTCCAGCAGGCCCGCGAACTGTCCCGCGACCTTCGGCACACAATGAGCCTGCTCGGCCGGTTTCGGTTTGAAGGCTTGTAGATTTGAGTGCAGCAAGAAACTGGCGCTAAGAATAATTGTAGTGACAAGCCACTCCTCAACATTTTTCACCACTTTTCACCAGATTTTGTCTGGTGTAGCCGTTCTGGTACCTCAACACCAGCAGCCCCCAATTTTCACCAGATTTTCCCAATCTGGTGCCGAATTTCACCATCTGGCAACGCTGGTTTCAACTGAAACAACGCATTTTGTCAAACGCATCAGTTTCGTATACTTCAATTATTGTCGCAAATTTTTTATTCAGGGCGCTGCATGCTATAGCATTTATAAAAGTTGAAAATAGTTAATAAAGGCATATAAAGCATCTTAAGAATTTGGAATCACTTGTAACTTTGCCTACAAGCCCGTCTTAAGATTCGAAACTGCTGACGCGGAGACAAAGCCGGTACTGCATGTGCAAAGATGGCCGCGCACAGCTGGTAGGTGTTCGGGTGTTCGCTACGCAAGTAAATTAGAGACTGGCGTTACTTGAGACCCGAAATCAGTCGCGACAATTTCAGCTGCACGTGTGGGCGACCCACAGCGTCCACCTACGCACGTACCGCATGTCGACCGCTAAGCGCGCGTCAAGCATGGACAGCACGGGGTACGATTCGTCGGCTAGCACACAGTCGAATCAGTCATCGGCATCGGCGTTACGGGGTACGTTTTACGCTGTCTACCTCTACACTAACAGGTAAGCGGTGCATGTCACCGTTGCAACACGTGCACAGCCGCTTCCTAGCAGCGACAGTGCTTTGTAATGTTTCACTTTCCTCACAAACAGTCCCAAAGCCCAGCTGCAGCAACAGCAGTCCGAAACCGAAACTTCGGCCGACGAAGCTTCACAAAAACCTCCCGCTACGAAACCGCCCAAGTCTCAAACGAAGGAAAGGTGAATACGTTTCAGCACTAATATTTCGAGAAATGTATGACTAGACGGTGGCATTAACGTTTCATCATGGTTATAGCGTGTCAGTACTTCCATCATACGCGTGAGTTTCGGCCGGGCCCCTGCTATGGGGCCTTCCCGGCAGTGCCTAATGCTTACGTTCGTGTTCTCGATTGAATACTGTTTAGTCTGAGTGGCAGTGTTAATGCCAGGACAGTTATTTGCAACTGTTGGCGAACGCGGTATGCTAGTTCATCAATGGCATCTCAACAAGTTTTGCGGTTTGAAAGCATTATGAGCTCCGCTGCAGTACAGCCGCGCTGTGTGGTGAAGCGTTGCAGCCTGTATTGCGGCAAAGTATACAAGAAGTGTGTGTTAAGTTTTGCCCACCTTGCGCATCCTGTATCCGAGACTGTACGTAGAGAAAGCTGAGGCGTGCACGTTTGCGAAAGGTAAGGAGACACTTGCAAATGCTTGTCTTTCATTCTTTTACAGCCTGTCTTTGCTCGCCACTGATCTCGGAGCCGTTGCCGAGACGGACCTTCGCTGCTTCCTGATCAAGAAAGTAGCCCGAGACTTGCAGGACACGAGGGGCAATGTGGACCCTATGGAAATGACGTGCGTATTGCTTCTAGATCCTAATATGTTACATACAGGTTATGCAGATTATTATTACACATGCACACACGTTATCACATATCCATACTCGGTTACAACCTAAGGCAAAATGTAAGCTCCGCCTGAAGGAGTGCAGCGCCTGCCTTTCACCTGTGCAAGAGAGTCATGCTAGCTGGTTTCCACTCGAACCGTAATTACTTTTTCTCGGCTGATGTAAATACTACGCGTATTAAGAGATCAAGTTTCGTCATTACTACCTAAAACGTTATGTTTGGTTGAGCACCAATGCCAGAGTCCCCAGTGAAATTTATCGGGACGTTCAAGTCTCTGACCGAAAACCAGTGACACAAACGTTTCTCTGTATGGTATTGTCAACTATCGAAAACACTTGAGAAGTGTTTGACGTCATGCAAACCAGTAAGCGCTACTGGATGGAGCAAATATGCAAGAGTTCTGTAGGTGGGATAGTGATGCCTGCGGGCGGAGCTGACATGTTTAGGTTGTAAACGAGTATAGGAGTGAGTAACTACATGTTGCTAATGTCTTGCTTTTGGCCCATTCAATTAACCAGTTTAGGTGAAAAGGCAACCACCACTGCGATGTGTTTCCACCAAGCTTTCACAAAGGTAGCTTCGGAGTCCGAGAAGAAAGAGCAACAGGCGTACGTCTTGTGCTTTATCGCCCCTGACGATGGGACCTTGGACTTGTATCCTTTGTGAAGAGGTCACTGTGGTTGTAGCGGTGGTGGTCGATAAAACTTACAGTTGTGGGGGTGCTTAGTGCGAACGCAGGAGCGTGTGTTGTACGTTTCTATTAGTGATGCTTACCTAACACATCATCATCATCAAGCTGACTATGCCCACTGCAGGGCAAAGGCCTCTCCCATGTTCTGCCAATCAACCTGGTCCTGTGCTTGCTGCTGCCACATTATGCTCGCAGACTTCTTAATCTCATCTGCCCACCTCCCCATCGTGCGTTTGCCTTCTCTTGGAATCCGATCAGCTACCCTTAATGACCAGCGGTTATCTTCCCTATGCGCTGCATGCCCTGCCCATGCCTATTGCTTCTTCTTGATTTCGACTAAGATGTCATTAATAGCCGTTTCTTCCCTGACCCACTCTGCTCTCTTGTTGTCCCTCAAGGTTACACCTTTGGTTGGGGGGCAAATGTTGGTACGGCTTGGGGGGAGGGGGGGGGGGGGGGGGGCAAATGCCTCCTTGGCACTCCCCTGCCGACGCCCACGTGCGCATGTACCAAGCCTTGAGTTGGTATAGGTAGGCGATGAGGCGCCACTAATAACACCGTGTGGCACACACTCCCGTGTCTACCTTAAGTGTGTGATTACGACTGTAAGTCCCATGCAGACTTCTGATACATTATGTGTCATGCTAAAGTACTATAGGTGCTTTATGTTAACTAATGCCTTTCAACTAAAGCTGTTATTAAGGCCTAACTGCATCTAAATTTTTGACCACATAAAGAGCCTAGTTTTAGACAGTGTAGATATAGAGCAACCCCCTTGAAAACTTTAAATATTTCGAACATGAGTGGATGCACCACAGAAAGCTGGCAGAACAGATGTTTTTGTACTGAAGCTAGAATAAGTGCGGCCACTACCACACAGCAGAAGTGACGCATGGCCCAGAATGGTGAGGAATGCAGTCCACCCTCAGAGGTTACCATATTTCTTCGCATATAATCTTCACCCCCAACTACAAACTGCGCAAAGAAAAGAAAAAGGATCCCTACATATTGTCATGAAGCCACCTTCCTTGCATTAATGTAAGTCAACTTGCTCACCTAAATTCACTTATAGCCCAACTTTTGTGTCAAATTTTCTCTATATCTTGTGCCGGCTATACGTGAAAAAATACGGTACCCTGTTGGTTTAATCTGAAAGTATGCAGTTGCCAAACACTGACACCTCCAGCAGTGTCACACGTGAAGCATGTTACTGCTAGTATACTTTGTGCTGTTCTGTAGACTTACTTTATATTTACGTTTTTGTCTCTAACAACTTATACCTGTGTTTCGAGGTTTTGCAGTTCACCGAAGTAAACACTTACAAAAGAAGTGCCTCCCAGCCGCTTCAGTATGTCACAGTGGGGTGTGGACATCACGACTACCTCTGCCCTTGTTCGTGTCGAGGACAACGGGTGCGTCTAATTTGAATTCAAGGTTGTTGAGAGCACGCAGTGAATATTCATTGCCCCCCAGCTGAGACAGACACACAGTGTCTTTACTGCCTGATGACCCCCTGCCACCTCCGCATCTAGAGGCAAATGATTAGGCCAACAAAGCCAGTGGCGGTGCATACAGACGAGACAGAAATAACGAGAACGAAAGTGTTGAAGAAATGCTGAAGCATATGCTGTAATCGGTGTGTGTAATCCTCTGGGGACTCCAGACACTGGCCACTGAAAGAACTGTGTCAATGCTCACCGTACTGGAGTTGCTCGGTGCTTAAGCTCCTACTTTGATCCAGGGGAGCCCCCCAACCTACGTGGGCTACTTTTATATTCAGGGTGTCCCAGCTATCAAGCATCAAGCTTAATAGAAATAATAGAAGCCTTCTATGAAACCACTTGCATATAGTCGGCAGCCACCGTTAATATAAGTTTGCAGTGATTAATTAATAATCTTATATTGACTGTATCTTACTGCACATATGTCGACATTAGCCATTAGAGCAGCTTCGAAAACATAACTTTCATTGGATTGGACTCGCTATACTTGATCACTCTTTTACTCACATGTGATATAACCACGAAATATAAACTTATGCCTTGTAATTCTTTAACTGAGTGCTCTAACGAGCCCCCCCCCTCCTCTCGTCAGTACTCACACACACACGCATACCCCTTTGCAGAATAACAGAAAGATAGCTTAGCTCAGGCCAGCCTGTCTGCCATCCTTCTAAATAATTCCCTATCCCTTTGTCAGTGACTAAATGATTTTGCGCTATCTTGCTAAATTTCCTATGAATCTGTCGTTACTACAAATGTGAAATTTTTAATTAGCTTAGCCAGACATTTAAAACCGATTCCAGACCTTTTCAGCAAAGATGAAAAATGCATGCATTAGGTGAATTATATGCAGCCACACAGTCCCCTTTAACCCATTGATGACTTCTTTTTTTTAAAATATGGTTTCCTTAACACTGTTGAACTAGGTACTGCACAGACCTCGAACGATTTGGAAAGTCACTGCTACCACTGCTAACCGATTCGGTATGTGTTACAGCAACTCGTAGAAAAGCTCATTATTACCAATAACTGCATGGTTAATGAGTAAATTGTGACTAGTATACCTGTTTATACGTTATATGTGACACATATGGTATAAAACGTATGTGTCATTATGGTAGAAATGTGTATGTTATATATGTATAGATTATATATGTTTATAATGAATCTTAGGATTAACAAAACTGCTTTTAAGTCAGATGCGACTTTGTTATAGTAATAAGATTTTAGTGCAGTCATCATCTACCTTGATATCTTGAGGGACTCTTGTTTCTGTAATACTGCATGCCTGGCACCTCTAGTTTGTGAACAGTGTGCGTGTTATCACTGTGACACAGCATTCAAGGCAAGAGAGTATCAAGTGCTGAGTCTTCAAGAAAGTAGATGCAAGCAGGACAGATGACAGTTACTGTTTAGACGCAGTACACGCTTCAAGTGATGTAAATTGCATTTAAGATTAAGACCTTTAATGTGTGACTACAGTATAGCTTCACGCTTAGTGGCATTCAAGTTGGCAGTGTGTATGCGCAGGAAATCGACTTCAAGTCAGCGTTGACCAGCTCGCTGGAGGAGTGGCACTACATCACCGTCCTCTACATGAGCCGCTGCGTGGAGGCCTTCGCTGAGAACATCGCGGTTCTCCTACAAGCGGTAGTAACACCATCACTTTTAGCCTTAAAGGTGTCCCAAAACACTTTTAGAAGTAATCGTTGAATGACCTCAGTATCGGTGTTTATTGCCTCACGAATCGATTGCCGCAAAAATTTCTTGAATTCGTCAGGAATGAGCAGAGTTAAGGGGATTCGTTGCACACTTTAAGCGGCTTCTGTCTTCCCTCGTCCCGATATCTTGTTTTTGTTGGGGTTGTTTATCTAAAAATTTATGCTACTAGCTTTAACAATGTTTGTCATTGTGAGGCGCTGGCAGACTTGTCATATCACAATTCTCTCTTTCTTTTACAGGCATTAAACGAGGCTCCAGTAAACGTGGCGACAGAAAACTCTCGGGATAAAAGTGATGTTGAGAAGTAAGAGATGTTCTTGCTTTCACGTCTAAACCTTCTGGGTGTGACACGTTCAGCCGAGGTTAAACTTATGTAGCATTCATATTTTCAAAGATTTATCTGTATGTGTAGATGCAGCACACGTTGCAAAGTTTGAGGATACACAGGATGTATAGATTTTGGGATAAAGGTTGAATACTATACGAAGCAGTAATACAGTTCTCTTACCAACAGTCTCGATGCCTTCGGGTAGTATACAAGGGTTTATTGGTCAGCTGCCAGCTTGTAAAAAGAGCACGTGCTATGTGACGCCAGCTTAAAAAAGACTATTCCATACTCGCTGTCATGGCTATGAGCGGTGCTGGATGATGCTCCCATGTTTACATGCATGGATATACCTGATAAAGTGGAATGGAGGACGACCATTGCTGTAACTCGAGTTAGCCGAAGGTTATAGGTTCAGTCCCTACTAAAGCCCCTCCATCGCGTCTGGAGGGGCTTTAGTCCCTACCGGTGGCAAGTTATCTCTTTATGCACTTGAATTTATTTAAATTTGTATTGTAAATTGTACACTACACTTAAAAGACTACAAATAATGTTCGCTATACCTTCCTTGGCACGTATTTTTTAAAATTGAAATGATGAATAAGAGGGGTTGGTGCCTTTCCGGTGGCACCGGCTACTCCTCGCTTAGCGGATGAAATATGAAATTAAAAAATAAGAATAATGAGAAGGGCACGAAATGTTATGCAGTAGAACACAAGATGTGCGAATACAGTACAATTGAACAGCGCACAAGTCGCAAATAGTTGAGCACGAGTTCAAGTAGGTAAAATAAGTTCACATATGCACGTCCTAAGTCATATATTCTGTATGGCTTGACATACACTGGAAAGCATGCAAAAGACAAATAATTACACATCACATGAAACACACAATCGCAACATTGTACAATTCTGAACATATAGCAAGATTAATGTTGTGCATTTGCTTTCAGTATGAACTATACCTTAATATTTCCATAATCTGTTGGTTTCAATAGGTATTACGAAGCTGTGTAAGAGGTGACCGAGCTTCATGTTTTCTATTACATTGTTAAATGCTTCTTTTTTCCCCTTTTTGACAGGTTTATGGAAGCCTGCAACCTTCGTGGGCTTGAAGGCCATAAGCGAGACTATGAGGAAACCGAGAGTGGATGTGAGCCCCAAGCTGCTGTCGAAATCGTCTCTGAAGATGACCGCCTCCTTGCTCGAAATGCAGGTTGGTTCATGTTTGTTGAAGAATTGCTAATGCTAAACTGTGTTTTGATGTGCAGGAGGTTGCTTTTTTTCACGACAAATCTGAATATTTGTGAAAGAAGTAAAACACTGAAATTTCCATACAGCTGAACCCCCATAAGAGAGACACATACTGGGGAGCAGTTTTTGTCCCTTATACGAGGTGTCTCTTATCAAGTGATGAGTTGGGCGTGCTGGCACAGAATTTCAAAATACTGCAGCGCAATTAAACAGACGAAGGATGAATTGAGACAACGAGGGTGAGCGCTGAACTTTTAACAAGATTCATTTGAGATTTGCATATATATGTACGCTGTCCGGTATAGTACATCGACCATCCTCAGTGCATGCGCGAAAACGCCAGCTCTTTGTCGGGAAGCGTTATGGGAGCAGTACTAACGCAATTGCAGACATAGTTGAAGTTGAGCACATTTCCAATCTCAGGGAGGGTTGCGCCAATTTGCCTCCATAACACTTTGTGATAAAGAGCTGGCATTTTTACGCTTGCGCTGAAGATGACGTACTGTACCGGACAGCGTACATATTTAGCAAGTTCCAAATAAATCTTGTTGGAAGTTCAGTGCCCGTCCTCATCACCTCGTTCCGTCCTTGTCTGTTTATTGCGCTGCAGTATTTTGAAAAAAATGTCTCTTATACGCGGGGTATCACTTTCCGATTCTCTGATCAACCCCTATTTCGATGCAGGCACACTGGTGTCTCTTATACCCAATTGTCTGTGATATCAGTGCATCTTATAAAGGGGTTCAACTGTCTAGACAGCGAACTCAGCTAAATGAATATTAGAGTGTGATTGTGTGACGTGGCCTGAAATGATTTCAAGCGATCCCCACGTGTAGCCTACCCTCTGGACTGCATAGCTGTTATTGAGGTGGAGAGTTCCTGCTTCTGAACGCACAGTTGTAGATTGGGTTCTCGGCTGTGGTGGCAATAATATATTTTGATGCCTGGTGGAATGCGATTATGCTCGTGTACTTATTTTTAGGCGAACATAAAAAACTCCTGGTGATATTAATTATTCCGGAGTCTTCCAGTACAATTTTTGTCATAGCCCCCACTGTCACTTTAGCACGTAAAGGCCCATGATTCATTCATTCAATCGATCAATAAATTAATTATATTCTATATTATTTGTATTCTGTCGTATTATTCTTTTTTTTAGCATGATCACTACTCAAATTTTGTATGTTGGAGCAATTTTGCACAATTGATTGATATATTTATTTATTAAATTTAAATCTCTTTTTGTATTTTTGTTTTTACTACATTTTTAGCCTGCTGTTAGTAATGTTATCTATTTCGTGTACTGACTAACAGGAGGTTCGATTGCAGCTTTGTGATCTGGGACCTCCTTCTGCGTCTTCATTTATGTGTGTACCGCATTTTATAACTCAAAGCATCATTTTGATTCTGAATCGAATAAATCAATCAATGAATCAAATGGAGAGCGAAATTGATTTCTGTGTATTCAGGTCATTCTAGATTGTTCATTTCTGAGCATCTTCTAAAGCACTTTTGTCATGAGAGCCCCGTGGCTTTTCTCTAGCAAGCAAAAACTAACGTGTTCTTACCACAAGTTTTAAGCACTGAGTTATGGTGTAATGACTTTAGAATTAAAAGTAATAACGCCAAAACACGTATTGCGTGTTAAAAGTAAAGAGAGTAATTTATCTATTGTGTGGCAGAGACGACTTTACATAGAAATCATTGATAGTTATTGTCGAAGCAAGCGAATGGCTGGCAAAGGTTTAGGGGAAGCGATGGATGATGTTCATTTCTGCCTCGTTTGTTAGCATTAACTGTTTGAGAATGCAGGATGAATTTTATTTGGCTGACCCCATAGCTAATTGCTCATCTTGAGTCATGAAATGGGTGTTAGCTGTGCTAAAAGCCTGCTTCGAAGATGGAAATATTGGTGGACAACTGGACATGGTGCAATCTAATTCAGTTGCAGTAAAAGATCACAAAGGCAAATGATAAATGTGTGCTTTTGTTTTTGTGCGTGAGTTGTTGTTGCCCCCGAGAAGCTAAAGGTTCATTATTTGTTGACATTTTATTAAAACCAGTTTAACCTCTTTGGGGCGGCAGGTTGCTCTAATAGTGTCAATTTCGGTGTTGCTGTGAGAAAGGTATTGAAATTTATCGCCAACCAGCTGCACCTATTGTATCTTGCTGTTACTACATTGTAGAGGCCTCACCATTCTGCCAGTGTTGGGCCGCTCGGCTAGTCAAGTCCAGGGACGACGGACCACTGATTCTTCGGCGCATTATAGAGGGATTCAAGATTCGTGTGAGTATGCATAAACGAAGTAGCAAGAAAGTCTTTGCAAATTTGTTGCCTTTTTTAACCACTTGCAACCACATCTTTGAGATTTCACTGTGACAGCAATAATGCAAACGTTTGGGATGCAACAAACTGCTAGTTGCTGTCTTGATCAGTTAATTTTTTTCACAAATACCGTATAATACAGTTGTAAATGTATCATATATAAGAAGTGTGTTTACGTGTTAGACAGGATTTTGCTTTAACAATGTTCAAATGTGTGTGCTGTGCAAGCTAGCATCATGTAAAAATATGCTTAGTGCAAGAAGCTACCATTTTGTGCTCACCTTTTTCTTGCTGTAAACCTCTAACACTAACTGTTAGCATAGTTAGAATGCCTCAGTGTATTAGTAATATGAGTACCATAATTACAGGCTTTCCCATAATTCAATTGACTTAGCGATATGAAAAACAAGAAGCATGTAAGCATTTTCACTGCTGCCGTCTATTTTGTTTTGTCACTGTAGACCATCCAGAACCTGAATCTTGTGAAGCGACTTGTAAAAGAGGCAGAAAATGACCACTACGCCCTGTTCAAGTAAGTGGCTATGTACTGCTTGTTTTGAAGCTGCACGAAATTATTGCTGTGCTTGTATACCGTAATATTTTGTTCCGCTTCTAGTTCAAGAACTCTGCACATATTGTTAGTGTACAGAATCTGTGGTGACTGAAAAAGCGATGTGGTGTTTTCCCAAACAAGGATCTTCCCAAAGGGAGTCTATGTTATTCCCATTCAGTTACAGCCATCGATGCCACTCTTCTATCGTCAACTTGTAGAAATGAACGTGCCGAGAGAAATCTCCAAGTGGATGCATTTCTTATTGGTCGATTTGCATTGCCCCACTTTGAGTGCATTGAGAGCATGGACTCTCACTAACACTAGGTAATGTAGTGTTTTAGCCAGCACTGTATATATTTTAGCATTTCGGCTTTAGCCGGCTGCCAAGCCGTAGCCTTAAACGGCAAAGCTGGTAGTGCCATCTTACGGTACTGGGCTGCATGAAATACTGTGGGCTTGTTATTGCATCGTGTGGATTTGTCTGATGATATTACTAAAGCTTTTGCGATACATAGTTATAGATGAATGAAATATGAACTAGTTAGGGTTAGCGAAAACACATCGTCTCGTTGTTACAACCAGTACGTGTAATATCACCATGATTTCAACTTACACACTTAATTTGAGGACTAAATCATTTGTGGGAAACGCATAATTACTGGTTGAAGATTGCGCTCTCGAGTTATCAGTTACAAAACCTACTCTATTTTCAAATTTTTTGTTCACATTTAATTTGTACGTGACTGTACCTTTATTTCCCTGCCTACATACCTATTCTAATGTGAACACCTATGGCCAGATGTTACTGTTCGTACTGCTGTACTTTGTTCCTATCCTGCTATTGGGGTGCAAACATATTATTGATATATATGTAGTAATGTACTGAGTTCTGTTTCTCCTGTGATTTCAACTGATGTGGCTCACCTTGGAGAAGCATCGAACTAGTCCTTGTATGGTAAGGCAAAAACATTGTGCACTTTACGAGGACGGACAGAAGGAATACAGGTGCTGTAAATAAAATTTCTATGTAACTTGTCAAGGTTTAGGTGTTAAAGGGACACTAAAGAGCAAAACGATTTGTCTCATATTAGTAAAGTACTCTTTCACGATACCAAAAACACCACACTTGCTACGAGAAGACGCTTACTTAGTAAGCGAGAAAACGCGCAAAAAGAAAATGTGGGTGGCGACGCTACCTTGAAGTTTCCGCACCATTCGCCGTGACGTCGCATGTTTTGGCGGTGCCTACTAGGGACTACGTAGTTCCTAATCTGTAAAAATGAAGTACATTGTCCTCTGAGGGGGCCATAGACTTAACATACCAAGTTTGGGGTAATTTTGTTGAGCCAATGGCACCAAAATACGATAGATACGCTATGAAATCCATGACTTCACGCAGGGAGATTTCAGCGCGATATTTAAAAATGAAACTTTGAACTTGATTTTCTCCTGTATTAATAAACCTGTGATGGCGAAATTAACGGCATTAGAGTTCTCAGAGCACAATTTATCGATCTAGGCCAATTCATTGTTTCTCTTTAGTGTCCCTTTAACACAGTCTCTCGGCTCCGTTCTTTACCTTGCTTTACCCTGACAGCGCCTGTGCCCAGTGCCTGTGTTCCTTCTGTCCATCCTCATAAAGTACGCATTGTTTTTGCCTTGTTATGATCAACTAACTAGCCTGAGATGTGTTATTTTGGATGTTACACTACTAAAGATTAAGCAGTGTGTTAAGAATGTGTACCTATCAATTGCATGAAAGTTTCATGTTTTCTGCATGCTTTGACGAAGTGTTAGAACATGCCGTATCTGAACTGTCACAGTGCGTACCAGTTCCTGAAGAAGTGCGGCTACTGGGAAGCCTTGCTTCAGCGAGCCGTCAACGAAGGTTCGGTGGTGGCCACACCCGAAGGCCGAGAGGTCATCGAACTTCTGCAGGAAAGGCTGGCAGCCAATGCCCTCGCTGGAAGCCAAGTGCCTGTCAGGAACTCTGCCTGACATGTTCCCCCTCAAAAATAAATGTTTATAAATGTACAGCTCCTGCTTATTTGGTGCTGTGCAACTCGCAAGGTAGAGAATAGGCCGCATTGATCTCATGACAGATAAAGCTACAGTCAGCTACAAATGTTTACGGTACATGTTTCATGGCATATGTGCAGTACTTAGGAGTGTGGTTCTTTGGGCGGGTTGGCTGTTCATGTTGAAATAGTGTCAGTGCAGAAAAATACGTGGACAGAACAGAGAGACAACGCTAACTAACAACTGAAATTCATTGAAGGGATACCACAGATTACAAAGAAGACGTGACAAAGAAATAACAATTGAAATAAAAATAATAATAATAATTGCCTACATCTTCTGTGACTGTCATGCGCAAGACAAGGGTGCAAGTTGTTTTTTAGTCAAACCAGCAGATGTCACTCACACACATTGTGGACCCAATCTGGCAATTATTTTTGTTATGTTTTTGTCATTTCTTTGTCACGTCTCCTTTATAATTTATCGCATCCCTTCAATAAATTTCAGTGGTTAGTCAACGCTTTCTCTGTTGTCCTCTTTTCTGTCCACGTTTTTTCTGCACTGTAACTATTTCAACGTGCAGCAATTATTTTCCTAAGCGTGGTGTTTTTAATTAATGGATCACTAAGATAGTCATAAGGGCAACTGAATTTTTAAAGTCAAAGCTGTGTGTTCAGGCTTTGTGGTAATCCAGCTTTGTCATACTCATGTGACCTATAAACACTTGTGGCCAACTACACAAACTGGTTAAGTAATTGGTGACCAAGCATTCTGCCTGCATTTCGTTTCATTGGTGTGCTTATCATTGTGACTTGTCATTGCGCTTGATTTTTTACAAAAATATGTACATAATTTTCCATCCTTAATGAGAAAGCATGGCAATATAATGCGACACCCCCACAGATGCACTGTTCACAAAATATTCAGCGTCCCACAGCTCAACTCTCACTGTTCATTACATTGAAAAGATGTCAAAATTTTCTTTTAGAAAAAGAAAAAAGAAACGTTTGTGCTGCCCTTGTGCCATAATCCTGTGATCGTATGAACATAGTGGTATTGGTCTTGGGGAAAATGTGTCGCTAATTTACACATGGCAATAAATCGCAAAAAAAAAAAGTGTACTCGACCTGTTTTTATTTTTCGCTCCTTATATTCATACTAGCGTGAAGGTCAACGTACGGCGACTAAGGATCAATTTATTAGAATAGTTACGAACTATGCTTTACATTTTCACATCATGCCGCACTCACAGATGAGTATCAGGAGTACGGGTATAATTAAAGAAGCCGTGTAGACATGCGGTTCGTAGATTGAAAACTTGACCCCATTCACGACCAGTGTCAAGGTCATGTCAACTTTGGCAAAACTACAATGAATGAAATACAGTGGATCTGCTCCCCTGTTCGTAACTTACAAGATGTTGCAAATGGGTGATACCAACATTACTGCGTCAAGTGCAAAGCTAGGCTTCGCCACGTAGCGCGAACTCGCCAAAATTAACGCTCAGCGTGCCGTGCCATGTGTCACCTCAGCCATTGATCGCCACTCGCATCTTATCACGCGAACTTTTCTTCCGAGACAAAGGGCGCTTAATGACTTTGTTCACGAGTGCCCAGGCACTAATAATAAACCCGCGAACTTTGATCGAGCTACCCCACATGGCTGGCAAGAGCAAAAACGTGGCATGTGGCCGGTGTGTCACGCAATCGTCCCGAACACGCAGTACCAGCAGTACCCACTCCTTTCGCGTTAACCGTTCTCTAAAGCACCAAACCTTAAATTGCACAATGCACAACCGTTCTGTGGTATTTCCGCATCGCTTCTTCAGGTATGGACGGTAAAATAAACAGTGAAAAATGTTGAATGAATGAATACCAGCCAAGGCGGCAAGGCAAGGCACGAGGCCTAGCAAAATGAATTGACACAGGCGTACTCCGATTCCGTCCCGACTCCGGGCATAATTGGTCGGTTTATTTTCACTTCGAAGTAGAGGGGAGCGTGTAGAAAAATATTACGTCAAACAACAGTGCGTTCTAGGTGGTGTAGTACAGTCCTTCGCAGTTTGTACTTCATTCGTACACGCATGGCTCAATCTGGGGTACCCAGGAGACGAGTTCGCACTCCTTGAACCAGAGCGCAATTTCCTTCTCGGCGCTGGCGACGGAGTCGCTGCCGTGCACGATGTTACGGCCCACCTGAACGCACAGGTCTCCGCGAATGGTGCCGGGCTTGGACTCCAGAGGGTTGGTGGCGCCGATCATGTCCCGACCGGTGAGGACCACGTTGGTGCCTTCCCAGACCATGGGAACCACGGGACCACTCTGCATGAACTTGACCAGGCCGTTGAAGAAGGGGCGGCCCGCCAGGTCCGAGTAGTGCTGCTGGAGCAGTTTCTCGTCGGCCTGCATGAACTTCATGGCGACGAGCTTGTAGCCGCGCCTCTCAAAGCGCTGGATAATTTCGCCGACCAAACCACGCTGGACGCCGTCAGGCTTGACCATGATGAAGGTACGCTCACGGTGGGCCATCTTTGAGGAGTTTTTGTTGGTTCGTACGGGAGGAGCGGGACGGATGCGGCCGGCACACGTGAAGGTTGGTGAGCGAAAGGAACCGGTAATTGCAGGCCCCGGAAAGTCTCAAGTTCCAGTGATCGCCGCAGAGGGCGAAAAAATCAACCGCGGCGAGTTCCATCGATATGCGCGGAGAGTGGAGCTACTAACTCCTCTTTTAGCGGTCGGATAAGTTAGTTCGCATTTTCCGTGTTAGGGGCGCTCAACGCAGCCAAAAATTTTATTTCAGAATGTATCAGAAGATTGTTAAAATCTTAGTTACCGTGTCATTTTGCATACAGCTAGTAGGGACCAGTTTTTGTGTTACTTCTAGAGTTAATACAAGAGCTTGATTGTTTGAGGACAAGTATTGAGATTACATTGACGCTCGAAAAGCAGCAGCCCATTGGCATCGATTGCGCTTCGGTCGGTTATTTCATTCAAATTGTACCGCGGTCGTTTTCTTTGATCGGCGTTACGCAGCTCCGTTTTAAATCAGTTTTGATATAGCAATGCGAGTTTGTGCGCCAAATTTTACATGCTGCTGCCACAAAGCGAACGTGTCTAAAGCCTGTGAATCACGTCAGCTGCGGCGCTTCACCGGCTGCCAGCGTGAAAATTCAGTGCCAGCAAGGAGCTTGGAGACTACCTACGAAAACGGAATAACCATGCACCATGTGGGTGTGCGCACCGGTGAGTGAAAATGCACTGCTTTGCATTTGAACATAGCTTTTTTTTTTGCATGCGCTACGGTTTTTGTCATTTCAAAAGGTTTTACGACTGGTCCAGCTGATCGGATGCACCGCTTGTGGATTACAATGACATTTTCTAAGATTATTTACTTCGTTCTCACTTTTGCAAAAAAATATCTTTACTGCTAAACTTTGTAACACAGATCACAGCATAAGTTTTACCTATTTCTGCACAAATTAGTCTTCTGAGATAAATGCTCATAAGTCCAATGCATGGTAGAGCCAAGTGAACTTATAGTATGTATATGCATTTATACATTTTCGTAAGTTTACAATCATACATATTACATTTGCACATACCATGTAGTTTATAGAGTTGGGAAATTAACTAACTTAGTATCCTCTAATTGAGGCTTGGTCAGACACGGTCCACTGAAGGTCACCACTAAAACAAATTCACAACAAAGCAATGTTATGTGCACACTATTTTTCTCATGCAGTGCTCTCATATACATTCTTCTCAGACATGAATCACAAGTCCACTCACGCTACTACCACAGTAATCATTATTTTTTCCTCTTCCAACCCAACCACAGCCTCCAAGAAACTGCTCATATCAGCACCCGCTCGGATGCTTTATCTCTGAACCTACCTCAAGTCAGCAGAGGATGTTCCACTACAGAAAGTAAATTCGTCGTCCCAAATCCTCACAAGGTATGGTTGTGGACACTTTACTTATTGAACCAATTTTTTTTCTTTCATCATTTCTTTCTTGCTTTTTCTCATGACTCAATTTTTTTCTTCTCAGGAAACTGGACAAAAGAGAGATCATTGGTTTCCAAGCTACCCACACCAAGTCGTAAGAAGCTCAAGAGTCGCCTATCCACCACCAAAGTTTACCAGGCGGACAAATGCAAGCCTTATACTGAAAAGCAGTGATAGTGTACGGCATGTTGAAGCAGTACGAAATTGGGTCCACAAATTATTGCTTCTTGCTTCATGAATTACTCAGTTTAGAGGAAATGTGCTGGCTTCAAATTTCTTGGATAGGCATGTGATGGGGTGCACATACTGTACTTTAATCTACGTGTGAAACTTTGCATAGAGTATCACATGTAACTTGGTAGCAAGTGGGCCAGTAGTAGTGTACATTTAGCAGCACTTGTTCTTCCCAGTGAATATAGTTTGCTGCAAATGTGGAGGCTGTTGGAAAGCAATGGCAGGGAAAGCTACAGTAGTGCTGAAACAAAGAGTTATGTACGTGCACCGATTGCTTGTAGGGAGGGACATTGTGAAGGTTCTAAAATAGAAAACTGTGTGCAAACACTCGTGCCTTCATTAAACAAGGCATTTCGTGTAGTGGTCACCTGGAGAATAGTTTCCTGGTCACTACTCTGGAATAAATAATGTTTGATGATGGGAGTAGGAGAACGGAAGCATGTGCATAAGGACATTTTGGGCAGTGTTCTATGAAACAGGCTGTTGAATCTGTAAAGCATTTGAAAATTTAGTTTTATTCAATGAACTTCGCCAATACATTAATGGGATGATATGTAAACAGACACATCCATAAAAGAGGGTACAGCACCGTTGCATTTGTGCAAGCAATTTGTTTTGTATGTGAAGTGGAACCACAGACAAGTAGCAAATAATATTTGTTCTAGATAACAGACCTGACACATGACACGGAGTTTTTAAAAGTATGTTTATTTTTAACAGAAAAATAAATTAGTGCACTCAATAGATACAATCAGAGTTCAATAGAGTTGGCCAGTGTTTGTGCATGTTGAAGATTTGAATGTGTAATAACTGCTATTTCTTTGATATTGGCGTGAGCTATATATCCAAAAAAGGCTAGTTTTGTGTTCATGCTTGTGATGCGCTGCAGGTAGACACGGACCAGAAAAAACGAGAACAGCACAAGGTGTTGCGCATCACCCTGTGTTGTTCTCGTTTTTTCTGGTCCGTGTCTACCTGCAGCGCATCACAAGCATGAAGACATGCCATCTAGCCCCTATTGCCGCCTTATTAGTTTTGTGTGACACCCGTGTTAAGAGTGAGGCAGACAGTTAGGAGGTAGTGAAGAATGAAAATGTAAATTCAGCTTCTGCAATCGTCCGTCTTTCACGACTATGCACCATTGGCACCAGAAAAAATGGACTAATTTATTTTTCAGTGCGAAACATAGCAATTAAACAAAGAAGCTAATTATACACATTTGACAGAAATGATTACTCACTGCCCATTTTTCCAACATTGCTACGAGGGTGGTCTGAAAAGTTCTCGGCCTGATGTAGAAAAAAGCGTTTTGGACCTTCAAAATTATTTTTATTTTTCAACATTGTCTCCTCTCAACTCTACACACTTGGTCCATCGATATTCCAGAGCCAGGATTCCGTCCTTAAAATGACTTTGTGGAAGTCCTGAAAAGTACTCATCCACAGCAGCAATCGCTTCTTCATTTGATGAAAAACGTTACCCACTTAGAAAGATTTTGAGTTTTTGGAACAGGTGGTAGTCCGACGGGGCCAAGTCAGGAGAATAGGGTAGGTGCTCCAACAATTCGTACTTCAAATCATAAAATTTAGCCATTGCGAGATGTCTTTTGTGCACCGGTGCATTGTCCTGATGAAAGATGATTTTCTTCTTCAGCAAACCTGGTCTTTCCTCACGAATTTTCTGATTCAATTGAGTCAAAAGGTCAGAATAATAATCTCCAGCTATGGTTTTAGCCTTTTCAAGATAATCCATAAGCAGAATGCCTTTAGCGTCCCAAAAAACAGAGGCCATCACCTTTCCTGCGGAGGGAACTGACTTGGCTTTCTTTGGTGCAGAGGACCCGGCTTCAGTCCACTGCTTTGATTGTTGTTTCGATTCCGGTGTGTAATGGTGAATCCAAGTTTCATCCATTGTTATTAATCTGCGCAAAAAGTCCGCTGGATTTTTGTTATAACAGCTCCAAAGCACGCTGTGACATCGTCATGCGGTTGCGTTTTTGCTCAGGAGTAAGGATGCGCGGCACCCATCTTGCACATAGCTTTCTCATGTGTAGTTCGTTATGCAAAATGTGACATACACATTCTACTGAGATGCCAACAGCCTCGGCAATTTCACGTAGCTTCACTCTCCTGTCTTCCAAAACCATATCGTGCACACGGTCAATCAATTCAGGAGTTGTTGCACTTTTTGGGCGCCCTTCGCGCGGGTCATCTTCAATGCTCTCTCTCCCCCGCTTAAACTCAGCAGCTGATTTCTTGACTGTGGAGTATGAAGGTGAATCTTGCTTGTAAACTTTAACGAACCTTTGGTGAATTTCATTCGGAGATAATCCTTCCTTTACATAGAACTTTATCACCGCACGGTACTCAAGCTTCTCCATGCCTTCCGGTGCTTCACACTACACCCACTGTGATCGACTGTCAAAGCCAAACTGCTAATCGGCACTAGATGACGTTTCATCTGAGACTTGCAGAGACTTGTATGAACGTGCACATGAGTGCTATAAGTTCTCGCTCGCGTGATTCTTATTGAGGCCGAGAATTTTTCAGACCACCCTCGTACTATTACTTCCAGCACTTCCTAGCTGTCTAGTATACTACTGTTCCAAATGTCTCTATTGTGCGCGCACACATCATGTGCAGTCTATTGTCGGTGCTGTCCACTGGTACATCATTCTTTTTTATTTATAAATGAGTGCTTTCAGTAACACGCGCAGGCATCCGCTATCACATACGTCAGTTGATAAACAGTGGGCGAGCAAGGGTAGCTCACTTCTCGAAACTTGTCTTCCATGACAACCTTTACAGGAATGTTCACTTGCTGAAATGTTGGATTCAGGCTAAGGCTTTCCTTATTCGCCAACAGTTACTCAACTGAAGTGTTTGTCACTGCAACCTCTTTTGAAACATGAACCAAGTTTCCTTTTCAACGTGATACCGTAAATGGTGTTTTCCCAGAACACACGAGCTTAGCTGAACTGAAAGTTGAGCTAAATGGTCGGAATTCATCGTAAAAAGATCGGCGCGCAGGCACGAACACAAGGATATTGAGCACAATAACGAGAACACGTTATGTACAGGAATAGCTAGCACAACAGTGTGGTTCCACTTTTTTTTTTTCAGCGCCGAGTGGGTCTCGCCAATGTGTTGTCAAAATAGTACGTCGGGCTGAGGCTAATCTTACTGGCACTGCATCTTTTGCGAGCTTTGATGCTGTTTGTTTATTACCGCTCAAATCGTCAAACGCGCATGTGTAAGTGAGAAAGAGGACGGGCAGCACTGTACGCAAGTACTGTGCAAGGGTCACCCATCGTAAATAGTATCGTCTGACGCTTCGTTCTGCGTACTATAAGAGGTATGCTGAACGAGCCAAGAGACATAGAGTTGCTCAGTTTCAGCTGGCAATTTTATTAAGCAGATGGATATTTCTATTTCTTGTATGTATTGTTCAACTCTGTAACTGACAGTGCTGCTTGTTTACATGTATACTGCTACATTCACGATTGCCAATAAACAATGTAAGCTTACTTGCTTGGCGTGTTTTTTGCCAGTTGAGGCCTTTCGGTCACCTGGCGACGTAACGGAAATATTAGTAGTAACGATAGGCTGCCGCGCGCGCGAATACAACCCCCGGACAGGAGTGAATAAACGCCCAGAACCAGCGGGCGCGCACCGCGACCACCCGCACCTATACCCGCACCCGCCAGCAATGCGGCAGCCATATTGCCTCAACGCAATGATGATGATAGTTTTCGCAGCGCCATCCCTTGGTCGGATACTTTAGTTCACAACGCCACCGCTACCCTTATTTCCGTTGCACTGTCAAAGGTACAGTTTCCCTTCTGTAAATGGTAGTATAAGTATTCTGTGGTAATTGTCCGACGACAGGAAGTACGCCCAGTTTTTTTTTTTTTTTTTTTTGTCAGTCCGACGTAGATGTACGGACGGAGAGTCTTTCCGGACGTGCTTCTGGATTTGGTTGCGTAAGTGGCGACACCTAGAGAGCTCGACATAGCTGTTATACAACATAGCGCAATACGTTCGACGTATGCACCACACACTAATGCAAAATGAATTAATAAATCGGTTTTTACTATCAGGTGGCGTCATCTAGAGGACACCACCGTAAGCTATTGCTTTGTTCCGAGAATTTCCGACACGCGCGCTTTTCAGATGAATCTGGGGACATCGAGATTGGTGTTCGTGCCAAGATACCGGAAGAAGACATAACTGACTACTGACGAAGCTTCACGATACTAGGGATGTTAGGATATTCGAACGGAGTGGGAATACGGTGGCTAAATGATTTGTTAGTTGGTTCCGTGGCGTCATTCATTCAACTGATCTATGCTGGCGTTTCCTCGCACTACTGGAGCCGTAGTGACAAGAAAGCAATTATAAATAAATAAAAAAAAATTTCCCCGCAGTGTATTCACACAAGAGCTCACGAAAAGAAAGTACTTATGTGTTTAATGCCTAGCACCTGAGTGTTCAGTGATCCCTGAAATATTTCGGGAAGGGTAGAATTGTCGAAAATTTGCAAATCGACGTGCTGTAAGTTGGACTGTCGTGATCAGAACTTACAGGAGTCCTCAGTAAGGAATCCTCAAATCTAAAAATGGGTAAAATGCAAAGTGGGCAAACTAACGAAAAAAGAACAAAACAAAAACGGATGATATAGTTACGATTGAAGGCGTTCTTTGTTTCTTGTCCCAGGGCCAGGGGCCTAGACAGAATTTTTTTTTCGGGGGGTATGGTGGGGTTCAACTACCCTTTAAGTATGTTCGTGCGTGCGTTTGTATGTGTGCGTGATATACACAAATGCAAAATTGAAAAATTTCGGGGGGCTTTGCCGAATATTTAGCTTTGAGCCAAGTGTTACGAGTGCGCATATCGCGCGCTTATCAGGCAGTGCGAGTCCACTGTTGTGAGGGGTAACTCATGATCCGACGTAACGTTGGCACTCGCGCTCTAGCAGAGACGTCAGTTTTAATCGCAACGAAGCGCACGCTACGGTGCGATGATGTTCTATAGGATCTATACGATCTTTTGCTGAAACAGTTTGAAGCGCTGGCATGGCTCTGAGGCAGAATAGAATGTAATGCAGAATACCTGGGTTCGATTCCGGCTCGCCGTGATTTTTATTTTTTGCTTCCATCAGCATATTTAACCCAAGGACAACATCGCCGACCCCGGTAACGCATTTTCTGTGACACGGACTCCTTCACACTGTCGGGTTAAAATTTCCAGAGTTTGGGTTGATATAAACCGAGAATCACCTGTGGCGCATACCCGCACATGAGCTTTGGCATGCGGGTATGTGCCGCACGTCTACTAGCGGAAAGGATTCCATGACGACAGGGAAGTCATGTTATTCATCTCACGATGTGCGAATTGTGTACTTCATGCATTCACTGCATACTCTGCCAATTTTGGTATGTACCAAGCTAAGCAGCCAACCGCGAGAGCGTCAGAACGTAGGTGGCTATAAATGTATATAGATGGAAACGATCAAAGTGCCTTTGGTTCACTGAGAAATGCTTCGCATTTAAAAACTGAAGTCTGCGTGATTATTTATGACTATCGGGGATACGCTATAGCTGCTGAAACGCAACGTACTAGTCACTATATTGACTATACGATCACACAACTACACCGCGTTTTCCATTGTTCTGGCGTCAGGCTAGCAAAGCTGTGCAGCGCGCGATATCTGTGCGCGCTGCCACAATGTGTACAGGGACACCTAGCTACGCGATCTCTCGGCACTGTCGACAGGAAAGATCGTCTCGCATGTCATCGCTCGCGTTCTTTCCCTGCACATTCATAGTGCTACGTTCACCAAATGTCGCCGGATGAACAGAACGTCCACACGGCGACTGTGAAGGCGTCGTCGTCCTAGCCTTCCGCCGGCCGAAAAAGCCATAGTGACACCGAGACGAGGGTGAAATTGAATTCCATCGTTCACCTGTCAGTCTTCCAGGCCAATTCAACGACTGCGGCCATCTTGAGAGTGACTATGTCCCCGTGTCTGTCGCTATGGTGGGCGGTGCTGCAAGCAGCCATCTTGGTGCTGGCAGCAAACCTCAAGTGCGGATACTGGGTGAGCTTCAGACTGAGATTTCCACGTATTGTTCCTTAGTAAGCGTGTGCTTCGATAGAACGTAAATTCGGATTAGTTTATCTTCGCGACAGATTAAGCACGGTGCACGAGGTAAGAAGCAAATACTTAGGGGGTCCTGACCCTCTGCCCCTCGAAATATTTTCGAGCTTTTAACATTTTAGGTGGCGCTAAAATATGCACGCGACTTCACAACGACCACCAGTTACCAAAATTTTTTTGTACACTGCAAATGTACTGATTTTAAAGAGTGGGCGCTCAGGCAAGTTGGTATGGATCCATTACAAACTCTTAAAGGGACCAACAACTGGCCAGAACGTGTGATTATACCCTGGTAGAAATGAAAAGACCGTGAAATATAGCGACATATTCCAGCATGCTTTTCGCGTTGTGAGTAGGATTGATATATTTAAATCGTCTTTAAAAGTAACAAAAAAACTGGTATGTCGCGCAGCCTAGCGGAAGAGCCTTGAAGCTGGATTATGGAGTCGATCACGTTGCTGTACGTAGTGGAGTAGTCTGATGCTGTCATGCGTTCCATAATTAGTCCTCAAAATTGGAGTACGTATATCACCCCTCTACTCTGTGCTGCTTACGAGGTAAAAGGAGTTGCACGGTGAGAAGCGGCTCTGCCTTCGCGGCAGAGTATCATGTCGATTAGTGGCGCATGCGCGCGCAGTGCACGCATGCGTAGTAAACCGCCGCGCTTGAACACGAACCGCTCTCGAACTTGGTGTTTGCAGCATGTGTTGTCACATGTGTACACACTTCATATCCGCCGCAGATAGAAAAATTCTGATTACAAATGTTTCACGGCGTTTTCCATGTTACCATTCCGTGATCAGACACTCCCACCGGCAAGCTTTACGTTGCGTTCAAGAAAATAGGTACCTTAAAAATGTGTTGTCGGTCCCTTTAACAGCGCTCAATCTTTGCCTCTGTTTGTTCCGTCCCTTTCCTAACTTTTTATGCGGTGTTAACAGTTGTAATGGATCCTGATTTTACTTTCCACTTCTTCCAGTGCGTAGGTACGGTGCACGTTGACGGCAGGGAAAAATACTTAGTTTTCATTCATGAAACACAGGCCACGACACGAATTTTTCGTTACTTATTTAGGCACAACAAATTTAAAAGTATTCTCTAGCTATTGCATAGGAGCTGTGTGCTTGACTCACACACGAAAATACACCAGTGTAAGTCTTTCAATATGGCAGCCGTTCAAAACCTCACCTACCTACCAAAAAACAAAACAAAACAAAGATTACTGGGTACGTCCTTTCCTACATTTATTGTTGCGCCATCGCGTTCGACGTTTCCTCCGCACTATGGTTGATGTTTCGTGCAGTGGTTGGGCTTCAGTCAGTGTTCCTCGGTGCAGTTGGCGTGGTCGTGTTGCTGCGGCACGTGTTTGCACATTCCCCGGGAGCCAAACTCGATGCGCACGTTTGGGTTGTCGAGCACGCAGTCGTGGTGTTCGGTGCAGCGGTGCTGGTAGAGGGGAACGCACACTTCACCGGGGCACTGCGATTGCCAAGTTGACAAGAACGAATCGTGATTGCACGCCGATTGAATGGCACTGCACGTAATTATTTCACTGTCAAACCACACACTTCGAGAGCGACAACGGGTTCACGGGAAGACAAGAGGTCTGAAGCGAGAACGGAGGAAGAAATAAACTGCAGAACAGAGCGGTACGCGAAGCCATTCCTTTTGCTTTTGCCTTCGGATTCTTATCGGCCCAACACGAGACACAGAGTATTGACCGGATATGTCTGTTCGGCGGCGCTGCCACAGCTTTGAAAGTTTAAGTGTCGAGTTTATGGTTAACGAAGTAGCGATAAGCAATATGGAGTCATTTTACAGACCAGGATCCTATAGTCCGAATACGAGGGAGACACGATAAAAAACAAAAACAACAACAAAAAAACGCATGGATTAAAAAATGCTTGGGCAAATGGCAAGAATAAGTAACGACAATAAATCGGTGTTATACAACCCCTACAGCAAAGACAAGACTATAAAAACAGCGATAACATAATGATACAATAAGTGCAATGCAATTTAATAAGGACATCTTGACTTTTTGAGGAAAGAATCTACTTTGTGGAAAGGACCTATTTTAGGAAGCACCAATTTCGGGGAAGGAGGGAATAGGTCCCCCCCTCATCTTGGATACGGGCCTGTCTCGGGAAGACACATTACCACGCGCATTAGGCTTTGATGATGATGATTATGATGTCTGTGCGTGAGAATGGGCGCCCCGTGGAAACAACACAGAAAGCAAATATTTATCGCAAGTTGGCCGTGTATCGCATTTCGTTCGTACCTTGTAACATACGTCGCAGCACCCGCAGGCATCCTTGTAAGCACCGCACTTGCAGTTCACGGGGTTGCACGTGACAGCGGCGCAGTTGACGTTGGCGCAGTTCGGAGGTGACGTGCACAGGACACTGCATACCGTGACGATCACATGTAATAGACGTCGTCGTCGTCATAAGTGGTCTACCGGAATTAGAGAGGCAGTGGCATAGCGGGGGGGGGGGGGGGGGGGGGGGGGGGGGTTATTGCGTTATTTGTAGTATTTCATCTGTAGTGTAGTAATTATTATATCAATGTAAATAAATAAAGTGAACGGGAGGACAACCATCACTTTGAGTCAATTTGTAGAGCATCGGGCGCGTTATCCGGAGGTTGTAGGTTCTGACCCTACCGGCGGCAAGTTGTCCTTTCGTCCAATTTAATTTATTCGCATTCATGTCGTATTCCCTGCACTACAGTTAAGACAAATAACGTCCTCTATATACCTTCCTTGGCCCACCTGCCTATTGGTTTCATTAAGTTGTGTCAAAGAAAAGGAGGTATTGATCAATTCCCCTGATATAGTTCAAACACACGCGCGAACATATAGTATAAAAAGGGATTCCTCCCCCCGCCCCTTCTCCGAAAATTTTTTGTCTATACGTCGTTGTAGAGAGGAAAACGTGAACGTTTTAGTGCGAAAGCACTTCTGCACTACCGATCGAGATTTCGCGGATGCCAGGAAAGAACAGGAGGCTTCAGCTGGAGTCAGCGAAGGAACGGATTGGCACGGAAACGCAACGAGCAATGCACAGTTTGGCAATGACCCTGCAGGATATGAATAACGATGCATGGTGCAGTACATTGGGCATTTCTAGGACGTGTAATAGTCCCCCGAAATTTCACCTAGGAATGAACTTGTGGGAATTTCACTGCTGATAAGTCTAGTTGGGCTCGTCTAAGAATTGGCTTGGCCCAAGCCCGAAATTGAGTTAAGTAATGGCTCAGCATCGCCTAACGTGGCTGTCGAATGTGCTTTCGAACAATACTACTTTGCTTGGCGAAGCCAAACCTTCTTTCAATTTTTTTGTCTTCACTGCCCTGTGGCCAGCATGGAGTCCCAGAAGATAATGCTACTGAAGGGCATGGCATCCTATCAACTGAAGTATATGATATCTCAGGGAACCTCTAAACGAACGGGGAAGTGTTCGCCAAAATTGTGGCTGGAAATGCCACCTTCAGTTTATCCGTAGCTCAAGACGCTTGGTTATATTGTGAAGTTCACTGAAGTTGAAATGCTTTGAATATAGACTCACCACGTGACTGCCAAGGAGAGCAGAACGAGCGAAATGGCTGTCTTCATCTTGAACACCAAGGTGTCTGCATACGCATGACCAAGAGAAAAAAGAAAATTTGGCCTGAATACACAGCTAGCTCCATCTATAACTGTCCCTACGCTTCGTTTAATATGAATAACTGAACAATGAACTCGTCTGGTCGGGAAGTAAATACGTAAACTCGCAAGGTGTCAGTCATTGCTTTTTTTTATTAAATGTGTATATTGGTGCCAATGCGTGGTGCCGGCTCGTGTTTTTCAGAAAGCGTGGCGTATATTGGTTGCCTTTGTCAATAACGTGATGATGCCTCTACTAACTTGATCGTGGTTTTGTAGAATGATGTGTATGGGTGTCTGTATGAGAAAGAGGTAGCCAATCTGAAGCGGCAGCTGGTCAGGTGCAGTTTAAGAGACACAAGAGTGATTGATGATGAGACACCACTGGTAGGGGCTTTTGTCCTGCTGTGCACCTAAATACACCGATGGCGAGCACAGCGAGGATGATGTTCGAGAGCTCTGTATTAAGCAGGTGCTACCTGAACATTACTTTGCGTTTTGTCCGCGTATCGTTGATGAAGCTAATCAAGAGGAGGTTCATCAACGTCTTGCTTGGTCCATAAAGATTTGCAGCATCATATAAATAAAAAAATAAAGAATGAGGTCACACAGTAAGCGACAAGCTGACCTCGTGCACACTCTGAAGTGAAATCAGGAGAACAGCTCTGCGTTGAAAAGCACAGTGGTTGTAAACTGGTTGGCAAGGACCGGAGCACGGCTTTTGTACTTGTGGCTAAGCAAGAAAGCACTGAGTGTCGTGACGAAATTAGCTTTGGAGAGAGGCATTGTTGAGTGATTTTGATAACTTCCTACGTTTTATTTAAAAAAAAAATCACAGCATATCCACGGAGTGAATGATGATGAGTGGGCGAAGCTGCGGAGGTTCATCGGTGAACCGTGAATCTTCCGTGAATTCTGCCCAGTACATCATCACCGACGTGAGATCGGGCGCGTTTATACTAAAGGTTCGATTTGTTATGACGACTTGCAGCTCACATTAATTTTACATGTAGGCTGTGAATTTTCATTGCTTAGAAAACCATTGCTTTAGAAAACATCTGGCGTCTTTCGTTAAGCAGCTGGCGTCTTTTCGGTTTGCTTTTACAAAACATCTGGCGTCTTTCGTTGGTTTATTTCATCAATCAACGGCGTTCTGAACAAAATTTTTATTGTTTAATCACGCACAGGAGAAATCTCACCAGGCACTACCTTGGAGGTAAACAATGGCTGCTAATGGGAATGAGAGACAGAAGAAGTCGGCTTTTAGCGAACACTTACACTTCTACTTCTACTAACGTTTCCTACTGGAACATGCCAATGGCTGCTAACGGGGAATGAGAGACAGAAGAATTCGGCTTTTAGTTAACGCGCACGCTGCGAATTTTTTATTGTTCAACAACGCACAGGAAAAATCTCCCACCGGCACCACCATGGAGGTCAAAGCGTAAGACTGGTTACGCACTACGACTACTACCACGACTACGAGGGACGAACGGGTGCCGCCTTAAGGAGCTTCGCCCCTAAAAAATGGCATACGTGCACTGCGTACGGCCCTTTCGGGTGACTTTGAGACAAAGGGGGGTCAAGAAGGCCGTCACGAATGCAAGAAACTGACGCGCAAGGTGTTGCCGTTCTGACTTCGAGATTATGGAGCGCTGACAAAGGCACGAATGAACGCGGCGTCGCGCGCATGTCAACTTGTGCACCGTCAGATCAAGTTGCGGCAAGCGCGCAAAGGTGCAACTATGATAGCGCTAAAGGCAATGACGATAAACACTCACCGGGCTTAGCTGTTTGCTTGAGTGTGCTTACACGAAGGGGCCCTCGCGGTGCAGTACGGTTTGTGTATATATAGGCGCAAATAGTCTTTGCTCTTTTATCTCATACGCGTTCCGACCCGACGCTCGTGGCCGCTCTTGCACGACACCCGGGGGCACGGTTCAATCTCGTGTGTAACGAAAAACCTGGACTAGTCTCGGCGTGTTTTCTTTCTTTCTTTCTTTCTTTCTTTCTTTCTTTCTTTCTTTCTTTCTTTCTTTCTTTCTTTCTTTCTTTCTTTCTTTCTTTCTTTCTTTCTTTCTTTCTTTCTTTCTTTCTTTCTTTCTTTCTTTCTTTCTTTCTTTCTTTCTTTCTTTAGATCCCTGTCTTCCATCCACCCTGTGACAGTGAGGTCGACGACTGAGATTAACGTCTCCTGTCTCCCTCCGGACGGAAAGCTGAGACTGTTTACGAAGCGAGACAGTCTCGTTCGTCGTAGCTTTTCCCGTCAGCCCTACAGATTTCGGAGGTGTGCAAGCCAAGCTTCAACTTGCGACTATGTCGGTCTCGCTTGACCACATAAATCATCCGGCGAAGAAAAAGCAAAAATTGGGGCAGTTGAACTCTTCGAAAACCATCTTGTACGGGGTTGATGGTCCTCCTGGTGAGGTCTGTACTGTTACGACATCCTCTTTTGGGAGGCAGCAAGATAATTCTGACGCGGTGAACGAGGAGGGTTGACGGTAGGTTTGCAGTGTCATGACGTCGAGACGAGGTCGGGAACCTTGTGCCTGACAACGTCCGCTGCAGTGCCAAGGTATCGCGCGTGACGACATTCGCGTTCCACTGCGAAGACATCTGCACACATGTCCCGAGGCAGCAGAGGCCTGGGAGGCCTTTATAAAAGGCCCGTTTTTGCAATATTTCAACCTAATAATAACGGCTATTAACAGATATCTAGTGAAAAGTAATAAATGTTCCCAATTACTGCATGGTAGTGAATGCGATATTTGCACATACGCTCACTTCAACATGCGAACTTTTACCTCCGTCTAAGCATTGGTGTTCAGGAACAGTTTCATGCATCATCCAATCGGCAATGGTCTTCCCGCTTGCTACGCCTTCCACCACAAATAACTTATATTTTTCTACCACAAATAAATTTGGATGGCAATGTCTTGGTCTTTGCTTCCCTTCGTCTCGTGCAATTTGTTTTTGTACTATTTGCGGGAGTGATTGAATTTCGTGTGTACACTCGTTACTGGTCTTTAATAGATAAGTTTCACCAATGCTGCGTTGCTCTTTCATTGAAACTGTTTGCCTCGGCTGCTACATAGACACATAACTGCTCATCACAACGAAAATAGCAAGTCACTTTTCCAGAAAAAGGAAACCAGGAAAGAGTGTATAAATGATGAAACATAGTATTGTGAATATTGTGCTCACAGTATATACACTAGCTTTAAGTGTTCCCAATATCGCATATCTGGAAGTAATATAGTCACAGGACGGAACTCCGTTATAAAAGCTTAGTTATGAAGAATTGTGTTTGCTCAGGTGTTTCGGAGGAAAAAAAAACGTATTTGCCGACTTATGCTGATACAGTGTGTACCTCTTCGATATCATTCGGACGGCTATTCGTTCGGCTCTTCGCATGACTTGCCGACTCACCTCATTGCTCATAAAAATCTGTGCCGAATATCCTGAGGGAGTGGCCTAAGTGATGCGTAAGCGTACGGTTTTTGGGTGGGAAACTCCGCGGGCGCGGCCTTCCCTGAAGCGTTGTTGTCATAATATTATTAAGGCGAAAGCCTTAGATGCCTCATCAAACGTCACCATGGTGACGTCATGATGACGTCACCATATGACGTCACAGATAGTCAAAACTCGCGACGTCGTAGTGACGTCACTTGACGTAACGTTGCATGATGACGTACATCTCAGCTTGGTCAACGGTGGGTACATCACGGAGGCAGTGCGAAACCAGGTGAGATGCCTCCGATCCTGGAAGCAGTGGAAAGCCACTTATTTGCAGAAAGCTCTCGGAAGGGGCCGGGGGAGGGTCAGTACATCGACTGAGGAGAAAAAGAATATGGCTTTCGTTTTCAGTTACATTAGGTGAGTGCATAAGGAACCCCGTGAGTCTTTTTCAGATCCCCACTTCGGGTTCCCACTTCCAGTTGTAACCACCGCTGGTTTGACCATGAAGGTTTGTAGTTGTCCCACTTCCAGCTTCGCCGCCATCACAAACCTGTACAGCGCTTTCCACTTCGACGGTCGTAATGCTAACGCACGAAAAATCACCGGGTCCCTTATACATTCGCTAAGATGACTCGAAGGTGAAAGCCTTAGAGCCTTTGCTTTGCACTAAAGCTATACACAGCAACGGCGTAGCCAGGGGGAGGTGGCCCCCCTGCCCTGAAATTTTTAAATTTTGCATGTGTAATATATACACACATACAAAACGTATTCACGTACATGCCTAAAGTATGGTTGGGGTCACCCCCCCCTCATCGAAAAAATATTTCTGGCTACGCCCCTGGTACACGGAAGGTACTTTTACCGCCCCCCCCCCCTTATGTGGACGTCCAGTTACCGTGCGTTCCCCAATTAACTATCGTTAATTAGCATCGCAATTTTTGCTAATTATCAGCTGCTAATCAATAATTGAAACTGTTTATACACTGATAAACTGTTATTCACTGGCGGTTACTGATTGTCGTGCTAATTAATACTAATAATTAATGGTCGCTAATATCTTTTACTAATTAACTTAAGTAACTCACTTCCATAATAACTGTCACTAATTAACATGCATTAATACCTAGCGGCTTTGTCATGACTGCTTCGATCGCTATCATCATGATTATGCCTGTCTATATATCATGCTTTGGTCTAATATATGCACAGCTTTTGCTAGCCTGAGACGTAACATTTTTTTGACCGTTTCGTGTCGTTGTCGCCGTTTTCGTTCGAGGCCACGTTCGCATGAGCCAAAATTCGCAACCAGGAATTTTTTTTTCGGATTTTTTCCGAAGGACGCTTGCCCCCCCCCCCCCCTCCGCCTTTCGCAGCACACGGCCTGGAATTTAAAAATAATTCTCAAAGTCTCCTATAAATCGTTCCGTCTACTTTCTAAAGTGACCGCGCCATATACCCAAATTCACGGCCATTGGCTCATTTGAGCAATGTGGGATGTATAGTTACTGCGGCCGCCGCGGAAGGCCGCCACGTGCCCGCGCGCGCGCTCGCGATCACATTGAAAGTAGAGTGTACTAAAACAGGGGAGTGCTCGGAACGGCCGCAGCACCAATGTATAAAAAGGGAAGCCCAAACAGGGTCAATCCACGTGCAGCGCTGCGATCGGTAATCTGCAATGTGTCGTCGTTCAAGAGTTGCGCGCTGCTCCGGCAAAGTGGTGCAGGGGTAGAATGCCCGCTTCACACTCAAAAGGCCCGGGTTCGAATCGCAGCTGTAGATGGTGGGTTTTTATTCTTAGTGTCACCTTTTATAGATGTATTGGTTTTTTACTTTCTTTCTTAAAACTAGCTTCTGTTGCTCCGTATTGCTACAAAAAGTAACGTAAACTGTGAAATCTTGTTTCGAGTCCCGTCTTCGCGAAAATCTCAGAGGCCATATTTTACGTTTTTCTTCAATCCCGGGCGGTGGCGCTGCAAATAACTGCGCTCGCTCTCAAATTTCTTCTATATTACTTCACAAATTTGCGTTACTTTTTGAACAAACATGTAGCAATTTAAGCTAGTTTTAAGAAACAAAGGAAAACCAGTACAGCTACAAAATTTGACACTAAGAATAAAAGCCCACCATCTTCAGCTGCGATTCGAACCCGGGCCTTTTGAGTGGGAAGCGGGCATTCTACCCCTTCACCATTTCGGCGGAGCCGCGCTCATCTCTTAAACGACGACACATTGCAGACTACCGATCGCAGCGCTACAAGCGGATTGGCCCTGTTTGGGCTTCACTTTTCGAAGCTCGTTCCGGGCACTGCCCCCCCCCCCCCCCCTCACATGATTCTTTCACGAATCAATAAAGTTGTTTACCTACCTACCTACCCCTCTTCTAGTACACTCTACTGAAAGTAAGCGGCGCGTTCCAAGAAAAAAGAAAGAGAGAAAAAGTGCTCAAGGTCATGACGCGCGCGTGACGTAACTTCTTTGCCCGGCTCATCCCTCCCTGCTTAGCTTCCGGCGCTCTCGAAGGGACGAGGGAAGAGAGAAAGCAATTACAGCTTACGACAAATCTTTGCTCGTACTTGACGGATTCTAAAGATTTTTGCGGCGGTCGATTCGTGAGGAAATAAACTTCTTTTGTGAAGTCATTCGATGGTTACTTGAAAAAGTGTTGCAGGGTCCCTTTAAGCATGCTCGTGCGTGGGTTTGCATGTGTGCGCGTATATACACGTGAAAAATAGAAAAATTTCGGGGAGTTTAAACCTCTCTCTCCCGACCTCCCTCCCCAAACCACTCCCCTGGTTGCGTCACTGGCATGAGCCATGTAAGGCTTTCGCTTCGGAGGTTTTACGTGCCAAAACCACGATATGATTTTGAGAGAGGTCGTAAGGGAGGCCTTCGACCTGGGGTTTTTTAGCGTACCCTGACGTCACACACTAGAGAGGTCAACGCACTTATTTGTCTAGAACGCGGGAACGGCACACACCGGGCCGTGTATACCGATGACAACTAGTTTGAGGTAGCCCACACTTGAGAATTCACCCTCAGCGGCCTTGCGTGCTAAAAATTCGTGCTCTTTCAAACTAGGTGTAATCGGTAAACGTCGTCAGTGCAGTCCGGAGCGCACCCTATGGTGCGCCGTTCCAGGGTTGCATGCGTTCTTCCCCTAACGGAAATGTCGCCAAATGTCTCTTCATCTCGGAGGCTTCGCTTCTGGCAATAGCGGTTGTCCCGGCTCCTACCAAGACCCTACAAAAACGGCAGAGGGCAGCACAGGAAAATGGAAAAGGCGGATTGTGTTGACCTCTGTACACGGGCCTCTAGCATTTCACCTCCATCGAAACGCGGCCGCCGCGGCCGGTATCGAACCCGCGTTTTTCGGGTCAGTAGCCGATCACATGAACCAGGGCCGTACCCAGGAATTTTTTTCAGGGGGTGTTTGTGTGTAGAACGGCTAACTTTGGCAACTGGTGGTCGCTGTGAGGGTGTGCAAGTATTTTAGTGTCACCCAAAAAGTTAAAGCACGAAAAAATTTCGGGGGGTGTCAGAGCCCCTCCATCCCCCCCCCCCCCCCCCCCCTAGTTACGGCCCTGACAGGAACCACTAAGCCACCGCGGCGGCAAGGCTTTCGCTTTGAAATAATGATTGACACGACGCGAAGGCAATTGTTAGCTGCTTTCCGACGTTTATTGTTCGGTCGAATCGTGCTTGACATTGCGACTTGTTCGCGGAAGCACTACGACCTCTGGATCCTGCAGCTTGAAGTGTTCTGTTCTTGTGCTCCGTATGCTAGTGGTGGTGGTGGTCAGTGGCCCTTTCGTTCAGGGGTACGCAGTGTCCCGTGCCGCCAATTTCGAAGCTTTCCTCTGGGTTGTCGAGAGTGCAGCGGTAGCCGTCCACGCAAGGGTCACTGAACAGATTCCTATAGGGTTCGCCTGGACACTGAAAAGGGCAATAAAAAGTAAACAGGTCAAGTCAAGTAGGGAGCGTAAAGGGACGTTTCTATCTATCTATCTATCTATCTATCTATCTATCTATCTATCTATCTATCTATCTATCTATCTATCTATCTATCTATCTATCTATCTATCTATCTATCTATCTATCTATCTATCTATCTATCTATCTATCTATCTATCTATCTATCTATCTATCTATCTATCTATCTATCTATCTATCTATCTATCTATCTATCTATCTATCTATCTATCTATCTATCTATCTATCTATCTATCTATCTATCTATCTATCTATCTATCTATCTATCTATCTATCTATCTATCTATCTATCTATCTATCTATCTATCTATCTATCTATCTATCTATCTATCTATCTATCTCACAATACCAAAAGCAACTCTCGCTGTGAGAAGGCACTTGGTAGGCGAGAAAATGGGCGAAAAGAAGATGCAGTTGACCCCGCCACGGTAGTCTAGTGGCTATGGCGCTCGACTGCTGACCCGAAGGTCGCGGGATCGAATACCGACTGCGGCTGCTGCATTTTCAATGGAGGCGAAAATGTTTGAGACCCGTGTACTTAGATTTAGGTGCACGTTAAAGAACCCCAGGTGGTCGAAGTTTCCGGAGCCCTCCACTGCGGCGTCCCTCATAATCATATCGTGGTTTTGGGACTTTGAACCCCAGCAACTATTATTAGCTAGAGTGTGTTCATGAACTTGTACGACATCCTACCTTTCTTGTCTCCTCCGTGCAGTAAAGGTCCCCTTGCTCTCGGTTGAAACACCGAAATGCTTCAACAAACTACATCGTCTTTTCGAGCTGCCTTTGTATAATATGGCCGTAACTAAAAATGAAATGATGTTTGGCCACCGTCTATCGCGAAAGTGACTTACGACGTAAGAAGGGCGACTTCCCTGTGGCTCGGCTTAAGTTAAGTAACATGCCCGCACGATGGACCACTGATATATGAACGGCGCATATCATATATGCTCAAAGTGTGCATGTTTCTTACTAGACGCAACGTCTCTTGTGTCCGCTTACTCGCGCGCAAAAGAAGAAACTGTGGCCGTTTCTCAACGATAACTAGTTGAAGGACGTTGGCCGAAAAAACAGCAGTCTCCTGCGATAAGCGCAGCAAGTGGTGCGCAATCTTAAACTATTTATTTTTGAACAGGTTTTTAAAGAGATTGCCTAAACGATGCGTTACCCAGTTGGGCCTCTTCTTCCGGGTTGAGTTACGTTACGAATAAACTTACATTAATGAACTTTATCTGCCCTTGCTAACTTAAAATCCCGAGGTTGTTCAACAGGCACCGTCATTTAGAGCTGCATTTGCATACGAGAATATACGGCTGAAGGTGGTTATGCAGATAGATAGCAAACTTTAATGATATTCCTGGAGTTGTTATCCTCGTTTATCCCTTTTCCCGTCTTTTTGCGCTGGTAAATCTATCTTAATCCTGAACCAACTCGCCCAAGCAGCCGTTTTAGCATACTTCAATGAAGCCATTTGATGATTACTTTGAAAAATGTTGCAGGACCCCTTCAACAAAGCACGACACGCATTGTGATCGACTCTCTATAAACACGTAAAATTTACATAATTTGATGCCAAGGTTATGGAGACCCAATTTAAAGCAAGTGGAAGTGTTAGAACAAAATATATTGTATTTTACGGTAAGTTGTAGCAATTACAACGTAACTTATCTAAATATTGTACAGGCAATCACGCTATATAATCCTTCGTAAAACGAATTCAACGGCCCACTCGAATTACGTGCGATAGTTACGTGCTAGCGGCAAGCATTCGTAACAAGCAAAAGGAAATTGCAATTACTACCGAAACACCCCACGTCCAACGTCTCATTAAACACGGCACCGTCTTCACCAAAGCCATCATGTGTAGTAAATTATTTCAACCAGAAGCGATATAACGGAACTTTAGGTAACAAGAACGTTTAAATTACCTTTAGCTCAATGTTTGGCGTCTCTCCCTTGCCAATAGTGCGCAGAAATGGCAAAGGTAAGTCACGTCTCCAAATATGGTTACCAGCTCGTCAATGAAGCTAGTCGGGACAAGGTGGGGGAGGGGAGGGGTCTACTAACATAGGGAGCCAGCGAAATCAGTTTTCTTTATTACGGTATCTTCCAGAAAAATTCATTACTTTTTAATGTTTCGGCCTCTTGAAGTGGTACTTCAGCTGGCTACGCGCAGTTCGCAGCACTTCCTTTTGCTGCAGAATTCGTGTTTCGTAGCGTGGCGCGCGTTGTTGGGCGTGTGTTGGGTCACAAAAATTTCTAACTGAATGGTGCGAAACAAATCCGGGGCATATAGCTGTCCAGACCGGGACGGCGCGGGACTCGGGACGCAGTATGAAAAGTATGGACAGTCCCTCAAAATCCGGGGCGGCTGGTAAGCCTATCTCCATATGTGGACGTCGTGTCCCGAAAGGTAGAGGTAGTGCGACACCATTATATAAAAGAAGGTTAGTAGTGTCGTCGACTTATGAAATGTGTGGGAAAAAAAAATGTTCTGTGGTTTCACGTTCATAAAATCACGATATGATTACGAGAGACTTTCTTGATCAGGGCAAGCGTTCGAATAAATTATAGGGTATTTTACGGCAATTAATACCAATTACAACTTAAATAATTATCGAATTATTGGACAGAAAGTCATGCTATATTTCTTCATAAAACAAAAGCAACGGCCCCGTCCAGATTTGAAGGTTCGGAAGCATCAAAGGTAATTGCCGTAAACCAGGAAAGAGCTAGAATAGGGTTTTAATTTACGAATGCGCGAAAAATTGGGCGAAACCAAAGCAAAGTTTAGTCGATAATAGTAACTGTTGGGGTTTTACGTCCCAAAACCACGATATGATTTTGAGAGACGCCGCAGTGATGGGTTCCAGAAATTTCGACCATCTGGTGTTCTTTAACGTGTATGTGCCTAAACCTAAGCACACGGACTCTAGCATTTCCGCCTCCACCGAAATGCGACCGCCGTGGCCGGGATTGAACCCGCGACCTTCGGGTCAGCAGTCGAACGCCATAATCACCAGACCACCGCGGCGGGTAACGTTAACCAGAGTTCATATCCAAGCACGTTACACACTAAGCGGCAAGTGATAGTGTGCTGATAAATTTGGACGACATCTCACCTTGATGACCTCCCTCGTGAAGTAAAAGTCTCCTTGTTGTTGCCCGAAACACCGAAATGCTAAACACACGCCATGTTTTGGGCTCAAATAAAAAAAAAAGAAACGAAATCGGGTCGCTGTTTCTCACGATAATGACGTACTGACGAATGAAGGGCAACTTGCCTATGGCTCTACTAAAGTTAGGAACGTGCCAACACGACGAGTGTCTGATACGAACAGCGCATTTCACATATGCCCACTCAAAGTGTATGTGTGCAACGTCTCTTGTGTCAGTTCGCTCGCACGCAAAAAAAAAAAAGAAAAAAAAACTCTGGCTTTTTTTTTCAACGATAACTTGTGGAAGGACGCCGACGGAAAAACAGCAGTCGTTACGCTGTTAGGCCTCTTCTTCCGGTTTGAGTTAAGTTACGAACAAACTTACGTTAATTACCTTTATGCGCTCTCGCTCAATTAAAATCCCGAGGTTGTTCAACAGGCACAGTCATTTAGAGCTGCGCTTGCATGCGAGAATATACGGTTGAAGGTGGTTTTACAGATAGGTAGCAGTCTTTAAAGCTATTCCCGGAGACTTCGTTTATTGCCTGGCTTGCTATCTTCAGGTGTCGGGTTATGACTATGACGGTGGTTAAGAACATTGACGCTATGTACAAACGAAAAATAAATATATGAGCTCACGATAACGACAGCGAAAGACGGTTTTCTCTCAACGGGAAGGGGAGGGGGTGTTATGTCAAGAAGTCAAGGTCGAATTAGAAACGCGCCCGCACGTGTGCTGGCCCGATAGGACCGGCTCCTGCGCTCATCTGAACGTCTAGCATGATAATCCGGGTGCTGTTTACTAGACGTGCTACTAGTCTCTGGGGGCGGAGTTTCTTTTTCCACGTGCAAGATACAACTTGGGCAGTTCTCACGGATAACCAGTTCGGGGACAAACCGCATGGGCTCGCATGGTGGTCCAGTGGAAATGGTGCTCGACTGGTGACCTGAAGGTCGCGGGATCGAATCCTGGCCGCGGTGTCCACATTTTCGATGGAGACGGAAATGCTTGAAGGCAGGTACTTAGATTTAGGTGCACGATAAAGAACCCCACGTGGTCGGAATTTCAGGAGCCCTCCACTACGGCGTCACTCATAATCATATCGTGGTTTTGGGACGTTAAACCCTAACAGTTATGAGGACACCCGCAATAAAGGATCATTTCCCTTGCGCCATTAAACGCCACATATCATCATCAATAAACTATCACTTATGGGGGCTCTTAGATCGCCGTGTCCGGTACGATGTAAGACAATTGAAGAAAATGATACATGTACGAAATGATACATGTACATGTACGGGTTGATACATGTACATGATACAAAATGATACATGTACGGGTTGGCCCGTACATGTACATGTACGGGCCAACCTTCTCCAGAATGAACGCTGTGCTTAGGATTCGGGCACCATTTAAGGGTGTTTAGTCGTATGCTGTGACGCGGTACACCGCAATATGAAGCGCTGCGCATTGCGAACAAACCAGTGGTGCTTAACCCCGCCTGATTCCTTTTCTTTTCTTTTTTCTTTATTTTTTGGCTGCTACTGTTGTATTCAATGTTCGTCGCGCCATCAACCGATAGTTTGTTATTCGCAATGCGCAGTGCTTCAGATTCTGGCGTGCTGCATCGGAGTGTGAAACTACACTCCCTGAACAAGTGTCTGAATCTAGCGTTGGGAGAATAGTAAATTCGATGTTCGAATAGTGATTTGGTCGTATAATTTCGAACGGAATAGTTCAATAGTATATGTAACATATTTTAAGGGGAAAAATAGGCCGCCATCCCGCCCTGCCAACGTGAATGTCCAGCGAAGCTGTATCGAACACCACACATGCTGATGGGGGGGGGGGGGGGGGGGGGGGGTTATTATTACTTTAGAGTAATCGTAGTGATAATCGCTTTGTAGTCGCTGTGGTAGACCGTGATTGGTACGCGACCATTTTCAGCAAGAAGAATGACTTCCTTTCGTCGAACATTGGATTCACGCTGCTTTTCTGGTGTCTTTAATTTCCGTGGTGTAACCATGGCAGTCTTAGAATGAACTGTATGAGTTGCTAGACGGGTCTCTCGTTTAAAATCTCTCTTTTAGACAGGTCTCCCCTTTTACACACGCGGGGAGAAGGAAGGGACGTTTGACGTCATTCGAAGCCATCGTGTGAAGTGCAAAGCAGCTGCAACCTAATCTTTACCAGGAACGCGTGAGATGGTGTTCCCATTGTTCACAGGCGCCTTATCATCAATCATGCGGTTTTGGTGCTTGGTTCGTGGTTTTCTTTGTTGAAACGAATACTGAGCTCTAAGCTGTATGCCTGATTGCAAAGAAAGATATGCCGTTTTCCTTCAATTGTTAACGTGCCTGCATAGCCGAGTGGTTAAGACACTTGCCTACGGATCGTGGGTACGCGGGTTCGAATCCCGTCACCTGGCGAGGAACTTTTTTCGCCAAGATACCTCTCTCATCTTTTTTTCCATCTCTTTCTTCCTTTGTCAGTCATGAGCATCTTTGTCATGACTAGACTAACTTGCACAATGTTTTTTATGAGTTGGAATTAGACATGTGCAAATGCCACTTTTTTGGTTTGGAGTGAAGTGGAAGCACATTTGAATAGCAGTAGGGTGCAAGTTATAATCGTTAAAATAGTTCACGTTTTAAAATTTACAATAGCGCATGTGATCCCGCGCACCGCGGTGTTAAACTTAAAAAATAATTAATCGAGTTGAACGCGATGCGTGAATTTAACCTTGAAATGTGGCTTCGCGGCCGTGCGAATTTTTTTTGGTGTGGTTGTTTCACGGCATAGCATTTCAATGCCGCAGTGAAACCATCTTTACAGGGTGTTACATGCCGATACACACACACACACACACACACACACACACACACACACACACACACACACACACACACACACACACACACACACACACACACACACACACACACACACACACACACACACACACACACACACACACACACACACACACACACACACACACTCACACACACACACACACACACACACACACACACACACACACACACACACACACACACACACACACCTCTATTCGTTCATTTCGAGTACTTCGGAATTTCTAACAATTTAAATTCGTGTGGAAGCGAATTCAAATCCTGTAATATTCGTTCGAACATTCGAAGTGCTCGAATATTCGCCCACGCCTATCTCAATGCTATTTATTGTGTTCATCCTGACGAAGGCTGGGCGCTGGTTATGGCTGGTCCACTTGCAGTCTATATACTTAAGTTGCTGCCGGTCTCTACTACTTGTACATCACCTCTATAC
Organism: Rhipicephalus sanguineus; assembly: GCF_013339695.2. Classification (NCBI taxonomy): domain Eukaryota; kingdom Metazoa; phylum Arthropoda; class Arachnida; order Ixodida; family Ixodidae; genus Rhipicephalus; species Rhipicephalus sanguineus. Next base: position 159,228,488 of record NC_051182.1, read on the forward strand.
CTGTACCCCAGACCGGCTTCAGCGAGGTCACATGCATACAACATTTTTTTCATTTTGACACTCCACTTGCTAACGCAGTCATACGTGTAAGAACAATGGGTGATACGACGTGAAGACTATCACATTTATTATCTCCCATCGAAAAGCACTTGACACCGCAGCTTCTTCATCGAAACGCTACGGCCTCAGGACACCGACGGTTGAGACGTTCAGTGCTTGTGTTCCGTATGCCCGTGGTGGTGGGGCTCGGGGGATGTTTCGTTCAGAGACACGCAGTGTCCCCTGCCGCCAGTTACGAAGCCTTCCTCTGGATTGGTGAGAACGCAGTGGTAGCCTTCCGCGCAAGGGTCTCTAAACAGGCTCGAACATTCTTCACCAGGACACTGAAAAAAATAGGAAAGAAATAAGAGGAAAGATTGTTACACAGCTGAAATGTACGAAGGAAGGGGAACTTAAGAGCTCGTTTTTCTATGTAAGGCACAAACTAAATGTAAAACAAGACACTGAAGCCAAGTAAAGTATGGGGACGTTATCTGTAGTATATACGATATAAATGGGAAAGAAAATTAAAGCGGACGAACAGATAACTTGCCGCCGGCAGGCACGGGACCTGCAACCTTCGGATAAAGTATGGGGCAGGTCACAACTTCGACGAGCTCAAACTTCACATACTTCAGTGAAACTTCCGCTCCCCGTGAGACAGAAAATGTACAGAGTTATATCTCATTAACAAGTTTAATACACTGCAGCCGATACAGTCACAATCCGGCGCCGGCGCCGGAACGTGAGTCATTAGGCCCGGTTCCAACTGCGTAGGCGCGCCCTCACGTCACGCTCGCAACCAGTCACAGCCGTTTCGCTTCCGCCGGGGACGGAAAGGGGAAATAAATAAATAAATAAATAAATAAATAAATAAATAAATAAATAAATAAATAAATAAATAAAAGGTGGTAGTTCAGGCACACACATGCCAAGCTTCGCTTGATCTTATTTTCCCAGTAGAGGAAGTGCTCCTGAATTTTTTCATTCATGTTTCTTTTTCGGCGTACGCACTGCGCTGCCCTAGCGCAACTCGCGCTCGCGCGTGCATGTGTTTGTGTGACGTCACCTGCGGTTAGACAGACTATTTAAGTCGCCGATAGTGGCCCGTGTGTCTATGCGTTGCGCTGACGTCATTTGAGGCTAGATAATGGATCGGTCTTACAGAAACCGTTAAGGGCAGCTAAAGAAATGCAATTCCAATTTAAAAAAAAAAGCATATTACGTGTTTTTTACGAAATGTTGAATTGAATCGCAGTTTATTTGTCCTGAATTCTTATAAGAGCAGAGGCTAAGAGGTATGCAGCCTGACAAGAAGCCTCTGCTTCTAATTACGGTTTGACACGTAGGCCGCTGAACGTCACAATACTGACACATACCATCCCGCTATGGCACATACACGTTTAGCACATACACTATTATCACAATATCATAATATATTGTCACGTTGTGGGGACGTTGACCAAGGCAGCGGTTGGTGTGTTCAAGACGAAACACTTCATTAGGGCAAACTTGTGCCCATGAAATGAAAATTTAAATTACAAGCAGTACGCGCTGTAAACCAATAGCTGCAAGCACTGTCGTCGGTCGTTGGATACAGGCTAACAGGCAAAGAACTTTATTATTATCCGGAGGCGGCGCTCGACCCCCCTTAGGGGGTGACAACTGTGGGCCCCTCCCACGACTGGACGGGGAGGTTAAACGGCCATGTCGCGGGCCCTCTGGATTTCCCTAAGCTGGTCTCCTTTGTCTTGGCTAGTGAGAAGATTGTTCCAGTCCGCTTCTGTAGAGGGAGACTCTCTGCTCTCGCGCAACGCAGGGCATTGTCACAGCATGTGTTGTAAGGTACACTTGGGGTGGCCACAGCGCGGGCACCCCGGGTCGATGCCATCCACGTATTTAGAACATTTTAGATAATCTGCAAGGACTTAATCTGCTCTGCGGATAGCCGCGTCGGCATTTATACATCTGAGATCGAATATTCGTGCCTTCACGAGTCTATCAGAAAATTCTAAAGTAGTCTGGAAGGTTCCCAGACATTCAGGCATGGTTTGCGCGAGGCAGTGCTTATACTTGTAACGGACCGGTTGCATAAAAATAGGAAAGAAACGCGCGTGGCAGTATGTTTTCTGGTATTACACAAAAACGCAACAAAAATTAGCATAGTCTTGTTACACAGCGTGAAATAAGACATAAATAAGCTTCATCACATAACGCAAATTGATAAATAAAATGTTAGAAATCAAACACAAGAAATGGCACAGAGACACGAAGGCCAGAAATGTTTCTGGGCTCAGTCACCTGCGTCTTGAAACTTCCTTCGTATACACGTACTGACCTTGTGGCAGAAGTCGCAGCATCCGCATGAGTCCTTGTAGGTTCCGCAGTTGCAGTTGACGACTTCGCACGTTGCCGGGTCACAGGTGAAAGTGGCACAGTTGGGAGGTGACGTTCCGGACACGCTGTAAAAAAAAAAAAAAAAAAAAAAAGCAGTCACGCCATTTCTTGCAAAGATTGTTTTTTTATTGAAAATTTATAACGAATAAAGAAAAATTTCATGGTCCTCGACATGTTCCTCATCAACACGTTGGACACCTTGTATAGCTGAGAAAGAAACACAATGAGTAGAGGGGCGTTCTATCCATAACGAACTTAAGCTGGAAATTTTTCCCTACGTGTGGCGTAGCCACATTTGATAAATGTGGCCTGGTGCAAGTTCATTCATTCCAATAACTATTTAAAGATCCTGCGAGTTTGTGGGCCGGGCAAAAGGTCCCTCCTAGGTGACAGCCAGGCGTCCTTGAGTCCTGGCAGCTTCCTCGGCCCGCTGGACAGCCCGAAGTTGATATTCAAAAGCAGAGCGGTGCAAACAGTCTCCCAGCGCGCGCGGAAACGATCGCTAGAGATATGCACCCCAGTATTGTTCGTTATCTCTCGACATTCCCGTAGTATTCGTTGCAGAGTGCTTCTAGAAGCAGAGTTCTTGCATTTATCTGTCTTGCATATACCTAGGTAAAAAGAGGTGTGAGATTACCGGGTTCGGATAAGCTCTTCGAAATTATGTTGGTGCTAATAGCTCCTTCCTGATTGCATAAAGACTCCTGTTGTGGAATAAAAGTCGGCGGAAGTACAAGCAATTCAAATCCAACTAGCCCAGTTGTCTGTGCTTGGGTGCTTGCGTGCCTCACCTGAGAACAGCGACAGCGATGAAAAGCGTGAACACCAAGGCCAGCTTCATCTTCACACTGCAAGCAGGTCAGGCAACACTGATTGAGTTTGCGGCGGGTTAATCTAGTGTGCCACCATTATAAAAAAGTTAGTTGATTGCGTCGACTTATAAATGTTTGAAAAAAAAAATGTTCTGGGGTATCACGTACTGAAATCACGATATTATTGCGAGACACATTGCAGTTCCGTGTAACTGTTAGAATAAACTATAGTCCATATTATGGCAATTAATACCAACCACAATGTAAATAATTATTGTACAAGCAGTCATTCTGTATTTCTTCATAAAACAAATTCAACGACCCACTCCAGATTAGAAGTATCAAAGGGAAGTGCCGTTGCTCAAACCCGACAAGAGTTCGAATAGCGTTTTCGTTTACGAATGGGCGAAAAATTGTGCAAAACCAAATCAACGTTAAGGCGATAATGATAATTGCTGGGGTTTTATGTCCCCAAAACACGATATGATTATGAGGGACGCCGTAGTGGAGGGCTTCGGAAATTTCGACCATTTGGTGCTCTTTAACGTATACCTAAACCTGAGCACACGGGCCTCTAGCATTTTCGCCTCCACTGAAAAGCGACCGCTGCGGTCGGGATTCGATCCCGCGACCTTCGAGTCAGCAGTCGAGCACCATAACCACCAGACCACCGCGGCGGGTAACGTTAAAGCGAAGTCATATCCAAACACGTTACACATTAAACGACAAGTGAAAGTGTGTTCATAAACGTGTACGACATCTCACCTTGATGGCCTCACTCGTGCAGTAAAAGTCCCGTTGTTCTTGCCTGAAACACTGAAATGCTTCTATGTGAATGGTCTTTTCCAGCTGCCTTTATATATAGGTGAAATGAAAGGAAGAAACAAAATCAGGTCACCGTCTACCACGATAGTGACATACTGACAAATGAAGGACGACTTCTCTGTTGCTCTGCTAAAGATAGGAACATGCCAGCCCGAGGGATTACGGATAGAAGCGGCCCATCTCACGTGTCTTGCATGCCCAGTCAAAATGCGCGTTGCTTTTACTGGAGCGACAACGTCTCTTGTGTCAGACTGCTCGTGTACAGAAAGAGAAACACGGACCGTTTCTCAACGATAACTTGTTGAAGGACGCTGGCGGAAAAACAGCAGTCTCCCGCGATGAGCGCGGCGAGGGATGTATAATTCTATAACATTTATATTTGGATAGGCTTTTAAAGAGATTGTCTAAAGTATGCACTAAGCAGTTAGGCCTCTCCTTCCGGGCTGAGTTAAGTTACGAAGAAACTTACGTTACTTAATCTTATCTGGCCCTCCTCGTTTAAACTACCGAGGATGTTCCAGAGGCGCCGTCTGTTAGAGCTGACCTTATATATGAGTGTGTACGCGTACGGTGATTGAAAACATCTTTGTTCAAGCTATATACAAACGAAAAAGAAATACACAAGGTCTCTCGCGATAACGATAACGAAGTAAGTTTTTCCTTAAAGGGGGGTGGGGGTGGGGGGTGCATGTCATAAGGTCAAGGCTAAATGAGACCAGCGCATCTCAACGTTTGGCGTGTGCACTGCTTATACGAGACGTGCTACTAGTCACTAAGGGCGGGGCGGGGTTTTTTCTACCACGCGTATATATATATATATATACTGTATGAAAAATAGACCGCCTATCATCTGACACGAAAACGCTTTGGGAAGCAGCAGACAGTTACGCGATGTGCGAAATTTTTACGAAGTCTAATAATATGTGGGCGAGCTAAGCACAAAAACAAAAAAAAAACAAACAAAAAACACAGTCCTCGTGTGGAGGGGCGTTGATGCTTCTAGTAGTGACGAGGAGAATGAATGCAAAGAATAAAAGGTATGCCGTAAAGAACATAAACATGCGGCTGTTTTATACGTATTTCATTGATTGCATGAACAGTTACGTTTCTTTTTGCTTTGTTGTTGTGTACTTGTTAGTAGTCATTTCAAACTTATCTCCATGGGGGTAGTACTTATCGCAGCTGTAGTGCATTAAATGACCGACAGAAAAGAAAATTCAGTGCTGATTTAGCGGTAATTTCGAAAGAAATTCGTCTAACATTAAGTTGCGGGTACCTCTATGTGCTCTAATTTATAGAAATCTCTTACGAACTTCTTCGAAACTTCCCTCTCGTTCGTGACGTCATCTCGCACTTCTGTGCGGCTTCCGGGTCATAGCTAACTACCGTTATAATGGTTCTGGGTCATCATTTGACTTTCAAGGGATCCTTTCTTCCCATTCCAAGTTCCGGTCAAACACACTTCACCCATGGGCGGATACAGATTGGGGCTCTTAATGAGGGTGGGAGGAGGCAGATGTTCTGACCCCTCCTCCCATCCCCTGAACTTTTGAATATGGGCCCTGGAGAATAAGATCTGTCGAGTTCTCCCATAAGCTGACTCCGAAGTTCGTATAATCTGACCCCTGTGCATCCTGTATCTGCCCCTTATTTGACTTCGATGACCATCGAGGTGGCTCATTGGTTACAGTGCTCGGCTGCTGTTACGAAATACGCGGGTTCACTACCGGCCGAGGCAGTAGCATTTCGATGTAGGCGAAGCGCTGGAGAGGCCCGTGTACTGTGCGATGTCGACGCACGTTAATGAATCGCAGTTGGTCGAAATTTTCCAAGACCCTTCACTACGGCGTATCTCACAGCCTGAGTCGCTTTGGTATGTTAAACCCAATAAGCCAACCAGCCGACTGACCGACTGACCAACCAACTTCACTTTTGCTTACTTCACTTTCGTTTCCCGTTTCCGGTCTTGGGTTCACCGCCGGTTCACACTTACAGTTGGAACCACCTCTAGTTAACTCATCAAAGGAGCCCTGCGAAACAAATTAAGCGTGTCGTTTCTGCCGCTTCTTATGCAACTGTGGAACGCACGAATGTCGTTGTACAAGTGACAACGCCGAAAACAAAGCTGTTATAATGTTATTTCAATGGAGAATCAACTTTGACTTCGGACGGCAGCGAGACATAACGGCTATTTTTATGATCGGAAGTGGCGCTCCATCACGTGGTAGAGACGACAATGGCCGGGCGTTTTGATTGGCTTGACACGACAAGTTGCATGCAATATTCATATGGTCCCAGCTGGGCCACGATAATGTGCGCTAAAAATTATAAAAGCACTTTTTATACTTCATCAGATAGAAAAAGATTTCTGTTTTTCAATATAAGGTTTTGAAAACAATTGCTAAACGACGCTAGGTGCGCTGCACAACGGCCACCACCAGAACAATGTACATGCTGCGGGGGAACTAAGGAAACGATGGAACATATACTGATTGAATGTGGCGATATTCACCCAGGTATACGTGTGGGCACGAGTCTACATGAAGCCTTGGGTTTTAGGGACAACAATGGAAAGCTGAACACGTCCGCGATAGAAATAAGTAAGAGACGGTTAGAGTATTGGTGGCAGAAAAGTAGAGATAAAGAACAAAAATAAATAATGGGGGAAAAATAAGGTCATTCTGCCTTAAGAGGCAGAGAGATGGACCGTGAATTTATATTTTTGGTATAATAACATAGATTTAATCAATGTAGATAAGGTATTAGGCCAACATGAAACAAGGAAGCTTTTTTTTTTTTTTTCTTCGAGCCTGGTGGCAGACATGTCACCGCCCCGTTTTAAAGGGGACGCTCATAGCATCCATCCATCCATCCATGCGGCGCGACTTCCGGTATGTCTCTATAAGAGGCGCGCCGTGATTGGAGTGTGCCTTTGACGTCAGTGGCAGAGTGAAATGCGAAAGGGAACGTCTTTTATTGTCGTACGCTGGGGTTTCGAAGTTTGAAGACCAGTAACTTCCGTTACCGTGCACGAATTTTGATAATTCTTTTTGCGTTCATCCGATTATTCAACACTACATTCACTCCAGTGCTGCACAAGGCAGACGAAAAAAAAAAACGTTGTAGGGCTCCTTTAAGGTTATAGTCGTCCCAATCGAGGACACATGATTGCAGACATACCCAGACATATATACTTAAACTGCTGCCAGTATACACTACTTACACATCCCCTTGTAGATGGCTTGCACTGACGCCCCTGAAACCACCATGTTGGAGACCCAACATGGCGGGGCGCGAAGCTTGATGTCACGTTAACGTTGTCAGTAAATGGCATGTTAGTTATTTCGTTATTCATGCACAGAGACAATTCATGCACAGAGACGTTATTACATTGAAGCGGGTTAATCACCCCGTGATTATGTGACCTTGATGTCATCACAGCCTCCATGTTTGAGCACCAGTACGACAAGAACCTGAGTGCATGACGTTATGCGCATACTAATGATACCTGTACGTAGGACCGGCTTTGCTATCACGCGCATGCAGGTTTTTCAATTTTGACACTTGACTTGCGAACGGAGTCACACGCGAGAACAATGACTGACACGACGTGAAGACAATTGTTGGTTGCCGTATGAACATTTATTATCGCGTCGAATCTTGCTTGACACTGTGACTTGTTCGTGGAAGCGCTATGGTCTGAGGGCACCGCAGGTTGAGGTGTTCAGTTATTGTGTTCCGAGTGTCCGTGGTGTTGGTGTTCGGTGGATGTTTCGTTCAGGGGCCTGCAGTGCCCTCTATCGCCGGTAACGAAGGCTTCGCTTGGATTGTCGGGAGAGCAGCGGTAGCCAACGGTGCAAGGGTCGCTGAAGAGGGTCGTACAATCCTCGCCAGGAGACTGGAAATATAATTAGGAAGAAAGGAAGGAGAGAGAAAACGGTGACGTCATGGCCAACCCTCCTCCACAGTGGGGTGAGCATCGCACATTTAGTCCGTATCAGCTCTTTCAATAAAAGCTTTTTAAGGCGAAAGCCTTAGATGCCTCATCAAACGCGAAAAGTGACCGCCGGCGTCGGCGGCGTCAACAGAGTGATGTAAATTAGCAGTGATATTACCGTAAGTTGTCTTCGTGTTACACACCGCAACATGCTACGAAGTATGCTTTACAGGAGAAAGCTTGGCATTTGAAACCAATTTTGAGGCGGAATTTGACAAATTTCTGTTAATTAATGCAATTAAATCCTGCAACGTCGTCGGCTGTTTCTTGGGATAACTGTTGCCGTCTTCACTTTTAATGGACCGGTGGCAAGTAGTGGGATTTTGCCAATTTTTGTGGCGCATACCCGTTTATGATGGACCGTGACGACGACATGACACGCCGACAAGCCGAGACCCTAAGGTGTTTCGCCCCTAAAATCATCATCTTGTGATGACGTCACAGGCCTCCAAAATTTGTGACGTAATACTGTTGAACGTGCTGTGTTTTCACCGCTTAGTTTGTGCTGAAGCACGAAGATCGCGTCGTTCGCTGTAGCGGCCGCGTTTCCTTACGACAGCGTTTTGCTGTGCTACGCCAGGTCGGATGCTAAAAAGTGAGCTGTTAGCCTCACTTCGTATAACATTTAATGAATGAAGTGTATTTTCAGGGCTCATTTCTTTGTTCGACACAAGCTTAATGAAAACCAGCAAAACCGGCAGGGACCGAACATGCAACCTCCAGCAGATATTGAACCCAAGGAAGGTATATGGGACGTTAATTGTACCGTATGAAGTGTGCAGGAACTGCGACATAGATGAGAAGAACGTAAAGTGGGCGAAAAGACAACTCTCCGCCGGCAGGGACCGAACCTGCAACCTCCGAAGGTTGTCTTATGGACCTGACAAAACGCCAGGTCCCTAAACCCCCAACAGACGCTCGCGCTCGCGTGCTCCTCTGCTAGCAGATGCGCGCGCTCCTTGCGTTTTCGTCTCGGGCGCCGAGGAAGGGCATTCGGAGAGGTGGATGGACGAGGCGATGAACGCGTTCGCTGTAGACTACTAAATTTCGACCTCTCGTTGGTTTAGGGGCCCTTTAACAATTGAAGGCAAATGGCATATCTTTCTTTGCAATCAGGCATAAAGCTTAGAGCTCAGTATTCGTTTCAATAAAGAAAACCACAAAACAAGCATCAAAACCGCATGATGGATGATAAGCCGCCTGTGAACAATGGGAACACCCTCCTACGCGTTCCCGGTAGGTTGCAGATGATCTGCACTTCACACGAGTGCTCTGAATGACGTCAAAGGGACCTTTCGTCTACCCGCATGTGTTTCACGCTTTCATATATAAAAGGGTGACCCGTCTAGCAACTCATTCAGTTCACTGTAAGACTGCCACGGGTAGACCACGGAAATTAAATACACCCGAAGAGCAGCGTGAATACAACGCTCGGCGAAAGGGACAAATTCGTCTTGCTGAAAATGATCGCGGAACCAATTACGGTCTACCACAGCGACCACATAGTGATTATCACTACGATTACTCTGAAGTGATAATAAAACAACCCCCCCCCCCCTTCCATTCAGCCTGTGTGGTCTTTGATACAGTTTCGCTGGGCATTCACGTTCGCAGGGCCGGATGGTGGCCAATTTTTCTTTGCTCTAAATGAATGCGACCAAAAACAAATTACGCATGCATTTTGACATGACATGACAAGAACTTTATTGGAGTGCTGAGGAACTGATGTTTAGGGGAGCCGGAGGCCTACCCCCTCCCCTCAGATGACATCCGTGGCGGAGCCACGGATGTGACGGCCTCTGGACGGCCTAGAGTTCCCCTAATAGTTATGAGGGAAAAATCTAGACGCCTAAAACACCGTAAGAACAACAAAGAAGCACAGGGAAAGAGCGTTCTTCTTGCGGTGTTTTAGGCGTCTAGATTTTCCCTCATTATGATGAATCAACTAGTTCAGCAACAAGTACTTCTAAGTTCCCTTAATAGGATTGACCCCGACCATTCGAAGTCGGGCCCCAGATGTGGCCATGACTCATGTTCTTTGGATCACATGATCTGGCTGGGCCCAGCCCTTAATGCCTCTCCACTCATCGCGAAGGAGCGATGGGAGGAATCCGTCAAGAGCAGCAGTCTTCACACTCAACTCCAGGCCTTCCACAGGGCTCACGACATCGCGAGCCTACGATTTACCTAATGCAAAAATTGAACATTACTGATTGCGGAATAGATGTTTAATTACATGCAAATTACAATTATTGACGGATACTCGCACAGAAGTTGAAATGAATAAGAATAAATGGGCAGGGCATGTAGCGAGAAGGCAAGATAACGGCTGGTCATTAAGGGTAACTGACCGGATTCCAAGAGAAGGAAAATGCGTGAGGGGAAGGCAGAAAATTAGGTGGGTAGATGAGATTAAGAAGTTTGTAGGTATAACGTGGACCGGGCAAGCACGGGACCGGGTTGATTGGCGGAACATGGGGTAGGCCTTTGCCCTGCAGTGGGCCTAGTCAGGATGTTGGCGATGATGATGATGACTGTCACAAAATAATGTATTAATTCCGGTTGTTTCTTTGATAGCAACGTCGAGTGCCTTGTAACTGCGTTGTGTGAATCTGATGCATTTGCAGACAGTCCATCATAATTCATGCCAGAAGGGGTTAAATTAGGAACACGCCTGGATGTATGACCACCGATAAGGACAATCTCAACTCCTAGCGCACCATGGTCTGTTTGTTGTTTACTAGACGTGTCACTTGTCTTCAGAGGCAGGTTTCTATTTATTTATTTCTTTTTGCCTGCGACATACAACTCCAGCAGTTCTCAGCGATAACCGAAAGGGCGAAGCAACGAACGCGATAGCTACAAATCAGTATGCTATGTGAAGTAAGCCTAACAGCGAATCCTTTTAGCATGAAACCTGGCGTACCCTACAAAAGTGTGGCGTAAGGAAACGCGGCCGCTGAAGCGACCGAAACGCTCTCCGTGCTGTCCATCGCTTCAGTGCAAACTGAGCGGTCACAACACAGCACTCACAAAGGTATGATCTGCCTGCTCATCCCTGTCAAGATACGCGGCGCGCGACCGCACCCGGAAGTTCAATGTACTGCGTTGAAGCGGAACGTTGGGCAAGTTGGTACAGATTGATGACTAGAGACTGGTTGAAAAGAAAACAGGACAGGTGCTAAATCGCAACTAAGCTTAATCACATACGGTCGGAAAATATATACAGTGGCACAAAAATAACGCACACAAGCATAGAAATGTGAACACTAGCTTAGTTGTTGATGCAACGTAGATTGCACGAAGAAGCACAGTGTGTATCAGCCAGCCTTCGATTGCGCTACCTGAGAGGGAATTAGCATATCTTGATGACACATTTGGATGATGGGATCAAAATAACCGCAGGCAGTGTGTATGGCATTCTTCTCTTCTTTTCTTCTGTTTTTTTTTTGTGCCACTGTATATATTACCGATCGTGAGTGATTATAGTTGCGAGTCTTCGCATCTCTTTTCTTTTCAACCAGTTCCTTGTCATTTGCGCTGTTTACGTGGGACATTAAAGTGACGCGATGAATCTTCTTAGATCGATAAATTACACTGTGAAAGCTCTAGCGTTGTTAATTTCAGCACTATTGGTTTATTAATAGATGAGAAAATCGATGTCAAAAGTTTCACTTTTGAATTTCCCGCCGAATTCTCCGACGGTGACGTCATGGATTTCGAAGCGGTTTTTTTTTTTTTTCGTACTTTGGCCACTTTGGCTCAACGTAATTTCCTGAAACTTGGTGTGTCAAATTTCCGGCTCTCACAGAAGCTAAACTTCTTTTTTGCCGTTTGGGAACTACGTAGGCCCCAGCAGACGCCGTCAAAATCTGTGACGTCAGGCGACTGGTGCGGGAACTTCAAGGTGGCGTAGCCACCAGTATTTTCTTTTTGCGTGTTTTCTCGCTCACCTTCTCTCGGCAAGAGTGGTGTGTCTGGTATTGTGAAAGAGTAATTTCTAATAAGAGAAAAATTGTTTTTCTCTTCAGTGTCCCTTTAACATCATGCATGGACGTTCATAGTACGCAGCCACTCAGCACGCCCCCCCCCCCTTCCCCCTTTCGCTCGTCGAAAGACGGCCGGTGCGGTGCGTTCCTACCTCGTTTGAGTCACGATCGTTGGCTGCCCCCGCACTCTTTCACTCGCACATAAAACACACGACGCACGACGCGCAGTTTGATATTATCGCCCTTCGACGTTATACACAACATCACGGCGATGCCGATGGCAAAGATGCACTTGGAGTCTCCGTATAACTGCTATCACAATAAAATATAGCGTTAGTTTAGGCTAATATATGGAAGTTTGCGAGTATAGAGGCGTGAGCCTATATTATGGACCAGAACGCTTACCATGGGAAACGAAAGTGCGTTTTGAAGTAGCAAATTATGGAAAGTGATAAATTTTTGAGGAGTATAATAATATGTGGGTGAATTATGCACAGAAGTTACTTAGTCGCTCAGTCCTCGTGTTGAGGTGCGCTACTGCTGCTAATGGTGCTGATGAAAATCGATGCAAAGAAGAAAATAGATGCAATAAATAGCATCAATACACGGCTGTTTAAATGTTTTTGATGTGATTACATAGGCAGTTACGCTTCGTTTATGCTGCATTGTCCTATACTTTTTAGTAGTAATATTAAACTTCTCGCCGTGTTTCTAATCCTTAACGCAGGTATCTTGCATTAAATCAGGGACTGAAACGAGAATTCAGCGGCGATTTAGTGGTAAATAAAACAAAATTCGTTTAGCATTGTCGGGGCCACTTCTCTAGGTTCGTGTCCGTTCTACCTTGCGGACATGGCGTACAATGCTCCACGCTTCCCTCTCCCTCGTGACGTCATCTCCACACTTTCGTGGCGGCCAGGTCATACTTAACTACCCGCGGTTTAGCCGGAAATTTTATTTTGGAGGAGTGTCCACCGGTCAACTAAAAATGAAGAAGGGAAGACATGGACGGCAAACGCCACTTAAGATGGCGCACCAAACGCCAAGCGCATGCGGTAAGCCAGACAAGACGACGCATGTGGCGGCAAAAAGACGCATGCTGCTCGAATGGAAAACTTCAAAGGAGCATGCGTTAAATTCAGAAGGGACTTTTCGGACAGACATTTCGGATTCAGTTGCAGTGTGTGATCGGCTATGAATCTAAATTTTGTGCCACCTCTGTGTCGTGTGCCAAACAGTTTCTTTGCTCATCCAGCTTCGCGTAGTGGAATGGCTCACCATTATTTACAATTTGACGTTCCACTTGCAGAGAAAGTAATACGTAAACACTCAACCCAGTTCCACGAAGTGAAATCGGAGAAAACTGCGGAGCTGTGATCGTTCCTTCGGTGCTTTTCTGTGCTTTGCTGTGATTTTCTGCGTTTTGCTTCTGTGTTTTGGTGTCGTACGTGTGTTTTGCTGTGATTCGTGGTGTTGTTTCAGTTTAACTGTGGTTCTAGCGCTGTGGTTAGTTTCCTTTGCCGTTTCCTTTGCGCTTTCTTCGCTCGAACCTCGGGGTTGGCGGCTTCCCTCCGCTGCCGCTTGGCTTTTGCTTCCTGCCATAGAAGCTCGGGGTTTGCTGCTCGACGTCGGCGCTGCTGCTCGAGCCGTGAGGAGTACATTTCCCTCCCCCCAGGGGCGCTGGTCATGTGACCAGCGTGGCACATCCAGTGAACGCAACTACTCTGATGCCCTTCTGTCCCCTCCTCTCCTGGTCACGTGACCTTGCTCTGCGCCTGCGTGACGCGCCGGACGGCAAATGGTTCACCTATAACTGCCAGCACAGCTTCGCTGCTAAAACACTGGCAATGACCGACGCGACGTGAAATTCAATTGTTGGCAACTGTGTGAACATTTATTATCCCATGGAAGAAGAGTGGTTGACAAAGCGACTTGTTCGTGACTGCACTACGGTCTCAGGGCAGTGCAGGTTGAGTTGTTCAGTTCTTGTGTTCCGCGTGCTCGTGGTGGTGGTGTTCGGTAGATGTCTCGTTCACGGATCTGCAGTGTCCCTTGCCGCCAGTGTTGAAGTGCTCATTCGGATTGTCGAGGACGCAGTGGTGGCCCTCTGTGCAGGGGTCGTTGAACAGCTTCGTACACTCATCGCCAGGACACTGAAAAAATACGTAGGAAGAAAGGAAGGAGGGGAAATGATGTGCAAAGGCGCAACTAAAACATCACATACAATAGGACAGAGGACGATGCGCTGCTTGCAACACACATGTTTTTATTCAGGAAAAGAAAACATATATTCATAATGCAGTTAATCCCGATAAACCAAACGAGTCGACCTAAAAAGATAAAACCTCACTGAGCGCTCAGCACAATCATTTCACGTGTCGTCCGAGGAAGGCCATCCCATCTTCCTGCATATATTATGCGAAACATGACTTATGCAGCTAGACCCCTCAAGGCCTCGACTCTATGCATAGCCCTTGTGCCTGTACATTACCATTGTACATTAGCGTAGGATACCTGTACATCACCGCCATGATGTGACCCAAAATGGTCACATCGTGGCCAAATCTCCGCAGTAGGTGGGAGCCACGCACATTTCATAGGGACCCTTATGCAATCGCCCGACACGACTCGGAGGCGAAAGATATCCGGTGCAGCTACTTTACCGTACTCTCATATCAATGCCGAACGTTCTCTAATTAACTTTAACAAATTCACTTTCACTAATTAACTCACTTTGCTCAGACTATGCTTTCACTCGTATTTGTATGGCTTTCGTACCGTTAGACGTCACGTGATCTGGTTTCTTTCTTCAATTCTCTCAAGTCGGCTTATCGTTCGAGGCCGCGTTCGCATAAGACATAAGGCTTTTCACCGTAATGAATGAACGAATGAATACCTTGAAGCAGAAGTCGCAGCATCCGCAGGAGCCCTTGTAGCTTCCGCACGTGCATTGAAACACTTCGCAAGTTGCTGGGTCACATGTCACGCCTTCACAGTTAGGAGGTGAAGTTCCGGACGCGCTGTAGAACGCAAGGTCACGTGTGTATTTTTAGTAACTTTTTAATTACGAGTCGAACAAAACAATAGCTAAAGCATGTTTCTTTGCACGTTCCGCATCAATGCATCCGACACGTTGACTAACTGTACACAAGGCACTATAATCGGTTACAATCTATGAATAAATACTAACTCCGCCCTCAGAACCGCAGCGTGCTTGCCAACCGTCTATGCAAGAGACAACCTTGATGAAAACCAGCAGTTAATGAAGTCAAGGAAGGGATATGGAATGGTAATTGTATTGCTTTATGTGCATTGCAGCAATTACGATATAAATGTTAAGAAACTAAACTGGACGAAGAGACAACTTGCCACTGGCAGGAACCGAACCTGCAACCTTCGGATAAACCGCCCGATGCTCTCTCGTCCACTTGATGGGGTATTTATGTGCATGCAAACCTGGAAGCGTTAATCAGCACCGCGCGCTTCTTTCCCTTCTTTCACCTATGTGAGAGAGCCGAGCAAGCTGGTTTTCTTTGAAACGCTAAGTATTTTATGTGTTGATGTAAACAGAAGGCAAATCCAAAAGTAAAGGTTCATCGTTCTTGCATAAAATACATTTTTTGGCCAAGCATTGATGTCACAATCTATGACAAATATTTCCAGGACGTTCAAGTTTTCGACATAAAACCAACGACATTAACATGCGTCTGTATGGAAACACCGAGTATCAGGAACACGCGAAAAGTGCTTGACGTCACGGAAATGAGCTAATGTGATTGGATAGAATGTTTATGCAGATTCTCTCGGGGTGGGATAGTGATGGCAGTGGGTGGAGCTTGTATTTATTCTCACGTTGTAATCGATTATAGTTGCTTTTTTTGTTGAAACATGGTGTTTTAGAACGCGGAAGCCTCCTTCCTGTATGAGAATTGTTCCGCCAACATACCGTTAAGTATTTATAGATTTTTCTGGCTTACATAGTTTCGAAATGTTCCCACATTCGGCAACACACCGTCCTTCAGGGGCGTAGCCAGAAATTTTTTTCGGGGGGGGGGGGGGGGGGGTTCAACCATACTTTATATATGTTCGTGCGTGTGTATGTATGGGTGCGTGCCTATATACGCAAGCAAAATTGAAAAATTTCGGGGGGGGGGGGGTTTGAACCCCCCCAATCCCCCCCTTGGCTACGCCCCTGCCGTCCTTCGTCGATTTCTGGGGCAGTCTGGGTATCGACCTATACATAACTAGCGTTGACATGAAGCTTAAAATGACAGAGCTAAGCTAGTTGGTACGTATTCATGTTAAAAAGACTGGGCGTACTCCTAGCTCAAAACAAACAAATAGCAATTAAAGAAGCCAAAGAAGCAGGGTGGTTCAGATAAGTAGGAGAACACGGGAAAGGGCTCATAGTACTAGAAATGAAGCTTTGAATGAAGAGCTGAGCTAGTTGATAGCTATTCATGTTAAAAAGACTGTGTTGTTTTGACTTCTCTCATGTTTCCGTGTTTGCGCGCCCTCTTTTCAGTGTTGGAAGTTGGGCGAGTCCATGGGGGATCATCTTGCAACGAAGTGCGCAGCAGGACAGGAGGACAGAGGGGCACGCTCGCCCGCCTCTTCCTTTTTTTGTGCGCTGTCCTGCTGCGCAGTTCGATAGAAGATGGCCTGAACATGGCGGGAAGTTCCACCGATGATTTCTTACGTTCTGCTGCAAATTTGGGACATAGCGAAATGACCTGCTGGATGTTCTCGTAATGTCCAGGTTCCTTGCTGTATCAATGTCGCACGAGAGGGCAACATTAAAATTTTTTTTTCACGGTGGTCCGTAATTTCAAACGCCACGTTGCTGAGACATGGTCACGGGCGATGAGGCCTGCTTACGCGATGACGTCATGTTCGCGGACATTTGTTTTCCCTTGAGTGCTGTCGTTGCGAGTCCCTTCAAGAGTTAGTTCCTAGGCGAGTTGGTGCCTAAGTTTTTTAAACATGTAAACGCGTTCCTCTTGCGTTTTCCGCTCCGAATAAACTGGCACAGTTGTGCCAGCGATTCTCTCGTGCTAAGCAGCGAGGGTGGCAAAAGAGGCACGTGAAACCTTTCATGCGTTGTGCCGAAGGTGTCGTTTACGAAATTCCCCTGAGCTTTGGAAAGTCTTGCAGTGAACAAACGGGACGGTTCACTGACGGATCATAACAATTGCGCGACAAGGCATGACAACGGGACGGCTCATGGGGAAGCATGACAAAGTGATGGTGCGCATCTTCCGGCGAATCTTAGGTCATGCTCACGTGTGCCGCGTTTCGCGTAAATTAAGATTATTGGCAAGGGCATATACCGAACGAGGAGCTAGGGAACTATTAGAAGCGTTCCACATTAGAAAGAATGGGTCAGCCTGTGTCAGTGACACATAAACTGTACTATATAGACCTGAGTTACCCTTTTTTAATGGACAGCTCACGTGATGACATGTTTGAAGTCACTCTTTCACGCCACTGCGCATGCTTGCAAGTTTACTTTGTTTTCCAGCTTTTGCCATCAATAAACAGTAGGTATTTGGCGCTTCTATGTCCCTTCTCTCCTTCTTTTCTACGTGTTTCAAGCATTGCGTCAGGAATAACGTGTTTAGCTCTCTTCAAGACTGCTTTTTTTTTTTCAAACTGTGATTTATCTATCTTAGTTACGTTCACATCTGCACTACGCGTCTCACCTGATGACAGCGACGGCGACGAAGAGCGCCAAAACCAAGACCACCTTCATCTTCACGCTGCAAAGAAAAGACAGGCAGCGTTGTATGGATCTGCGATTTGTGCTTATTGGTTAAGCAAAAATGAAGTTACGTTAGTGTGAAATTGCCCCGGAGAGCGGAGTGATGGCGTCGGATGATAAACCAAACGTGTGGTCTAAAGTATGCAAATGCGTTATTAAAAGTGAAACAGCGATCTAAACTGTCGGTTGTTATAGAAAGGATTGTATGACATACTGGAATACAAAATACAAAGTTCTTATTTCTAACTAACGCAATATCCTTCTAAATCTGACAAAAAAAAAAAAAAAGACGGATTTAGATTCTTATAGTCATTTTTTTTCCGGGCAACTGAGTTGCACTGAGAGTGTGAAACATATCTGTTTTGTCGGAAGAATTCAATGTTATTATGTTTTCATGGTGCAAAGCTAAATGACTAGACTTCAGATCTAACGTGCACAATGAACCACGTGCAGAAATACCCAAATAATAAGCCGCAGTCGTGTGCAGCAACCTTATTGTGACATAACCGGTACTTTAAGTCACGAAAGTGGGTATGCATGGTTTTTCCCAAAAGTTCCCGGAATTTTTTTTTGCTAGCCGGCAACGCCGCTTGGCGGGGTGGGCGGAGAAGTTCCGGTTTCGCTTGCCTGCGGGCAGTTGTTGTTGGCAGCTCATGCTTTGCGCGGAGGCATCTACTGCACGCTCGTCGAGAGAAAAAATGGACCACTTTTTTGGAGCAGCGTTATGCAATCAGTTTTGTGCGAAACTGGGTAAACACGGGGCGGAGACGCTCGTAATGCTTCACAAAGCCTATGGTGACGTACTACGCAGCGAAACAGAGCCAAACTTTCATGTGCCGCAAGAGGTTCCGCGAAGGTCGGGAGTCTGTCAACGGCGACGACCGCTCCGGACGCCCGTCGAAACAACAAATGAACGACTCGGTGCCAAATATGCGCCAAGTTTCCGACAAGGACCGGCGATTAAGTGTTCGGATGATCGCAGAGGAGTGTGGAATACCTAAAACAATCGTGGTTCATCGTGTTCTTAAGGAGGATATTGAAATGAGGAAAGTCCGCGCGAAAAGCGTGCCAGGAGTCCCGACGAATGAGATGAAGGAGGAGCCACACAGCGCTCATTGTCTCCGTGTTGCTGGCAAAAATGGGTGTGGCAACGCTGCGCCAGCCGCCGTACAGCCTCGATCTGGCACCACTGGACTTCTTTTTGTTCCGAAGGATCAAAAGAACCTTGAAAGGAACTCGGCATGGGACGCTGGAGACGGTAAAAGCATTTCCGACGACCTCACTGAAGGAGGTTCTCGTTGAGGGATTCCAGGGCGCCTTCAATGATTGGATGAAGCGTTGGCGACGGTTCATCAAAGGAGGGGGAGGGTAATGTGAAAAGTTCTGAAGAGATTGTAAACTAATGCTGAATAAATAATTTATGAAAAGATTCCGGGAACTTTTCGGACGGACCATGTATATGACCCCGCGCATTATTGAACGAAACTGCTGTCATTAGTATTTTTTGTTTACATTTGTATCAAAAATAGGACAATAATCACGAGGAAACCATACGTTAAGCGTTGACCAAAGTCTGCAACTGCTAGGAAATATTCACAACACCTTACCTTGCTAATCGCCTTCGTGAAGTAAAAAATCTGCTTGTTCTCGCTCGCTACGTCGAAATGCCTCAGCGTAGACTGTCTTTTTGGAGCTGCTTTTATATACGGGCGAAGTGAAAAAAAGAAAAAGAAATGGGGTCACCGTATCTGACGACAGTGACCTACCGACGCATGAAGGACGACTTCTCTATAGCTCAGCTAAAATTATAAGAACGCGCCCGCAGTATGCATGACTGATATGGGAAAGGCGCATCTCACATACCTTGTGTGCCCAGTCAAAGAGCGTGTTATTTATACTGCATGCAACTTGAGTCTCCCGTGTCAGTTTCTTCGCGCGCAAAAAAAAGGAAACAAAAAGAAAGAAACTGGCAGTTTCTCAATGATAACTTGTTGAAGGACGCAGACGTTGGAAAAACAGCACTCTTTTGCGATATGCTCGGCGAGTGCGTAATTTTAAACGTTTATTTTGAGCACGTTTCTAAAGAGATTCTCTAAATCACGCGTTACGCATGTTGGGCCTCTCCTTCGGGGTTACGCGATGAGGTAGTGATTACTTGCGCGACGAAAAAGGCAATGTTGAGTTAGGTTACTAACAAACGTGCATTAATTAACCTTATCAGCCCTTCCTCCGTCTTTTAGAGCTATAGTTATGTATGAGCGCATGCAGCGGATGGTGATTAAAAACTTCCTAATTAAAACCATATACAAACGGAAAAGAAATACATATGGTCTCTCGCGATAACGAAATCGAAGGACGGCTTTTCTCAAAGAAGTGCGCGTGTGTGTGGGGGGGGGGGGGGGGGGGGAGGTTAGGTCATGAATCAAGGTTAAATTAGAAACGCGCCCGAATGTATTATAACAGATAAGAAAGGCACATCTCAACGCCTAGCATAGCATGGTCTGTGTGTTGTTTACTAGATGTGTTACTCGTTTCCAGGAGCCGGTATTCTCAAAGAAGCGAAGCTTCTATGAACTACAGGTTTCCGCACGTTGAGTACAGTACAGTACAGGTTCCTGTTCGGTTTCTGTAACAACAACAACAACAAAAATTTGGGGGATGCTTAAGCTTCGCCTTTAAGAGTTGAACGCGATAGCGATATTCTGTTCCTAGTGCGCAGTTCCAACACTACGAGTGTTTAACAGAATGCGCGCACTAAGGTGTGTGCCTTATGTAATGGGTAGCATGCTTTAAACCAGGAGCTATTATGCGCGAGAAACTTCTTCGAAGTTGCGATGCACCCACTACGTGGTCTTAGGGGAATACGCGCAGTAATGTGTGTGCCTTTTGTAATGGGTGGCTGTCTTTATACCACCAAGTCGTTATGATACTGACGTGGTGTGACGCCCGATGGCAATGTACGCTTGTACCACGCAGTATTACTCCGATATTGTAGCGGGGTTGCAGCTATGACTATGGTGAGGTGTGCGAAGAAGAGGCAGACGACGTGTCGGTGTGCTGGAAGTAATCAGCGAAAAAGATGCCTCGTCGCTCCCCTTCAAAAGTTAGGATTACAAATCAATGTTCCGCAAATTTTATCATTTGGTGGCATTACATTAGGTTATAGCCACAGGGAGGTCCACTCTGCAGTGTTTGCTTACGTACAGGAAACCAAAAGATTACCATGCTTCAGTACTAATTCCAACCGGTGTTACATCCGTCAAACTTCACACCTGATAGACTGACTGTGTGCTCTGCAGAATTTTCAAGTATTAGCTCTGTTTTTTTTATCTATTTCAGTAAAAAATTACAACGTTTATCTTTAGCCTCAAGTATTTACCTCAAAATCCTGCCGCCCGTTTCTTGGCCCATCCCCCTTTGTGGGTAAGCGCCACTAGGAAGAGGTCGTCATCATCATCATCATTAACAACCGCCATCTTGACTGCTGGACCATCCTACACTGTAAATAAGTTATAAATATATTCGCAACATTTTGGTGGTGGTGCTGGGTACTACGCAAGACGGAACTCCGCAGCGGACGTATCCTGGACAGCCGCAATATGTCAACAGAAAGCAACTCTACTGCTGCCGCTTCGACCGCGCCTCCGGTACAGCCGGTACAGCCGGTCGTATTGACTCAACCCCGCGATCCCGGTAACTTCTGCGGCACCGACCACGTTGACGTCGATGACTGGGTCGCGAAGTATGAGCGGTTTGCAGCGGTCTACCGGTGGGACCCTACAATGATGCTTGCCAACGTTGACTTCTATCTCTGCGGAACAGCAGGTACGTGGTTTCAGGCTCATGAAGCTGACATAACCAGTTGGGATGCCTGTAAACAGAAGCTTCGTGACCTATTTGGTAGAGCCGTCGGACGCCAGCGGGCCGCTTCTAAAGAATTCTCCTATCGGGCACAATCTTCGACCGAATCGTATGTCTCCTACATCCTTGACGTCCTGGCCCTTTGCCGACGTGTCGACACCAACATGTCAGAGGGTGACAAAGTAAGCCACTTGCTCAAGGGAATTGCGGATGATGCTTTCAATTTACTAGTGTCTAAAGACTGCTCCACCGTGGACGACATCATCAAAGAGTGCCGCCGGTTCGAAGAACTGAAGAGTCGCCGCATTGCCCAGCATTTCGTGCGACTTCCGAACACGGCCGCTACATCATCTTGCGAGGACCTTCAGCCGCCATGCGGTCAACCGCCTACCAACGAGAGCGTAGTTCGCATCGTGCGCCGAGAAATCGAGGCGGCGTCGCCACCATCTTTCCTGACGCGGCCATCTGATGATCCTCGACCAACAATCTCGTTGATCCAGCAGGTTGTGAGGGAAGAGCTTGCAAATGTCGGACTGTAGCCGGTGTGTTCGTTGACGGAACCTCGTGTCAGTTCCATAACGCCTCCTCGTGCACCGGAAATGTTTCGCCGCTATCGTGACCCTGCCCAGTGGAGAACGCAGGACGACAAGCCGATCTGCTTTCGTTGCCACGGTGTAGGACATATTTCTCGCTACTGTCGTTCTCGCACCTTTCCATCTCGCTCGTTTTCTGGCTATCGACGTGACGACAACCACCGGCCCCTGCAGTTTCCCGCTCGTGACGGTGGACCATACGCTGAGGCTCCTGCGACATCGGTCCGACGCTCCAGCCGTTCGCCGTCCCCAAGCGATCGTCGCTCCCGGTCACCTCAGCCCCGTCGCCATTCGTCGCCCCGCCCTACTGGACGCCCATACTCGGAAAACTGAGCAATGCAGCTCCCGGAGGTGACGCTGCATTCGACCCCCGACCTGAAAACCCTCTGCTGACCCTCACTACGGACCAGAACCTGATTGCTGTGGAAGTGGATGGCCTACCTGTTACTGCCCTCATTGATACCGGTGCACATATTTCTATTATGAGCTCTGATCTCCGTGCACGATTAAATAAGGTCCTTACGCCGCCCGAGTCCCTATTTGTACGTGTCGCTAGTGGAGGAACTCCGGCTGTACTCGGAATGTGCACGGCACGTGTGAGGTTCTCCGACCGGCAGACGTCCGTTCTGTTTCATGTTCTCGCTCATTGTCCACATGATGTCATCCTCGGACTCGATTTCTTGTCTGACCACTCTGCTGTCATTGACTGCTCGGCCGGTGTTGTACAACTTGACTTGCCTGCGTCCGCCGACGTGTCGGAGGTGGTTCAGACTAAACTTTCGTGTGCTGAGGCTATTCGTCTGCCACCACAAGCCCTAACTTGCGTCGCTGTTGAACCCTATCCCAATGTACCGGATGGTGATTACGTGGTTTCTCCTTCTCCCAGTGTTCTACTGGCCCGCAGCATCTCCTCTCCGTACACAGTTGTAACTGTTACAGCGAACAAGACGTGCCTTCCTCTTCTGAACTTCGGATTCAGCCCTCAAGTCCTACCACAAGGCATTGCTCTTGCTACTCTGTCACCGTCGCACGAGTGCCAGATCTCATCGGTGTCACCTGAACTGCCCGTTGTCGTCTCCCCGAACCCACATAGAGTCGACGCAGTCACCTCTTCTACACTGCACAACAACATCACCAAGATGATTGCCTCAGAACTTTTGCCCTCTCAAGTTAAAGACCTCAGTGATCTCCTTATGATCTACTCTGACATATTTGACTTCGACGGTAGGCCCTTAGGTCAAACCTCGCAAGTCAAGCACCGCATAGATACCGGTGATGCATCTCCAATTCACAGGCGTCCTTACCGAGTTTCACCATCAGAGCGCCAAGTTATTCAACAGGAGGTCGACAAGATGCTCACAAAAGGCATTATTGAGCCTTCTTCGAGTCCGTGGGCTTCCCCTGTAGTCTTAGTTAAAAAGAAAGACAACACCTGGCGTTTCTGCGTGGATTATCGGCATTTAAACAAGATCACCAAAAAGGATGTCTACCCGCTTCCTCGTATCGATGATGCCCTGGACTGCCTTCATGGTGCTACCTATTTTTCTTCGATAGACCTACGCTCTGGTTACTGGCAAATCGCCGTAGACGACCTCGACCGTGAGAAGACTGCCTTTGTAACGCCTGACGGTCTCTACCAATTCAGAGTCATGCCGTTCGGCTTGTGCAATGCGCCGGCCACGTTCGAGCGGATGATGGACACGCTTTTGCGCAGCTTTAAATGGTCTATCTGCCTGTGTTACCTGGACGACGTCATTGTATTTGCCCCCACCTTTGAGTCTCACCTCGACCGACTTTCGTCCATTCTTTCAGTGTTTCGTGCGGCTGGGCTACAACTTAATTCATCGAAATGCCACTTTGGCCATCGCCAAGTTGCTATTCTCGGGCATCTCGTTGACTCATCTGGCATCCGACCCGATCCCGACAAAGTTCGCGCTGTCCTCGATTTTCCTGTACCAACTTGTGCCAAAGACGTTCGAAGTTTTGTGGGCCTATGCTCACATTTCCGACGATTCGTCAGAAACTTCGCAGATATTGCCCGCCCCCTCACTGATCTTCTCAAGAAAGATGTGCCATTTTGGTGGGGTCCTGAGCAAGCCAGTGCTTTTTCCCACCTCATTACGCTGCTCACCACACCGCCGATTCTCGCCCACTTCGACCCGTCTGCTCAAACCGAGGTCCACACAGACGCTAGTGGTTACGGCATTGGCGCTGTGTTAGCCCAGCGTCAATCCGGTCATGATAGTGTCCTTGCGTACGCCAGCCGGCTCCTCTCCCCTGCCGAACGCAATTACTCTATTACTGAGCGCGAGTGCCTGGCGCTTGTATGGGCAGTTGGTAAATTCCGCCCCTATTTATATGGTCGACCTTTCACCGTTACCACAGACCACCACGCTCTATGCTGGCTTTCAGCACTCAAAGATCCAACAGGGCGCCTAGCTCGTTGGGCTCTGCGCCTCCAGGAATTCACGTACACAGTGGTCTACAAGTCCTGCCGTCTGCATCAAGACGCCGACTGCCTTTCTCGGTACCCCGTTGACGATCCAGACCACGTAACGGATGACACGTCCATCTGCATCTCCTCGCTCTCTGCTTTCGGCAACATCGGTGACGAGCAACAGCGTGACGCGTCCCTACGAGATCTAATCACCCGCCTGAATACTGACTCGACGGACAGTTCGCTTCGCATGTTCGTCATCATAGACGGTATCTTATACCGCCGGAACATGCGCCCAGTGGGACAGGAACTACTAGTTGTAGTACCCACTCATCTCCGCTCGACCGTACTTCAGCAACTACATGATGTACCAACGGCCGGCCACCTTGGTGTTGCCAGAACGTACGACCGTGTCCGCCGACGCTTTTTCTGGCCCGGCCTCTACCGTTCCGTACATCGTTATGTCGCTTCTTGCGAGTCGTGCCAACGCCGGAAAAGGCCAGCTGTACACCCCGCCGGGCTCCTTCAACCCATAGACATACCTGCTGAGCCTTTTTTTCGTGTCGGCCTCGACCTTCTGGGACCTTTCCCACTTTCTCACAACGGTAACAGATGGGTCGCCGTCGCTACGGATTATTCTACCCGTTTTGCCATTACGAGACCTCTCCCGAGCAGCTGCGCTACAGATGTCGCCGACTTTTTGATACAAGACGTCATCTTACATCACGGCGCTCCTCGTCAACTCATCACAGACCGAGGCCGCTACTTTTTATCCAAGGTAATCGAGGACCTACTTCGCTCTTGTGCAACCAAGCACAAGCTTACAACGGCCTATCATCCCCAAACAAACGGACTCACAGAACGTTTGAATCGCACGATCACTGACATGCTCGCCATGTATGTCTCGACTGATCATCGCGACTGGGACATTGCTCTACCCTTTGTCACTTTCGCTTACAACAGCTCGCGCCACGACACTGCTGGATATTCTCCCTTTTACCTTTTGTATGGAAGAGAACCGACCTTGCCGTTCGACACGCTCGTACCCATCCCTGACCACATCTCCACCGAATATGCTCGCCACGCTATCAGCACAGCCGAAAAGGCCCGTCAGATCGCCCATCGACGCCTTTCGGACTCTCAACTCAGCCAGAAACATAGATACGACAGTTGCCACCGGAACGTTCGCTTCAATCCGGGTGACCTCGTTCTCCTGTGGTCTCCGTCTCGCCATGTTGGCCTGGCCGAAAAACTTCTGCCCAAATACTCCGGCCCCTACCGTGTGCTACGCCAGGTGACTGAGGTTACCTATGACATCGCCCCCCTGGACCCTACGGCGCCCTCTACGTCTTCAAACGTCGTCCACGTCGCTCGCCTGAAGCCGTACCTTTCGCCCACGACCTGCTAACAGGCGCCGAGTCGGCGCTTTCGCCGCCGGAGGTCGATGTAGCGGGGTTGCAGCTATGACTATGGTAAGGTGTGCGAAGAAGAGGCAGACGACGTGTCGGTGTGCTGGAAGTAACAACCGCCATCTTGACTGCTGGACCATCCTACACTGTAAATAAGTTATAAATATATTCGCAACAATATTATAAATCGTACTGTGACACCTGTATACAGGACGCGTATATTTGGGAAGCATGAAAGTTACTTTCAGTGCAGCTCCAAGCAAAGGCGTGACTGTGTGGTAGAACACCTGCTTGCCACGCAGACGGCCTGGGTTCGATTCTCACTCGGACCCAACAATTTTATTATTTATTTTATTTGCAGCTTTTTCCATTTTTCGGTCACGGACAAGATGATGATTTTTCGCTCACAACCAACGGCCCCGACGCCGACGGCGGAATTTCTGCGATACGAGCTCTTTAACGCTATCGCGTTAAAAAAAAAAAAAGAAGACTCAGGAGGGGCGAAGCATGTAGGGAAGGGTGTTTCAGATCCACTAACGTGAAACCCGTGGAGGGGCGAAGCATGCAGTGTGCGCCGGTATTTCGCACAGCAAAATCTTTACTCTTTACTCGCCACCGGACCAATAACGCACCATCATTTTGCAGATATGTTTGAAGAAGTGGTGTTTAAATAGATAACTTTACCGTAGAGATGCATGTTTATGTCTCTGGTTTTAGAATAGAAGCCTCCAGGATCGCAGGCATTGAAAGCCTTCTGCACTTCACCTGGTTTGGCACTGCCTCCGTGATCGGCACGCCTTTGACCAAACGACGAAGTCATGTGATGACGTCATCATGCGACGTCACGTTATGTGACGCCATACGGCATCTAAGGCCTTAATAAAAGAAGGGCATGCGGAGGCTAATGATGAGGACAAGTTAATTTGTGTGGGTACAGGCGTTACTTGTTCTTTGTTATAGTTTCTTTTGTTTGCTTTGACTGTAGTACCTATAATCATTACCATCGCCCTTCAACGTCTACTGCGTTAAATGATACGTGTTATTGACGTTCGTGTGATAAAAAGATAATAATAATGTCTGGGGTTTTACGTCCCAAAACCACGATATGATTATGAGAGACGCCGTAGTGGAGGGCTCCGGAAATTTCGACCATCTGGTGTTCTTTAACGTGCACCTAAATCTAAGTACACGGGCCTCTACCATTTCGCCTCCATCGAAATGGGACCGCCGCGGCCGGGATCGAACCCGCGACCTTCGGGTCAGCAGCCGAGCGCCGTAACCGCTATACCACCGCGGCGGACTGTGATAAATAGACGGCGCGAGCTCTTTTTGAGATTAACTAACTTCAATTCTGGGGTTTTACGTGCCGATAAAGCATTTTGATTCTATAGGCCACGAGGAAGGAATGATGAGGGACCATGGATTAATTTTCACCATCTAGTATATACGCATCCGTTACCCCAAAACCACTATTAATAATAACTGTTGGGGTTTTAAGACCCAAAACCACCATCATGGATGCCATAGTGGAGGGCTCCGGAAATTTCGACCATCCGGTGTTCTTTAACGTGACCTAAATCTAGGTACACGGGCCTCAAACATTTCGCCTTTATCGATAAACTTGAACTCTATTAAAAGTATCCGACCGCGCGACCTTTCGATCAGCTGTCGGGCACCATAACCCCTGGATCACCTCGGCGGCTTATCCCAAAACCACCATACCAGCCCTGAAACGTGTCTGTAGCGGTCATGAAAAGAAGTCATGTTTCGGACAAAATCTTTATTATTTGGTTTTTGAAACAGCACGTCATCTATTTTAAGGTTGGCCTAAAAAAGAGAAAATTCATTATTTGAATTTTATAAGTAAATTACACTTCTACAATGTGAAAAAAAGATGCAATTTCACGGTGACAAGAGGCCCGACATAATACGAGAAAAATAGAAAAACGAATCATTGGTAGCGACGCCATCTTGAAGCTCCCAGAACAGCTCTTCATGACTTCATTGCTATCGACGGCGTCCGCTGAGGCCTATTTAGTATCGGCAACGTACGTTACATAACACAGGAACCAAAGACTGAGCTAAACAAGATTTCATACTCTTTAGGTTGTAAAAATGGCAATATTCTTTGAAGTTTGTGACGTCATGCTGACACCGGCGCCGACGTTTCGCCGCAATGTAACAAAGAATAAAATTTTGATCAACATTTTTTTTCAGCTATCAACAAACTACCACGAGATCGATAAAAAGCATTGTTCTGAAACAATATTTTATTAGTGTAAACAGCTTTAGTGTCCCTCCTCAATGACACTTCTACGGGACAGCAATATTGATTACCTCTCACATTGCAGCAACTGCCGAGATCCTTCGAACTGCGTGACGTCACAGATATTGCGAGAGGCGAAGGGAGTCCCGCGCGTACATCAAGAAATCAAATATTGTCCAACATTTTCACTTCTAGCTTGATCAGTGTATTACTGTGAAGCAGACAAATCTAACATTTTTAAGTTCTATTTTATAAGTGTAAAATGCTTTCGTGTATCATCTCAGTGTCACTTTAATACGACATATGTTTCAACGGAGCTGTTTGTTGGTCGAATTTGGTATTTGCTGAAGGACATCATCAACATCAGTTTTTCCCGTGTTTCTCCAATCAACTTGGTCCTGTGCTCACTGCGGCCACTTTATCCCCGCAATCTTCTTAACCTCATCTGCCCACTTAACTTTCTCCCTTCCCTGGCGCACTTGCCTTCTCTTGGAATCCAGTCTGCTGCTATTAATTACCGGCGGTTATTAAGAATCACAGAGTGGAGTCCAAGAGACTGAAGGGCATATTTTGTCTTATAATGTGACACACGCAAGAGGAAGACAGACAGACCATTGCGGGAAGACCTTAACGCAATTGGGGTTGCGAGAGCAGCGTAGGAAATACACGGATAAGTGTACAAGTTCTGGCTTTCGGGGGCAACGTTACAAGAAGGAAGCCGTTGCTTAAAGGAGCCCTGCAACGCAACACTTTTGAACTTGGTAAAAAAAAATGCTGCCGATCGGTAGTCGATGTTCCTGTGAACATGTGAGCTAAACATTATAGCGCAGCACGCGGCATGCAATTTACAACCAAATTTCAAAGTCAGCTTGAATTCGCTCCCTCCCCTCTCGACATATGATGACGTGTACCCAAAGTTAACTGCGTCATATGCCCCAAAGGCACATGGACACGGCCATTGGCTGATTTGAGCATCGTGAGCTCCATAGTTACCCGCTGCTAGAATCCGCATGTTCAAAGGAAACAAGAAAGAAAAAGTGCTGAACGTCAACACGCCCTGTAGTACGGACGTAGCTTCTTTCCCCTTTGTCTTCCCCCTCCCTGCGTAGCTTTAGGAGAGCTCGCTGGTACGAAAGGAGAGAGAAAGCGCCTAGAGCGTGCTACAAATCCCTGTAACTCCGCTCGTACTTGATGGATTCTAAAACTTTTTGTGGCAGGCGATTCGTGAGGCAATAAACACCGATAATAAGGTAATTCGATGATTATCTTGAAAAGTGTTGTAGGGCCCCTTTAAGGAGCGAATGCAATGGGCATTGGTAGCGCTCCGCAACCACCTAGTTCTAGTTCTAGGCATTAATAACGTTTGCTGTCGGGCTAGTTGGTGCATAGCTGAACTTCAAGTGCGCTTGTCCGTGTCTTACGTGCCTTCTACGTTCCTGTCTTAAAATTCGCGCCATCAATTGAAGTTCTAGGCATTAGTTTATGGCTTGGGCTTGCAGTGTCCTACGCCGCCGTTCTCAAAGCGTTGGCCAGGATTGTCCAGGACGCAGTGGTAGCCCTCCGAGCAGGGGTCCCTGAACAGGCTGTTGCATTCTTCGTTGGGACACTGTGGAACAAAGAGGAGCTTGCATGAAATCAGAGGCTTAAGAAAGGACAAACAATCATTGCGTTAAATAACAGCGATACGCACGTTCTAAGAAGTTCCAAGAACATTTAGTAGAGTATAGGTTAGCGCTAGTTGGTGTTGATGATCTATAACGTTGTTTTTTGCGCCAAATCAAAGTGCACAAGGACACACAAAGATGAACCGTGCACGAGCGCAAACTTGCAACTGAGATTTATTCGAACGGACGTTACTAATAAATGTAGACGGACAGTTATAAAAGCAAACAATAAATATGAGCAGAAAGCACAATACGTGCGCATTCTCCTCTTATTCGTGACTACGATATATAGACTGGACCTGCACCAGCCGCAATACCATAAACTTTTGCTGATAGCTGTTTAAACTAGAAAAACTTCCGCCCAGCCAGAGAGAGTTTTGTCGAAGGCGTTAACATTTAAGCATACAGAATATGTAAACGCACAACGCATTAGGCATACCGTATTTTCTCGCATATAATCCGCATTATGAAACGGAAAAATGTGCTTCAAAAGTGGGGGTGCGGGTTATATGCAGGGGTGGGTTATACGCGAGAAAATACGGTAATTTTTATTCACTGAGTTTGGTATCGCGAAATGTTGATTTAGGCGCGGAACCCAGAGTAGCGTTTTTTTTTTTTTTTTTGATGCTGCATCGCGGCTTCCGTCATGGATTGCCAAAAAAAACGGTGACAAATTTATTAATCTCTATACTGCTTAACTTTCAGTTCAAATAAAATTTATTTCTGTTTTTGTGCGAATGTATACTCTCACAGATAGACTGGAAAGAACACGCAGAACAAGAAGATGGCTTTCGCCTTCGAATTTTACTCGGCAAATACATAAGGAACCCTGCGACTTTTGACGGACTTAATGTCCTAAACAAACCTTTAAGTAGCACTACGCTGCGCTTTATTGTTTTCTGCTTTGCTAACTGCTCTTGGTACCCTGAGAAGCTGTATTCTTCGGTATTTTTCCACAGTGGCCTTCAGCACTCTGTACTTTGTGTATGTTGTAAAACACTCTTGACTTATTGGTCTGCATTCTTTATGAGCTTACCGCGTGACAATAGTCGCAGCAGCCGCAGTATCCCTTGTAAGTTCCGCAGCTACATTCGAGCACCTCGCATGTTGACGGGTCGCATACTACGCCGGCACACTGTGGCGGCGACGTCGCTGACACGCTGTAAGAGAGAACGTCACACTTACGTCACACTTACGTCACACGCATGTCGCACGTATACGTCGCAGGCATGCTCTGCGATCGCCCACTGCTTTTGTAATAAGATATTTGTATGTCGCAGATTAATAAAATTTAAGTTTAAAAATAATGACATGTGGGGTTTTACGAGCCAAAACCACGATTATGAGGCACACCAGGGGCGCAGCTAAAAAAGTTATTGGGGCGCGCGTTTGTGTGAGTGCGTGTATATATACACTTGCATAATGGAAAATTTCGGTGAGGGGGGGGGGGGGGGGGCTTTGCACCAGACTTGTACACGTTGCAGAAAATAAGTAACCGATTACAATTGCAATTACTTCCTTTATTAGGTAATTGATTACAGGGGCCAATTACAGCTCCAGAAAAGTAACTGAGCAATTACAGAAATGTTATCGATTACTTTTGCGTTACTTTGCTTCAAAATTGTATTGCCGTAACACAATCACACAAGTTTACTCGAACTACAACGAACTACTGTGGCTTTCATGGTAGAGAGAAGGTAGGGAGGCTTACTGTAGCTTTTGTGATATAGTGTTACATGTTGTCAATCGTCAATAGGAGTTGTTTTATTTCAAAGTTGTCGTCGCTGATACTTCCACGTTTCCTCCTTAAGAGGTCAGATGCTACACTGAACACCCTCTAAATGCATGCGCTGGAGGGACGGACGGTATTATAACGTAAGAACACCTTGTGCACCAACTCGTAGTTGCGCAGTGCTTCGATGCTAGTGTCCATGCCCTCTATGAAGCGTCGGGTTTCGCTGTTGCTGGCGCTCGGGTAAGGCGTTGCAGCTAAGGCCAAGAAAGAGGTGAAAAAATAAGCGCTGCGCAGAGTTCCTCATCAGGGGGGGGGGGGAGGTTCATCGCAGCGCCCCCTCCACCCTACTAAGCCAATGTATGGGACAGATTTTGAGCCCCCCCCCCCCCCTCTTAGGTGATTGGGGTGAACGCCCCCCCCCCCCCCCCCCCCCTGTGCGTACGCCTATGCCTATGGGGCCCCCCGTCTGACAGGACGGGCCGACATCAGAAATTCTTGGACGCCGGCAAATAGCATCAAGAAAAACAAGACACACGTTAAATGAGAATGGTTTTTTTTATAAGTTTCGGCCACGGGACCGGCCTTCGTCAGAATCCTGGGTGACGCTTTGGATTTGGCAGTCCGGTATGTTGCGACGCGTTCAAATGCACGAATGCAAGAGGTACCGTTCATAGTGTGCGCCTCGAACGCGTGAATGTGTTGTCCTTTGCACTCGCACAGTCTCGCTAAATCCCCTCGTTAAAGCCCAGACCTCTACCTACAGAAGGTAGCAGTGGCGTAGCCAGGGGTGGCAGACCGAGCCAGTGCCCCCCGCACGAACTTCTTGTTTTTGCCATGGCATACAGAGCGCAAGATGACATTCGACCATGTCTGCCTGTCCGGCGCCCCCTCCGCGATTAGCTCTGGCAACGCGGCCCGGAGCTAATCGCGGAGGCCACGCTTTGGCGTTGTACTTGGCTGCAGAGGCCTAGAGGCCTAGATGGCGGCTTCATCCCTGCCAAAGTAAAGTCAAAGGGGATTTACGCCAAAGTTGAAAGCAGAAATGACGCGTTCGTGCCAAGAAACATGTTTGAGAATGTTCGGCGTAGTGCTTAGCGCGCCAGGCTTCTGTGCTCGAAAGTAGTGAAATCGGAGGTTCGAACTTTTTTCTCAATTCCTGTCTGAGCAACCCGCGTGACCATTTATTGACGTCAGTTTCGTGACGGATCCGGTGGATCTAGGTGGATCCGGGGAACCAAACACTTTCGTAAGAAAAAGGTAAACGGTCCAGATTACTGTGTACACTACTGTGGGAGATGAGTAAGCTATACCTACATTTTCACGTGGTTACGGATACGTTGTCAGGTGCGGGCATCTGTGTTCACGCATGAGAACAAGGCAAAAGTTTCGGTGTGTTTAAAACAAATGAGAACGACTTAGACTACTATAGTCCATCTCACAAACTGTTTGCAGCACTGTGGAAGCTACGGGGCTGCTTAGCCAATAGGAAGAGCGAACACGCCTCACGATGTATTCACCCGCGCCGCGTCGTCTGCTCGGCCTGTCTGCGCTCACGCGTTGGACGAGTAAAGTGAGCACACGATAGCATTCAACGCTCTTAGCGCTGGGCAGATGGTATCGCCCCCCCCCCCCGCCCCCCCCACGAAAAAAAAACATGGCGGCAACCGTCGAAGCTGGTTTCTTTCGCCTTTTCTGGCCCGCAAGTTTTAAACCGACTCTCGTGTTTACGTTATAATTGCGTCCTGACGCTTCGAAAGCAATGCATTCGTGTCTGTTTTGCACTGTTTCCAAGATTCAGTCTCAAATTCTCGGGAACGAGGCTTAGCAGGCGTGGCTGAACAAACAGCTGACCTCAATATTAAGGAGAAAATGTACCTTATACTTTGTCCTCAGCGTGAGACGACACAAAGCGATAGATGATTCCACCGTTTATTTATTGATGTCAAGACAGTGGGCAAGTAGCAAACTCGAGTTCTGATCGGAGCGGGCGATCGCGTCTGCATGGGCGCAGCCATATTGTTTCGTCATCACAATTATCGGCAGTTACCGATACAATGTTTAAACGCTCATGACGTACATGCGAATCGCGATTAGCGTATCGCGCGTTCGTGTGACGTAGCAAGTGCCAAATAAACGCTGTTGTCGTAACTTTCTCAAATTATAATGCAACTGCAAACACAACTACGTTCTGCTCCGCAAGCATGGGGTTTGCTTATAGCTCGTAGCTTCCACCCGGCTGCAACCAGCTTGCGAGACAAAGCATAGGTGCTCTACTAAGGGAGAGTGGTAACCTGTTTCTTGTACGAGATGCTCCATTGTCAGAATAAACATCGTGTGTTAATCGATTCTGTGCATCCTATCATCACGCACTTTACACACACGCCTGTCACTGCCAATGGAGCCAAAGCAAAGTGAAAAGTCGGTGCACGATACAGAACCAGGCCACCGTAGGTGCACTGGTTTCCATATGCCAATTTCTGCACGCATTGTTCAACGATCAAGTCGAGGTGAACAATATACCAGCCGCGGTGGAGTCAAAGCATCTGTAGCTTATATTTTTTATTTCATATATTTCTTTATAGAGTAATATAATCGCTATTTTTTAAAATCTAGTCATGCAGCTATCTAGCCTATGATCAAATCAGTTCCGAAAGGAAGGAAACAGTTCATGGTCTATCGTTAGATACTATAGTCGGTGACAACCTAAGAATAAATATAAGCTCCGCCCACGAGGCCGCATTGCTCATATTTTGCATGCCTCCGCGCTACAAACGAAGTAGTTCCTAAACAATGGCAATAATTTTCACTCATATAAACCTTATTTTGCAATACTGCACTGATATTGAAACAAAGAAAGCAAAGCTAGATAAAATAAATTGTGAAGGCACGGAGTGCAGCGTCAGCATAACAATATATGTGTTGTTTAAATCGCACCCCCCGCCGCGTTCATCTCAGAGTCTATACGAAAAAGTAATGTACATCTCAAAGGCGATGTTTCTGAGCAATACCTAATATGGTATTAAAACAAAGAATGCCAGATTTAACATAAAACTTAAAATAAAGGAATCATTATTTTACGGTTTCACAGAACAAAACAGGGACATTAATCACGTTTAATAAGGTCGTTTGTAATTTTTTGCGAAACTCTCGCCGCCAGTTTTTTTCACTGTCTGCTGTAACTATGGCAACTGTGACTCAAAGCGAAGTATGGCGAAATGGTCTGAGAATGCCTATGTGAATTTCGACTCTGGTGTTGCCGTAAATACCGCATTTGCGTCTCTAGTCGCCGTGCTTGTCATCGTGTTTGAGGAAGACGCCAAGGCTTCATTTGACGTCTTGTTTCATCGAAATAAAAGCATGTTGTACACATGGCGTTTAACTGTGGGAGCCATTGCGTGCTTTTGCCGTTCACGCCAAGAAGGTGCACGCGACTAAATTAGCATTGACTAAAAGCTTTACGTGGGATTGTTTCTCGCTTCGACAACTTGCACTGGCACTGCCATTACCCCTTAAGCCCTTGAACGTTCAAGTTTTTAGTTAATTTATTACTTATTTATTACATAACTGCGCCACTCCAGTGGGAATTACAGCAGGGGGGGGGGGGGCACTTTTGCTAGAAGAGGGGCCCCTATCTTCTATATATGTGTGTATCTGTGCGAATGTATTTATATCTATACGTAGATTGTGAAGAGGCTGTCATCGGTTGCCGTAAGACAAATAGGAAAAGGATACACGCTTCTCAAAAGACAGTTTATTTGTCAACGTTTCGATCGGGGACCGATCTTTATCAAGGGAAAATTTACGAGGCTTCGATGCGCTTTTATAGCATCGTCCTCCGTGCAGGTAGAGCGACAAAAAAAAAAAAGAAAGAAATGTAGAAATGAAAAAATCATCAGGCCAAAAGATGACAAATATACACTCACACATAGAAAAAGCACGTGCATCCTCGAAGAAAAAAAAAAGAAAAACATATAGATGTCTCCATAGGTAATCTCGGTGGACACAATCAGTAAGTATGTACATTCCTTTCTTACATTGTCAAGCCCCAGCTCTCCGACTCCTCCTTCCTCATTTGTTCGTGAAGCATAGTGAGGGGGTGAGGCTTTACAAGAAGGGATAAGCGCTTAAAAAAGGGGTCTATGCACTATACGCTTCACGAGTTTAATATAAACAAATTATCACTGCGTAATACATGCGCACAATACACGCGAAATGCTAAAAAACGCACGTTAGACAAAAACAAGGATTCCAAATATGATATCGTGAAATATGATGCAACGCCATTAAAAACAAACGCCTTTTTTTTTTCACTGAATAATGGTTTTAGCGTCGTCACTTAAGTTACGATCACGATCCATGCAATCGACGTGTCACAGCGAGTGCATCATTTCACGTTTCGTAAACAACGATTACCTCGCACTGGCGTTTCTCATTGCAAGGCGTTCGTGCATCGAGCGCGATACTTACGCGGCGGGCACTTCAACCTAGCACATGATTCTGGGCTGGTGGAACTAAATTTCGTTGATACGGCGCAACTGCGCCAATAGGCACACGTCACATAATCACAAACGCATCAGATGACCACAATTATCTTCTTATAATGCACACACCACTGCATATTCTCCACACCTGGTTTGTTTACTTTCGCATTGTGTTGCGCTAACGGGTTATGTTGGTCGCTCTCTTTCTCTCACTCTTCGTCCGCACATACGTCACTCATATAGGCACAGCGCGGCGCATATCACAATAGATCACCAAGATTCCCACGTTGCGAGCTCCAAGTAAACACACACACGCACTTGTGGCGACGCTAATGCCATGGCTTTTGCGTGCGGTAAATCGTACACAGACGCGCACATTCCGACTTCACTTTCACTTCACTGCCCACGAATGAACGCGACGACAATCGCCGATGTGGTGACCCTAAGATATGCTTGGTGTATCCGAGCGACGGAGGGAACACACGCAGTGTTGCAACTTGACGCTGCCGAAACGACGGAACGCGCTAAAGCGTTGGAAAACACTCCGAGCTGCTGCCACTTCGGTGCACTTCAAACGCGGCAGTCACAGGCTTCTACTGCATCGGATGACGACCGGCGAGGATGATGCTGGTTACGTGCGGTTAACAGTAGGAAATAGCTTCTTCTGGAAGAAACAAACACCGCAGCAAATTCGAATTGACGCATCTCGGTCTCGGCGCAGCGGTACCTCGCCTCTCGTCGCGAACGGCGCCATGTTGCATTTTTCATTGGTTCGTCTTAACCGTTACGTCAATGTAAAGATCGGCCGTAGTTGGACGCGCATAATACAAATGGACAGTGGTATAGTTTACTTTTTATTCTTAGCTTGTCACCGACTATAGGTGATCCGTGTTAACAGACAGATTAAACGCAGGACAATGTGATTAGGTGGAGAGCGAGCAGCATTGTCGTTGGGCTGATCTAAAGAGGAGCTGAAATTCAAGCTAAAAGTAGCCAGAAGTAGCCATGCCGTATAATTTTAGCTCCCAGTTTGTTTCCAAACAGAACATTAGCAATATTATGAATGAAGTTCTCATTATTCAACAATAAATAACATCATTTCAAATACGCAAAAACGCATAACAAAAAGTATATAATTCCCTCCCCTCTTGGTTGGTCTCCAATTCACAGGTAAGTTGTTGCTCATACCCAGTCCCCCGTATCGGCGTCTCCTAAACTCTTGATTTTGATTGACAGAAGTTCCGTAAGGTAGAAAGTTAAGGCGAAAGCCTTAGATGCCTCATGAAACGCGAAAAGTGACAGTCAGTGTCGGCGGTGTCAACACGAGTGATGTAAATATCATGCATTGACGTACGGCAGCATGTGGCGTCATCATGACGTCACAGGTCGAAAAGTTTGTGACGTCATCATGACGTTATTGCATGACATAATCGTTTCGCCAAAGGTGGGCCGATCCCGGAAGCAGTGCAAAAGACACTTTGGGTTCAGAAAGCTTGCGAAATGGGTGGCGGGTCAATACAATTGAGTAAGAAGAAAAAGAAGATGGCTTTCACCATCGAACCGTCTTAGGCAAACGCATAAGGGGACGATGTGATTTTTGATAACACGTTCTCCTTGGAATATCGCATTGCGTTTCAAAGGTTGATCTTTATAATCTAACGGCACGTTGTTGAGGCAGAATTGATATGCGACTGAGTGTGTTTCACCGGTGCCGATGTTTTCCTTTCCGGAATGTTGTAGGTACCAGAGGTTTGTATTGTAAAGTCAAGGGGACTTGCTTCCAAGCAGTGCTTGAGAGGCAAGGGTTGATAAGCTCAGTTTAGGACGCGGCTGCACTGGGCATATCTTACCTGGCGAGAGCGATGGCGATGAGAAAAACGGAAACAAAGGCGGCCTTCATCTTCTCACTGCGAGTAAAATAAACACCAGTCGCGACAAATCAACACTGCAGGCCTGCTCAAAACACGCAGCACAGTCTCAGCGAAAGCTGGAAGAGCATCCTTTTTAGAGTCCGTCTCTCTTGGGGCGACTTGTATACGAGAACAGTTGCAAAGTAATCACTTCGCCATAAATCATGATAATTTTGCGATGTAGGGAAGTGCACACTATGCCATCATTCATCATTCGGCGGAGAAGCGAGGTACCCTCTCCGCGTCTTTAAGGCAGCATGGCCACTTTGTTGATGCTACGTGTGACAACAATGAAGAATTACGGCTGAGACTTTTGTAATGGGTGGGAAGCTTTAAACCACCAACTTGTTATGCTTATTGCACTGTGTGACGCCTGGCTGTTGTTTCACTCTTCTACCACGCTATAATACATCTGTCAACGTGATTCCTCGCCCGACATGACACCTAGACAGGCGTCATGTCAGGCAAGGCATGACACCGTTTATTGACATGATGCCTGTATAGGCGTCATGTCAGTAAAATAGACATCAGTCGCGACAAGAAAGCTACAAACATTATTATTCAACGAATGAAGGGAAATTAAGGGCTCGTTTGTCTTTGTGGTACACACAGCGCTAATGAGAACCAACAGACACTCAAGCCAAGAAAAGTATAGGGGACGTTATTTGTAGTAATTATCGTATAAATGCGAATTAAGCTGGGCGAAAGAACAACTTGCCGCCGGCAGGGACCGAACCTGCAACCTTCGAATAACGCATCCGACGCTTTAACGCGTCCCCTACACTTTCCTTGGCTTGACTGCCTGTTGGCTCTAACAAGACACTATTAGTATGATAGGAATTTCCATCAACTATATACAGTGCAATCCTCCCTTGTGCAGTCCTGAAAATATGGGACGTTTCTCACCTCACTTCTCCTTCCTACAGCTGAAAGATCTTCTTTTCTTCTGTGGAAGACTTCAGCAAGTGCCCTTATATATGGTAGGAAAAAGTTAGGTCGCTGTCTCTACTGATAGCGACAACAGAGGAAGGCTTTTTCAGCTAAAAGCAGAAGCGTCCCAGCAAAAAAAGAAAAAAAAAGGTACTGATAAAACGGCGCACCTTTCGCCTAGTATGCATGGTTCGCGTGTGGTTCACTGGACGCTGCGTCTCGAGTTGGTTGCTGCGTATGCAGGATGAAAGTCGGTAGTTCTCGCCGATAACCCGTGAAAAGGCTATTGCAGAAAACAGGCAGTCTGTGTACTGCACGCTTGGTGCATGAAATTTAACTACGCTTGATCCGATCGCTAATTAGTAATCATAGCGACAGCTATAACTTGTCTTTCACTTAAACAAATTATGTAGAGCTACAGCAAGTTGAACTAGGTGGTACGGATTCATTGTGAAAGAAATCGGTATACAGACATGGACGCAAAAGAAGAAATCAGAACAAGTCTGCCGTGGTGGCATGGTTACGGTGCTCGGCTGCTGAGAAGAAAGTCGCGGGTTCGTTCCAGGCCTCGGCGGTCGCATTTCCATGAAGGCGAAAAGGTAGAGGACCGTTTACTGAGCAATGTCAGTGCACGTTAAAGAACACCAGGTTGGTCCGTGACGCGTGAACATAAATGATAATCATCATGAACTAGCACGCGCTCTCTTCAACCTCTTCTTCATCTTCGTCCTCTCCTGCTTCGCTTCCAGAATCATTTCTCCTGCGTGGCCTCTAATAACTCTGATGGGTGAGAGAACGAGTACAGAGAGAGAGAGAGAGAGAGAGAGAGAAGGAAAGATAGACAAAGGAAGAGATAGAAAGAGAGAAATTCTTGGCAAAAAAAGAAAGTCTTCACGAGGCGGGCTTCCAACCCGCGTTCCCACGATCCGAAGGCGAGTGTATTAACCACCCGGCTATCCAGGCACGCTAGCAGAGCACAGCATAGCCTTGTGTAGTATGGCAAGGGAGTGGGAAAGGGAAGTGAGAGTTAAGGAAGAGAGTTAAGCATAGCATAGAAAGAATGAGAGAGAAGTGTAGAGAAAGAAAGGCACAAAGAGAAGAAAGAGAGAGAATCAATAGAGAGACAGAGAAAGACAGAGGAAATGGGAATCAATCGTGAGAGAGAGAGAGAGAGAGAAAGAAATAGATATATATATAGAGAGAAAGAAATAAGTAGAGATAAACAGAGAAAAAATGACATCGAAAAAAACAGAGAGATAAAGAAATAAAGAAAGGAAGAGAGAAAAAAGAGAAAGCCGCCCAGCTCCGCACTTCCCTCAGGCTTGGCACCATTAGTGCGAAGCTGCCTTTATTATTATTATTATTATTATTATTATTATTATTATTATTATTATTATTATTATTATTATTATTATTATTATTATTATTATTATTATTATTAGAAATCAGAACACAAACGCCGGAGTTTTTGTTGTTGCGCGCGGTTTTTCATTAGGGGGAGCAAAGTGTCACCTCAGCGCTACTCCCCCCCCCCCCCCTATATTTTACCGACCAATTGATGCCCTTGCTGTCAGAAAGCATTGCAATCAAGGGGGAAAAAGGTGGCTGCCCCCTCACCCTACACTTTGTGCGCACGCCTACAGCCGTGTCACTGTAGTGAAGGTGTCGTGTCATTTGTGTGTCCTCGGTTGTCTTTCCTGTGTCGTTGTCGTGTCCCTGTGTGTTGTTGTCGAACATGGCCAGCACCGCTTACACCCATTGAAATACACGCAAAACCTTATCCTCGTGCGTGTGTACTCGTTTTAAAACGGTTTCATGTGGCTGCGTTCATGGAGTACTATGTGCTTTCGCTGCGCCTTGATTTTGTGCGTACAGAAGGCATCGGAAAGGCAGCGGAAGATAATAGCTTGATATGCAGTCGTGAACAATTATGAAAGGGAACGCCGAGTTCGCGTTTAGGTATAGATTACTCAGGAAGTGCGGATGCGAATATGACGTGTTAGTTTGCAAGAAGTATTTTTCCTCTTCTGTATTAAATGCTATGAACACTTTAGCGCTTGGCAACTGCATTAAGCCAGAAGTGGCCTCTTGATGTTAATTTCGGTGTTCTCTTTCATATCGCTCACGGCTGTACCTCCTCCACCACTTAAACGCATGACGTCCTGACTTTTTAAAACTATGCGACACTGCTTCAACGACAGTAAATGCATGCTGAGTATTTCGTAATGCTAGTAGTGGTTACGTACCGCTGTGCATACGTCGGTCGCGTGTGGTTGAAAAGCATCCGACGGCTCCTGAAATACCATTCCACCAGGAGTAGCAAGAACATAGTGTAGTTTTTCTCTTAGGAAGTTCATAGAATTTCTGGCTTCATTCCTTTTTATTTTCAAAAACAACGTAACTTACTTCGTTTATGAACACTTAGTGACATTGTCCACTCCATGACGCAACCTGTGACGTCACAGACCACCGCTTCACAAGTCACTCTCCTTTCTTTGGCTATTGCAGCATCACCATGCGCGCGGGGTCTTTGATGCCTGTTTTGTTCTGTTGTAACTCGACTGCTGTGGAGATATTGTGGTATACAGCACCTAGCTGCTCCATTTTTTCACATTGTGTCATCGCTACTGATTGATACTATCGGTGAGTTGGTAGGTTCTCATACGGTTAAGTACTCGTCTTGTTATTGCTATTCTTGAT
Organism: Rhipicephalus sanguineus; assembly: GCF_013339695.2. Classification (NCBI taxonomy): domain Eukaryota; kingdom Metazoa; phylum Arthropoda; class Arachnida; order Ixodida; family Ixodidae; genus Rhipicephalus; species Rhipicephalus sanguineus. The sequence goes on from NC_051182.1 coordinate 159,270,294, forward strand.
TTAATAAGGGACACTAAAGTGAAACAATGAATCGATTTAGATTGCTAAATTGTACTCTGAACTCTTGTTTATTAATAAAGGAGAAAACCAAGGTCACAGTTTCATTTTTAAATATCGCGCCGATGTCGCGCGTGACGCCACAGGTTTCAAAGTGCATTTTTCGTCTTTTGATGACATTGGCTCAACGAAATTTCCTGAAACTTGGTATGTTAAATTTGTGGTCCCCTCAGAGGCCAATGTGCTTCATCCTTACTGATTAGGAACTACACAGGACCTAGTAAACACTGTCAGGGTCTATGACGTCACGGCGTTTAGTGCGGGAATTTCAACGTGGCGTCGCCATCCGCATGATCTTTTTGTGCGTTTTCCAGCTTACCAAGCGTATTTTCGCGGCAAGCGCGGTGATTTAGGGATTGTGAAAGATGAATTTACTGATATGAGAAAAACCGTGTTTCTTTTTTTTATTAGCTTTATCTTCACGTTTTTATTTCTTTGTATGTAATCGAAAATGGTCAAAGTTCGCGTCCAGGTAACCCTTCATACAAGCGTAAAATTTACGAAGTCTGCGAAGTGCCCGTTGAATCCTCAGGGGTGCAGCGTCCTTGCCCGCCGAATTCAAAGCGCTTGGAAGGATCTTCCAGCACGCATCGGTGGCCTTCCGTGCACCGGTCTAAGATCCACGAGTTGCACTGATCACCCGGACACTGCGCGAAATAAATAAGAACAGCAGGAAATGAAATTCGCGAGAGCACTCCAGAAAAACGCTTAAGAAAATCAACAAAATAAGGAGAATTTTAAGGGCTCGTTTTTCTTTGCTAGACACAACATTAATTAGAACTTTACCTTGGCTTTCTTGTCTCTTAGTCAATTAATGTGTCTAGCAAAGAAAAACGAGCCCTTAAAAAGCGAGGGCCTCGCTCTGGCAGAATGGATGCCTACAAATAGCATCCCCTATATTCTTCTTGACTTTTTTTTCTCTTACTTCTAATGAACGTGAGTAAATCAAGCACACACCTTCAGAAAGTTGCTATGTCTATGGTTTAATTTGAGAGAGGGGAAGTGTAGAGGCGGGAAAGGTCGCACAACAGGAAACGGACAAGAGAGAATACGCTGAAAAGTACACACTATCAACTTAATAGTCTGACACCGACGCTTATCTTTCTATACCACCCACCACGCGCACAATACCGCGAACAACAGAGACAAGGTTGCTCCGGAACTAGCAGAGGGTATGTACAGTACGGTTCACTGTTAAAGGGAACACTCGAATGAGCAACTTTAATTTTGCTGGCCCCCTAACTGCCACTGGATGCGGAAAGATTCTTCGTGCACGTTACTAGTCTATCATAAGGGTTCGGAAGTGTCAACCACCAGTAGTGTTATGCAAATCTAAGCCATTATGCTTTTGTAGGAGAGCGAAATCCGGACATACCCGAAACGCAAGTGTTCCCTTTAACAGTGGACCCGTCTGTACATAGGCGTGCGCACGAGGGGGGCAGCCCCCCTCGGGGGCAACCCTACGCACGCCTATGGCCATGTAGTTAAAGAAACTTGGAGACCAGCCTCCCGACGTTGTCTCTTTACGCGAATGAGTTTACTTTTCTAGTTGGTAAAACGTGACATAAGCACTCTTTTCTTTCCATGTAAGCTCTTCTGTCTGTGGTCTCGTACGTATGCTCGAGGGTATACGAGGCGAAGCATCGGGATAACAAAATTCAGTTGCGCATGTGCGCTTTCCCATGGTCCGTGTTCTTGTTCTGCGCGTATAGGAAAAGCCTTTCCTGTAGCTACGCACCAACTAGCCCGACAGTAGGCGTTACTAAGGAAGTCCAGAGACATTTCCCCGGAAGTCTGAGCTCACATTTTCTACACGCTCCGGGGCAGGTGTACACAAGTCGCAAGTTGTGGTACACACTTCTACAGTGTGTTTCGAGCGGGAGCGAGGTGGGTTCACAAAACCCGAGATGCCATTACGGTGACGCCCAGGAAGTTCTCCTTGAAGAAGTCTGTAAAGCAAATTGCCTGCTCGTCTAGCTCACATCCGGGAGTATAAATGATGTCGTCCCCTCAGTCAAAGCGCGCGCGTAACTTCATTCAGCTTGTCTTTCTCGGTATAATGTCTTCCTCATAGCCGTGCGTCGTGAAGAATCAGTCTAGAACCGTGCTGGCCAGGAAAACAAGGCTACGCCTAGTGTCGTTTGCGTTGCGTAACGATATGCGTTTGCACCGCCTTCGGCGACTCTCTTGGCGAGTAATCCTATGTAGTGGCAAATCTCTGGAAGTTGGTGCGGCGAGATATTAACGAGAGCACGAAACGTGAGACATCTTGCATTAATAGGGAGCTTTCGAATAGGGGCCCCAGCAGTTTGGGGCCCCAAAGTGCTTTGCGTGTGCTGGCTTTGCGTCAAGCAGGAGGTGAGTTTTCGAATAGCTTTTTACGCCGAGTGTTTGCGTCCTCCTTGCGCTTGGAGTGCTCTCACGGCCAGAAAGGCAAACTACGATGAATAATAATTAAAAGATGGCACAGAAAATTACCTTTGGTACACGCCTTCTTTAATATTTTCATTTGGAAGGTGTAGTGGTAATGAATTCACTGGTAATCTCCATCGACTGTGAGAGCCCACATTCATGCCGTCTTCATCCAAGACAATCCAACTTCTAGCTACCCTAGCCAGGTTAAGCCTACGAGCTCTAAAGTCGGCAACTGATCTTAAAAACGTGGACTATTTTTCGGCCAGTCTTTGTTGCGTGCGTGATATCTGAGAAAGTGACTGTATCTGTCAGCGTTTTTAAAGACGATAGTCTTTCTTGGGGAACTTAAACGCAGAAATTTTGGTCTGTCTTTCTGTCTGTCTTTCTGTTTGTCGGCACGTCACTCGATTCAGCCACCCGGCCAAAGTTGAACCACTTGCCGAAGGGCCAGCCACCTTGAACGGCTGACTAGGTTCATACTTGTGTACATTGTTGATCAAAAAGCAAACATTACGCATATCTGAGGCTGAGGCGCAACATCACTAGGTAAGTATTAGGTGGTGTGTTCCTTTAATAGAAAATACATAGATAGGTAATTCTAGAGATCCTAGTTTCTTAAGCTGCGCTGAAAATGCGACTGCGCTGAAACTTGCCTTCCTCCGTGCCCTCTGCACGAGCTCATTGTTGTGTTTCGGTTTTGGTTCAGTATTGCACTGTACGAATGCCATGGGGCGCCGCTCTGGCATTTCTGTTTTACCCAGGCGACGTGTAAATAAAAGAGCATTTGGAGAGTACTCGTTGAGTGCGGACGTTTCTTCTGCTTCGGCGCTTCGCGCCAAACTGCGTGTTCGGGCTGGCTGGCGTCCCCGCCAGTCGCGTTGGTCACCGCCGGTCTTCGCCTGCTGCTGCTCCGGGATTACAAGTCCGCAACACAGCACTCATGTTTCCCGACGTATTGCAAGATGTCGTCTATATCTCACGCAGCGCCTCTTCTATCGTCTTTGGACGACATTTGCACCGAAGCACGGAGATACGCGGCAAATTTTTAATTCATAATGTCACCCATTTCTCAGAAATCGGGTCAGTACATTCTTGGCTGAGAGCCGTCACTTCAGTGAGTGCCGCCATGTTGTTTGACTCAAAGCTTCTGGGGCAGGCTTTGGGGCTCCCGCTAAATTCAAGAAATAGCGTCCCCAACGCAAAACCCATACGCTGTTCGGGTCGCGAGCAAGCGCAGTGGATTCGACGCTATTTCTTTGGGGCCCCTAATGCAAAACTCCCTAATGTTACAGGGCTCTCATACAAGCTGATATTTTTGTTAAGAAACACGTGTTGATGGCAGTTGGCAGGTGAAATGTGCGTTGAAACGCATTGCTGCTCACTGTAAAATGTCCTGAGAGCGTGCTGAGTGAAATAATTTTGAATCCCTTCTTTTGTTCCGTCAATAAGATTGCGCCTAATGCGTGCATAGAAGCAACAGCACATCTGTTCTTTATTTTTAAAGGATGTTGAATGCTTGTTCAGCGTACGTACCGAATTAGTGGTCCTCAAGTAGCTAAAATCGTCTTATCTGTTCTCTTATCCTTGCTATCACACAAAGGGTGTTTCAGCTAACTTGCGTCTAGTGTTACAAAAACAAACAGATGCGCTACGCATATGTTTGTTTGCCCAGTATCGGAGCCAATTGGCCCAATATCTGAGCCGTGCGCAACACGTCAGGATATTTTTCCAATCCGCAAGGCGGACTAATTAACAAGGAGCGTTTTATTAACTTTTTAATTAGTAACTACAACGATAACTCTTCAATGAAAAAGTTTACGTACTTGTTCTGAAACGTCGGAATATTTCATACATACGAACATAACTATCAATCCGATAAACTAGTTAAGTAACCAAAATTTTCTAATTAACATTTAAAATTGTAACTCTAACAAACATATTCAATAGAAAAGTTGTAAAGTTTGTTCAGCAGCTCCGGATTATTTCATCTATGCTAAGATAACTGCCCTGTATAATTTTTTCTAGCATTCCTTTGAAGTGCGCGAAATTAAACAGTATACTTGGAGAAAGTGAGCTGAGACGCCCTGCATGTATTGGCCCACCTTGTAGCAGATGTCGCAGCAGCCGCACTGGTCCTTGTAGGTTCCGCACGCGCACTGCTTTGGTGGGCAGACGTCCGGGTTGCACGTGACGGCTGCGCAGTTCGGAGGTGACGTCGCTGAGGAGCTGCGATGTTTCAAGACAAAAATCTTATATGGCTCATGAGTATTTTAAAAAAAACATACCAGGTCGTGGGTTCGACCCCTATGAACGGCACTCCTAGTTTATTTTTCTTTGTCATTTGATCGCGTTCATTTTTCTGACGTATTTCCGTGACGGGAATACGAAAGTCTTGGCGGACCCCTGCATAAAACACTTTCGTGTTAAAAAAATGGCGTCCGGCGTTGAGAACACGAATGTTGCCAGAAGCCACATGTGGCGCATATCCGCATTACAAGGGTGAGAGAGACAATTAAAGTTCACTTTAGGACCACAGAATTATTGTTATTGAAAGGTGAATCAAATGTGAATTAAAGTGAATTAAATTAGCATGTGTATGCAAAGTGGTTAGGAGTACTCATCAAATAAGCTGAATCAAATGTGAATTAAGGTGATTTAAACGTGCATCACATGACTGACTGACTGACTGACTGACTGACTGACTGACTGACTGACTGACTGACTGACTGACTGACTGACTGACTGACTGACTGACTGACTGACTGACTGACTGACTGACTGACTGACTGACTGACTGACTGAGTGAAACTTTTATTGCCGGAACAGTGTTCCGGAGCGTGTGAGCTCGGAATCACCCGAGGTAGAAGGGACCCCATCCCGGAAATCCTCTGGCCGCGATAGCCTCCCTGCTTTGGCATGCGAATGAAAGTAAATGTTAATTAAAGGTGCATTCAATATTAATTAACAGTGAATCAAATTAACTGATTTAAAGTGAATTTAAGGTGAGCTAAATGTTGTGAATTATCATCGAATCAAACGTGAGAGCGTAGAATTTCACCTGTGCACTCCATAGTTTTAGCTAGATGGACTGTCAATTTTTCCTTTTTAAGATGCGGCCATTTAGAACAGCTGTAGTGGTTTGGACGGTTGATCTTCATTGTAAGCTTCGCATTTAATTTTGGCCCCAATTTTCACAAGCTTTAAGAAAAGAGTGACGTTCACTGTGCGAGTCTTGGTACAAAGATGCGGCCAGATATAAATGGCTAGAACACGAGGCTTGGTAAAAGTCGACAGACATAATTTGTCAGTGTGTATTCTATAGGCACTGAACAGTCTGAACAGTATTTATAACTTTGAGCCAATCAAAAGCTTCGAATAGGTTGGTTCATTGTGTCAAACATCGCACTCACCTTGCTATGACCACCGCGACGAACAGGAGTGCTGTAAAGGCTGCGTTCATCGTGAACCTGGAAGTATTAATTTTTGTGCGGTTTCAGTAACAGGCAGTGTTCATGCACTGGCACAGAAATGTGACAGTTGCATTTGCCACACGTTGCGTTTATATTACGTTATATATTATTATAGCTCTAACTGCTCGTCCGAATTACAACTCATTAACTAACTAAACAACCGACCAGAGGTGGCAAAATGAGCCCTAAGAGTAGTTAAATTACATTACAAATTACAAATGGCCATAAGTAATAACTTTACATTACTATTATTTTCAAAAAAAAAAAATAAAGAAATCCTTTAGAAATTACTTTTCCAAACCGATTTTTCAATCGAACATCGCACAAGTTTGATAGGATTGACATTTTTACACGCGTGCAAATGACCAGATGTAGCGCGAGCCGCCGCACGTCGCTTCATAAAATAGTTTATCCCATTATTACAGATACAAAGAAAAGCCAAAAGAAAGCCACGCGACCGAAAAGCGAATGCTACTTACCGTGGTTATGAAAGCGTGCTATTCCGAGGTTCAGCTGTCTCCGCTTCAGCGCCGGCAGCCAAGATGTAAAGAGTTAAGTTGTTTTGACTGGGCGCGGCGCGTCTTTATATCTGCACGGGTGGCGAGAAAGTAGCAACTGACACCGCCAGCACGCTTCGTCTTCATTTTCGACGCAATCGCGAGGTTGTCTTGGAGCTGTTCCAAAGCGCGGCACGACCTTTTCCCGCTTGACCAGGTCAAGGCGACGCCAAAGAAAGAGTGGACGCACGACGGTCGCTTAAATAGTCGTTTCTCGAAGTCGCCACGCGCCTAGTCCCTCATTTGGAAACTTCCGCGGCTTGGCGATGGGTTTGAAGAGAATCACAACAAGCCAAGTGGGGAGCTTAAAACGCGCCTAGAAGAACCTCTGAATATACAAAAAGAAAAAGAAAGAAAGAAAAGGAAACGAGCACGTTATTCTCTCCCGGCGTTGCCCTCCTTTTCGGCACGATTTGTGACAAGGGTAGGGGCTTGCACTTGTTTGAAATTCATAATAGTGGACTTTCAGCGCGACGACACAATGGCAAGAAAAAAGAGGACACATTTTGTACTCCTCGTGTCTTGGACAATAGTTGTTGTGGCAAAGTAGAAGACAAACGCAAGGCTATACAAAGACGCATACTGCAACACTCGTGCCCTCAGCCCAAGATTATTCAATACAGTAATGTGTCCACGCAACACAAAAGCTGGCAAAGCACAAGAATTCAAGCAATCGAAATGTCCACACGTAACATAAAAGTTCGCCAAAATGTTGTCGTAGCCGATCATACGTCACTTGGGAATTGACTCTTAAGTGCGGCACTGTAAGTGCAACAATGATGTTTTCACGAAAAATTCTCTGCTAAACGTCTTTGTGCTGTGAATCGCTGAGACCCTCCTGGGTCCTGTGCCAAAGGCGTGGTCTGTCAGATCGCCCTATCATGCGGTGCTAAATATGTTGGGAAAGGCTGGAAGGTGCCTTAATGAGCGGCTAAATGAGCACCAGAACAACGTCCATAATCAACATAATCATTTGGGCATGCAGTACAGGTATTGCGGCTGCGTGCCCGTTTTCACGAGTGCCCATGCTTTGGCCAGAAATCGACATCAGCGCACGCGCGAAATCATCGAAGATGATCGCATCAAAAAACTGGGCACTGCCTGCGTCAGCTCCCCCTCCGTAGCTCTCACTCCTAGGGAAATTATGAAGCAAGGGAATTTTGAGGGCTTCTTTTTCGTTTCATTCTTCGTTTGACACAATCTTAATGAAAACCAGCATATAATGAAGCCAACGAAGGTATAAGGGACGTTAATTGTACTGTTTTAAGTGTAGCGTGTTTTAAGTGAACATTAAGTGTATCCTAGTGAAATTATCTTTCTGGACGGGTCGTGACAGTTTGTGGAGTTCGATAGTACTTACTTTTGACATGCTTACTGTACGAATGCTTTTTTTTTATCCTGTTGTCCTTTCATTCCCCCCCCCCCTCCCCCCCATTCTTCTGCGCACGCGCTATGAGCACATGAAACGGCACAGCAATAAACTTCGTTGTAAGACAGCGCAGTGTGTCGTCTTCTTTCTTGTCATTGTGTCCTCGTGCTGTAAGTCTGCTGTTAACAGTTTGTGACGTCAACAGTCTGTTCAAGGGACGTCACGAGGGAATAGGCTCTCGATTGTTCCGTATAGGCTTCCAAAGCAACGTCGAGCGGCGCCTAACTGGGGGCATCCAGCCACAACACTGCCGCCAAAGCTTCCGCGCACGCGCAGAGCTCTCGGATTGCATCTGCGGTGTGTCACAATGTAACTATTGCTGACTAGCAGTGCTTTGAGCCGAATAAGGAGCGCATGCGCGCACGTGTCCTTGCCGCCGCCGCTGCAAATCCGGCGACAAACCGCCTTCGCGGGCAGCGTCTGCCCCCAGTATACGCATAGATAAGCAGCGCGAGCGCCGCGCCCAAACTCGAGCTTGGGTTCCCTATAGGAGGGATATCAGTTGTGAATTGTCGCCTACCCTGCTTTGCCATGCAGTCGCCCACCCGTTCTTCCTTGCCTCGCACAACTATCGTGGGCGATCAACTGATTGCACTTCGTTTTGTGCGTTTTCGACTGCGCAAGTGGACGTAACAGTGTATAGCCGAAAACCGCGAAATCCTGATAGGCTCGACGCTTAGTGCTTATGAAGAAATAAGTGGCGAGGAGGAGATAGTGCCTGTAGGAAGGGTAGTGAAGGTGAGAAGGAAACCACTCCTCCGTATTTGAACTATACTAGCGGCTTATGGACTCTTTATTGTATACATTATTATGGTATACATTATATATGTCGACTGAGAAGAAAAAGAAGATGATTATGGCTTTCGTTTTCCAGTCGTCTTGTGCAAATGCATAAGGGGCCATGTGACCTTTTATTAAGAAGTATGCGAGGTCCCAGTCACGTTGATAGGTGTGCAGTGGCCCACTCCCCCGACTGCGAACGGCTTGTCAGGGTCTTCCAAGACGCACTGGTGGTTCTCGGTGCAGACGTCGAGGATCCATAGGTTGCACTCGGCGCCCGGACACTGAACGGAAGAAGATTTAGTGTTGAGACAGTGTATAGCATTTGCGCAGTTTAATTCCGCTGTTGAGCGAATATGTAGGATTTGTTATAGATGAATTTTGTCGCGGAGATATTGTTAGAATAGTAATAACTGCTGGGATATTAGGTCCCGAAACCACGATATGATTATGAGAAGCTTGTTTCTTTCTCTTGAACGCAGTTTCGAGCTAGTTGATAGTTCATGAACGTACGCGTTTTAATAGCGCGAAGCAACAAACACACAAGATTTACGTGCGGCTTCCTTGTCTGTTTGAGACACGTGCTTAGAACTGCGGCATCTTCTCGGGCCATGGCAAAGCACCGCCCGTTCGTTACGCGCCACGAAAGTGCTGTTGACGTTCTTGCGGGCTTCGAGCCTTAACGAAACCTTGTAATCGTCTTCCCAGGGTAGCGCGCACTTGGTACGGGGACAAAGGGAGAATAACACGACAACACAAACGCTTGTGTTGTCGTGTTCTTCTCCCTGTGTCCACGTAGTAAGTGCGCGCTACCCTGGGAAGATGAATACTTACCAACTCGCCCAGCTTTCTGCTTTGTTGTGTGAAACCTTGTAAGCAGTTTAATCTTTCTCTCTCTCTCTCTCTCTCTGTGCGTATGTGTGTGCGTGCGTGCGTGCGCGCACGCACGCACTTAATCATCACCCAGCGCCTGAAGTAGAATGTCAAGCGAATAGCCGGGCTAGCATCTCCAGCATTTCATTAAAGCATTTCTCTCTCTCTCTCTTTGTGTGTTTTTGTTGCTTTGCGCGGTTTAAGATGTATAACTTGTTTTCTTCGGGACTCGACCGACAATGGGGAAGGGGGGAGGGGAGGGGTCGCTATACTATAGAACCTGGCTTCCCCTAATGGAGAGCCCTGCGTATTTCTACGGTCTTTAATTCGTGCTCCCGTACCTTATAGCAAATGTCACAGCAGTCGCAGTGGTCCTTGTAGGTTCCGCAAGGGCACTGCGATTGGCCGCAGATGTCCGGAGTGCAGGTGAAGGAAGAGCAGTCTGGCAGTTGCGTCGCCGAGTAGCTGCAAGTGTATTGTTTCATTTATTAAGGAGAAAGCCTTAGATGCCTCATGAAGCACGAAAAATGACCGTCGGCAGCGGTGTCGACACGAATGATGCAGAAAATCATGGAATGACGTCACCATGTATCGTCACCATAACGTCACAGATCGCCAAAATTTGCGACGTAGCGCTTGTGTGTCTTACTGCCTGTCCCGTTCTTGTAGTTTCAATTCCGCGCTTAACAATATGGATATGTCGCACCAACAAGCCCCCAAAAACATCCTTGCTACGAGTAAGTCACCATGACGTCATTGTTACGTCATTGTGACGTCACATAACGTGACGTAAACGGTGACGTCATCGACATAGTCGCTTGGTCATACGTAGGCCGATTCAGGAGGCACATGAGGTGCAAGACTTAGATGCCTCATCAAGCACGAAAAGTGACCGTCGGCGTCGCTGTCAGCACGAGTGATGCGAAAAGCTTGCAATGCCTCCGATTCCTGAGGCAGTGCGAAACCACGCTAGGTGCAGATAGCTCTTGACGGACGTGGCGGTCAACACAATCGAACGAGAAGAAAATAGAAAAAAAACATGGTTGATCCCTCCGTCATAGGAATCGGAATAACACGAAAGTAAATCGTGCTCTTACAGAATTAACTGAATGTTTACTGTACATTGATATAAGAGAGTTTGCACAATGTATATTGATGTCTGGCAGCTATAGCACCGTTTAACGTGGATGTGCCCACTTTGATGATTGGTGGTACATCTCCATCCCGACGACTAAAGCGTAATCAGAGAACTAGGTGTGATAGCCAGAAGAGCGTGGCATATTGGACGCAGAACTTGGTCGCCATCCCGCTGCATGTTAAAATGTGATTGAACACCACGGCCGGACCACTGGGCCGGACTAGAGGGAAACGCAAAGCGCGTCGTGCCGCCCCGGTAGCCCTGCCGCGATTTTTCTAGGGGCGAGCGCGTGAGCAGGGAACGCGGTGTTACAGCCAGGTGAGGCACGCGCACGTCGCAGAGCTATGGGCGAGGCCGACGCTTTTACGACGCTTGGCTAAGGTCGCCACCTCGCGGTGTGTTAAGGCATTGACAAAATCGAATTGAAAACGCGCCGAATGGGAGGCACGTGTAACGCGTTGCAGGTGCTAATCGCGGAGGACACAGTAATGACGAATTACTTTACTTTACCGCTCCCAGAGGGCAGCACCACCCAGCCGACCGGGAGAGTGGTAGACATAAAAGGCGCGTTTGTAAAGCTTCTAGAGTATGTGATTGTGGCGCAGTGGATAGCGTGCCCGGCATCTGTTGATGCGGACCGAGCGGTCGTGGGTTCGATGACCGTTGATGGAACTTTCTTTCTTTGCCATCTGATCATGTTATTTTTTCGACGTCATTTCCGTGACGGCAATACGTCACTGAAATCTTAGTGGACCCCGGCATAAAACACTTTCCTGTTAAAAAGAAGATGGCTTTCGCCTTCGAGAAATCTTAGGAGGTGTATGAGGGATCCTGTGAGTTTTTTAAATTCTATTTTTATTTACAGATACTGCCAATCTGATACGAGATCAAAGCAGAAAATTGGGGTTACAGCAAATACAACAAGAAAAAAAAGCTAAATTACAAATATTCACAATGTAACATAGGATATTGGCTTAAACAACGGTACATGGGATAAGCAAAAGATTAAAGCAGGCTGAACAACAATGCGTAATAAATAAAGATCTCTAAAGATAAATTAAGTACAGATTATACAATATATTCCAATACAAACAGAACCGGTAAACAAAGCAAACTAATGGATAAATTAGTTATGGTTACGAATAAATAATCTAATAACGGATATTGTCTGCGCTGTATTAGTAAAGCTTCTTCGACTAACGTAGTAAACATGTCTAGAGAATAAGCGTTAGAAGTTGATGAGTCATCTTCATTCGAGTCTCTTTTTATCGCTGACGGAAAGTAAGCCTTTCGTTTTTTACAGAAAACAGAGAGGATTCGGCGATTTCAAACGGCTGTAATAAATTAAAGCGGCTAATTTTCTTTGTAAGACGTTCTGTTGATAGTGCCGCATTTCTCGAAAGTTGTCAGATCAGAGGGACGTTGACTGTGCGAGATCATGGCACAGATATTCGATTAAACATAAAATGCTGGAAAGCGAAGTTGGGTAAAACGTCCATTGATATTTTCTCTTGGATGGTTATATTACGGAGGTTAACGTCCCAAAGCGACTCGGCCTATGAGAGACGCCATGGTGGAGGGCTCCGGAAATTTCGACCACAGTGGGGTTCTTTAACGCGCACCTAAATCTAAGCACACGGGCCTCTGACATTTCGCCTCCATCGAAATGCAACCGCCGTGGCAGGGATCGAACCCGCGTCTTTCGTGTAAGCATCCGAACACTGCCATCTACCACCGCGTCCTCATCGGTGGCACAGTAGTGATGCAGAACTATCGGTAAATTGACTATCGATAGTATCGATAGTTGTTTTGAAACTATCGATAGTGTAAACAAACTATCGATAGCGCAACTATCGACAAACTATCGATAGTGCAATCAGTGGTACCATCGTTAATATTGCTAGCGATATTACTACCACGCGTGTTTATTGCTTTGTTTTGATGTATTCAGGTTTTAACCACAAAGACTGTTAACGTTTGAAGCAGACCGCGCCGTAATATTTGAGAAGCTTCACGGTTGTTTGAGATTATTCTGTTAAGATTAGGCGTCGGACATGAATAGTAAGGTTTATTCGAATGCTTACGCGAGCACCAGCGACAACGCTCGAACTGCTCGATGAATGATGTATAAAAGACGACGCGTTCCACTGATCATCAGATTATTCGACGGCCGACGACTGTTCTAGCCGCTATCAGTGCGCAGCGTGTATCGCTTGTATTTTGACTATTGATTTTCTGGGTGCAAGTTGGCCCACATAAAGAGCTCCGTATTTCTCAGCCTCGCTGCAGCATTCTTTACCGTCACAACCACGTGACCACACTATCGATAGTGGCGTGAATAATAATAATGCTGCTGGCCGGCCATATTGCCAAAATATTTGCGATAGCCTGCTATCAGATTCGCGTAATTTAGGAGCAAGTTTTCGGGAAAAAAATATAATATTTCCGCAGTGAAAATGGCGGAATATGTCCATCAAAAAATTTGCATCTAAAAGCAGCCAGTTACACCTTACAATTAACAAACCTAGGTTTCGATATATTTTTTAAAATTTTGAAATCATAAAATGCTATGTAAATTTGAAGCCACGCCGTTCCACCACGTGTAACGCCTTCCTTTCCGCTACAGCTGAACAGTTTTACTTCACGTGTGAGTAAAGCCCTCTGGCGAAGAACATGTGAACTCCCTTGCCCTTCATTCTGCTTTGCTCCTCCGGCTCCACTACGTACCGCCCGCGCGGGGAGACATGTTTATTCTGCAATGAGTTCATGCTGTTGATTTTACACTATCGATAGTACCATCGAATTTTTTACTATCGATAGCGCTATCGATAGTATCTTTTACCATCGATAGTTCGATAGTGACTCAGCTATCGATAGTATCGATAGTACCATCGATAGTTCTGCATCACTATGGCACAGTCGTTGCGGGGCCATGGGCTGCTGACCCGAAAGTCGCGGGTTCAATCCCGCCTGCGGCGGTCGCATTTCGATAGAGGCGAAATGCCAGAGGCCTTTGTGCTTAGATGTAGGTGCCCGTTAAAGAACCCCACTGTGGTCGAAATTTCTATAGCCTTCCACTACGGCGTGCCTCATAATCACATCCTGGTTTTGGGAGGTAAAATTCCAGTTATTATTATTATTATTATTATTCTACCACCGCGGCGGCCTCTGATAGTTTTCATTGTTTCATTGAACAGCTTTAATAGGGCTTAGCTTCGACCAAATCAAATGCATTGAACGGGTATAATTATTATGCCAAAAGCATTACTCACCTTGTTATTGCGACAGCGCAGAAGAAGAGTGCGACCAACGCTAGGTTCATGGTGAAACTGAAATTGTTAATTTTAAGCGCTTTGAGCGACGTGCAGTATTTACACCGGTACAAAAATGTCAAATATTGATTTACCGTACATTAAAAAATGAACGAAAAGGCTTGGAAGACGCTCGAGCTTCGCCTTCAAGAGTAGAACGCGATAGCTTCATCGGGCCCCGTGCGCATCGCCTTCTCAATCGCTAGCCTGACTTCGCTTACGGGAACGAAAATCTGGGCGACTTTGTAAGAATTCATCGTAGAGCAGGTAGCGCAAAAAAATACGGGGACACAAGAAAGCAACATAAACACCAGACGAGCACTAACTTCAAACTAAAATTTATTCTCAGAATCCACGCCTATTTATCAACCAGCAAAGACCAAAACAGCACATCGTAGTCCAAACACTTCGTAGTCCCCGTATTTTCTGCGCTACCTGCTCTATGATGACTTCGCTTCTCGATCGGTGGACGCCCCAACCGTGCCACGAAGAAAGAAGCGTCAGTGTGCGTGACATCGGTGGTTTAAAACTCTTCTAGAAAGCACGCCTACTGCAAGTGCACTTGCGAAGTGCTCACTACGCCGTAATTAATCAATTAGTGAAGCATCCACTGCGCATCCGTAATCCAATACGCGCGCCTACGCAGCTGCACACTTTGTTGATGCTGTGACTGATAATGATGATAAATTGTTGCTGAGCGATTTGTAATGGGCGGGCATTTGAACACCCCCCCGTTGTGCAACTCAGATTGTGTGACGCCTGGCGCGATTGTACTCTTCTTAGAAGGGTAGCAGCTTGGGCTAGTTGGTATGTCATGACGAAATTGTATAGCGCGAACGGGGTACTTGGACAGACTTTTCTGTCTGTCCAAGTACCCCGTTCGCGCTATACAATTTCGTCATGTACTCTTCTGCCACGCAATACTGTATCTGTTAACAAGATTCCTGGCACTACATGACGCCTGTGTTTTTTTTTTCTCGAAACAGTTCCAAACACTGGCGTGGCTCTCTGACATTGAAGTTTCTCATGAGCTGCGCATACCCATTGCTATAGGAGCGTGTCAATAGGCATAACATTGCTTTTGGGTGGTACAAGCTAACGTATGCTGCGAGTTCGAAGCGACTTGTTTTTTAAAAGCACTTTGGAGAATGTCCCAAAAAAAGGTTGGCGTCCTTGCAGCTGATGCAGCAACGTTCTCATCGCGTTCACATTTTATAGAAATGGCTTTACAGCTAAAGGACTTCTATGACCAAACAGAGTTCCTGCAGGACTGGTATCCACCGTTTATGAAATGTACTACTTTAGTACCCTCTTAGAGAACAGCCTTCCTTGAAATTCGTTCTTTGTAAGGTTTGTTGTGCGCTTGTAGAGGCGGCTTTAATTACTTTGTTCGCTCCGTATATACATGAAGTGCTTATAACAAATGTCATGAAAGAGAGAGAAAGAAAAGAACGCTGGTGTGGCTTTATGGTAGAGCTTCTGACTGCAACGCAGAAAGCCTGGGTTCGATTCCGGCTCGCATCCATGATTCATTTTTATCATTTGCATCCATGGCATTTTTCGCTCAAGGGCGACGCAAAATTTTCGCTCACAACCAATGACTCCGCGATACCAGAATTTCTGCAACACGGGCTGTTTAACGCTATCGCGTTAATTAATAAATAAGCTCTTATGATGTGTTGGGCTAATTTCACGTTTGTAAAACGTTGATGAGGTTGCTTTCACGGTTGATCCAATCGCCCCGTAAATTGACCCGCCGCGGTTGTCTAAATTGGTTATGACGCTCGACTTCTGACCCGAAAGTCGCGGAATCGAATATCGGCCGCGGAGGCCGCATTTCGATGGAGACAGAATGCTAGAAGCCCGCGTACTTAGGTTTAGGAGCACGTTAAAGAGCCCCAGGTGGTCGAAATTTCCGGAGCCCTCCACTAGGCGTACCTTATAATCATATCGTGGTTTTGCGGCGTAAAATCATGACAATCGTTATTATTATCCCGTAAATTATATAGGACCCACCCTTTGATTTTACGCGCACTATTGACCTGTCACAGCGCTCACTGTTTCACGATGCTTCATAGACAAGTTTATGACAGCTACGACGAATGGACAAACGAAAAAAAAAGAACACGTACCCGAAATGTGAACACTTCTCACCACAGTTGTAAGTGTTCGTTGCCCCGTAGTTTTCGTGCGTCCGTTTCAGCTGAGTCGCGTGTAAAAGTAGTCGGTTGTTTTGTCGGGAAGCAGCGTCGTTATTATCTCTGCAAGCACCGCGACTGTATAGCGACTGACACCAGGCGCGGCTTGATTTTGCAAGATGGTCTTGGAGCTGTTCCAATGGGCGGCTCGGCTTTTTCCGGTTAAACCGGTCAAGGCAACACTAATGTTACGACTGGTCAGAAGACGATCGCGTACACGGACGTTGCTGTGAATTGAGTTGGCACGCGCCGGTCGCTCATTTGGAAACCTCCACGCCTTGGCAATGAATTCGAATGTAAACACAACAGACCAAGTACAGAGCGTTGGAAATATATGTAATCACGGATTAAAACGCGACGTCAAGTTTGTTGGTATCACGACTGGTATGCGCAATTGCTTGAGGTAACCACGTCGTGTCGCGACGAATCTGGTCTCTAAAGATAATGCTGGCTACGTCTTACGCGTTCGAGTCGACATGACGCCGTGTGACCCGAACTGAAGACGGTGAAAACGAAAGTTTGTGTGCTACTTAGCCCTAAATTGTCCTGCTTCAATCCTTGAGTACTCTACATGGTCATCCACATCTAACGGGAACTCATCATTAGTATTCAAGCCGCTAAAACTGGAACGTTCATTAAGGCGAAAGCCTTAGATGCCTCATCAAGCACGAAAATTGACCATCAGCGTCCCGCGGCGGCGGCGGCGTCAACACGAGTGATGGCGACACCAATGACATCGTCATGACGTCACAAATCGCCAAATTTGTGACGTCACTATGGCGTCACATACCGTGGCTACACCACATGCCCCCGTCGCTTGGTCCAAGGTGGGCCGATCACGGAGGCAGTGCAAAACTAGGCAAGGTGCGGAAAGCTGGAAATGCCTCCGATCTCGGAGGCAGTTCCAAACCTCGTTACGTGCAGACAACTTTCGGAGGTGAGCGGCGGGGGAGGATTAATACGTCGGTTAAGAAGAAGATGGCTTTCGCCTTCGAGTCGTCTTAGGCGAATGCACATTGGACCCTGCAAGTTTTTCTACTTCGTGATGAAAACTAATCATTGTGTCGATAAACACCATAATAATTTTCTGTACTTTGTATTAAGCATCAGTTTCTGTGAGGTCTTGAATACTAATGAGGTGTTCCCATTACATGTGGACGACCCTGCACGTGCGAGGCGAGTGAGATTAGAGATTTATCGTACATTGGAATGGTCGTATTCGAGCGCTCCAGAGCGCTTTGGCGACGCGCGTGACGTTCGGCTGGTCGACATCGAGCGCTCTGAATACGTTCCACTGGTTCTTTCAGAGTACCATGCTCCAACTCAGAGCGCTCTGACTTTAACCTCGGAGCGCGACCGAGATCTTACCACTTGACTACCGCATCTCGTCTGTCAGCAATAAAAGATGCGGTGACTTGTTTCCTCTTCCGGCCTCCGATGTCTCCGGCGACTGATAGCGCGTTCGGCTCGCACACCTGTTCTCTGGCTCGGATCGTGAGCGGGCTCCACATTGTTGCAGTCTGAGTCAGAGCGCGCTGGTGCCCGGCCAAATGCAGCATTAATTATTCACTCGAAAACCTTAAATGCCTCATCAGACGGCGACTCTAAAAATGTGGCGTGCTGTGCATAAACTGCTTTTGTACATCTGTTGTGAGTCTTAGAAAGACGTGTACATTTTATTCTGTTGTCATTTGAACGATCGTTTAGGAAAGCATCACGTCAGAAAGTTTTATAGGTTGTTGCGCTATTGCATATACATATGCAATAACGCTGCTGATAACGAACTTGCCAAAATATATATATATATATATATATATATATATATATATATATATATATATATATATATATATATATATATATATATATATACACACACACATACGGGCTAGTTCTTTTCGAGAACTTGGAATAACACACACAGCGGAGGCGTTGTCAACAGTGATATAAATATTTATTTTCCAACAGTTTCGGGAGGGGTCCTCCCTTCGGGAAGGGGTGAGTGTAACTCATCCACTGACGAAGGGAGCAGTTACAAAAGTGCTGCAGTTAATTTTGCTAACCGATAACATGTAACGCTATTCTCCAGCGCTACCTCCAAGGGTAACGGGAGTACCCGCCAGTTCACCCTCAGTTGTCTAAAGAGGTGAGCAGCGCATTCCGCATACTTCAGAGCAATACCTACACCGACGACATCCTCTTGCATCACGTATACATAAACGACGCTTTACGCCTACAACTGCTCAATCTGCGGTGTAGCAGACACACTGGCGCACCTACTACTCGGCTGCCCTTGGCGCCAGGAAGACGCCATTAGCAAGCCCGCAGCGCCCGCGGTCATCCACATCTTCGCCGAGACGTGGGGGCCCAGAATCTCCTCCCGTTGCCTGGACGACCAACGACGGCTCCTCACCAGAGCCCGGGAGGTGGTTGAGGCCAGAGGGTACCTGGAATAAGGAACCCTCCCACCGGTAGTGACTCTAGGCTTGCACGCTCAGAACACTGTATCAGAAAATGGACGTATATAAAGGCGACAACCTTAGCTGCCTCATCAAACGCGAAAACTGACCGTCGGTGTCGGCGTCCCGCGGCGTCGGGGACAACACGAGGGATACAAGAACTGATCATTACGTGATGACGTCATCACGATGTCACAGATCGACAAAATTTATGACGTCATCATGACATCACTTTGACATAATGTGACGTAAAGTCACGTGGTGACGTCATCACGTGACATCGTTGCTTGGTCAAATGCGGGCCGATCACGGAGGCAGTGCGAAACCAGGTGAGGCGCCTCCGATCACGGAGGCAGTGCGAAACCAAGTTAGTTGCAGAATATTTTCCAATAATGGCGGGGCAGGATCTATACATCGACTGAGAAAAAAAAGGTGGCTTTCGCCTTCTATTTGTCTTAGTTGTATGCATAAGGGACCGTAAGTTCATTCATTCATTCATTCATTCATTCATTCCCTGTTCTTCACTATCTCTCCTTGCGCGTACGGATGCAAAATTAGGGCGAGCAAAATTCGCGCCCAATGGAGCCCAATGTTTCCTTTTTAGAAGCGCTGTGCCTTTCGACGAGTATTTGGCGAGCCTTGAAATACAGGTCATCGGGTCCTTGTGTCCAAGCCACTAAATAGACTATTTGCGTCCAGCGATCACAAACTCGCACCATAATGAATGTCCCCGCTTGCGTTTGAAAGGCACTACACTACGGAACTCCGCATATGGAGCTTTGAGGAGGCCCTGAAACAAGCCTCTGACTTGATAATAAGACGATGCAATGAATACGACAGCAACATATTGTAATTTTATGCGAAGTAAGGCTAGCAGCTAACTCTTTTGGATCGTATTTCGCGCATCTCAGCAACACGCTGCTTCAAGGGAATAGTGTTCCGCGCTGTCAGCCCCCTAAACGCGAAGTTGGCGTTGAGGGCACAGCAAGATTACGTGCCGTCTCCTCACGTCTGTCGAGACAGCGCGCGCGCCGGCGCTCGCGACGGTTTCCTTGCGGGAATTGTAATCACTTACGGGCAAAATTCGCAGCGGCCCCATCTGTCCTGCGTAGAAGTGGCGCAGCTAAACGGAACCTTACACGGCACACCTGTACGGCAATCAGTGAATTTATTGGTGTGCTTTACGAAACAAATATCAGTCCGCTTCTTGTCTATCACCCGCTCATTCTTTCTGTGCACCGCGGCACATATCGTACCTGTAGCTTACTGGCAGCCGTATAACATTAACGCCGTATCTACCTCCCACTTTTTTTAGCCTGTAAGACAGCAATCATTGTAAGGAATACCATTGCGCATCTCAGAGCAATTCATTGCGTATCTCACAGGCCTGTCTACACCTACCCTGACGTCTCGTCCCAAGCGCAGTTTAAGTTGACACAATAATGCCAAAATCACAATATGATTATGAGGGACGCCGTAGAAGAGGGCTGTGGAAATTTAGAGCACCTGGGGTTCTTTAACAGCTTGGAGCCGAAAAGCGCGACATCCTGATATGCTCAACGCTTAGCGCTGACGTTGTCCACATGTTTTATGAAGAAATAAGGGGCGTGGAGGAGATAGAGCCTGAAGTACGGTTAGTAAAGGCGAAAGAAAGGCGAAAGCGCTTGTCCCGTCCTCTTCTCTTGTGTGCCTCGTCAATTTTGTGCGCTGCGCAAAGATGGCGAAAGGAAACCGTTCTCTCTCGTCTTTGAACTAGGAGGGGCTTACGGGCCCTTTAATGCATCCGTTAATATGGCGCACACACCACATAAGTTTTATATGTTTCCAGCGAAACTCATCATTACGTGGTGGCGTCATCATGGCGTCACAGTTCGCCAAAGTTCGTGACGTCATTATGACGTGATTATGACGTCATCTCACAACATCGTCGCTTGGTCAACGGTGGGTCGATCCCGGAGGCACTGCAAAACCACGTGTGGCGCAGAATGTTTTCTCATGCCTCCGATCCCGGAGTCAGTGCAAAACCACATTGGGTGCAGAAAGCTTTCGGGGGGACCGGGTTCAACACAGTCGACGAAGAAGAAAAAGAAGATAGCGGCTTTTGTTTTCCAGTCGTCTTACGCAAAAGCATAAGGGATCACGTGACCTTTATTAAGAAATATGTGAGGCCTCAGTGGCGTTGATAGGTGCGCAGTGTCCTATTGCACCCATTTCGAACGGCATGCCAGGGTCGTCTCGGACGCACTCGTGGTTCTCGGAGCAGATGATGAGAAGCCACGGGTTGCACTGGTCGCCCGGGCACTGAACGGAAGAAGATACAGTGTTGAAGCAGTGTAGTATTTGCGCAATTTAACTCCGCTATTGAACAAAAGATTTTGCCTTTGTTATAAAAAACTGTCACGGAGATATTTTTAGAACTCGAGGCGAAACTTTCTCCGGGACACCGAGCGAGCCTCTGTATACACTTTTCAATGAAGACTCCCTGGGTGCCGCCATAATCGCCTCTGTGCTGTTGTAAATATTCATGACCCCCAAAAATGCACCGCCGAAGCGCGACGTCACCCTTTGTGTAGCCGTGCAACAGCCCGGAAAGGAGGTGCACACTTTCTGCGTTGAAAATATCTAAACGCGTAGTGTATAGATGGATGGATGCTATGAGCGTCCCCTTTGTAACAGTCTAACAGAGCGGTGACATCTGTGCCACCAGGCTCGACAAAAAGCAGAAGAAAAAAGTGATTTTCCTTTTTCGTCACCAGTGCTCGCCGACGGAAGCGCTACTGATGGCGAACTTGCCCATTACTCTCGGGAACGTAAGCTGACGGCAGCAGTAGTTAACTACGTCGATGCACGTGTGTCTCCGTGCTGTTCGCGTTTTCGGAGTGAAATAAGCAACGTTCGTCGTATGTGTGGTGGCCGAAAGTTCAAGGGATGTCGAATGACAATAGCTGTGGGTTGGGGTGCTGAAACACCTACAGAAACTCCACCGCAACATGGTTTTACTCATTCCCCGCGAGGCCTCATGAGCAAGAGCGACGGAAGCAATAGATCACTACCGTTCGCTGGGAAAGCCGAGCCCCTTCGTCATTTTCCGCGCTAATGCGTCACTTCTTGTTCTCATGCTTTCTTTCGGCCATAACGGTGCTCGTTGGATGCACTCGATCATGTTGACACTAGTGGGCGACGAAAGTAATCGCAGCGTGAGCATGTGTTTATTCGGTTCGATCGCAGTGCAAGGGCACTTCTCTTAGGTTCTCAATGACTCTTGGCGCATATTTACCATGTTACTTAAGCTAAGACGCGCTACTTCACAGGTTCACCATGTTTTCTGTTAAAGTTGCTGAAGCTCGATAAGCATAAGCCTATCGAACTTGGCCGGCGCTTCTCCGCCTTTAAATATATCGTACAGATTCTCTCCGTAACATTAAAAGATAAAAGGGCTCATACTGCAGCTTCGAACGGTTTCAAGGAGGTCACCAAGAGAATTTCAAATTTTGAAAACTGCAGCTGGAAGGGCAGTTCGATGAATATAGCAGAATGGCATCGGCGGTGGAGCACTAGCTCGGCCTTTCATTTACCCGTACGTCTGGCGACTTCTGCTTTTTTTTAAAGCGACTTTGACGGCACGGTCATGGCAATGTGATGTCACGTGTAAGCAGCGGTAGCAAGATCGCTGCACTATGAGCCGGCATCTTGTCGTGTGGAGTTGTTTGTGATATCAGTTCGCCGAAACGGTCTGTATTCATTATTTGCAAAAACAGCAATGGTTGTCTTCAGGAAGAACAAGTAGTGATTAAGACGTCGCATTTGTAAACAAAACAAGGCGGCTGCTCACCACGAGCTGCACCTCATAGCTGGGCTTTGTTACGCTGGTCTGCGCGACGCACCTTGCATGTATACGGACTGGATTGTCCCGGTTCCATTAACGCCGTGCACACTTTCGTAGATGCCCACGCCTCTGCCGCGGTGCGGAGCGGCCGTGGAAACGTCGCGATATTTTGCGCGAGCACGTGGCGAGAAGCTTATACCGTGTTCTGACGTCAGGGTACAGTAGCATCTGCAACTAGCATTAAAAACACATTGTAACTACTTTTACAGGGTGCACTCGCGCTTAGCAGTACATTTTCTAGGCACTTGAGGGCTTGGCCTTTCAGTTGACGCAAGAAAACGACAAGTAAAAATTTTCATGTCAGTGCCCCTTTAATAGCACGAAGCCACAAACACCCAAGGTTTACGTGTCTCTGCCTTGTGTGCTTTGCGCTGTTAAGACGTGTAACTTGTTTTCTTTGGGACCCCACTAACGGGAAGGGGGGAGTGACTGCGGTGAAACTTGGCGCTCCTCCTGACGGAGAACCCTTCGAAATTGTGTGGGAATCACTCATGCGCGAATCACTCATTACCAGTGAGCTTGTTCACTGCACCTAACCGCAATACAAGGAATGTAAAACAAATGCACACTTCAACGTAGCACTTGGAAACACGTATGGCCAACGACTGCTTGACTTTCATGGCGCCAAAATTTGGAACGCAGTACCCCCTGAGGTAAGACTGCTAACCATTTCGTGCCTGTCATGGAAAAACTGTACTTATAAAAAGTTACGTGATTCCCCGTCAGTTTCATACTGTGCCAAGTTGTTCCTTCACGGAGTTGTTCAGCGTAAGCACTTGCACGCTGACCTTTGCAAATATGTTGCTTCTACGTATGATATGCTGTTTCGTTTCGGTTGAGTTTTGTGTGTGTATTCTCATAACTATGTATTCTCCTAGTGATTCATATGTACAATATACTCTTTCCTTTTGTTTTGTTTTGAGCGTATGTATTTCGCCCAACTGCATAAGGTTGTATCACTGAGAGCTAGATATGAGTACTGCTGCTACATGTGTATTGACTATGGGCCTTCACTAGCCTTTGGCTACTGGCCCAGCAGTTGTTTGCACAAATAATGTATCAATGAAAAATAATTGGATTGAATTGAACTTCTATGCTTCATGCGTGCTCCCGTACCTGATAGCAAAGGTCGCAGCATCCGCAGTGGTCCTTGTAGGATCCGCAGGGGCACTGCCGTTGTTCACAGTAGTCCGGAGTGCACGTGAACGAAGAGCAGCTTAACAGTGACGTCCCTGATGAGCTGCAAGTTTATTGCTTGATTTATTAAGGGGCCAGCCTTATACCGGTGTCACACGGCCACTTTTTATCGCGATCTGGCCTGATCCTGATCAAATTTCTTTATCACGGTTGGCTCCTTTACGCAAGCTGCAGAAGGCAGCCAATCTCTGTTCAGCAATTTGATCAGGATCTGGCTTAATCGCGATCAGCAGTGTGCCGCGTGACACCGGTATACACGGGAACTTTTGATTGCGATGAGGACCGATCCGCATTAGGCTCGATCGTGATCAGGTGCTGCTACATGGGCACATTTAATTGCGTTCAGGGCTGATCGGGATCGAGACAATCGCGATGTAGCTTCGTGATCGCGATTGGCTAACGTCTGCGCCAAACTCGATCCGCATTAGTACGTACCGTGTGGCAGCGACAAACTAGTTGATCGCGATCAGGAAGTCCGATCCGGATCAGCCCTGATCGTGATCGAAAGTGCTCGTGTGACACCGGTAATAGGTGCCTCATCAAGCACGAAAAGGGGCCGTTGGCGTCAGCACGTGTGATGCAAAAAGTCATCATGGGATGATGTATAGCCCTATCACATAATCGCAACGTCACAAATCACCAAGATTTGGGACGTCGTCGTGACGTTATAGTTACGTCACTCTGACGCCACATAACGTCACTCGGACGTCACCGTGTGACGTCATCGTATGACATCGTCGCTTGGTCAAAGGTGGACCGATCACGAAGGCACTGCAAAATAACCTGGGGTGCAAAAACCTTCCAGTGCCTCTGATCCTGGAGGCAGTGCAAAACGTTGGGTGCGGAAAGCTTGCGGGCGGGGTTCAATACAATCGATCGGGAAGAAAAAGGTTATGGCTTTCGCCTTCCAGTCGTCCCCGGCAAATACATAAGGAGGCGTGTGACTCTTTTGTTTATTTTATGTTTGATTTTAAAAATGCTGCCATTATAATATGAGTTCGGAGCAAAAAAATGGGGTTACAGCAGGTGCAACAAAAAAGGAGTTCAGTTACAAGTGTTCACAAAAGTAACATAGAATTTCGGCCTAAACGATGGTACTTGGAATCAGCAAAAGATTAGAGTAAAACGTTTTACGTAAATGGCGTTATTTAACGTCCACTGGCATCGCATAGTACATGGGTCTCTAGCATTTTTTTTTTATTTCGAAAGCCCTCCGTTAGGCATACACATTTATTCGGGACTTGCACATACCTACAATTAACCTTCGCCCCCTCCGTGCAACGGGCGTCAGGCCTCGCCGACTACCCTACCTCGATCGCACGGTTCGTGGACCTTACCACCGTTCATTGTTAGACGTTATACTCGAAGCAAATTTGCATCCGTATTTTTGATAACATTTTGGCTGCATTGAAATGCGACCATTACGGCCGGTATCGCACGCGCGTCCTTCGAGTCGGCATCCGAGCACTGTAAGTGCTGTACCACAGTGGCGGCCACTGATCAGAGTTTTACGTAACGCATTACAAGGAATCAATTACATGTAATCAGCTAGAGTTTCTTGTATTTTATAATATAATCGATTATTTTTTGAAACTCTAACGTTCCGGGTAATTCAAGTAGATTTTTTTGCAACTGATTACCGGTGATCAATTACATTTTGTTCTCGAAAATCATGTTGTTACCGGTCTTGTAGGGCAGTTCTCGTTCCGAAAAATATGCGATGTCTGTGTAGAGACCCCCCGTCCGGCCAGACGGGGGCCCCTGCAAGGCCTACTTTTTCACCTTATCCTTGGCCTTCACTGCAACGCCTTACCCGAGCGTCAGCAACAGCAAAGCGCGACGCTTCATAGAGCACATCGACACCGGCATCGAAGCACTGCGCAACTACGAGATGGTGCGCAAGGTGTTCCTACGTTATAATACCGCTATAATACCGGTGCGTGCATTGAAAGAGTGTTCAGTGTCGCATCTGATCGCGAACGAGGAAACGTGGAAGAATCAGTGACGACAACTTTGAAAAAAAAAAGAAACTACGGTTGAAATTTAATAGCCTGTAACACTATATCACAGAATCCGCAGTAAGCCTCCCAGCCTTGACGCAAGCTTCCAGCCTTCTCTCCACCATGCAAGCCACAGTAGTTCATTTTAGTTTGAGTAAACTTGCGTTGTGTTACGGCAATAAACTTTTGAAGGAAAGTAACGCAAAAGTAACCGATTACATTTCTGTAATTGCTGAGTTACTTTTCTGGGGCTGTTTAAGGTTTAAGAGCTTGAATTGGGCTTTGCTACAGAACAATCAAACGCTTTGAACACCGGGTTTAATTATTATGCAACGAACTTTACTTACCTCGTTATTGCGACTGCGCTGAATAAGAGCGTGACCAAGGCTACGTTCATGGTGAATCTGAAAATTTTTAAGTGGTTTGAGCGACAGGCAGTATTTACACCGGTAGAGAAATGTCACATTGTGATTTACCTATACATAAAAAAAGAAAAAAAATCGGCAGACGCATGAGCTTCGCATTCAATAGTAGAACACGATAGCGTAATCTGGCCCCGTTCGCACCGCCTTCTCAATCGCCAATCGGGCTTCACTTCTCGATGGTCACCTCAACCGGGCCGCGAGGAAAGCAACGTCTGTGCGCACGTAGCATTGACTGTTTTAAGGTCGCTCAGAGAACGTGCCTACTGCATGTACATTTGCGAAGTGCCCAGTACGCCATAATTCATCATTCTTGCGAATTAGCGAAGTGTCCATTCCGCGTCCGTAACGCAATACGCGAACCTACGCTTCGTTGACGCTGTTGCTGCTGATGATAATTAATTATGCCGTCTATAATGGGTGGGCACCTGTCAAACACCTACTCGTTGCGCACTTTAGATGGTGTGATGATCGGTGCGATTACACTGATATGTCACGCAATATTCTATCTGTTAACGTGGTCCCTCGCACCGCATGACGCCTGTATAGCCTCGCCACAGTGGTCTGGTGGTTATGGCGCTCGACTGCTAAACCGAAGGTCGCGGGATCGAATCCCGGCCGCGGCTGCTGCATTTTCGATGGAGGCGGAAATGTTTGAAGCCCGTGTACTTAGATTTAGGTGCACGTTAAAGAACCCCAGGTGGTCGAAATTTCCGGAGCCCTCCACTACGGCGTCTCTCATAATCATATCGTGGTTCTGGGACGTTAAACGCCAGATATTATTATTATGACGCCTGTATAGCATTTCTTTTTAAAGAGCGAAGCTCTTAAAGCTCGAGGTACAACGTCCACCGTCCGCCAAAAACCCTCCGCGCCATTCGCCTAGCCGCGCATGCGCCGAGGAGGTGCCGCCTCTAAGCTACGCCCATTGACCGAGACAACACGCGCAGCCGCCGCGCCGAGTTTGCCCTGCGTGGCGCGAGCCGAGTACGAGCGACGAAAGGCCCGCGCTTCTACCGGGGCACGTGCCAGAGCCATGTTGGCACGTTAGTTTCTGGCGCTGGAGTTTCGACATTCTTGCATGGTCTGTGACAGGCTGTGGCTCGACTCTACTCTGTCTACGTCAAGGAAATGTCAGACAAGAAGGTCACGTTAAGCCTCTAAGGTCGACCAGCTTCGCTGCTTCTTCAGCTTTACACGGCTAGTGTAAACTTAATTTTTTTTTTCGAAACAGTTTCAAGCACTGGCGTGGATCTGCGGTAAAACACCGGTCTGCCACACAGAAGGCTTATGTTAAATTTCGACTCGGACCCATAATTTTTATCATTTGCATTCATCGCGTTTTTCGTTCACGGACACCGCCAATTGTTTTCTCGCAGCCAAATACATCGCCGCCGACGCCGACACCGGAATTTCTGCTACACGGCCTCTTTAACGCTTAATATTAGGACAACGCGCACACACGAAGACGCAAGAAGTAACTGACGGCACTAACGCTTGACAATCGAGAGCGGTCGCGTCAGCGAAAGGCCTGCGCAGGGTTCCCCATCAGGGGGGGGGGGCGATGGTTGATCGCAGCGCCCCCACCCTCCAAAGACAATGTACGAGGCAGATTTTGCCCCCCCCCCCCCTTTTATGTGACCAGGAGTTCAATGTATGGGGCAGACTTTGCTACCCCTTCCTATATAACTAGGAGGGGCGCCTCCGGTGGTCGAAATTTCCGGAGTGTTCCGCTACGGCGTCCCTTACAATCACATGATGGTTTTGGGACGTTACGCCCCAACACTTATTATTATAATATGAGCGTGCCCTCACTGATCAACCAATCGTCCCGTAAATTCAATGGTATTTGTCTTTTCGCTCCTAAGGCACGTATGACCTGTTACGGCGCTCGCTATTGAACGATGCTTTATAGAAAATGTTTATCACAGCTACAACGGATGAACAAACGAGCAGAAAAGGAGAAAACTCGTATCCGAAAAAAGAGCACTACTCACTGCAGTTTCAAGCGCTCCTTGCCCCCTAGATTCTTGCGTCCGTTTCAGCTGGGTCGCATGTAGCCGGTTGCTTATACAGAAGCAGCGTTACTTTTATCTCTGCAAGAGGCGGAACTGCACGCGACGGACACCAGGCGCGGCCTGATTTTGCGAGCTGGTTTTGGAGCTGTTGCAGTGGGTGGCGCGGCTTTTCTCGGTTAAGCTGGTCAAGGTTACACTAATCTAAAACTGGACAGAAGACTAAGAACAAATACAGTTTATATCCAAAATAATAGTTGGAAGTCACCTCAGGCGAGAAGCCGCGAAATGCAACTCGGAGGTGCCCGAGAGCCCGTACAGATGCATTTCTAGGCAACATAAACGTACTATCGCGCTCAGTATGAGCTACATCCCGCGAGCGCGTGGCCGAGCGCTCTGCAAGGTTGTACAGTGACGCCGATCTTGAAAAAATTTCGAGTTATTGGGAGAGAGTTTGGCTCTTCCTGCGAGCGCGCATCGCCTCCACTTGCGTTCTCCCTCGCCCACGTTTTGCCCTGCGGTGATATCAGCTTAGAAAATGATAACTTCGCGGGTGAAAGCAAGCAAGTAGGGGCGATACGCGCTCGCACGAGCAGCCAAACTCTCTCCCGATAACTCGAAAATATGCCAAGATCGGCGCCACTGTACAGCCGTGCAGAGCACTCGGCCACGCGCTCGCGTGATGTAGCTCATACTGAGCGCGATAGTACATAATGAACAAAGGATATTCAGCGTAGTATGGAGACAAAGTAGGACATAAAATACTGATAAACATTAGACGCATATATACATTGTATACAACTGCGTACAAAAACGGAAATGTATGCATGTATACTAAAAAATATTGAAGAAGACGATGCGCTCCCCTTGGCCCCTTCCCTCGTTATTTACTTGCGCAAAAACAGCCTAGCTTTTGTGGCTTGTATTTCAACATGAGCCGACTAGCCCAGCAACGTGTACGTCTAAAAAATAATGACATCGAATTGCGATAAACATCACGACACGTACATTTAAACATGCGTGATTTTAACAGGTTTATATCAATACATAGTTACAGTACAAGTATTTAAAAAAGTGATCACGTGGTATACAAAAAAGACGATCGCATGAATCGGCGATAGTATGAATGAAGGTTGCTGTGAGTTGAGTTGGCACGCTCCGGTAGCTCATTTGGAAACTTCCACGCCTTGGCAACGGACTTGAAGTTACACAAGAAACCAAGTCGGGAGCGTTGGAACGCGAGGCGAATGCGAGGTGAATGAGACTAGATATTTAATTGTTAAGTCGAAAGCCTTAAGTGCCTCATCAGAGGACGAATCTGAAAATGTGGCGTATGACACAGAAACTGCTGTAGTACATCTGTTGCAATCGTCGAGACTTGTATATTTTACTCCCTTGTCATGCGGGAAGAAATACATGGGGCTAATCGGAAGGTGCTTAAGAAAGCATCACATCAGAAATGTTTTATAGCTTGCACCTGCCACGGTGGTCTAGTGGTTATAGTGCTCGACTGCATACCGGCAGGTCGCGGGATCGAATCCCGCCCGCGGCAGCCGCATTTTCGATGGAAGCGAAAATGCTCGGGGCCCGTGTACTTAGATTGAGGTGCACGTTAAAGAACTCTAGGTGGTCGAAATTTCCGGAGCCCTCCACTGCGGCGTCTCTCATAATCATATCGTGGTTTTGGGACGTTAAACCCTAACAATTAATATTAAATTTTTATGGCTTGTGTGCAAGTTCCTTAGCAGTTGCGCTATTGCATTTGTTGTCCAGTTCTTGCGCTTATTATGTGCTACCACGATTTTCATGTTTCAACCCTTCGCAGAAACTGCAGCTGCGCTCGGTCTGTGATGAGAGAGGGTGGAGCTTCGTAGATCTTGTGACGTCACATATCGCGGAAATGTGTGACGTTATCATGACATATCACGATCTCATCACGTGACACCCTCGCTTGGTCAATGTGGGTCGGTCCCGGAGGCAGTGCATAACCACGCGAAGTGGAGTCTTAACATTGATGTACCGAAAACTGTGATCGAAACCATATTTGAAACAATCATCGCTGGAATGAGCATGGACACTTCAAGTCGCAGTCGACGTTTTGACACAGGGACTTGGAGACGAGTCCGTCGAAACGTTTCCTCCAGCCTGACTCATCTGTCATTTGACTACGTTGCCTTAGCAACGGTGATGGAATTTGAAACAGCTAAACATCACACCGCTTTGCGTCTTCGTGGTGAAGCCGTAGAACTATAGCCTGGGGTGATAGGTACGAGGATGGCTTGAGTTGGCATTGCATCTTAGAAACGTCACAGCGCACTCAGACGGGGACAGTTCTGATTCAGCGCTATAGCCCTGTTTCTTCTTCACTCGGTCTCCGTCTTTGCGCTCTGTAACTTTTCTATGATAAATGCGACTGCGCTGCACATTCGAGGAAGGATGCTCATACTTTTAAATGCGAAGCATTTCTTAGCAAAGCACAGAATTTGATCGCTTCTATCTATCCAGCCTCCTACGTCTGGCTGGACGCTCTCGTGGTCGTCTCCTTAGCTTGATGTACCGGGTGTTCAAAGCAGTGTTGCGGAGTTGCCACTCCGGAATTGGAATGACTCCGGAATCATTCCACATTTTCGTGACCCCGGAATGGAATGCGAATGGAACGGGAACAACGCTTGGAGGAACGGAATGGGAATGGAATTAAGCGCCTTTTGCACGGAATGGAACGGGAATTTAATGAGGTCTTTTTCCGAAAAAGTGAACAAGTAACCTCGCATATCTTGGTGCTGTTGGTCGGATGCAGCGGTCGCGTTTCACTAGTGCTTCCCATTTTTTTCTTCGCTCGCTGTTACGAGGGAAGCGAAACATTCGCTGGCCTTTCGCGTGTGAACTAGTACACAGTGGCACACGGCAGCCTGTCATAGCGGCCAAAGAACTGATCTCAATACATCAAGAACAATGTGTTCACAGCACCGTTCCCGCGCTAGCCTCTGCGCGCCGCCCGACACTCTTGAACCAATATGGCCGCCAGGTGGCGCGGAGTCTTTCAAAAGGTGTCTCCACCCTGGAAGCGGAGGCGCGCACATATCGACGCACCCTAGCTGCCCACTGCACAGCGCGCGCTCCCACGGCAGCCGAAAGAAATAAAAAAAGTGGAGACATATATGGGTCAGCTTGGAGCGTTGCAAATCGGTGGAAGCAAGAGGAGGTGTTGCATCATCGGTGTGGCGAGTTGTCGAGAGATGGCGCCAGTTTGTTTTTGCGCAACGGAATCGCAATCTTCATTCAAAATGCATGGGATCGTATGGGGGCATGTATGGGGGGTTGGGAGAGGGTGCAACCGCCTTTCTCCTCACTAGTCGCCAGGGGAGCCGAGCGGTGGCGCCACCATACCAGCGCACGAGGCGGATACTACATTATACGTGGCTATGCCTGCTCTCTCGTATAACGCTGTCTTTATTCCAGAAATTCTTTTACAGTGATCTCGGCCATCTACCTTACATCGTTCACCTTACCCGCATACCTCATCGCGGCGGACACGAACTACAAGTGTCACGCCCACGTGCTCGCACCGTCATATTTTCCTCTTCATTTTTCCTCCGAGCAGCATCAGATTGGAATGGCCTTTCCCACAACATTGCAGCCATTACTATTCCATCAACCATCTTGAACAATGTAACCAATTTTCTTTCCGAATGAATTTCACCTGGCTGTACTGTACACCCATTCCTTATGTACTACCCCCTTTAGGGGTCTTTAAGGAAATAAAGGGATGTGATGTGATGTGTGTGCCACAGAAATTGGGCAAATTCCACGCACCACTCACCACGCTGGTCCACTAAAAATTAAGAGCACACACGGGGGCAAATGGCGATTAGGAGCCGCCCGTTTCAGCTTCTCCTGGTAGCCATTTGTGAAGAGTACTTGGGCGTGATAGAGCGCGTGTCGGTGTATGATGATGATAAGTTTCTATCTACGACACACGGCGAACCCCGAGAATAACAGCTCTGCTGTATCTCAGTAACCTGCGATTCGCTGATGACATTGCATCGATGAGTAACGCGGGAGACGAATTACAGCTCATGATTACTGAACTGGATACGGAAAGTGGAAGAGTAGGTCTGAAAGTTAAAAATTGGGGGACGCTTAAGCTTCGCCTTTAAGAGTTGAACGCGATAGCGATCACCTGCCCCTAGTGCGCACTTCGAACGCTACGAGGGTTTAACAGAATGCGCGCACTAAGGTGTGTGCCATATGTAATGGGTAGCATGCTTTAAACCAGGATCAAATATGCGCGAGAAACTTTTTCGAAGTTGCGATGCACCCACTACGTGGTCTTAAGGGAATACGCGCAGTAATTTGTGTGCCTTTTGTAATGGGTGGTTGTCTTTAAACCACCAAGTCGTTATGATATGGTCATGGTGTGACGCCCGATGGCAATGTACGCTTGTACCACGCAATATTACTGCGATATTACATCTCGTACTGTGACACCTCTATACAGGACGCGTATTTTTGGGAAGTATGAAAGTTACTTTCAGTGCAGCTCCAAGCAGAGGCGTGGCTGTATAGTAGAACACCTGCTTGGCTGTGTGGTAGAACACCTGCTTGCCACGCAGACGGCCTGGGTTCGATTCTCACTCGGACATAACATTTTTATTATTTATTTTATTCGCAGCTTTTTCGATTTTTCGGTCACGGACAAGATGATGATTTTTCGCTCACAACCAACGGAGCCGACGCCGACGCCAACGCCGACGGCGGAATTTCTGTGATACGAGCTCTTTAACGCTATCGCGTTAATATGCGTAAAACTAATGTCGAACAATATTGCCAGAGAACAGCGCTTTGCGATAGGTGGCGAGACACTGGAAGTTGTAAAGGAGTACGTCTACTTAGGACGGGTAGTAACCGCGGAGCCGAACCATTAGAGTGAAATAACTAGAAGAATAAGGATGGGATAGGGCTCATTCGGCAAGCATTATGAAATCATGAATGGTAGTCTACCACTATCTCTCAAGAGGAAGGTATATAACAGCTGCATCTTACCGGTACTTACCTATGGAGCAGAAACGTGCAGACTTTTACAAAGAGGGTTCAACTTAAATTGAGGACGACGCAGCGAGCGATGGAAAGGAAAATGATAGGGGTAACCTTAAGAGACAGGAAGAGAGCAGAGTGGGTCAGGGAACAAACGGGGGTTAAGGATATCATAGTTGAAATCAAGAAGAAGAAATAGATATGGGCCGGGCACGTAGCCCGTCGGCAGGATAACCGGTGGCCATTAAGGGTAACTGACTGGTTTCCAAGAGATGGCAAACGCGTGAGGGGGAGACAGAAAAATTAGGTGGGTAAATGAGATTAAGAAGTTTGTAGGTATAACGTGGCAGCAGAAAGCACATGACCGGGTTGATTGGCGGAACGTGGCAGAGGCCTTTGCCCTGCAGTAGGCGTGGACAGGCTGATGATGATGATGATGATGATGATGATGATGATGATGATGATGTAAAAGACAGAAGCAGGAAAGCGCACGAGAACGAATGAGGCGTACACTTACATAACTCCTTTATTAGTGTTGTTCATGAAATATAAAGGGCCAGGATAAGAGGTGTAAACACAAGAAAAATGACCCGTCTAACGCGGCCATTCATGATCTTCGCGAACTATTCGTGGTAGCGTTTCTAGGCTTGCAGTGTCCCACACCGCCGTGTTCGAATCGAGTCGAAGGGTTGTCCAGGACACATTCGTGGCCACTGGAGCACAGGTCGAAGAAGTACGAGTTGCACTGCTCATCCGGGCACTGCGTCAATAAGGGAGGATTAGTAGAGAAAACGTTAAGTGCGCGCATGCGCAGAGCCATGCACGCGTAGTGAACATTAGCGACATCCGGAGTATTCTAGCGGCAGACAGTTATTTCGGCAATAGCATATACTTCTGGGATGCCTGTTTGAAAGCGTCTCTGACGCTAAGAAAATAAGAGCCCCTTTCAAGTCAAGCATACTTAGTCAATATTACTTCCTCTTGTCACGTTATTAGACAGGCGTCGAGCCATAGTTTAAATGCGTTTTCTGGTCTCTTCTAAATGTGGTCAACTTAAGTATAATAATAATAATAATAATAATAATAATAATAATAATAATAATAATAATAATAATAATAATAATAATAATAATAATAATAATAATAATAATAATAATAATAATAATAATAATA
The DNA here is from genome assembly GCF_013339695.2 of Rhipicephalus sanguineus. Classification (NCBI taxonomy): domain Eukaryota; kingdom Metazoa; phylum Arthropoda; class Arachnida; order Ixodida; family Ixodidae; genus Rhipicephalus; species Rhipicephalus sanguineus. The sequence goes on from NC_051182.1 coordinate 159,304,708, forward strand.
ATAACTGTGGGGCTTTAACGTCCCAAAACCACGACATGATTATGAGGCACGCTGGAGCGGACGGCTCCGGAAATTCTGACCACCTGGGGTTCTTTAACGTGTACCTAAATATAAGTACACGGGCCTCAAACATTTTCACCTCCATCGAAAATGCGGCCGGGTTTCGATCAAACTTCAGTGCGAAAGAACGTCAACGGGGCTTAGACGGAGACACGTATAGAACCTGTAATTTAAAACAAAAGTGGCAAAGTCTTGAATCCTAAGGTGGAAAAGGTGCCGTATTTATTAAATGCGAAGCATTTCTTAGCGAACCTCTGGCACTTTGAGCGTTTCTATCTACGTATCTATCTATCTATCTATCTAGCCGCCTACGTCTGGGTGCTCTCATGATCGCCTCCTTAACTTGGTGTAGACCAAAATTTGCATGGGAGAGTAAGAGGATTTGACGAATACGACTGCCTGGTCATGACATCAATAAACTTAAAATCTTGTCGCGTACGTCGTCAAACCCTTTCCACTAGACACGTGTGGCACATACCCGTTTACAACGGGCGCGGTGTACGGGTATGCGCCACACGTGATTGACAGTTTATATCTACCGAGGAACGGCGAGAACATTGTTAACTGAAATGCTAGAGCGTTAAGGAAAACCAACATCGGCAGCGTTGACTCAACGAATGGAAAGAATGAAAATGAGGATCCCAGCAGGAATCGAACCCAAGCATTCTGCGTGGCAACAGAACCATTCTACCACTGAGTCCACCATGTCTATAAATTGGTTTGGAAAAAAACAGCCTACGCAGGCGTAATATCGGTGCAACGTTCAATTGTGGTTGGTGTGCTGGCTATCTAATTTTATAAGAAAGCAATGAACACTACATGATACTCCTACGACGTCTACTCCTACGATACAGGCGTCATATCAGATTAAAGTCTGTAGTTCCAGTGTTGGCTCCGCTTTTATAGCAGTCTAATAAACATCAACGTTTGTATTTCCTATGATTCAGCAAGCTATATCGAAGCATTGCTCGACTCCGGAGGAATACATTAACGAATGTTACATATGATATCCACATCACCGCACCGTAAAGTGCACTTAGTCCGCCAGAACGACGCAGTGTCCTCTTCATTACTTACGAGGCTGGGCAATGGCCTCATGCTGACCGACGATGATGCCAGATTGATTGACAGCCGCTTTGTAGACTAGGCTACATAGGCCACATACGCCCAGGTAGTCTACAAATACGACAAACACCATCCACTGATGTTGGTCTACGTAGCACTATCCAGGCCTACCAGCCTCGACGGCCTATACCTCACCAACGCGAAGGGTGGCTTCAGGTTCCGACATGTCGCCGGCTCTGTCGACAGACAATTTGTCGACGAAATGACCGAGGAATCCACGAATTCCAACAGCTCTACCATACCAAATACTTCACTACACATGGACCCCTCGTCACCACCATCACTACCGGATCCTATAACAAGTCATGACCAGCTGCCGGTGCTCACTGATCACGGTGATGATGCCCTTGTTCAAGAACTGTCAAGAACTTCTTGCACACATGCACACGGGTTCGTGAAACGTGCGTGCGTTCTCGGGACACGTATAAGCACTACATATCAGCTTACCGCTTCTGATGTTGGTAATACCCACATTGCCATTGGCAGCGTTACCCAACCGTAAATAACTGGTTATATAACACATATGCGGCTCTTCAACATATATATGTGTGCGTATAAAATATATACAAATCTTTAGCGTCATTTTGTAACGTGTCGCTCAGTAAAAAAAAACGTTACGCCACAGTCACCTACCCGCCGCATGCTTCGCATAACATCGACTCCCACGGTACATGGGATCTGCCGAATTTTTATTTGATTATTTACTTACTTATGTTACCCTTTGCTTACAGAGTATATATCAGAGTGGTAGGGCAATTAACGACAATAAAAGAGGAACACATATCACATTTCGTACAAATATATAAAATAACAGAGACACAAAGATTAATAATGCTAACAATTTACTTACAACAAGATAATAAAGCAAACTGTGAACAACGATATTATTAGGCGGTGAAGCAACGAGCAAAATAAATAAGGTCTTGAACAAATCACAGAAGGGGCAATTAGGTGATCAACGTTCTAAGGACTCTCTAACGTTGAACACGAATCCCAGCGGCTGCGCAATCAGCTCACCTTGTGGCAAAGGTCGCAGCAGCCGCACAGGTCCTTGTAGGTCCCGCAGGAGCAGTCAAACTGAGAACAGCTATCTCGATTGCACGTCACCTCAGCGCAGTTGGGAGGAAGCGTGGAGGAGACCCTGCGAGTTTGCGGCGTCAATAACTTACACTAGTGTGGCAGATTGGGCGATTATGAAGGCAAAAGCCTTAGATGCCTCATCAAACGCCAAAGTTGATCGTCGGCGGCCTCAACACGAGTGATGCGAAAAATCATCACATGATGACGTCACCATTTGACGTTATCACGTCACAGATCGAAAACATTTGTTACGTCATTATGACGTCACATATCATCACTTTGTTGTCAACGGTGGGCCGATCACGGAGGCAGTGCAGAAAGCTTGCGATGACTCCGATCCCGGAGGCAGCCTAAAACTACGTTAGCTGCTGAAAGCTTTCGGAAGAGGGCAGGAGAGGATCAATACATCGGGCGGGCCGACTACCTACGTATCTCGCAAGGCTAGATCTGCTGGCAACTTACAACATGCTCATCCTCAGGCTCAATACGTCGACTCAGAAGAAAAAGAAGAAGATGGTTTTCGTCGTCCAGTCGTCTTAGGGGAATGCGTAAGAGACTCTGTGAGTTTTTGTTCAAAAATTCAGTGCTTTGGGTGGGCGGAAATGCGATTTGTTTTGCGGATGACTAGTGCATTCCGCTCCGCGCGTACAAAGCAGGGCGCATGATGGAGGATACTGTAAACAGGCTTGCTCTGTAACTCAATATTGAGAGATGCGCTAGTCGGGACACTCTTTCCAGGGTACGAACGCTGACGTCATAAGAATATAGTAAGTGAATCAAGATAAGAGTGAATATTGTGAGCGAGTGAGTCGATAAGATGCGAATGATGATGACAGTTGCGTGCTACAGTTCTTACTCACTTGAAGACAAACGAAGCGATGAATAAGACTGTTATGAATGCAGCGTTCATCTTGCGCCTGAAAAAGAAAGAGAATGGAGCGGTTTATTTTAGACTTCGAGTAGAACTTGTTCTGACATCGTAGTACATAGGGTCATAAGCTTGCGGTCATATTAATCAGTCATTCATTCAAATGCCTGTTCGAATGTCCCCAGCCTGACGAGGAATTAAAAGTCTGTACGCAATAATAATCCTGGGGTTTTACATTTCAAAACCTCGACACGATTACGAGGCAAGCCGTATTGCGATAATCCGGGTTAATTTCGACCACCTGTAAATCTTTAAAGTACACCCAAATCTTGCATATATGCCGCTGTCGTGTCTGGGGATCGAACCCGCGGCCTCGAGTTTTGCGGTGTGACTCCTTACTTGCTAAGCTAGCACGGCGGGTAAACTTTACATGGTGATACGCAATGCGCTATCAATGTGGCTCACATTATGACGCGAAATGCAAACTGCGTAATAACCTTTCGCATATCCAACGCACCCCTCAAAGTCTATCTTAAGCGAGACCTAAGTAAAGAGAATACCTAGGTCATGTACAATCATGTTGCTTAAAATTCTGTTTATTTTCGCCCTACGCTACATGTACCATAATGCAATGTTTATGTTTGTACGCTACACCATTTCTAAGCTGCACTGAAATTATGGACATATCGTATGATGAAAATCATGGTCAGCCGCCTGCATATGTTCTGGTTTGCTCATCTGTAAGTGCATTTGTGTATACCCATGACGTAATCAAAACTCGCGAAGAGTCCTGAGACGAAGTCTTCGAACATTTGCAATGGCGTCGAATAATCGAAACCTAAGCACAGCTTCGCAAGCAATAGTAAAAACCTGTAGAGTTCCTCTTACCGTTGGTCGAAAGTAGAAATATGTGATATCCGTGTGCTACCGGTTTCCGACAGGTCTATTCGACGATGTCTGTGTACGATGTAGTATGCGTTCTAGCGCCGAGGTTACATGTGATGCCCCGAACCTCTGGAACAAACACACCTCTTGGGGAGTTGTTCTAAACTCTGGTGTGGGCACCAGGCCTCTTGGGCTCAGCGCTGTCGTGGGGAGGGAGAAACGACGACAGAGAACGATCACTCGACTCGGCCTTGTTGATTTCGTCGGCAACGAGTGTCTTATTTCGAAGCGGCGCTTCATGATAGCGTGGCTAGGAGTTTACACGTAGCCCGGTGGGGTGGAACTGACAACGGCAGCAAGGCAAGCAACGTCCCCAGCAAAAAGGGGCTTGTTTGACGTCACTGCCATGTATTTGTTGCTGCTTTTAGCAGCGAATCTGTTGTAGCTCGCCGTAGTTTGTGCGGTGCTGCAAAAAACGACCGGCGGGTATCCGCCACAAGAATTGAACAAGCCTCATTACCGAGTACAGGAGGTTCGAGGGTTAAACGAAAACACTGCTAGGCGAAGTGGAGCACGTGAAACACGTGAAAGAGAGAGAGAGAGAGAAAGAAAGAGAGACATAAAGAAAGCGATAGAAAAGAAAGAGAAAGCGAAAAATAGACAGAAATAAAGGGAATGAAGACATAAATAGTTAGAAAGAGATAGAAAGAAACAGACACGAAAGAGAGATAGAAAAAACAGAGAGCAAGACAGGAGGAGAGAGAAATAGAGAAATGGAGAGAAGCAAAGAAAGAGGGACAAAGAAGCAGAGAGTGAGAGAGAAAGAAAAGTAGAGATAGAAAGAGAGAGAAATATAAAAAAAATAGAGGCAGAAAGAAACAAATAGACATGAAGAAATAGAAACAAACAGATGCAAAAAAGAGATACAAGAAACAGAGCGAAAGGTAAAAAAAGAAGAAAGAAAGAAAAAACAAAGAGAAACAAGGAAAGCCACCCAGCTGCCCTCAGGCTGGGCACCACTAGTGCTAAGCTGCCACAACTTTTTTTTAAAACATCGGAGCTGTTTAAAAAGCCGCGATAAATCCCTGGGGATCCGTCGTCCGCACTTTCTAGCCCAGCTGCGAGAGCGAAGCCTGAAGAGAAGGAGATCATGGGTAAAAGCTAGGTGGGTGAGAGGGAAGCCAAGTGTAGCGAGTCGAGCCTGGTAGGGAAAAGGCAGCTACGTGGAGAGGAGGAGAGCAAAGGCTTATCTATGGCGGGAGTGGTGCAGCTGGCGTGGAGAAGAGGAGACAACAGGAGCACGATTGGCTGTGCCGGTGAAAGGAGTGGACCAATGAACCAATGGTCCAAGCACCACCTGTGCTCGAGCACAGGTGGAGCACAGGTGGACTGACGCCATCAGCTTCGCTATTTAACCAGCCTACGTTATGTCAGCTGAAGCTGCGCATAAATTTTTACGTGCCTGTTTACTGTTTTTTTTTCTGCATTTGTAATGTAAAGATAAAAGAAATAGAACTTAGAAACGGGGAGTGAAAGCGAGAGAGAAAGGAGGAGCAAAAGGAGAGATAAAAATGTTTCAACACCGAAGAAGTAGTGTTTATTTCAATAACAGCGTCGTTTATTTCACGTGACTAGCGGCATCTGTACAGCCAATGCGAAGGAGTGAACGAATGGTTCTGTTACTCGGCCGTTCAGGTCTTTTCAGCGGTCATAGATAATTACTCGTGGTGCTCTTCGCCGCCGCTCTTGGCTTGCTCCCCAGCTTCCTGGTGCGCGTGGTGTTCATCAACGGGCGCCTCCGAATCGGGTACCTGAACGTGGACTTCTGGTGCCGCGGTGGAACTGCCGTCGTGCTCTGCCTCGCAGTGCCCTGCAACGGGCGTCACCTCCTCACCTATGACCTTCTTGACGCAGTGCAAGCCATCGGCGCAACGGTCGTTGTGTTCGGGGTGGCATTCCTCGTTCAGACACTGGGAAAAAAGTAAAAAAAAAGAAGCGGCAGACTCTTAGCTCCAGCGATGCACTGACACCCTCATGCATCGTCTACGACTCTGAGCTGCTTATACAAATCGAATTATTTTTTAATGTGAAAGCCTTAGATGCCTGATGTACGTAATCACGACTTCATTATGGCGTCACATAACGTGACGTCACGTGAAGACGTAATCATATGATATCGTGGCATGGTCAAAGGTGGGCCGATCACGGAGGCAGCGGAAACCAGGTGAAGTGCAGAAAGATTGCAGTGCCTCCGATCCTGGTGCGAAACTACGTTAAGGGGTATTCACACGAGGGAGAAATCCGCGGGGGACACGGCGGGATTGCGGATCACGTGACCGCGACGTCACGGATTAGTGAGTGGGCGAGATCCCCCCGCGCCTCCTCAGAGGACACGGGAACCTTTTATCCGACAGCACAAACGATCCCCCGGCGGTGGTGGATATAGCGGAATTTCGGGCTCTTGTTTGGCCACATTGTTGCACTTGCTCCTGCAGAGCAACGTCTATAGAACCAGGTTCCAGACCTGGTTCTATAAACATTGCTGCAGAGAGCGGCAGTGGGTGTCCAGTCCGCAGCTCGTCGTCAGCTGCTGGTGAAACGGGCGGTACAAGCCACCAGAGTAGTCTGGTAACTCTGGTCTCCCCCTCCGTTCGCCTCGTCCGTGGGAGTGGGGGACATTTGTGGGGAATTCTCCTCGCTAACGGACGCCACTAGGCTCCGCCTTTATCCCCCGAGGATTTGTCCCCCGTGTGATTACCGCTTTAGGGGCAGAAAGCTTTCGGAGTGCAGCGGGGGAGGATCAGTACATCGACTAAGAAAAAGAAGAAGATGGCTTTCGCCTTCGAGTCGTTTTAGGCGAATGCATTGGGGCCCTGAGAGTCTTATTCAGCGTGCGCCGTCTACAACACAATCATGCGGCCATGACGGCCAGGATGTTTTTTACCTGTTCCTCGATTCTCCCAAGCACACCATGCATAGATATTGACTAGAATAATTCTGCGTTGATTAGACTCGCAACAAATTTTTTTCACTGGACAAAATATTCGGCCCGTAGACATCAAAGATTAATCGCAGAGCAATGAAAGTGCTTCAACGCTTCTTTGAAGACAAGGCTATTTCTGATAAGCACTGACTTAACTACATCGCGTGCGGGCATTGGGCTCGTGTGTGCCAAACATTACTGTGTTGTGTAAGAACTACAAATTTTGAACTCAGAGTAGACAAGCCTATATCTTGTCTGAAATGTTATCTTGATTCCTAACAACCAAGCGAAAGGAGGTAGCTGTCGCCTTAAATGGTTAAAACAACTCCTTAATTTATTTTTATTTCAATAAAAAGTTATGTCAATGTGAACTTAGGGCATGTATAGAATTATCGAGGGAAAATTACGATCTTCGCGATTGTAGCAAGAAGATAGAAAGAAAATCTGCACATAACTGAACTGACCACAGTAACTGTTCGGGCTTATTTGATATGAAATTATTTTAAACGCGCTGTCTATATTAAGAACACGCAAAAAAAACGGTGTGACGCCTGATGCGATCCTACGCTTCCGCCATGCAGTATTGCATCTGATATTAAGGTGACTCCTTGCTCGACATGACGATTGTATAGAGCCTTTTTACGAAATGGTTTCAAGCACTGGCGTGGCTTTCTGTTATCATACTTGACTGCCAAGTGGAATACCTGGGTTCGGTTCCGGCTCGAACCCTGATTTTCATTTATCTGATTTCTATTGCAGTCACGTGGGTTTTTGCACCGCATGCTGCGGCCAGCGTCTGGTGTGGCACTTAGGGCTTTCGTCTTAAGAGAGCTCTCTGTCATGTACTCGCACTAAACAACGTGTTTAAAATAAGTATGTATTAAAACTTCAAGGACAAACCATCGCAAGCAATTTCTATCGCGTGACGAGCAGTTCATTGGCAGCGCATAAGTTAGTTACGTCACAATCCGCGCCCCCTCCCGTGAAAAAGCTTGCCGATAGTTTAAAGGGCCAGTAAAGTGAAACAATGAATTAGTTTAGACTGATAAATTATACTCTGAAAACTCTAGTGTCGCCAATTTCACCAAAATAGGTTTATTATTAGAAGAAAAAATCAATGTCGTAAGTTTGACTTTTAAATTTCCCGCCGAAATCTTCGATGGTGACGTCAGGCATTTCAAAGTGCGTTTTCGTACATCGACCACATTGGCTGAACGAAATTTCCGGAAACTTGGTATGTTAGGTCTCTGGCTCCCTCAGAAGATAATGTACTTCTTCGTTACCGATTATGAACTATACGTAGGCCCTAGAAGACATTTTCAATACCTATGGCGTCATGTCGACTAGTGCTGGTACTTCAAGGTTTCGTCACCACACGCATTTTCTTTCCGCGCGTTTTCTCGCCTGCCGAGCGTCTTCTCGCAGCGAGCGTGGTGGTTTTTGGTGTAGTTAAACAGTAATTTACTAATACGATAGAAATAGTCTTCCTCATTAGTGCCCTTTTAGGCAAGGTTTCAGAATTGATACGACTTGAAGTACTCCGACGGGGCAGGGCTTACTTACCTTGTTACAGAAGTCGCAGCAGCCGCAGGCGTCCTTGTGACTCCCGCACTGGCACTCGTGCTTGGGGCAGGTTTCGGGGTCACACGTCACACCCTCGCAGTGGGGCTCCGACGTGGCGTACACGCTGCGTACGAAGAAATAAAATAAAATAAGAAAACAGGCCAGGCACTAGATTTTGTCGCGATACTGTTACTAAAGTTGACCTCCACGAATTCTTGAAAATTGTATGTTGTTTAGGAGATGTTGACCATTTTATGTAGCGCCGGATACTCTTTTTCTGATATATTAGAATTTGTGAAAATCACATCACACCCCCGAAAGAAAAAAAAATCTGGAGGCTACACTACACGCCCAACTGCATACCCTACAAGCATATACTAATCCTAGACTTAGGTATCTGATAGTTCTGATGGTATCTGATGGTTCCTGGCGTGGCCTCTGAGATCCGCCGAAGCGGATCTTGGAGGCCACGTAGAAAGAAGTGCGTGTCGAGAACTGCTTCGCCAGGGGCCGCAACGATCCCAGCTGCTGAATATCTTTCAATGAAGTCAATCAATGAATTTTCGTTAATTATCCTGACAGTTAATTGGTCCTCAGGTAAAGTTATGCGCCGATATTCTATGTATGCAATAAAACCCTTAACTTGAACCAGAACAATTAATTTCTATGTTTTGGAAGTCTCTTTATAAATATTCTTAAAACCGGAAGTGAGTGTTCGACCGGAAGTGCTTGGAAGAGAAATAAGAGTATCACTCGGTGCTCGTGCCACCGAAAAAAAATTATAAAATAGCACCTAAGTTCACGTAAATCAGTCAAACCATGAAAAGAAAATTACAAAAGCACAAAGCCCATTTATGCAGCGGTACGTAAAACTGCTAAGCTTGTGCGAATAGTAAATTACAGGCTCAAAGCGAATTCGAAGCGAATAGTGACTTGGTCTAATCATTTCGAATCGAATTCGAGTACAATATATCGCATATTATAAGAAAAATGAGCATATTTTTCATGAGCCAACTAATCGGCACAATATTTTTCAAAATTGAAACAAGGCAAGTGCAAATGTCGTTCTTTTTGCAGTTGTTGGGGTTTAATGTCACAAAACCACGATATGATTATGAGGGACGCCGTAGTGGAGGGCTCCGGAAATTTCGACCACCTGGGGTTCTTTAACGTGCACCTAAATCTAAGTGCACGGGCCTCAAGCACTTTCGCCTCCATCGAAAATGCGGCCGCCGCGGCCGGGATTCGATCCCGCGACCTGGGGGTCAGCAGCCGAGCACTATAACCACTAGACCAGCGTGGTGGGTATGTCATTCTATTTAGTTCAAAGGGAAGCGGAAGCAACTTTGAATAAGCAGGATTTGACTTCCGGTAGAATGCAAGTGATGACATGTAAAATACGTTACATTTTAAAATTTACTATACTTAGAGCATATAAGCCGGTATAACGAGCTTTTAAACTTAAAAATTGATGAATCGATGTGAGGGAAATTTGTTCATTTAACCTTGAAGTGGAGTTTCGAGGCAGTGCGGAGTTCCCCTGTATAGGTGTATTCACGCAATAGCACTGCCCCACTGCAGTGTAACCGCCTTTACAGGAGGTTATATGCGGTTTATATATGTCTATTCGTCCAATCCGATTACTTCGAAATTTAGAATAATTTAAATTCGTTTCGAAGCAAATTCGAGTACTGTAATGTTCGTTCGAATATTCGAACTGTTTGAATATTCGCGCAAGCCTAAAAACACCGCGTTTCAGCTTCGCCTTCGAGAGTAGAGCGCGACAGCGTAATCGGTCCCCGTGCGCGTCGCCTATGCTCAACTGCTAGCGTCGCTTCGGTTCTCGGTGCATGCCTCAACCGTGCCGTAAGGAAACGAGCGATTGTGCGCGTAACATTGGTTGTTTCAAAGTATCGTAGAATGCCTACTGCAAGTGCAGTTCTCAAGTGCCCACTACGCCATAAATATTTCTTTTGCGAATCAGTGAAGGGCCCACTATGTGTCCGTAAGGTAACACGAGATCCTACGCAGCTGTTCACTTTGATGATGCTTTCGCTGGTGATGATGGTTAAATATGTCTGAGCGCTTTGTAATGGGTGGGCCTTTAAAACACCCACTCGTTGCGCAATTGACATGTTTTGATGCCTGACGCGATTCTACGCTTCTGCCACGCAATATGACATGCGTTGAGGAGACTCCTTCCTTTCTTCCGGAGCAGTTTCAAGAAGTAGCGGGGCTCCGTGGTAGAACACCTGCTTGCCACGCAGACGGCATGGATTCGATTCTCACTCGGATCCAAAAATATTTATTATTTATTTTATTTGCATCTTTCTTGATTTTTCGGTCACGGACATGATGGTGATTTTTCGCTGATGATTTTTCACCGGCGCCGACGCCGGCATTTCTGCGAAATGAGCTCTTTAACGCTATTGCGTTAAAATTCAGAACGCCACCGTAGCTCAGTAGCTCGAAGGTCGCAGGTTCGGTCCCTGCCGGCGGCAATTTATATTTTCGTCCACTTTACTTTCTTCATATTTACATCATAATTACCAACAAATAACATCTACTATACATTCCTTGGCTTCCTTACATAATATGTGTTATATTAAGTAAGATATTAAGTATATTAGGTAAGATATGGCTATATTAAGTAACATGGCTTTCTTGTTTGTTAGTTGACTTAGTTTTAATGAATATTGTGCCCATCAAAGAAAAACGAGCCCTTAAAATTCCCCTTCTTTCGAAAATTCAGTCCAATCATATAATGCTAGGATTCATATAAAATGCAGTCACACGAAAACCAAACGAATTGAAAATAACGCTACTCACGATGCCCAGTCACGTAAGAACAGTAAAATTGACTAAGTCCAGTCACAGGGTCGCGGAATAGGTTTCACTGTGCTCAGACGAGGACAACAGAGGAAGAGAGGACAGCACGTGCGCAGACTCGCAACGAAAACTTCATTGAACTGAAACCATTACGGTGTAGGTTTACACATCGAAGTATACATAACGCGACATGGCCAGGTTAAAGTATATACATAAAAATCTGTCTATCTAAAAGTGTTCCACTCACTTCTAGAAACTTGTTCAGTGATAACAGTTCCCGTTTCTGTTATTGCCTATATTGGCCATAGACCTTAGATTTTTCTGAGACGTAAAGGTCTACGGTCCAGTGCCATTGAATCTCGTAATAGCTGTTGTCCTTCGTAGTAATATCGCGGGTATTCTCATTGGAAGTAAACCAGGCATGTTGTAAGAAATCGTTTTACAAACTGAAGTTGGAAAAATAAAAGGAAAAGGACTTCCGGTAATCTAATATAGAAGATTCAAACTGACAGATTAAGATATAACGATGGCGAAATATGCTGTAGAATATTAAATGATTTTTTCTCGTTGATGACCAAAACGAGGTCACGGCATATATACATTTTGAGAAACGACAGATATGGAGTAAAACAGCTCCATATAGCTTCCGTACCGTTCGGTCATCGCGTTTATCAACACACTGGTTCTACGCTATGATGGGGTCAATCGAATCACGCAGTCCAATATCGTCGATTTCTCGATGACAAGATCGAGAACACTCTACATTGCTCCTTATATGATAGTCACAAACTGTTCGAGAAAATATGCTCTGTAGCACTTACCACACAGCCGCAAACGCGACAAGAAGAAACGCCAGAACGATCTTCATGTTGTTCCTGCAATTAGACCAAAGACTGCGTCATGTGAGGTGGTGGAAAACATCTAGATCCCATCTCTATTTCTCTCTCATGTAACTCTCTCTCCCTCACACACGTTAGAGTAATAGAGCATTAATGAAAGTTGCCAGTAGCTTACAAATGCGTTTACGTGCTTCGGACAAAACTGTCAGGCGAAGCGACAAAAGGAGAGGGTAAGGGGTGAGTGAGAGGGACCGAGGTCGTGTGGAGTCGCGTTGTCGCTTGCAGGGCAATGCCGACGTAATTCCGCTGTGCGTATCTGCTTCGGTGCGGGCCGTTAAGAGTGGTGAGTTTTAGGGCGTGGCACCCCAAGCGGCTTGTAATCCGCAAGCTCCTGCGTTCTGTTGTATTCTCCTCGGGCGCGGCTGGCGAACAGAAGGAAGCGGGTAAGGGACAAAAGGACGCAAGAACGCGGTGACCCAACGGCTAGGGGTACCCTACACTAAGAACTCTCTAATATTCACTGCCAATGCCAACGGGCATTTTTCGTCCTTATCCGCACTATATAGTATAATGATTCTCTACCTAATTTAACTCTTTGAACTTCGCCATTTAACTGAATGCTTAGCATGCGAGAAAGTTCGTATTATTTAAGTACACATATCAAAATGCGGATGCAGAGAAAGTAAAACGACAAATAACTAAGCATTAGTACGCGAAATCGGCAATAATATCATAGGTAAACTCTGACCTGTAGTCAGTTATCATACAAGGAGTAACTGTAGCCGTTATTGAAATGTCTCGCTTTTTTTTCTGCGCCATTGATTTCGTCTCGAAAGGATCGTGAATTGCAGAGCGTAAATTACGTAAGGGATAAAGAAGAACGCACGCAGCACAGGACAAGTGCCAACACTCAGGACAACACGCAGCACAGGTTTGGCGCTTGTCCTGTGCTTCTGGTCCCGTACGTAATTTACGCTCTGCAGTTCGCAATTAACCAACTAGCCCAGGAACAAATTATTTCAAGATATATGCGATTAAAGGACCGAATGCAAAGCAGTGGACTTACGTTTGAAGGTCTGACTGTCCGTACAAGCTTCGCGTCTCTTTGCAAAATCTGAGAAGAGCTCTAAATTGCGCAAATAAATAATTGCGCGCGCTTTTTATACCGTCCCCCTCTGTCGCTTAGCCAGAAGCAGCCAGAACAGCCAATCGTCGTCAAAGACGTGTACAACAACGCAAACAAACACCGCGGTCACGCCTTCCGCATCGTGCCAAAACCACGATTAGTTATCGCGTGCAGGCAGACATCAAACCATAGGCATAAAAAAATGAGTTAAACGCAGGCGACACGAAGGCGGCACAATTTCCGCAACCCGATTGGCGCGTTTTGATGGCGATGTAGTGCGCTCGCCAGCTTGTATAGAGATGAAACGTGAGAAACGCCAAAGATGACAGCGAAGGGCTCCTCGAATAAGGAGGGTCACGGACGAACAAGGAACAAGCAAAAAAGGCAGACATGGAGCTGTCTTTTACACGTCCGTCCAGTCAACAACACCGTCCTTGAAGAAACTCGGCCTTCTTGTAGCACCACGCATGACGATATCAAGAGGCTCACATCGCACTCGGAGGTGAACATCGCATAAGCCATGACTTTGAGTGATATGATGACCTCATTACGAATCTGATCATTATAACATTCGTGCTGCTTCAACGGTTTGATTGAATCGTCTCAGCGCAATCAAATTACTGGGTTCCTTGAAAAGGCATTCGCGCTAAGCGTCGAAACACGTAAAACTAATCGCGTACAAATCGCGTTGCCTAAGCTTTAATGCGCACCTGCTATCTCGTACCCGAGCCAAACATATCTTATTGTGATTAGTGAGCTTGAATCTACATAAGATCGTGCTACGATCTTAACTTATTCCTCATGCTCGTATGTTTATCAGCATGGTTCAGGGGCGTAGCCAGAAATTTTTTTCGGGCGGGGTTCAACCATACTTTATGTATGTTCGTGCGTGCGTTTGTATGTGTGCGTGTATATATACGCAAGCAAAACTGAAAAATTTCGGGGGGGGGGGGGGTTGAACCCCCCCCCAAACCACCCCCTTGGCTACGCCCCTGGCATGGTTGAATCATGAAATTGTTTGTCTGATTTTATAGTCAATGAACGAGAACGAAATAAATTTCGACAGATATTAACTAAACACGTGTGCTAACATATGGAGCCCTCTTCTCATTCTTTATTGCTGTTTTTTTTATGCAGTGGTTCATTTACGTTTGGCTTGCAGCGTCAACGCTATTGAATCACTTTTGTTACCCTCACTTGATTTATGTTGAATGATGTCACTTGAATCGATATTAAATGAACCCTTTTCGAACCACATCTTCCCCTTCCTCCCTACAATATGCACGAAAGGGCCTTTAAGCGAACGAAGAGTGATGATGATTGTTATGATGACTATGTATACCTTATGGCAGTGCAGTCTGGATAGAGATGCCTGATACACGTTCGCTGGTCTATGTGCGTTCATCGACACCTTCAGATTGGTTTGTCAATTCTTTTTTTTTTTCATTCATGAAAAATCATCCCTTCTGTGATACCCGGGAACGTGGTCCTGAGGTATTACAGTGATGTTATATTGTGGTGTGATGTTGAAATAGCACGGTCGCTGCCATGAAGGAAATAAAAAAAAAACGCAAGTACAAGAAACGAGCAAGAGGAAAACAGACAGGCTATAGACAAAAAAAAATATTTCGCGATTTCGTACAGAAAAATTGTTACCGTATTTACTCGATTGTACCGCGACGACGATTGTAACGCGAGGGGTGGCTTTTCATTGCATCCAGGAAGAAAAAAAATAGAATATTCGATTGTAACGCGAGAGTCAAATTTAGATAGCAAAAATCTGGAAGAAAACTCGCGTTGCATTCGAGTAAATACGGTATCACTTACGCTTTAACGAATCCACGCATGCGCACATCTCTGTGTGACGCGTTCGCGCATGCGCGTGTGACCCCCCCCTCCCCTTTTATGATTGCTCCTTGCGCGGAATTGTACAAACGCCTTCAGCTTTGTCCTTGCACGAAATCGCTGATAGGGCAACACTACACCGCCTCTTCGCCTTAATCGCCACGACATCGCGGCAAGACGACGCGTCAGAATCATCTACGCAGTCCACTGCTTGCCCTTGGTTGCACCGTGACGTATGCACAGCTTAACTGGCCTTGTGGGACGACCCGTTGCAGAGCGCCGCGCGTCTCAGATTTCCTTCTCCTCACTGAATAAACACGACACGTCGCCGCTTACACGAGCGGACAGATTAGAGGCATTGCACTTCTTAAGTTGATTTCAACTCGTGTTCCTATCTGCACTCAAAGGGACGCTAAAGGCAAATAACAATTTATGACAGAGTGAAAGGTCAATGTATGACAACGTCTAACACGGCAGTATTATCAACAGCAGTGCCCTACTTACCGAGAAATTAAGCTAAATGTATCACATAATGAGAGCCACGAGTGGGACATTTTCGAAGTGATCCCGATGACGTATGAGAGTCTGCCTATAA
The DNA here is from genome assembly GCF_013339695.2 of Rhipicephalus sanguineus. Classification (NCBI taxonomy): domain Eukaryota; kingdom Metazoa; phylum Arthropoda; class Arachnida; order Ixodida; family Ixodidae; genus Rhipicephalus; species Rhipicephalus sanguineus. The sequence continues at coordinate 159,320,506 of NC_051182.1, forward strand.
TAAATCACTAGTAATCAAACTAGCAGTATAATGAAAACGAGCGGTGGTTGCGTCGTAACAGTAGCAGCAGGAACTGGACGGGCGCGGACAGCATTCAAAAGCACGGGCTAGGCAGCTCCAGCTCGTGCCTCGCACAGGGCTGGCGATGTGGCTGCAGCGCCGGACGTTCCTCTTCACTACAGCAGCAATAAAAAAAGAACCTTCCATGCATCAAAAGACGTAATAAAATGCTGTTTGTTCGTTTCCGTTTATTTCATGGAAAAAAGAACCTCTGTGGCGTTGCCATGGGGAACGGCGCGCGTAGTTCAAAGGTTCCGTTTTCGCCGAACTGCGTTTCGCCCGGCGCCCTGCTTTGCTCACGCGGTCGCGTCTCAGTGGTAGTTTCGGGATCGCGTACTGCCGCGTGTGCTTTGCGCGCTCGTGAAAGTTGCTCTGACAGAAAGTTCGACAAAATGCCGCATGCAACGACGCCGGCACTACGAGCCCTCAGCAGCATACCGCGTTCATCGGGGCTCAAGTCGCTGAATTGGAGCCCAACGTCGCGTGCTCTCGTTGTCAAATTCTCCGTCCACATCCATTGCGGCGATTTCGATTGCGGCAAGCTTCGATGGCTTCGATGGCCGTTGTTGCTGCTGTGGGTCCCGCTACTTTCGCTCTGCTGGTCGGCGGCCGCGCAGTAAAGGCGGGCAACGTTGGCCACGGCAGGAATGACGTATGAAAGTCGGATTTCAGGCGGGTGATTTGAAGTGCATTAACGCGATGCGGACCACTAAAACGTGTTTTATTTCAAAATAAGCACTTCCTTGGCATAAAAATAGCACTACGAGGTTTCTGGACCGCTATTTCAACAATCAACGTCGACTTAATATTTGCCTTTAGTGTCCCTTTAAGATTAAGAGACATACGTGCACATCGCACTTTATTCGACAATACGAAAAGCGAAGATGCCATGTAAAACTATTTCTACGGGTCCAAACTTATACTAATTGTTGGGGGCTTACACCCCAAAACCACGACATGATTATGAGGGACGCCGTAGAGGAGGGCTCCGGAAATTTCGTCCACCTCGGGTTCTTTAACGCGCGCCTAAATCTAAGTACGCGGGCCTCCATCGCCTCCATCGAAATGAGGCCGCTGCGACCGGGACTCGATCCAGAGACCTTCAGGTCAGCAGTAGAGCACCATAACCACTAGACCACCACGGTGGGTTACCGGTCCAAACTTCACCGCGATGGTGTCCGCATAATTTACGTGATAATCGCCAATGCTATTACTGATTATCAAAATGTTACGCATCTACAGTTGGTAAGTACTGTTGATAAGTACAGAAAGTGCGTTTGTAATAATAATTGTTGGGGTTTAACGTCCCAAAACCACGATATGATTATGAGAGATGCCGTAGTGGAGGGCTCCGGAAATTGCGACCACCTGGGGTTCTTTAACGTGCACCTAAATCTAAGTACACGGGCCTCAAGCATTTTCGCCTCCACCGAAAATGCGGCCGCCGCGGCCGGGATTCGATCTCACAACCTTCGGGTCAGCAGTCGAGTGTCATAACGATTAGACCACCGTGGCGAGTGAGAAAGTGCGTTTAGATGGCTGAACTTAAGTAAACTACTGGAAACTGCTTTGAGCACTACTTGAAACAAGGAGTTCAAACTCGTAACCTATCGTTTTGCCGCAGAAGCACTCCGTCTTTCGAGTGTTTTGGGAAATATGAGCTCGAAATATGTAGTGCCCTGTATTGCTACTCCAGTGCATCGCATTTGCGCACAATGCAGTAACGCAGTGCGGGGAAACATTAGGAGGAGGGGCAATGCACATCACGGCAGGCCTTGAATTAGTGCTGCGTGAGCCTTAACGATACTAAGCAGAGGTTAAAAGCATTATGAAACATTTTGCCGCGCAGAAGTAGACACAGGCGGGTAGAAAAAATGACACTGCTGACGTTTCTTGGCGTCTTCCTCTACTCGTCTGCGTCTGTTGGTGCGCTGGAAGATGGTTTCATAATGCACTTCAAACCAACTAACCTAGTTGTCTACGCTTAGTTAGTGAAAGGTTGTGCATTTCAATGCTGACTGACTTTAGTATTTCAATATGTTCACTGAAGTAATTATATCAAATTATAAGAATAGAGAATGTATACCGTGACTGTTTGCCAGCGAATATTACGACCTAGTGTCGATTCCTTTGTTTTCAGTGTTCAGAGGCAGTCGATACTGAAATAAGCGGCATATTTTTCACCGGCAAATATCGTAAAACAAAACTGTTTTCCTTCGCCTGTGAAACTTTATGAGAGACCCACGTATGGGTTTCCGTTGCTGCTTCAAACGGGTGAATTTTTTTTTTCATAGCTACTAATTAAGCTGCTATCATGGGCAATGCATTGGTGACGCATATTGTTGAGTAGAGTTTCTCGTCAATAGTGTAGTGCTGTCCTCACGTCTTCTCGTAGACGTGTCCCGAGGCGAAGCCCGGCGTCCTCAACTTCCACGTGGTCCCTTACTGGCGGATCGAGGCATCCGACACTTTTGAGAACCTCTACGAGAACTGGGCCAAGCCAACCCTTTCGGCCGTGGTGGAAGAACTGTCGCCGAACTCACCGCGGCGCTTCTCTTTCGACCAGGTGAGTGGTGGTGGCGAAGGCTTACACTGACCTAAACGGGGCTTTAGCACAGACTTCGTGCTTTTCCTTGTAGTCACCGCTAAGGGAAGTGAGGTCTCAAGCGAGCGAATAAAATGTAGCCTGGGCAATAAAACTGTAGCAGCCGCATCTGTGTGAACTCAACGAAATTCGTTGCTGGGCTAGTTGTTTTATAGTTTTAAATACTGGGTAGCTTTTTGATAGAAGCGAAAATGCTTGAGACCCGTGCAATTAGATTTAGGTGCAGGTTAAGGAACCCCACGTGGTCAAAATTTCCGGAGGCCTCCCCTAGGGCCTCTCTCATAATCATGTCTTGGTTTTGGGACGTTAAACCCAAACAATTATTATTAAGTACTGGGTAGCGCGCATTCAACACAGGACAGGGAAAGAACAGACAAGCGCTTACTCGCAACTGTAAGCTTTATTATGAAAAGCTTCCCTACACACAGCCGCGATAGCACGCGCAGGCGCACTGCCCGTTACAGTCACACAGCAATCAGCAAGTACGGAAGATCAAGACAAGTACATATATCATAACCATCTTTCTAAGAACTGTTTTTCTTTGATGCGCAGCACAACAGACGTGTCATTGATACAACTGATCTCTTTCTTTCAATGTGATAAGGTTCAAAAAGAGTTATCTGGCAAGCGTATTCTCACTTCGGCCTAGGATTTCTGCCCTGAGCGCTTGCCTTGTGCATAAGTGTTTCTCTCGGTCCTGTCTTGAATCCGCGCTATCCAATATTTAAGACTGGGTAAGAGCAGCGCCTCGCAAAAGTCAGTGTTGATTTGCACGCAAGCGTTCGGCGCAATCATTGTAATTCCCCAGCAGTCAGATGTACTAGACAATGGAAAATGATTGTCCACAGAAAGGGGGCGAAAGCGAACGCGCAGGACACATAGCACTGGACACAATGTCTGGGAAGCAAAAGAATCGTCACGAAATGCGACACCCATCTGCCTCGCCGTCACGCATGTGCACACTATTTCAGCGAAACTGGGTGCGTCCGCACTTTCTGTGAACAAGCGAGCACTTTTGAAGAATGGCGCTCGCTCAAGAACATGCAGCGCCTGTCTAGGGGGTACCTTACGCGCCAACAGTCGTGAGCGCTTCCCGGGAAAACTTATTGGCATATCAGTCCCACTCGAGCTAAACAAAAGAAGGAGATACGGCGAGCGCGTCTTCCCTGTAGTGTGACCATGTGATTCGTTAAAGTGTTCGTTAGTTTATATATTGATTCATAGATGACGCTTCACCATTCTTTCAAATAAACATTTAATTCTATACGTTGCGTCTGGGAGCGCTACCGCTGCTCTCCTCGCGTCCCTCATAGGTGACGGTGGTGCGACACAGACGCTACAGTTCGGCTCAGCGGGCGCGGTTGCGTCTATTCTGCTCTTTCGCCATCCTCTGCGAAATACGACGAAAACTTCGTCTTTTCATCCGAGACAGTTCATCACGAGCAGAGACTGCCATGTCACGCGCACTTCCAGTTGACAAGGCCATTCAGGCATCGTCTCCATCGACATCCGGCGAAGATCAGCGGCCGGCTGCCTCGGAACGCCCCGGCAACCCGACCCGCGCCGTGCTCCCGCAGTCCGTTCGCGTCGAGTTCGAACCCTCCATGGCTCCACGGGAACGCACCTTCATCATGGTCAAGCCGGACGGCGTCCAGCGAGGCCTCGTGGGCGAAGTCATCGCACGCTTCGAGAACCGCGGCTACAAGCTGGTCGCGCTCAAGTTCATGATGGCCGGCGAGGCGTTGCTCAAGGAACACTACGCCGATCTCGCCGGTAAGCCTTTCTTCAACGGCCTGGTAAAGTTCATGCAGACCGGTCCCGTGGTTCCCATGGTGTGGGAAGGGGCGAACGCCATCCTGACCGGCCGGGACATGATCGGTGCCACCAACCCTCTTCAGGCCAAGCTGGGCACGGTGCGAGGCGACTACTGCATCCAGGTGGGACGCAATCTGATCCACGGAAGCGACGGCGTCGAGAGTGCCAAGAAGGAGATCGCCTTGTGGTTCAAGGAGAGTGAGCTCGTCGAGTGGAAGCCCCAGATGGAGTCGTTGTTATACGAGTGATGATGAGGAAGTGGCCGCCGTGTTTTCACCACTCGGGAGTGTGACTTGCTTCTTGTTTCTTTTCCTCAGTGGGTGTGTGTGGCCGATGCTTTCTCACCACTCGGAGTGCGACTATTTTTTTCTTTCCGTCATTGAGAGTGCGTTGCTCTGAACAGTAAATGTTGCTTGTTTTCACAGTGCTGGTTCTGACTTGTCATTGGCCGCATTTCGACGGGCGCGGAATGCCAGAGGCCCCTGTACTTAGGTGCACGTTAAAGAACCTCAGGTGGTAGAAATTTCCTGAGCCCTCCACTACGGCGTATCATATAATGATATCGTGGTTATGGGATGTCTAGTCATTCGTGCGTTATGTAAATCGACAGCGTTTGGCCGTTTCTGATGCGTTTGGATACGTTACGCATAGCGCCGAATGATTATGGGCAAGTTGTCACATTGCCTTCAGACGCGGAAGCTTTACCGCAGATGTGCACGGCTCATAGGCGTTGTGTACTTTGCAAATCATGCAGGAAATATGCTGCTAAGTCTGACGTCATAGTCAATAATTCTTTATGATAGTTATTCTGGATCTCTTGCACACCGTATTTGTAACGGGGTACGATAGTTTCTTCCCGAATTTGATTGTCCGGAGTTGAAGACGTCTTTGGTTAGGCACTTCACACCGCATAGTTGAATTGAGCAAACTGTTTAGAATTCTCACCTTCATGCGTTTATGCAAATATTAAAGAGAGACTGTTCTTAAAAAAAAAGATTGCTACAGATAGCATTGGTGGCATGTTTCTATACGTGCATGTCCTTTTAGCGGTCCTTGAAAAAAGGAGCCATACCTCCTGAACGGCAACACAGACGCAAACAGAAGGTATTCTCTGATTAGAGCCTCTGGCTACGATTGAACGCGGCAGCGCGTCCGCGACACAGTTTTACGCGAAGTGCTCTCGCCGTACTGCGAAGGCAAATTTTGGAGATCGCTAGACGCAGAGCTACGTCTGGTACAAGCAGCAACTGACGGCGAGCGTCGCTGGGCGAGGGGCCGTGAATAAATTGTAGCCGAAATGAATGCGATGCGTGCAGGCGTCGGCAAGTAATAAAAATCGTTTGGCATTTGCTCTAATCAACGCAAGAGGAGGCGCTGCTCTTATGTATAGTTAGGTCACGGCCGCGAAAGAACGCTAGGAAGGTGCTAGCGTTCCAGGGCGGCCGTTGTTCGGCGTAGAAAACGGATGCCTTATTAGATGTAGTTGGGTGTCCGCAGCAGCTTTGCGAACAGACTGCCTTTGGAAATGGCTGGCGGCCTGCTTCTACAGGAGTACTGCGGACGTCCTAGAATGTAAGTATATTCTAGGTGCTGTAGCCCAACTAAAGCTGTTCATTAACGACTGCATGCTTGGACGCAAGGTTACTAAATGGCGTCGGGCAAAGCCTCACAATATTCCCGCACGAATACCGTCCACAAAACTACCGTTGCTGTCACCGCCAAGCTGTGGGACAGTCCTTGGGCTGTTCACGCTCGGCCAACGTAAGATCCCTGGATAAAGCAAGTAAACTTGTTTATCTAGAAACCTAAGGCCTGACTATGTTCAACGTGCTGTTATTTCAACTTATAGCTGTAATTTGTTTACAATTTTTTTGTGTTTCTCAAGTGCATTTTTTTCCCTTTGAAATTCGGCTATATATGTGTTTTGGTTGCACGTGTAGTATACATATGAGCACATGCCCAGTCTGAGTTTGGTGCTAATCTTGTATCTTGTATTTCTTGCATTGTTGTACGCTCTAAAGACCTTGTTTTTTATGCATAAGGGAGTCTATAAGATCATTTGTTTTTCTCAGTATGAACTTTTAATTTATTATTTTTTAATCTTTATGCTACAATAGATTTTTAGAAACTTTCACTAAGATTGTTTTCTCAGTACATTTTCATTGTAATAAAACATGTTGCCTATGCCGCCCATATTATATGTAAGGGGTCGTGGTCCCAGTCAAGCCCTTTAGAGGCTTTTTAACTACGCTCAGCATCCAGAATGCTGGAAATAAATGAAGTTTTCAAAAGGCCAACACGAGGCTCGGCACGGAGGACTCGGTACGCAGGGCTTCAGGCACGCACGCATAGGTTAGAGGGTCTCCAGAGACGCAGAGTGCGTTTAGCTGCGAAAAAAAAGAGGATGCCGTACACGCTGGCGTAAACCCAATAGGTATAATATGTAATGTGTTTTTATCAAGGAAATCTTACGCTCTCGATAACCTTACGCTATCTTTGCGTAGCCTATTCTAAAACTGCCTAAAAAACAGCAGAGATAGCGTTCGTTGGGTACGATGCGCTACTTCCTAACCCTCATAGCAGTTGAGCCCGTGAGACAAGTCCGAGGACTATACGTAGAGCTAGATTCACTTTGGGCTCACCTCAAGCAAGCAAGCAATCAAGCAAGCAAAGCTTTAATATTTGACGTTGCTGAGTAGAAGACATAGGTCCAAGTATATTCCCTAGACCTAGCTGTGCTTGGGAAGTTGAGCGTATTCCTTCCAAGTTCTTCGAGGACTGTAACTTAAATGATAAACTGTAAAGCGGCAGAGGAGTCGAAATGTGAGCCAGTTGGTTCATGTTACTTACAGAAAAGCCAGCAAAACCACGGGACGCGAGAAAGAAGGCAGACGCACACATAGCTGGAACAACCGTGCCTTTATTGAAGGGAATTATTCAACCAGGAAACCTCAGGGCGCATGCGCAGAACATCAGTATCTCCTACCACGTCACCAGGTGAAAGGAAGAATAAACAATAATCTTTTTTTGCCGTCTTTGCCATCCAGCGTTGTATGCGCCTGCCTTTCTCGTGTGCCGTGGTTCTGCTGGCTTTTCCTCATGTAAGGTGCCCCGCCACGGTGGTCTAGTGGTTATGGCGCTCGGCTGCTGACCCGAAGGTTGCGTCATCGAATCCCGGCCGCGGCGGCTGCGTTTTCGATGGAGGCGAAAATGTTTGAGGCCCGTGTACTTAGATTTAGGTGCACGTTAATGAACCCTAGCTGGTCGAAATTTCCGGAGCCCTCCACTACGGCGCCCCTCATATTAATACCGTGGTTTTGGAACATTAAACGCCAGATATTATATTTCTTCATGTGATGTAGCTTACATCACAACCATTACGTTCTCACATGCTCTTACTATGATCATATTACTTTTCCCCCTTATCTTTTCTTGCCGTTCCTCCTGGGGCCTTTCTGTCCTCAACTCCCTTCCCCTATGCAAAGTAGCACGCCTTTGTATACGCCGGCAGAATAATCTATTCTTCAATGCAGAGCTCTTTTTCTCTCTCTCTCAAACAAACAAACAAACCATTAAAAGTTCGGATGATTAATATTAATGCCGCGGTTCTTCATCGCAGGTGGCATTCGTGGCACGCTGGTGGGAGGAACAGAACGTCAGCTCCAGAACCCGGATGCACCGCCTCGTGGACTCCGGTCGCCTGGAGCCCCTGGGCGGAGGCTGGGTGCAGCCGGACGAAGCGAGCTGTCACTACTCGGCGCTCGTCGACCAGCTCACTCTGGGCATGCGCTGGCTGCAAGAGAACCTGGGCGACTGCGGACGCCCACGCGCCGCATGGCAGCTGGACACGTGGGGACACTCGGTCGAGCTGGCGTCGCTGCTGTCGCAGGCGGGACTGCACGGCCTGTTCCTCAGTCGCCTACCGGAGAACATGGCGTCGCACTTCGTCTGGAAGGCCGACGCCAGCCTGGGTGCGTAGGCAGCAGTACGGGAGATATGATGGGGCGTTGCCACGTGACATTTATTTTACGGCAGAGCTGTTATGCTCGAGGTTGGCCGTGTGTCGAACATAGAAAGTTATCGTCATCATGAACGGGCACGCGCTCTCTTTTTCATTGTCGTATCCTGCTTCGCTGCCAGAACACATGCGGCTATTTCTTCGGCGTGGGATGCAATAATTCTGATGGGCGAGAGAAAGAAAGAGAGAGAAAGAGAGAGAGAGAAAGATAAATAAAGGTAGAGGAGGAGATAAATTCTTGGCGAAAGAAACTTCCTTGGTGAGAGCAAGCATAGCCATGCATTGTACAGTATAGGACGGGGTGGGAAAGAGAGAGGGGAGAGGGTAAAAGGCTAGCCAAGCCAAAAACAGCCAAGTGCCCACCAGCTGTGCTGTGGCCCAACCCTGCACGACTTAGCGCAAGCTGCACTAATTTTTTTTTATTTACAAATACCGCTGTCTCTGTAGGAGACATAGCAGGGGTGGGTCATTACAGAAGATTGAAGATGCAAGAACGCATTTGCATAATCTAACAAGTTAAAAGAACACACAGAAGAGGTAAAACGTATTTACAGATCAGATACCAAAATTGAAATAATAATAAATATTGAGTATGAAAACTTGAAATATTGAATCATTGAAGGTTCAAGAACAGAGTTTGCATAACATGTAAGGGTACTTGCTTGGGCCAGTTGGTATCTATTCATCGTTACGTTATTGCGCACCACTTTGAGCCACACGAACACACACGTGTGGTTCAGTCTTCGTCCTCAAAGTGGTGCGCGATAACGTAACATTGCATAGCATATTGGGTTAAAAGAATACGCTCATAACAGATTCACAGATTGCAGATCAAAATTAAGATGCTATCAAGTATTAAGACATATTTTGTGTCATTTCTGCATAAAGTTGTTCCGTAGGCAGTCTTCTAACAAAGCCATCGAGTTACGCAGTTCAGTTGTTGACGGGAGGAAAGAAAATTTAAAGCAGTTCATTTGCAATTTGACCGGACCGATGTTCACCAAATCTGTGCGCCTAGTTGTGCGCACAGCGTTGGTGGCGAAAGAAATGGGCACGCAGACTCGAACAAAAGAACTCATGATTTTGTGAAGCATGATAAGACGATGCCGTGTGCGTGTCTGAGCCACCCGTATTCTGAATAGTAACTTAGCATTTGAGGAGGGTGAGAAATCGCGATTGTGCCTACCAAATATGAATCTAATCGGTTCTTTTTTGTACAGCCTCAAGTTTATCTATGCCAGAGATCTGCTATCCGGACATAAAATCTCCCCCCACACCCTCAAAGCTTTAATTGGTAGTGAGGAGCTGTAGGAGACTGTCTTGCGCAGCTCCGATCTCACCTTCCAGGACCGAGTCCTGAGGTGGACTGAGGAGGTAGCAAAAGCCTAGCACGACTGGTGGACTGGCGTCATGCCACACGAGGGGATGACAAACGCCTGCTGGCACTTCCTCTCTCTCTCTCTCTTTCTTTCTCTCTTTCTCTGTTGCTCTCTCTTTATCTCTTTCTTTCTCTTTCTCTGTGGCACTGTTTTTTTTTCTATCTCTTTTTGTGAATGTTTCTTTCTATATCTTTCTCTCTCTGTCTATTTGTTTCTCTGTCTTTGTACCTTCTTTCCTCTTTGTTCCCTTTCTTTCTCTCTATTTCTCATTCTTTCCATCTTTTTTTGTTTTTATCTCTCTTTCTCTCTCTCTGTACTCGTTCTCTCACTTGTTCGACTTATGACATCCCACGCCGGACAAACCTGCGCAACGAGAGCGCGGGCGCCGGGCGCACGGGTTCGGGGAGCGAGGCAGGAGATGAAGAAGAGGACGAAGAGGGAGTGCGCTGGCCGAGTTATTACGTTGCACACCCTAGGCGCAGCTATGCTAGGCGCTAGGCGACGCGAGATGCCATATGAGGTAGAGGCCGTTCATGATGATGATATTTGTAGTGGCGAACCGAAATTTGCCAAGCTTAAACGGCTCCGCTGCTAAGAGGGAAATGAAATTTATTCGCTCGCTCGCTCGCTCACTCACTCACTCACTCACTCACTCACTCACTCACTCACTCACTCACTCACTCACTCACTCACTCACTCACTCACTCACTCACTCACTCACTCACTCACTCACTCACTCACTCACTCACTCACTCACTCACTCACTCACTCACTCACTCACTCACTCACTCACTCACTCACTCACTCACTCACTCACTCACTCACTCACTCACTCACTCACTCACTCACTCACTCACTCACTCACTCACTCACTCACTCACTCACTCACTCACTCACTCACTCACTCACTCACTCACTCACTCACTCACTCACTCACTCACTCACTCACTCACTCACTCACTCACTCACTCACTCACTCACTCACTCACTCACTCACTCACTCACTCACTCACTCACTCACTCACTCACTCACTCACTCACTCACTCACTCACTCACTCACTCACTCACTCACTCACTCACTCACTCACTCACTCACTCACTCACTCACTCACTCACTCACTCACTCACTCACTCACTCACTCACTCACTCACTCACTCACTCACTCACTCACTCACTCACTCACTCACTCACTCACTCACTCACTCACTCACTCACTCACTCAATACAGGAGACTTCATACAGGAGCCGTTTGTGATAGGTGACCAGTGTTCACACCGGATGGTGCAACGTACTACCTACCCGTCTCCACGCCGAATTTACGTCTGGTCGCACCGCCTCTGCCTCGTACAATCAGCAGACATCCCGTTGCTGCGCATCTGATTGATTCAGAGGTTCGCGACTGGAGTCGCGTCACTGATAAATCGAGCAGTGAGCGACTGAGTCAAAAACAGTCTTTTGTCAATCGCTTTGTTGCGCCACCGGTGCTAGTAGCAGGTACGAATAGGCCGCAAATATCGGACTTGGTGATGCATAATTTCACGTGTATAGCGCGTGGACAAGGGACGGTTCCGGACAATCCAGATGAAAAGGTTTCATTGTGATTGTTTCGATAAGAGCTTCCATAAGAGCTCCTTCCACAAGAGCCAATAAGAGCTTGTAGTGCAGCCAGTCCACGCTCCTGCACAACGCTGTTATTCAACAGGCTCAAGCGATTTCGAAGGCTATGAAAGGCTGGGTGGTTAAAGGTAAGATTCAATAAGTGTCTGTAAGAGCTTGTCGTGCTCGGTCTCCTTGTTTCTGTTGCCTTTCGCTACCTTCATTTCGTCTACGGAAAGGGTGCCAACTATCCCAAATGCTAAGCCTGATGAAAGTTTTCCACTTTTCCTGAAAGGAAGATGTTGGCGAGGCAATGGCCGTAGCATCTTGCAAGACTGTAGATCCACCTACAGTAATAATAATAATAATAATATCTGGGGTTTAACGTCCCAAAACCACGATATGATTATGAGAGACGCCCTAGTGAAGGGCTCCGGAAATTTCGACCACCTGGGGTTCTTTAACGTGCACCTAAATCTAAGTACACGGTCCTCAACCATTTTCGCCCCCATCGAAAATGCAGCCGCCGCGGCCGTGATTCGATCCCGCGACCTTCAGGTCTGCAGTCGAGCGCCATAACCACTAAACCACCGTGGCGGGGCATCCACCTACAGTCAGCAACGAACTTCTCTTCCTGGCTTTTTCGTGTATAAGCATAAGCAAATACAGTTTAAAATACAGTTTAAAAAGGTAACACAATGCAACGCTCACAGATAACGGAATAGTTATGGTTAAACAGCTGGGAGACAAGGGATTATCTCAACAATTTATGAGAATGTTGCGTATTTTGAAGCTTGCTTAAAGTATTTTCCGAAATTATATGATCAGAAACACGTGTATCTGCCCAACAACACAAACGTAACCCATGGCAACAGGAAATTATCACGCTTAACGAAGCAAGTAGAATTGGATTAGACCTCCGCTGCCTCACCTTGGAGCGGATCCAAGGTGTGGTAATGAATCTAGCACGAACTCTTGCAAAAATATTGTTCGTTTCTTGCGGAAGCCATTCCACGCTGATGCACGCTGCTGTTACTCAACAGATTGAAATGATTTGGAAGGCTGTGAAAGGCTGGGCGGTTCGAAGGTAGGACTTTATTTTTCGTGCTGCAGGGGAGGCCGGGGAAATCTTCACGGCAACAGCTCGTCGAGGATGGCCCGAGGGCTACTGCTTCGACGCCGACTGCCCCAAGGACAAGCTGACGGTATGACATCGTGTGGAAACTACTCGCTCTGGCCCATAAGAGTTTCTAACAACATTACCTAGAGTTCAATCTGGCGCCACCCTCTATGCGAGTTTCCTAACCGGCGCTGTGTTGTCTTGGTATAGGTGCTTGCAAAGACGTAGCCAGAAGTTTTTCTTTTTTCTCTTTGGGGGGGGGGGGGGGGGGGGTAGGGGCACCTCCTTGATCTGAAGTGGGGGTCGGGCAGGCAGATGTGGTCAAAGGTCATTTTGCGCTCTAAATGCCATGGCAAAAAAATTGGGGGGGGGGGGGGGGGGCGGGAGGCGCACGTGCCCGGTGTGCCACCCCTTGGCTACGCCACTGGGTGCTTGCGAGGCTTCTTGTGTTGACTGGCGTCGGGCGAGCGTTGGCCTAAACAGAAAATGCAAAAATCATCCACGCACTTAGTGATAACAAACAACGTGAAAAAAATTTAAAAAAAACACGCGCGAATGAAAAGCGGGCACACTGGACAAGCGCTGACTTCCAAATTATTATTATTGATATGAATGTATTATATATGCATGTGTTGGCACAGCTGCAAAGAAAACTGAGAAAACGGCAAAAGAATACCAAGATATAAAATTTAACAATAACAGTAGACTTCTGCGCGTACCTGCACATTCCAAGAAACTGAGTTCTCTGTCAAAAAGCGCCTCTTACGGTTTACTGTCCAGTCCAGCTCCCGAGGATCAGCGGTTCCCCGTGGAGCGGGCGCGAGTTGCAGCTCAGTCCAACGGAGTCCCGGAATGGGGAATCACGCAATGCTCTTTATTACTGCCTCCAGTCTACTATACAATTTGCGCAATAAGTGTTTAATTAGCTAATTAATTAATATAATTAGTTAATTCAGTCGCTGCTCTCCCTAACCATCTGAACCGTCTTGCTGATAAGACATGTGCGGAGCGTGCTACGCGGCCTAGACGGGCAGATGCCTGAACGAGTGATTATGTGAACATGACAATAATGTACGTAATAGTAAGGAAGGTTTTTTGGCACTCCATGTTACCACGTGTGGGTGCAACCCGCAGTTGCAGCGTACCACAGTGGTCAATAAGATGAAGGATGAGCAAGTGCGTCATGTATCACATGTATGTTTTATTCGTCCAGATATCTTAGGCGAACATTCAAATGAAATCCCGATGTAGATTCAACAGACCTTGCCGCATAAGTGACACACATGTCAATAGTGATTATCTTTTGGTAATGGTAGAATATTCAGTCGTAGTTCCTGCATTTGTTTATTTAGACCTATACGTCAAGCATTTATGAAATTTCTCGCGGGTTTCCAGCGCTTGCTGCTTCACTTTTCACAACATAGTTTTTATGAGCGCATGAAGATTGCCAAAGCTTTGCGCGGGAAGTTCTGATTTCTTTACTTTTACTACATTTTGTTTAGGTGGCGAATGCTGTCAGCAGGGCGGAGCAATTTATCAGGAAAGTGGCTTCCCAGGTAAGCAGGAATTATGTTTCCTTCTGTGCGCTAAACTGTAAACCTCTTTGCTATCGAGATTGCTTTTAAATTGAAGCTTCTATTGCTGCCGCTGTATTGAGTAATAGCTTACGCAAGGTGCAGCATGGACATAATGTACGATTATTCTTATCACGTAGGGTACTGGTTTTATTATCTACGAAATTAAGCATTGAAACAAGCGTCTAGATGAGCTCACTCAACAAAATCTCACAGAGCCTTTTATGCATTCGCCTAAGACGACTCTAAGACGAAAGCCATCTTCTTATTCTTTTTCTTGTCAGTCGATGTGTTCAACCTCCCCTCCTCCCCTGCAAAAGCTTTCTGCGCCTAACGTGGTTTTGCACTGCCTCCAGGATTGGAGTCATTGCAATATTTCTGCACCTCACCTAGTTTTACACTGCCTCCGTGATCGGCTCACCTTTGACCAAGCGACGATGTCATGTGATCACGGCAGCATGTGGCGTCACGTTATGTGACAAGTGACATCATGATCACGTCACAAATTTTGGCGACCTGTGGCGTCATGATGGCGCCGTTGGTGACGCCATCACGTGGTGATGGTAATTTTTTGCATCACTCGTGTTGACGCCGCCGACGCCGACGGCCAACTTTCGCGTTTTTTGAGGCATCTGAGGCTTTCGTAATAATACACGCATTCACCTACATTGATTATGGCACGTCTACTCAGTAACTATGTCAATGAGAAAATAGAACCGATCTCTGAGTCTTGTAATGGCAAACTGCACCGAATCCCTGATATTTCGCAATGAAAAATTAAAAGTAGTATCACGGAGCTATGGTGTAATGAGCTCCGAGATGTGATCAGTTGCAATCGGAAACTATAGTGCAGTACTTTGGTTCGGGCTAGTTGGTTCGTTGTCGGACTTGTTATGAAGTGGCAACGTAAAGACAAAATTTAGGACAAATAAACATAGTCTACTGTGTTTCTTTGTCGTTGTGTCTTTGCAACGTCAGTTCGTAACAAGTAAAACTACAATGCAATCAATGACGCGTCGATGATTGGTGTGCGCGTGTCGTGTGCGCGCACTCTCTTTTGCAGAGGCGCAGGACGAACCAGGCCCTGATCTCGATGGGCGGGGACTACCAGTCGGCAGCGTACACTTACGAGAACATCGACACCCTCATTCGGTACATCAACGCAAAGGTGACTCGCTCTCACTCGCTATTTTATTCACTCTCATTAGTGCTATGGGAAAAAATTTCGAAGATGGCGCGCTGGCGTTGTTACAAGCGTTTGACCAGCACTGCTCGTCTCGTTCCTAGAACCATAGGCATGCCCACGGGGGGAGGGGAGAGTTGAGGGGGCAAGGGCAGCAAGGGGGGCGACAAACCGTTGATCAGTTGGGCCTGTCCCGTCATTGTTTGTTGTGCAGAATTATGGCCGGGCAGGTTTCTTGATGATAATGGCGGCCAAGGACCACTGATGTTGCATTCCAAGAACTGTTTGCTTTCCACCAATAACCCATATATGCCCAAACTCAGAAAAAATGAGAAAACAAATATTTTTTTTCACAGAAAGTCTACTTCTGCCCTCAAAAGAAAGCACAAGTTCTTTATTTACTGCCAGGTAAACGCAACACTGTTTTTCAAGCCGTCCTATACATATAGGACACTGGGTATTAGGGGTGCTATGTGCGGGTGTGGTAAGCCTTGAAACATTTCACGTGCACACCGACATTGCACTTCTTCCTCTCCGTGACGTCTTTCACACAAAGCCCGCGTTTGCCCGGAGAAAGCGGTCGGCACGTGGCAGCATGAAAAGCAAGCAAAGTCTAGGCTTGCACACGTTGAGAATGAGTCTTGCTTGATGTGCTGTAGGTGGTGCTAGTCATCAGCTAAAGAAATAGCCATGTTAGAGTGCATCAAAGAAGCGTCCTATATGTAGGACACTGGTCATATATGGCTTAGCACCGCAGAGCTGTGGACCAAAAGCAGGCCGTTGGGAGAAGCACATATTGTAGTAAAACAGCCATCTGTGCTAGTTGGGCATTGGTATTATTTACAGTACAATAATACTAGCCCCGAGCAAGATGCCGTAGCAGGGTGGTATTGACACCAGTAAAATCCAAAATAACACAGTAGTAAATGAAAACAAAGCTACAAGAAGACATGATTTGTAAAACAAGAACTAAAGTATAAATACATAGCAAAGTATTAAGCATAAAGAAAAAAAAGACGACCATAGCGATAAAAACTTCGCGCACTATTTTCAATGAGCACCTGAATTCATTGGTGATGACAACTGGTTCACCTTAATGCATAAAATGGGGCTCACTAACAAACAGGAATTGCCATTTTTTGGGCGCGTTGGTAAACAGAATTCGAAAACATACTCAGCGCCAGCAGACAAATACGTAGGAGAGACGACACCACAATGTGCAAACTTCAACAACTTTATTTCCAGGAAAACTCAACCTATTTATCCGTGCACAGTGGCGCCCATAGGTCGGCAAACTCACTCATGAGTCGACTCACTCAGACTCACTCAGACTCATATCGAGACGTGAGTCTGAGTCTGAGTGAGTCCGGGTGAGTAAAGTTTTTGCGAGTCTGAGTCCGAGTGAGTTTGGTTGGGAAAAAGTTTGGTGAGTCTGAGTCTGAGTGATTCCGGTTGAGGAAAATTTTGGTGAGTCTGAGTCCGAGTGAGCCCTAAGGGCAAAATATATTGCATGAGTGAGTCTGAGTGACCTCCACTTTTTTTGCCGACCTATGGTCCTATCTACTCAACTTTAGCATCACTATCAGCCCTATGTCAGCTCACGTTTATGCTCCCGTATACTACCGCATACTTAAACTCGCTACCGTTCATACATCAGCTCAATATTTATTGATCAGGGGCGTGAGTTGAGGAGGGAGGGGGGGAGGTGCCTTGACCACCCCCCGCAAACTTTTTAACGGGAAGTTACTCATAAAAATATCTCGCGTGAATCATGACTTTCAATAAAAAGGTCCTATTGAACTGCAAACTCAGATAACTCGTATTTGAAGGTACGAGATCAAAAGGTGCTAAGTAGCGCACCGATAATGCGAGATATTGGCGTCAAAGAGCATTGACATTATGGTAGAAAAAGGATAATTAAATGCTAACGGACTCATGAGTCGACTCACTCAGACTCACTCAGACTCAGATCGAGCCGTGAGTCTGAGTCTGAGTGAGTTCGAGTGAATAAAATTTTGGTGAGTCTGAGTCCGAGTGAGTCCGGTTGAGAAAAATTATAGTGAGTCTGAGTCCGAGTGAGTCCGGATGAGGAAAAGTTTGGTGAGTGTGAGTCCGAGTGAGCCCTGAGGGTAAGATATGCTTCGTGAGTGAGTCTGAGTGAGCTCCACATTTTTTGCCGACCTATGGTGGCGCCACATCCGTCCAGTCACCTGCCAACCGTAAAGGCTGTCTTCTTATCTAACAGGTCAATTGATGGGGTGCTAACACACGTGTCACTATTGCGAGAGATAGCTTGCGCTTCAATAATCTCTCGAATATCTTTATCTCTGTGCTTGGCTAGAACAGTGCATGAATCATACATTGGTGCGCATTGTGGTGTCGTCTCTCCTACGTCCTTGTCTGCTAGCGCTGAGTATGTTAGCAAACAGGGACGGAAAGAAAGAAAAAAAACATGGCTGATCCCTCCGACATAGGAATCGGTATAACACGAAAGTGAAACGTGTCTTCACACAAGTAGTGCTTATTGTGTAGTGATATATGAGAGCTTGTGCAATGTCTACTCGTTTTCGGCAGCTATAGCACCGTTTGACGTGGATGCACCCATGTTGACAGCATGTCTCTATCGCGACGACTAACGCCCATGATCATGATTAAACCGTTG
Organism: Rhipicephalus sanguineus; assembly: GCF_013339695.2. Lineage (NCBI taxonomy): Eukaryota > Metazoa > Arthropoda > Arachnida > Ixodida > Ixodidae > Rhipicephalus > Rhipicephalus sanguineus. Next base: position 159,338,520 of record NC_051182.1, read on the forward strand.
TGGTAGCTGACGGTGTGAACATATATTTGAACACAGCGAATCGTGAATGCCGCGTAAGGATGATATCAACAAGCTCATAATCAACACTGGTACCCGGTATCCACTTCTTCAAAGCGTCGTCAAATAAGGAGAGAAATGGCACGGTGTGCACTTTCTAGTAATGGGTAGCCGACGCCTGTGCTCATGCATAGATAACGCACACTACGCTTCAGCAACACGGGAGGTAGAGGCTCGTAGCCTGAGCCGCAAACGCGTGCGTCCCGCTGGCCTCTGTCTCGCAGGCGCTGCTCTCGCTCCACCAAGGCACGACATTCGCCCGTCGAAATCGCGTCCTTTCTGCAACGCGTATTGCAGCAGTTTTGTTAGTCGGTGCGGAGAAATCCCGTTGGTGCACGTGGAAGCTGCACTACTCCGATGAGCCGACGCACGCTAACACGAAGCCAAAGGCAAAGAACGTAACCGCGTCAAGGGTGCCTCGGCGACGCCAGCGCGGCCAGTCTAGCTCTCTGGTATCGAGACGCTTTAACCATGACCTCCGATATCGCATGGAATCGCGGAGTAAGCGCTAGTAAGTGTCGATCGTGAAGCATTACTTCCTTTCACATCTCACAGACGGCGGCACCATCACGCTCCGCCCGCCGCGAAATAGAATACGTGAAAGATATAAGGCGCGTTCGCGCCTTGTCTACTATCTCCCGAGCTAGCTTAGTCGGTAGCGCGTCGGGCGCTTACCCTCGTGGCCGCAACGTCGTGGGTTCGATTCATAGCGGGGGTATCCTTTCCTTGATTTTCCTCTTTCTCACCCGTGGGCGTCCATTTTATCAACGTCATATCCCTGACGGGTGTACTTGGTGGACCCCGGCATAAAACACTTTCGTGTTAAAAAAAGTGCGCCTGTGCCGTCGTTTTTTCTTCCTTTGACCCTGTTTGTAAGTGCGTCCTATTTTTCGTATTAAGATGAAGAGCACGTCATTTTCAATCTTGTGTCCATTGCGAAGCTTGTTTTCTTTAGTACTCAGCCAACAGGGTGATTTGAGGGCGCGGGGGGGAGGGGCGCTGCCGTAAGACTTCGCACCCCTCAATCGAGAACCCCGCGCACACGTATGCCCAGAACTATATTTTACTTCAATTTCAGTAGTGCATACCAACGAGCCAAATTCAACACGCTACTGCTTCCGCGCGTCTATTACTTCCCTTCATTATTCACGGCGCAACACTAGACAATGACGAAAAAGAGACCGAAACAACACGAACAGAAACTCACAAGTGGTTTATCAGAAACAGGAACGTCACTTACATACTTCATCGTCGCAAGCACACCTGGTGGTAACTGAACACGTGGACATTTTGAGACGCCGTGATCCGCTATTGAATGTATATTTGTATCAACAACAAATATCAGTGTCGGGAAGCCTTAGGGACACTAAAGAGAACGACATTTCTCGTATTAGTAAATTGCTCTTTCACGATAACAGAAAAACCACGCTTGCCGCGAGAAGACTCTTGGTAAGCGAGAAAACGCGCAAAAAGAAAATGCGAGTGGCGACACAACCTTGAACTTCTAGCACCAATCACCGTGACGTCATAGATTTTGACGTCGTCTCCATGGGCATGCGTCGTTCCAAATCGGTAAAAATGAAGTATACACTATCCTCTGAAGGGGCCAGAGACTTAACATACCAAGTTTCAGGAAATCTCGTTGAGCCGATGTCGCCAAATTGCGAAAATTTCGCTTTCAGATCCGTGACGCCACGCGCAGGGATTTCGGCGCGAAGTTTAAGAGCGAAACTTTAACGTTGATTTTTCTCCTCTATTAATGAACACATGACGGCGAAGTCAACGTCGTTAGAGCTTTCAGAGTACCAGTCATACATCTAAACTGATTCATTGTGTCACTTTAGTGTGCCTTAACGACAGCTGTGAGTTCGCGCCCGTGTTGTTTCGGTCTCTTCTACGTCCTTGTCTAGTGTTGCGCAGTGAATGATGAATCATTACCAAACTCGCCCAACTGTCACTTGTCTCATTACTTCCCTGTCTGTGCAGCACCAGCATCTTCCCAAGGTTCACGCCTTCTACTCGACGCCATCGTGCTACCTCCGCTCGCTGCTGGAGACCAACGAGGCGTGGACGGAAATGGACGAGGACTTATTTCCCTACACCGACGGCATACCCGGAAGCGGGCCCGTCCACTCCCCGCATCAGACGGCCTACTGGACGGGCTACTTCAGCACCGAGCCCCACTTCAAGCGCACCGTGCGGAGAGCCAACGGCGTGCTGCAGGCCTGCAAGCAGCTCTCCGTCCTGGGCTTCGTGCACAGCAAGGACATCCGGGTGTTCCGTAAGAGCTTTGTCGTATTGCTTATATAGTGATTAAGGGACACTAAAGAGGAAAACAATGTTTCTCGCGTTAGTAAAACATTCTTTCAAAATACTAGTAATTATTGATGAGTTACGGCTAAGCTACTTATTTCTAAACCTATTCCTACAGCAAGCTAATTAATTTCTTAACAAGACACCGTCCGATTCATGGCCGATCCCCCGGAATGGGTTGCGCCATGTAGCTCAGGAACAACAACAACAACAACTAAAAACACAACTCTTGCAGCCAGAAGACGCTTGGCTAGCGACAAAATGTGGAAAAAGAAAACGTAGGTGGCGACGCCACCTTCATGTTACCGCGCAAAGTCGCTGTGACGTCATAGTTTTGACGGTGCATACAAGGTGTTACATAGTTACTTATCGGTCAAAATTAAGCAGATTGTCCTCTGTGGGGGTCAGATTCTTAACGTACTATTTTTCAGAAACATTCATTGATCCCATGTAGAACAAAATGTAAAAAAAGCTCTTTAAAATCTATGACGTAACTCTGATTTTCATGCGGAGATATTTCAGCACGGAAACTAACTATAAAACTTTGATCCTCTGATTCCCTCTACTTTGTCTTGAATCTCCCATTAGTATTTCGAGCGTCACATTTTGCACAGATGCTCACTATGTCTACACTATCTTAAACTAGGCTTTGTACGCGGCCGAAAAGTTTGGTTCAGTTGTCGTTTGGCAGCTTCGCAACAGCAATGTCCCCGAAGAGAATGTTTCGACAAATTGTCTCAGTTTCCATGCTTAACTTCAGCCAAATGCCTTTCTTTCATTCATTCATTCATTCATTCATTCATTCATTCATTCATTCATTCATTCATTCATTCATTCATTCATTCATTTCTTTCTTTTTTTTCAGAGGAAAACGTGGCCCTTGCCCAGAACAACGAAGTGATAGCGTATGTGGGTGGCATCCTTTTTCCTTCTTATTCGCGTATTGAGACTCTAGCGGCTAGCGCGCTAACGAGTTTCTGAAGCATACCACGTGACTTTGCAGGGGATGCGAGAGGCCCGAAGTGCTGCTGCAGCACGAGGCGCTACTGAACAACGGAATCGCTCGTTGCCAAGTGAGTATTGTCCACGGAGTTCACACGTAAATTATAAGGCCGACAAGGAGAGACACTTATCGCCTTGTCAGAACTCGCAGCTACATCTGACACAAAAGCAGTCGTCCCAATAGCACGCAATAAAGGAAAAAAATGAGTCATGCTAATAAAGAAATAAAAGGTGCGTTGAGGAAGAGGCAAATATTGGTTGGCTTATGGGTTTTAACGTTTCAAAGCGACTTACGGTATGAGAGACGTCGTTGGAGAGGACTCACCCGCCACAGTGGTCTAGTGGTGATGGCGCTCGACTGCTGACCCAAAGGTCGCGGGATCGAATCCCGGCCGCGGCGGCCGCATATCCGATAGAGGCGCATATACTAGAGGCCCGTGTAGTTAGATTTAGGTGCACGTTAAAGGACACCAGATGGTCAAAATTTCCGGAGCCCCCCACGGCGTCCTTCATAATCATATCGTGGTTTTGAGACGTAAAACTCCAATAATTATTATTATTAGAATTAGCGTAGGACTACCTATAATTTTGACCACTCGGGCATCTCTAAAGGGGTTACAAACCACCCGTCGGGCATGGTGAAAGAACGCATCCTGCGGAAAGCAGTTACCGTTATGAACAGCTCAGCCAAACTTTGCGGTCGTAGGTGGCATGGAGTTTAGAAGCGGAGCGCGAAGTTGCCATTTTCTCAGGGGTCCTCTTTTCGTACGGAGGCATGTGCCCACTCTCGTTCGAGCTGCCGGCGCCTGCTGTCTGGCGTCACACAACTGATGGCATGCCATTGGCCAGCAGCCGACATAATAGAAGAACGGCGTTTCGATCAGATGCGCTCCTTGCCACGGGGTACCGTCACGTGCCGGCGCCGCGCTCCATAGTCTGCTAACGCTACGCAGTACCCACACAAGTGCGCACTGGAATCGCAGCGGGAGAGAGCGATCGCGTTTTATCACGCGCGCCCAAGTTCATTACGCGGGCTGACGTAAACTGTTTACCTCTGTGACGTCAGGACGAGGGAAGAAGGAAAGCGCTTAAAGCGTGCGACTAATTCCTGTAACTCCGCTCGCTCTCGACGGATTCAAACACTCTTTGCGGCAATTGATTCGTGAGGCAATGAAGTCCGATACTGAGGTCATCCGATGATTACTTGGAAAAGTGGTTCAGGACTCCTTTAACATCCACTGACATCACACACTATTCGGGCTCCTAGCATTTCACTGCCGCAGCTGGGATCGCAGCAGTGCGACCGCCGCAGCCTTGATCTAACCCGCGTTTTTTGGACCAGCAGCCGAGCACCGTATCTACTAGGCCACCGCTACAGTTAAAGAGGAAACGACCTGTCTTCCTAAAAAGTTGTAACCTTGTAGCAGTTAAATAAGATCTGGTTATAGTCACTACAGTTTCAGTTGTCTCCGAAATTCATAAATCACTTACGGGTACAAAGTTGCGAGAAATCTCTGTCGAGACCAAGCGAATCGCGCGATAATCTTTAAGGGGCTGCAAGTGCCGTAAAACGTAAATTAGATTTTCGCAGGAAAAGTGATCTAACACTTATCATATATTTCTTAACATTTACATAGTTGCGTCAGTAACTTAATATTTGACCGGTATTACCATTTTCGAGTCTTTTTGAAACAACGTCAAGTGTTGTGGTATCGCACTCCTTTCCTTAAGCGAACACAACATTGCACGTGGAATAATAGCATATGCCATGAAGAAGTTAGTCATTGACGCAATGACCAACCCTTTCATATTTAAGACGCCAAAGATGATGAGGAGCCTCTGACGAAGATAGGTCCAGCTATCGAAACGTCGCGCCGCATGTCTGATGCACCCATTCCTGTTCATTCAATCTGTATATCTGATACGGCGTGGGCATCCGACTTTCTTTGTCGACAGAGTTATACAATTATCTCTCCAATGACGCTGCACTTTTCTTCTTCTGGTACAGCGCGTGATGGACGAGGCCCTTCGAGCCGTCGTGTGGGAAGGGAACTCGGTGAGTCAGCTCCGGTTCTCCCACTGCCTCGAGGCCGAGGACGACTGCAAGCCGGTGGACGCCGACGAGGCGTGGCTGCTGGTGTACAACCCCCTCGCCTACGCCTACACCACCCACATACGGTTGCCGGCCAAGGAGGGATACTCATACCTGGTTGACGGACAGAATGCTCAGGTATCGCGAGATGTCGCAAATTCGATGCTGTCAGGTGCATGGTGATCATATCCAATTAGACAACGCCGCAGGAAGAAGCGGCGTTCGGTGATCGCGGTCTGAAAGCTATTCTTGTTAAGCTAGGAAGGACACAAGAAAGAAAAAAAAACGTATGAATGGAAACGTAAGCGCGTGTGTTTGCCGTGACGTGGTGTCGTGCATGTTGCCCAAGTGATAGGGGCAGACCACTGAGGCTTGAAAAATGCTGCGCTGCCATACGCTTCGGCCGACACACATATATATGATAACTGTTGTCCTGTCACTATATTGCAGTTGTTAAAATGACTGGTACTCTCACTGTAGTGAGCGCCTTTGTCTTTTATCGTTCTTTTTGTTTTTTCAGAGGAGGCACACAGCTAGGTTAGAATTTCACTCAACACAGTTGATAGCACAGTAAACACTGTTGTCAGTACATAGTACGCAGATGTGAGCCAAGTTCTCGTTAGGCGTCGACGCGTACAAAGTGTCCCGCCGCTGTGCAATATCTTCCGCAGATCTTGTCGGCAGAGGACAAGGTGGACGAAGTGGTCTTCTCGTCCCGGCTCGTGCCCCTCGGTGTGACGACGCACTACGTGCAGAGGTCGAGAGACTCTCGAGGCACGGCCAAGATACCGGAGGTGTCCAAAGTCGAGAAACCCAGCAAGATGACCGTCATCAGGAACAAGGTCGGTGAGCATTAATGATACAATCTCGAAATACAGAACGTGTACGCCTTTTTTTTTTTTTACGCGCTACACTAGACTTTGTTGACTGCCTCGATGACGTCAGCGTATGGCTCCCTCAGGCTCATTTGCATATCCTAAAGGGATCACGGATGGAACTTCCGGTCCCCGTCACGTGCGGGATAGTCACGTGACCTGAGCCGAAACGTCACGTATGACGTTAGTGCTAGAGCGGCACTTCGCTGTCTACTCTGCTTCTAGCAGTAGTGATGCTGGCCGAATGGATAGCTTGCACGTGACGTAATGTACGCAGCTTCTTAACGTACTTGCACTCTAACATGTCGGCTTTGATGACGTAAGGACAGCATAATCACGTTCCATTTAATCTGCTTCAGTGTGATAACGATGCGGCTGGAACGTTAGTGGTCCCTGTGTGTGAATAACGAAAGCATTTGCATGCTATGTACTGATAACATTAACGTGACTTCACAAACATCGCGTACCACCATGCGGGGCTCCAACATGGCGGTTTTAGTGAAATCGGTGCATGCCATCTATAGCGAGAACCTCGGAGCGGGACGTCGTATGCTGCTGGTTGGTGACACATGCCAACCACTGACACTGGCACAGATGGATGTACTTATGCAAGGCCAGGCAGAACATTTTCCTTTCATTCAAATCTTGGCGGTTACATGACTTCACACGTGACGTTTCTGCTCAGGTCACGTGACTCTCCCGCATGTAACGGTGACCGGAAGTTTCGCTGCTGTGCTCTTTGGGATATGGAAACACGCTTCGCGCTACCCTTGCGGATCGCCTTGATGACGTCAGTGCATGGTTCCCAAGGGTAGACCGCAGTGACGTCATCACACCCGCCATTTTAGTGTACTGATACAGCACGTCGAGAGTCTGCCTGTAAGCAAGAAACAATATAGCATGACAGGCGCCTATTGGGCTGAGAGACAAAAATGATAAGAGGGATAATCAGCGGCCTGATCCGTAAAGCTTTCAGTGCGTGAGTACTCTTTTTCAATTGGGCAGTCGGATTAACTGAAAATGCGCACTAATGATTGCTTGAAACTTTCTCTTACAAAAAATTCCGTAACGTAAGGTGTTTTTGTGAATACGGGTCCCACTAAAGAAGTGCCACCGTCAAGTGCAAATCGATATGGCGTGACAGCATCGTCCACTGACGTCACAGTGGCTGCCATGTTTGGGTACTAGCACAGCAAGGAGGAGCTGCTTCCGTGACGTCACGTGCTAATGGTCGGCTTTTTCAGCGCTACCGCCTGTTGGTGGACTCGACCACGGGCTACGTGCGTGGCATCATGGTCAAGGGTGGACTGCAGGTGACGCTGCGACACCTGTTCCTCTCCTACCACGCGTACCAGGGAAGCAGCCGCAAGCCGTCCGACAGTCGCGTGCTCAACCCCGTCAACGATGACCCGTTCGACTTGGGGAACAACGTCACGTACCACATCACGCGAGGGCCAGAGGTGAGACCGGCGTGACACACGGTAGATTGGTTCGTTTCCACGTAAGACGCGAACACGTAAAGATCAGCAGTTCTCGAGTATTATTGCCAACAGCATTTTGTATCTATTGACAGCCCACTGTATGTGCTTGACTTGAGCAACATAATTCGTGTGCGTGGTACCAGACGTTGTGTGAACATTGCTGATGTGAAAAGCTGCGACTAAAACGCCCCACAGAGTAAAAGGACCTAGGACGACGTGCTACTATCTACTGACATGTTTTATTCTGGAAAACATATACTTAGAACTCAGTAATCTCAATAAACCAAACGAGTCGACATAAAAAGCTATGACCACGCTAACGCTCAGCACAATCATTAAATGTGTCATCCGAGAAAGGCCACCTCAGCTTCCTGCAGATAAGTAAAGGATGGCTTATGCAACTAGGCCCCTCCCTGCTGATATGGAAGGCCTCGGCTATCTCCCTCTGTCTAGAGCCCTTGCGCCTGTACCAAATGTAGTCAACCACAAAAGTTTACGGACCACGCGAGCGCGTTCCAAACTGCCTCTCCGCGCCACCTAGCGTTGCGTCACCTACCGTCGACCGGAGCGCTGGCCCGGAAATGAATCTTGTTGTTATGCACTAGCATATCAATTTCCTACAGGCAATTAATGAAGCTATGAAACATTAATGAAGCTGATGTGGTAAGCAAACATTGAAAGAAGCATGTGCGTGAGATTATCGAAGCTGAGACGATTCAAAGGTTGGGTGATGCATGTGTCAGTTCGCCGTCAATCATGTTATCGAATAAAGAGTTAACATTTCTTCGATCTGATTTCCAAGATGATAGGAAGTGTATCTGTTTTGACATGCGCATTCATTAGGCTGTTTTTCAGTATATATGTTAGGAAAACTGATCTAATAAGCTGTTGTAAGTTCAGCGCTGTGTGTGTGTCCTTCCTGTGTCCCCGTCGTAACTTTGCGCTGTGTGTTTCACTATGGACAGGAGAGAAGCTCTTCCTGAGCGTCTGTCCATCATTTCTTTTCCGTTCCTGCTGTTTTCTGTTCATGCTTCTACAATGTGTTGCACCAACTAGCCCAGCATCTTGACCTTCATAAAAATCTACGCAGTGGTTCCTGATATAAATGATTTCAGCTTTGCCATGTGTCTAAGAAAGAGCTACATGGCAATGCACGTATCTAGAAAAGAGATACATTGCGATGCACGTAGTCACGATCATAGTCAGGTGCACTGTTCAAAGCACCAGGCGCTCGCTGCTCTACACCTCGCAGGTGCAAGAGTTGCACCAGCGCTACACTCCGTGGCTGAGCCTTGTAGTGCGCCTCTTCGAGAACGAGGACACGATCGAGTTCGAGTGGTCGCTGGGGCCGGTGCCCCTGAGCGACCACAAGGGCAAGGAGATCGTGTGCAGGTTCGCCAGCAGCGTGCAGAGCGGCGAGCTCTTCTACACCGACACCAACGGACGACGCAGCATCGAGAGGAAGTACGGCTGAGTGATTCCACATAAATGTCCTTTTAATGAGCCGATTCAACTTAATGGTGAACATCCATGTAAATACGTAAAGGTTGTTGATTGCATAGTGTACGACGAAAGACAAGACGTAAAGACTCTTGAAGATTGACATATAAATTTCTTTCTTTCTTTCTTTCTTTCTTTCTTTCTTTCTTTCTTTCTTTCTTTCTTTCTTTCTTTCTTTCTTTCTTTCTTTCTTTCTTTCTTTCTTTCTTTCTTTCTTTCTTTCTTTCTTTCTTTCTTTCTTTCTTTCTTTCTCTCTCTTGAGCTGGTGTTAATAAGCAAGCAGAATTCTGTTCATTATTTCTAGAACGCAGTAATAGAAGGATAAGAAGATCCGACAGGAGACAACCACGCGCTCTGGAAGCAAGAAATTACATCTCAATTAACGTCAGCTATAGCCAACTGCATCCTAATTCGTGGCCCTCTAAAGCATTCTATCCTCCCATTTCATCCTCACAGTCTGCCCAGTCAGCCTCTGTAGTTTTCACTTTCATAAGTTTGATGCGGCAATTTTTATCGGTTAATTTGTTTATGCAGCGTGTAAAGTGCCACAATGAATTAAACAAAAATATTTCGTATATCAAGATTTGATAAGTGCGCTCATAAAAAATTCTTTGACATGAATCGATCTTTCGTGAAAGCAGGCAGTAATACAAAAGAATCCCGCACATGGCTTCTTGTCCACGGTTTCAATTATAGAAAGCGTAATTAAGAGTCGTTAGTTAATTACAAAAATGATGTGTCTCTCTCACTCACATCAGGAGGCTTGAAGGCAGTCCTGTGGCCTCCAACTTCTACCCGGCAACTTCGTGGGCATTTGTAGCGGTAAGTGAACATGAGTGGTGTGTTTAATAATCTGCGGGGCAGTAAAGATTTCGCTGTAATGCTAATGCTCTGCAGTTATTTGAAGCTTTTTCATATTAATCGAATATTTTGCCATTAGATTCAATTTTCTAACCGAACGACCAATATTCGTGAAAAGGAATGCTTAAAAATAGTTTACGATTATTTATAATCGTGAACTCTGCGCGTTTGACCATAAAAGTGGAGCAAGATGGTGGTAATTAGAGTTCATCATACGTGGGCAGTATTAAGACAAAAACTTGTGGGACGCTCGAGCTTCGCCTTCAAGAGTAGAACGCTATAGCGTAATCGAGCCTCGTGCGCATCGCCTTCTCAACTGCTAGCCTGGCTTCGGTTCACGATGCATGCCTCTACCATGCTGCAAGGAAACGAACGTCTGTGCGAGTAGCACTGGCCGTTTCAAACTGTCCTACAATGCCCACTGCAAGTACAGTTGTTAGATCCCCACTACGCCATAATTCTTCCTTTTGCGAATCAGCGAAGGGCCCACTACGCCTCCGTAAGGCAACACGCGAACCTACGCAGCTGCTCACTTTATTGATGCTCTTGCTGCTGATGATGATTAAATATGTTTGAGCGCTTTGTAATGGGTGGGCCTTTTAGACACCCGCTCGTTGCGCAATTCACATGTTTTGACGCCTTGCGCTATTCTATGCTTCTGCCCAGGCCCGTAGCCAAGGGGGGGGGGGTGGCTAGGGACACGCCCCCCCCCCCCGAAATTTTGGTGAAGTAGGTGTTTTCACCAAAATAAATAATGAAAACAAGTGTTTTTCTCAAATAGTCAAGGTTTTCAGCAAGTACCCCCCCCCCCCCCGGCAAAATTTCCTGGCTACGGGCCTGCTTCTACCACGCAATCTATTATATTATAACGCGTGTATACGCATGTATACATGCGGAGACTCCTCCCACTACAAGAAATTCGTGTAGTGTTTTTTTCGAACCAGTTTCAAGCAATGAGGTGGCTCTGTAGTAGAACACCTGCCTGCCGCGCAGAGGGCCTGGGTTCGATTCTCAATCGAACCAAATACTCTTATTATTTATTCTATTTGCATCTTTCTCGATTTTTCGGTCACGGACAACGCTGATTCCTCGCTCACAACCAACAACGCCGACGCCGACACCGGTATTTCTGCGAAACTAGCTATATTTTTAACGCTATCGCGTTAAAACATGAATTGCGCAGTGCAGCACGTTACATTGATCAAGAAATCACGCTTCTTGCTAAGCCACGCTCATCCGTACCCACCGCGACGACTGCACTACGCGAAAGATGTGCCTAATGTTACCAAGGGTGCATTTCTGCTTTAAATTATGCTGCTAAATGTAACCTTTCCAGCTGTTATATAACTCCCAGAGCTCAAACGACCAGAAACAAAGCGTTACACTGGACGAGTTGGTGCATTTCAAACTGCAATAAAATAAGCGGAAAACATGAAAAATTGAGTGAAGTGTTCTACTGGACGAACTCAACGATGGAACCAGCATCCAGCTAGTCCCGACCAGCTAGTCCAGACGACGAAACACCTAGTCCCGACGGGAATAGCTGGAACTTGTACACGGGAAGCGTTCAGCTAGACCAGTGGTTCTCAGCCGTGGATGTTTAGGGGACCCCTTGTGGACCGCTGGAAGTGATGACGGACCTTTTTCAGTGAGAGAAAAGGGGGGTCTTACATTAACGCAACATGCAGCGTGAAATATGTGCCTTTTATATCTCCCTGGCTTGAATGGTCAAATTAAATGTGCCACGCCAATTCGATCGCAACAACTCGTCAATAAGTTGTGCGGTTTGCAGGCACATTCAACCTGTTTTTTACTATATTTGCTCATCAAATATGCAAGCCCAGAAAAAGTATGCTCGCGTGCATATGTTGCAGAAAACTGCAACAAACGCTTTACAGCCGTCTAATGAAGAAAGGGAAACATAAGTCAGCTGCGTCGCAATGCGAACGTGTTATGCGGCGAAGCATATCTAAATCAGAAGGGGGCCGCTGTCACGGGACAGTGTGCCTTCAAAAAACACGGTTTTCGCTTGTTTTTATTCGAGAATGGGCTTCGCGGACTCCCAAAAATGGTTTCTCGGAGCCCCATTTGAAAACCACTGACCTAGACTAAGAGACAGGGCTAGTTTTGAGCTGGTCCCGCCGCTAGTCCTGCAGCTAGGCCCGTAGACCATAGAGTTTCCTAAAATGACCTAGAGGGAACTCTGGCGCTGCGATCGTTCAGCCACCATGGGAATGATGGGTAGTACACGGATTTGCCTAGTCTTCGTGCTTGTGGGCTTCGAACGCACTTGTGGCTTTGTTTATTGTTGTGTTTTGGTGTTCCTTTCGAATAAAAGAATGGATCGTTGTGAACTTCGTGACTAGATTTGAATCGGTGAGCCTAAAGAAGTTAAAGTGGTGAAGTGAAACTGCTGATTTTTGCTGGACTTCGTTTTGCGACAAAGCGGATGCAGGCGACGCGGAGCCAAACGGAGCCAAAAGAACGAAGTTTAGACAAATCGGTGTACTACCCATGATTCCCATGCTGGCTGAAGCGCGATGCATTGCAGCTCCCATAGACACTAGCGCCAGAGTTCCCTCTAGTAAGTATTGTAGGAAACTCTATGCCGTAGACCACGCGACTAGTATCGAGCTATTTCCGTCTTCTGGACTAGCTGGACAAGTCCCGGCAGTCCCGTCAGCCAGCGCCGTCATTTGGACCATCTGTACTTCCAGCTAGTCCTGTCGTCCTCTTCACCACTCCCTTCATGTTTTGTGCTAAAGTTTTAAAATTTTAATTGTTGAAGGGTATGAAACACTATTCATTCTGCACGCAGAGCGAGGCCCAGGGTGTCCAACTGACCGTGTTCCCGGACAGACCACAAGGTGCAGCCAGCCTTGCATCCGGCAATCTCGAGTTCCTCATTCAACGTCGACTGCTCGGAGACCGCGGAGTGCCCGTCAGAGGACGCCACTGGCTACACATCGGCACGATCGCAGATTCACAGGTACCGTTACGCATTTTATTTGAAACCTAGGATGACACTCGATTTTTACCATGTACTGAACGGCATAATTGACAACAACTCGTTAATAGCACGAAGCCACAATTAAATCAGTACGATTTCTCATAGCGGAAGGCGTCTTCACTCAATGGAAATTTGTCCTGGTCCGGGGATCGAACCCGGGAGCAATGCCTGAGTTCCACCGAACGCATTTGCAATATTCTGTGCTCATATGTTTCGAGTTGTTGACCGATTCGCCCGCGCGCTGCCGGTTCCTAGCATCGTGGTTAGATGAATTGGTTGGGCGACCGCCCCGGAAAGGCATTGGTGCCGGGTTCAATCCCCGGATCAGGGCGAATTTTGATTCAACTAGAAGCTTTCCTTTCTGAAAAATCCGCACGGATTTCCTTGTGGCTTCGTGCTACAAACGGGTCGTTGTCAATTGTCTCTTTTAATAATCTGTTTGTAAGCGAGGAGTCTTACGTGCACCAAAGCTTCGTTGCAGTTGAGATATTACTGCTACGTTCGCAGTCAAGTGAGAGGGATACAAATGAGGGAAATTAGCGAAGCTTAATCGGAATTGAAAGTTTTGGTGAGAAACGCCACTTTACGTCTGCTACTGTTGCGCGTGAACGCTTTTATGAGTTAAAACAACGGTTTAGTTGATCTGCTTGTTTTCTTGTCTTTAAGGTATCACTGAGATCGCTTGCAAGAATGATTTCTCAGTTTGCACAAGGCCTCGCAGTTTACTTATTGCGTTTCATTTTGACGTAACGCAGGAGTACTTGCGCATCTTCGCCAATCGCCTGGTGTACAGCCCTCAACTCTCTTTAGTGGACGCTCGCCAGCCTTACTTCACCAACCTCACCCAGAGAGAGGTACGTATACAAGTGTCGGTAGAACCTGAATGCTTCTAAGTACACAGATAGTTCAAAACTATACGAGTCACACGTTTAAGGATGTCCTAAAGCGGAGGTGTTAAAGATTATAGAGACGTCGAGTGGCACTTCTTTTTTGTAACACCAGAAGCTACGTGTGGAAAGCAAGGCACAGCCCAAGAACGCGCACAGCTGGAATGTGACGTAAGATTAACGTCAGAAAGAAATGCAGAGAGACATGATGACGCCATGACACGACATCGTCGCTTGGTCAAAGGTGGCCCGATCCCGGAGGCACTGCAAAACCACGTGAGGTGCAGAAAGGTTCCAGTGCCTTCGATCCCGGATGCAGTGCAATGTCACGTTGGGTGCAGGTCCAGTGGGTCAATACAATGGAGTAAGAAGAAAAAGATTTCGCCTTCGAGTCGTCCAAGGCAAATGCGTAAGGAAGCGTGTGATTTTTTTTTCGGCGTGAGGACTCCCGGATTGGAAAAAGAAACTCACAGGGCTTCTTATGAATCGCCTAAGACGACTCGAAGACGACAGCCATCTTCTTTTTCTTCTTTGCCGATGTATTGATCCTCCCGCACTCCCCTCCTAAAGCACCTCACCTAGTTTTGCACTGTCTCCGGGATCGGCCCACCTTTGACCAAGCGACAATGTAATGTGATGACGTCATCACGTGGCGCCACGTTAGGTGACGTCGTGATCTCGTCATATGGTGGCGTCAACACGTCATTATAATTTTTTGCATCACTCGTGTTGACGCCAAGGGACGCCGACGGTCAATTTTCGCGTTTGAGGAGGCATCTAAGGCTTTAACCTTAATAAAGTCGAGTAGCTTCAACAGTTCTTCATAATTGACCATCTCTAACTGCTGCTTGAATGCCTCGCTTTTCGGTTTACGAATGCGTCCGGGTGCAATTTTAACTCGTCCAGTGATTCGGAAGTGTGTTCCGAGTGTGTCTGCCGTGTAACAGAGGCACACTATATTACACAATAGACACACTAGAACCACGCGGGTGTAGCGAAGCCTTCGAGTTGAGTAAGGGGTTGCGCTCTCTATAGCCTTCTAGTGGGTCGTCCTCTTGGGCTCTTCCCTCTCGCGCTCTGAGCTCATGTTCTTGCTTGACTGTCGCCATTGAGCATCGTCGCCGACTGCCGTCTAATAAACACCTCAACAAATTGGTGGAGAGTGCTGTGCTCCCATTCGATGCCCCTGGAGCTACGATCCCGTACCCTACCAACTACCATGCCTCAAGACGCTGCTCAGCAAACGCCTCCTCCAACAACGACCTCCTGCCCCGGTGTCCCCCGCATCCGCGACCCCCCTATCTTCACCGGCGCGGATGGGACCGACGTTGAGGACTGGCTTGCGATGTACGAGCGTGTGAGCGTACCCAATAAATGGGACGAGGCAGGCAAACTCAGCAACTTGGTTTTCTACCTCGCGGGTGTAGACCACGCCACCGATTTCCTTCGTTCCATCGAGGGTGTAAACCACGCCACCGATTTCCCCACGTGGTCTGCTTTCAAGACCGCCATCATCGACGTGTTCGGCCGCCCTGCCCTTCGTAAACTGCAAGCCGAACAACGTTTACGTGAACGAGCTCAGCAGACTGGTGAGTCCTTTACGAGCTACATAGAAGACGTCCTGGACTTGTGCAAGAAAGCCGACGCAGCTATGCCTGAGTCTGACAAGATCCGCAACGTTATGAAAGGCATCGACGACGACGCCTTCACTATGCTGCTCGCCAAGAACCCTCGTACTGTGGCCGAGGTGATCACGCTCTGCCAAAGCTACGAGGAGCTGCGCCGGCAGCGTTTGCTGACCCGTCGACCTGCATCACGCGACGCCGATCTCGCTGGCTTGTCGGCCATTTCTGATCAGTCCGCCTTGCTAGCCGAGATCAAGTCCTTTGTGCGCGAGGAAATTGCCCGCCAGTTCTCCCTACTGGCCTTCCCTCAGCAGCAGCATGTTGAACAGCCATCGACCACGCTGCTGCCTCCCTTACGCCGCGCTATTCAGCAGGAAATCGCGGAGGTCATGCCGGAATATCACCAGCCCCCTCCGGCGCCTGCACCGCTCAGTTACGCGCAAGTTGTAGCCAGGTCACCCCAAGCGATCTCTGTGGCTGCCCCACTTACTTACGCCGAAGCCGTCGCCAGACCTCAGGCCTTTGAAGCGAGTGTGCCGGCTGCGTTTGCCGACGTCATACCTGGGCCACCGATGCAGCCCATCATGCACTCGTATCAGCAGACGCCTCGTCCACCGCGTCCTGCGTCATGGATGGGACCTACCCCGACGAATCGATGGCGCACTTCTGACAACCGCCCGATCTGCTTCGCGTGCGGTTGCGCCGGTCATGTTGCCCGCTATTGCAATCGCGTGCAGCCGCCTCGTGTCGGCTCAACCATCACCAGCCAGTCAAGCCGCCCGTATTACGCTTCACCGCCGCCTATGTCACCGTCGTCTCGCTCAGCTCCATCTACACGCCGTTCGCCGTCACCACGACGCCGATCACTGTCACCGATGAGGCCACGTCCGGTCCCACGTGACCAGGAAAACTAGTCGTCGCAGTCCACGAGGCAAGGGCTGCGACGCTGTCGAACTGCGAAAGCCCTCAGAGAAGCCCATCGAACGTGTTAGACGTGTTTGTGGACGGTGTTCGCGCATCTGCCCTTATCGACACTGGAGCCGCCGTATCCGTTATTGACGCCAAACTTAGCCGATTACTGCGAAAAGTGACGACGCCACTTCCCGGGCTCTCCCTCCGTACAGCCAGCGCCCAAAGTATTCACCCTACAGCGGTGTGCACAGCCCGCGTCATGATTAACGATGCTCTGTACGCCGTCGAATTGATCATAATTCCAGCATGCTCTCACGACGTCATCCTAGGATGGGATTTTCTCTCCCACCACGAGGCCGTGATTCATTGCGCACCAGCCGAAATAGAGCTCTCACCATTCTCTGATCTGACGCCGGCTGACTGTCCATCGTCTGTGAGCAAGGTACTCGTCAAAGACGACACCACAGTGCCTGCAAACTCGTCAACGGCGGTGTCCGTCTACTGCGCCAGTCTCTCCGACACCACTGCACTCCTCTCGCCATCTGACCGCGTTTGCACGAGGAAAGGCTTGCTGGTGCCTTTCGCGACCGTGCAAGTCACTCAGGGCAGCGCGTCAATTTTTGTTATCAACCCATCTCCGTACAGTGTTACGTTGGTGCGAGGAGAATGTCTCGGCACCGTGGAACCCCTCGAAGACGCACAAGTTATGGACGAACCAGATGACACGCACTGCCCCAACTCCAGTACGCTCAGTGCTGTTACCACGTCTGGTTCATCGCCCGATGATGTATTCGCTTCTTCCATTGCTGACAACCTTACGCCGGTCCAGCGTTCCCAGCTTCTGGGTCTCTTGGAAGAATTTCGCGCTTCTTTCGATGTCGCTCAAACTTCTCTCGGCCGCACGTCCACCGTTACGCATCGCATCGACACTGGCGCCCAACCGCCACTGCGGCAACGTCCATATCGCGTATCTCCCACAGAACGCCGCGTAATCAACGAGCAAGTCGACGACATGCTTCGACGCAATGTTATTCGACCATCTAACAGCCCCTGGGCGTCTCCTGTCGTTCTTGTTGCGAAGAAGGACGGTTCTGTGCGGTTCTGTGTGGACTACCGACGGCTCAACAAGATCACTCGTAAGGACGTGTATCCACTACCGCGCATAGACGACGCGATTGACAGCCTACAAGGAGCAGAATTCTTTTCATCCATCGATTTGCGCTCAGGGTACTGGCAAGTACCTATGGCTGATGACGCTCGACCGAAGACCGCCTTTGTCACGCCCGACGGCTTGTACGAATTCAACGTCATGCCGTTTGGGCTGTGTAATGCGCCCGCCACCTTCGAGCGCATGATGGATACTATTCTGCGCAACCTGAAATGGCACACGTGCTTGTGCTACCTCGACGACGTCGTTGTGTTTGCTCCAGACTTCTCCACGCATCTTCAACGCCTCCGGCATGTGTTGACGCGTTTGAGCAACGCTGGTCTGCAACTGAATCTAAAGAAGTGCCGATTTGCAGCACGGCAGCTCACAATACTCGGCTACGTCGTGTCCAAGGACGGAATTCTCCCCGATCCAGCCAAGCTTCGGGCCGTGACCGAGTTCCCGAAACCGACGTCCGTCAAAGAACTGCGCAGTTTCGTAGGACTGTGTTCCTACTTTCGGCGCTTCATTCGAAACTTCGCGACTATCATATCGCCTCTGACGAAGCTCCTCGGAAGTAACGGGCCCCTCCATTCGTGGTCGTCAGAGTGCGACGACGCTTTCGCAACGCTCCGTCGTTTGTTGACGTCGCCTCCCATACTACGCCACTACGACCCTACGGCCCCTACAGAGGTACACACAGACGCCAGCGGTGTTGGCCTTGGCGCTGTCCTTGCGCAGCGCAAACCGGGGTTCCCTGAATATGTCGTGGCATATGCAAGTCGTACGCTTACTAAAGCCGAGACCAATTACACCGTCACCGAAAAGGAATGCCTGGCGATCATCTGGGCCCTTACGAAGTTCCGACCCTATTTGTATGGTCGCCCATTTGATGTCATCACCGACCATCATGCACTATGCTGGCTGTCATCATTGAAGGATCCCTCAGGCCGCCTCGCCCGCTGGGCACTTCGCCTACAGGACTACGATATCCGCGTGCTGTACCGCAACGGACGCCAGCATGCTGACGCCGACGCCCTCTCGCGCTCGCCCTTGCCTGACGACAATACCCCATGCTCGTCACGTAACATTATTGTTTCTTCCATCGACGTTCATACCATCGCTACCGAACAGCCCAAGGATAAATGGATCGCCTCGCTGATAGACTTGCTCACTGATCCGTCGGCAACACCCAGCACTCGCGCGTTGCGTCGTCAAGCCCACCATTTCGCCATTCGTGACGATCTACTGCACCGACGCAATTACAACGCCGATGGCCGCCAGTGGCTACTTGTGATACCCCGCAGTCTGCGTTCTGAAATATGCGAGTCCTTCCACTCTGATCCACAATGCGCGCACTCTGGGGTATCCAAAACTTACCACCGCATTCGACAACGATACTTCTGGCGAGGGATGTACCGCTACGTGCAGAAGTTCGTTCGCTCCTGCCTCGATTGCCAGCGCCGAAAACCTTCAACGCACGTGTCACCCGCTGGTCTACAACCATTACCTTGCCCTAACCGTCCGTTCGGGCGCGTGGGCATCGACTTGTACGGACCACTTCCTCTGACATCGGCTGGTAACCGCTGGGCAATCGTCGCTGTTGACCATCTAACGCGATACGCCGAAACCGCCGCCCTCCCAGCGGCTACAGCACGCGACGTTGCCTCCTTCCTGCTACACCGATTCATGCTGCGTCACGGTCCACCCCAGGAGCTTCTCAGCGATCGAGGCCGTGTCTTCTTGTCGGAAGTCGTCGAAGCCA
Organism: Rhipicephalus sanguineus; assembly: GCF_013339695.2. Classification (NCBI taxonomy): domain Eukaryota; kingdom Metazoa; phylum Arthropoda; class Arachnida; order Ixodida; family Ixodidae; genus Rhipicephalus; species Rhipicephalus sanguineus. The sequence continues at coordinate 159,358,047 of NC_051182.1, forward strand.
TTCTCAAAGAGTGCCATGCTGTTCACCGCAAAAGTACTGCTTACCACCCGCAGACGAATGGCCTAACCGAACGCTTTAACCGCACGCTCGGCGACATGCTCTCAATGTACGTCGCCGCCGATCACACAAATTGGGATGTCATTCTGCCCTTCGTCACCTACGCCTATAATACCGCCCCTCAAAGCACAACTGGGTTTTCACCCTTCTTCTTATTGTACGGAAGGCACCCGTCGCACACCATCGACACGATACTCCCATACAAGCCGGATTCAACTGAGTGTGCGCCGATTTCTGACACAGCCAGGCTTGCGGAAGAGTGTCGCGAGCTTGCCAAGACTTTTACAACGCAGGAACAAGAGCGGCAGAAGAGCATTCGCGGTGGCACCACCACTTCTGAGTCCACGTTCCTCCCTGGAGCACTCGTATGGCTCTCGGTCCCTACCACTGCAACTGGCCTCTCTTCAAAACTACTGCCGAAATACGAAGGCCCCTATCGGGTCGTCGAGCGCACATCCCCGGTCAACTACGTGATCGAACCCATCGAACCATCTTCGGACATGCGCCGTCGAGGGCGCGACATAGTCAACGTGGAGCGCCTCAAGGCCTACTATGACCCACTCATAGTGACGAGCTGTTAGGTCGCCGGACGGCTCCCTTTTCGTACCCGGGGAAATTGTAGCGAAGCCTTTGAGTTGAGTAAGGGGTTGCGCTCTCTATAGCCTTCTAGTGGGTCGTCCTCTTGGGCTCTTCCCGCTCGCGCTCTGAGCTCATGTTCTTGCTTGACTGTCGCCATTGAGCATCGTCGCCGACTGCCGTCTAATAAACACCTCAACACGGGGAGTACTAGATGTGCTCCGAGTGTCTCTCTCGTGTAACCTAGCTTAACCACCGTAACCTAACCTGACCTAACCGAACCTTTGATTTCAGTGGAGCGGGTTGCGCTCGGGGCTCCCCAAGCACGTTCACGTGCTCACGTTGGAGCGCGTGCCCGGTGAGAAGCTGCTGGTGCGACTCGAGTACCAAGCGCCCGAGATGCCACAATACGTCAACACGACACAGCTGCATATATCGGTATGGGGGGGGGGGGGGGGCATTGTTTTTTTATATTTTTTTCAGACCGGTGTGAGCGCGCACATTCTCACAAAATGATAAGACTCCCTTGACTGTTTTTTTTTTTGTGAATGGACTTGCCACGTATATGACACTCTTGAAAGGAGGCAGAAGTTCAGGGCAAGATGGAAGCCGGGGGATGCAAATTTCTTGAACACGAGGTGTCTCTGCAGCCCACGTTTCAACAAACGCTCTTGAAGCCTTGACGCGGTCTTCAGCCTTGAAGAAAAGACAAGGCCGCTGGTCGAAACATGGGCTCCTACCGGCCACGGTGGTCTAGTGGTTAGGGTGCTCCACTGCTGGCCCGAAGGTCGCGGGATCGAATCCCGGCCGCGGCGGCCGCATTTTCGATGGAGGCGCAAATGCTTGAGGCCCGTGTACTTAGATTTAGGTTCACGTTAAAGAACCCCAAGTGGCCCAAATATCGGGAGCCCTCCACTTCGGCGTCTCTTATTATCCTGTCATGGTTTTGGGACGTTAAACCCCAGTAATTTAAAAAAATGAAATGGCCCCAGCGCCACCCCGTATTCAAGAATTTTTCATTTCTCATTGAAGAGTCATATTAGCTGTAGAAATAATTGGAGAGTCGTGGAAGTCAAAAGAGAGTTAACGCGTCTATCTGTTTGTTTGCTTGTTTTTTATACTGTCAATCTCAAATGGGCCTTTTGCAGAAGTGGGTTATTTGAAGAGAATCATATACGTGGCAAATCTGGACTCACCAAGAAAAGTAACACATAGTGTTTTTTGTTTTGTTTTTGAGTGCAGCGTCGAAGCCTTTAAACGCCGAAATTCAGGTGGAACCAACTCATGTTGTTGACTATGAACGTGCTCCAATACTCGCCATAGGCCATAAGACAGACAGCTAAGCGGGTAACGGCTGTGTCGAATGCCGTGTTAATGCAGTCAATTGGGAGCGTCAGGACATTTATTGCGCGTCTCTCACACCGCAGCTCGTTGTGCCTTGCAAGAAATCTGGCTTCCGACAATATAACTTAGTACATTACGAAGTGTGCGGCAGGCTTTCGCCTTCAAGTGTTTCAGAGTGTAACGTGCTGCCGAATTTTTATTATCATATATGATGAGCTTTCAACAGCGGAGCTGTTTTAGCCGGCCGTAATCAGTCCAACGCGAACAAAAATCCTCAGGTGGGTATGTGCCACACGAATTGGGTAAGCCCCGCTACCGAGTACAGCTGGTGCGAGCGTTAAACGAAAACTCTGCTCGGCGATGTGTAACACGTGACACATGAGAGATAGAGAGAAAGAAAGTGATAGAAAGAAAGATAAAAAAGTCAGTTTCACCGCAAGGGCGAAGCAATGAATGCGATAGCAACAAATTGTAGTGTTACACCAAGTGAGGCTGGCAGCTAACTGTTTTGTATCCGATCTCACGTAACTACAATACGCTGGTGTCGGAGAATACGGCCGCTCCAGGGAGAGATGCTCTCCGCATAGTCACTTCGCGTTGAGAGCGCAGCACGTAGAAGGGTATACGAGCCGCCCGCTGTGATGGCTTTCGAGATAGCGCGCGCGCCAGCGATCGCGACCGCGACCTTAGATTCAAAGTGGCTGCTGGCGCGACAACACCCCCCTCCCCGCCCCCCACCTCGTGTCTTTGCATGGTCGTTAAAGACAGGCGGGGCGTTTCCTGTCTGCTTCGATGGCAGGCCTCCCGAGCGGGGTGATGTTATCGCATGTACCCTCCGAGCGACGGAAATGGACCGGCTCGTTTGACATCTGCTTCTGCCGCGTTCGTCGCCCCCGCTCGCGCGCTTTTATCGGCGGTAGAACATACAATGTGCGGGGGGATCTTATCAATTAGGGTTTCATACTGGAAGGACATGATGACGACGGCGACGGCGAAAACCCGTCGAGACTGTCTATATAACTGCTATCGCAATAAAAGAAAAAGAGAACTATAAAGGAAATAAACACATAAAACATTGAAAGACAGAGAAAGACACAGACAGAGAAAGAGATGGAAAAAACAGAGAGGAAGACATATAAAGAGAGAAACAAAGAAAGAGATAATGAAAGGGAAGAAAGAGAAATAAAGATTGAGCGAGAAGGAAATATAGAGAGAAAGAAATAGAAAGGAACGGATACAAAAATGAGATACAAGAAACACAGAGAAAGAGAAAATTAAAGAGAATCAAAGCAGGCCGTCTAGCTCCGCTCTTCATTCAGGCTTGGCACCAATAGCGCGAAGCTGCCATAATGTTTCATTAGCACTGGCGCTTATGTTTATTGCGTGTGCTCATGCGCAGCGCCTGCTGAAGAACCAGGATATCTACCACATCCTGGAGACCTCGCTGGGATCGACGCAGGACAAGACGGAAATGGTGCGCTTCGTGTGGCGTCGTCGGAGCGGGCAGCTACCAGCCGTCAGCCAGGAACAGCGCATGCGTGTCTGGCTCAAACGCGGCTACCGTCCGCGCTTCGAGGACACCGTCGTTCTGCACCCCGGAGAGATTCGAACCTTCGTGGGGAGAACCGAGAAAGTCCGACCACTGCCCGACAGTTAAAGCAAATAAAAGCAAATAACAAAATGGTGGCGAACTTTACTTGGTCACGGAGGAAGCAAGAGATCAGGGTAGAGCACACCGCAACGCGATCCAAGCAAAACGTAAAAGTTAGGCGTGGCTTTGCTATTGCAAATACCAATGAGCAGCGGAACTGAGGGGAAGACTCAAGAAAGTTGTGCAAAGCTAGGCGAAAGAAGAGCGTGGTTTAGCAAAGCAGGATCAAAACTAAGCGAGGGTGGTCTCAGTATCAGTATCAGGTATCAGTAGCAAACATTTGCTACTGATGGGCGGGCAGTAGTATAATTTTTGGAGGAATCAGAAATATCACGAAGGCACTAAATCCGATAAAATTTTCGTTTGCGTTATTGTTAACCGGTATGCTTGGCTACATGGTTCTTGTATTTTAGTTTTAGCAGATAATTCTTTGTGAAAACATAGTAATTACAGTTACAGTGCTGCATTGAAGAGACAATAATCAAGTGACTTATGATCGGCTGTGACAACATTTCAGCGAACTTTTATGTTACGAGTGGACATTTCAATCGCGGAAATACATGCGCTTTGTCAACATTTTTGTTGCGTGGACACATTTTTGTATTGAATAATCTTGGACTGAGTGCGCAAGTGTTGTATGTGCCTTTGTATAGCCTTGTGTTTGTTTTCTACTTTGCGACGACAACTATTGTCTAAGAGAAGAGTAGCCGGCGCCATGCGTTCGCACCAACTCTCCTCATATACATTTAATAAAAAAAAAGTTCCTCCGCTCCCTCGCCTCACTCGTTCATTTCCTTGACACTCCGTTGCTTTTATGTGCTTTACCCTCACCCTTCCTTCAGCCTCACCGTCTCCCGAATCCTTCCTCCTCACCCTTTCGTCACCCTCACCTTTTCTATACAAGGCTTAGGCTATGCTCTCCCTCTCGCACTGTACTTGCCCCCTCTCTCGACTTGACCATGCTGCGAACATCGCTGCGCACGGACCAAGCTCAACTTTAGCAGCTCCGCTTGTTAAAAAGTATAAAGAACTATCGGTGGAGTTGAGCAATTCTTATGATGTTTAAACGCGAGGGCTATCATTGTCGCTGGGTGCATTGAAGCGCATTGTACCATCGAAAACGTGAAAGTCGGAGCGAAGTTGGATGGATGGATGCTATGAGCGTCCCCTTCATAACGGGGCGTTGACCTAATCACCCCAAAGCCCGAAAAAACAAACTGCGTGATCATTTTTATTATCATTTAATGCGGCGTCATGCCTTCTCTACTTAAGAAAAACTTGACAATGGGCTAGTTGGTTAGACATAATCAACGTTTCTTGCGCAAACTTTACAAAAAAGAACTGAGGACAGCGATGAAGGACGTACGAAACACATGAGCGCATCAGCGCAGTTCTTTTTTGTAAAGTTTGCGCAAGAAACGTTGATCTTCTTTACTTCTATGAAAATTTCTTCGTCTAGAAAGAAGGCTAATAAATTTACATCCCAACTTCATACCCCACACAGCAGAGTAACCTAGTTTTAACACCACTTCTTTTTCTCACCATGATGGCACTGTTTACCGCACTTACCTTATACGGTAGACCGGCACTGCTAAATGTGCTGCTAAAACAACCTGCTGTCGCCTGTTGAGCGATTGCGCTGTGGTTAACGCACTCGGCTACTGTGCTATAGCAATGACCGTGGGGCAGAGGTTCGAATCCCCGCCGTGACGATTTTTTTATTGAGTGAAAATAAAGTAATTTGTGCGCCAATTTTCTGCCTCGACTACCTTATTAAGTCGGCGTAGCGCACCGAGCCAGGTATACGTCTTCAATTCGAGCTTTTCTAGAATGCCTCGCACTAGAGGAAAAAAAGAGAAACGTGGTACGTTAAATTTAAAACAACCCGCCATTAAACAGGCCTTCGAGTTTTAAGACATATTTTGTAGTTTTGCGATTAAATTGTTTAATTTGCGGAGCGTAAATCCGAGGGCAGAGCGCAACGCCTTCTAGATATAAGGCCTGTGCATTCTCTTTTATCACGCCATATAACTTAGAACGAAATTTTCACAGCAAAGCACGGCGTGACGAAATTGGGGACGTCATAGTTTTGGCCCAGCTAGCGTGATGTCACAAAGCAAAGCGCATGCACAGACCTACCATCCCAGGAGGAGCTACTTTAGCCCACTGGATAAGAGACAACTTGACTGAGTGTGAAGTCGTAGGTTTGAAACTCGTTTCCGCAAAGGTTCGTCCTCTTCTACTTATTTTGTTTTAAGGCCTTAGATGTCTCATCAAACGCGAAAATCGAACGCCGTGTGCACGAACGCCGTGTAGGAAATTTGCGAAGGCTATAGGCTTGCCTCTTTTGAGAAAAATGGCCCCTAAACAAATTTTGACGAATCTTCTCAAAATCGAAAAATACGAAATTTCCAAAGAGTACAGGCTTACAGCTTTTGAGAAAAATGGGCACTAAACCAATTTCGACGAAACTTAAAAAAAAAACATGGTTGATCCCCCCGCCATAGGAATCTGTGTAACACGAAAGTAAAACGTGTCATTACAAAGGCATAAAAATGTTTACTGTACATTGATATAAGAGAGCTTGCACAATGTCTATTGGTGTTTGGCAGCTATAGCACCGTTTAACGTGGATGCAGCCACGTTGACGATTGGCGGTACAGCTTCATCCCGACAACTAATGCCCATAATCAATGATTAAACAAACCCTTGTGGTAGCTGTAGTAGTTAACGGTGAGAGCGTAATCAGAGAAAGCGGTGCAGCATCCAGAAGAGCGTCGATGATTGAACACAGATCGTGGGCTTATGTCACCATCCCGCCGCATATTAAAAAGCAATTGAACACCACGGCGGGACTAAAGGGAAACGCGACGCTTGTCGTGTCTACCTTGAGCCCGGCCACGATTTCGTCGACTCACACAGTGATCGAACGCACACGCGACGAGTTGCTTTAGAGGAGACGAGTATGTAGCATTGCCCCCGCTACAAAATATATGTCAAAGCGAGCAATCTTTTGGACAAAAGCACGCATGTGCATGAGATGTACCACTGCGCATGGCCAACGCAATGCTGACGTCAACTCACACAGTGATCGAACGCAAACGCGCCGAGTTGCTTTGGAGGAGATAAGTATGTAGCATCGCCAGCGCTACGAAATATATGTCACAGCACGCAATCTCTTGGACAAAAGCACGCATGCGAATGAGATGTACCACTGCGCATGACCAACGCAGTACTGACGTCGACTCACACAGTGATCGAACGCAAACGCGCCGAGTTGCTTTGGAGGAGATAAGTATGTAGCATCGCCAGCGCTACGAAATATATGTCACAGCACGCAATCTCTTGGACAAAAGCACGCATGCGAATGAGATGTACCACTGCGCATGACCAACGCAGTACTGACGTCGACTCACACAGTGATCGAACGCAAACGCGCCGAGTTGCTTTGGAGGAGATAAGTATGTAGCATCGCCAGCGCTACGAAATATATGTCACAGCACGCAATCTCTTGGACAAAAGCACGCATGCGCATTAGATGTACCACTGCGCATGACCAACGCAGTACTGACGTCGACTCACACAGTGATCGAACGCAAACGCGCCGAGTTGCTTTGGAGGAGATAAGTATGTAGCATCGCCAGCGCTACGAAATATATGTCACAGTGAGCAATCTCTTGGGCAAAAGCACGCATGCGCATGAGATGTACCACTGCGCATGACCAACGCAGTACTGACGTCGACTCACACAGTGATCGAACGCAAACGCGCCGAGTTGCTTTGGAGGAGATAAGTATGTAGCATCGCCAGCGCTACGAAATATATGTCACAGGACGCAATCTCTTGAACAAAAGACGCATGCGCATTAGATGTACCACTGCGCATGGCCAACGCAGTGCTGACGTCGACTCACACAGTGATCGAAAGCACACGCGCCGAGTTGCTTTGGAGGAGATATGTAGCACTGCCCCCGCTACGAAATATATGCGACGGAGGTGGGCCGGCTCGTTTGATCTCTGCTTCAGCCGCGTTCTTCGCCCTCGCTCGCGCGCTTTTACCCGCAGTATATCATACCACGCGCATTTGGGTTTTATCAATTCGGACTTTATACGGGACATGACGTGAGCGCAACGGCGACGGCAAAAATCCTTCGAGAGTACTCATATAATTGTTGTCGCAATAAAAGCAAACACGTACGCGCGGAGTTATACATTCTGCTGACCGAACTTCTTGCATAGCTCCAACAGCGTTGCACGTGATGTATGAAACGGAGTATAGCCCTTTTCACATCGCCATAATCCTCTCTGGGTTGCGCTAAATAGGTGTGATCCATGCTACATACATGATGTTTCAATACATGAAACATCATGTATTGAAACAGCATGGATATGCGTACATGTACGTGCGCATATGCGTACGTACATGTACGCATAGGCGTACATGTAGTACGTACGCCTATGCGCATCTGCTTTCCATGTCAGTCTTTATCGAACCGTCAGCTTCCAATTTTTTCGGCAAACTTATTTTGTAAATATTAGCGCACCTCACGGGGGTGCAATAAAATGAACAGTAATGAAAACACATGGTCAAGATAAAACACAAGCTTTTCTTTCACAACAGCTGTATGGGTTATTTAAATTCAAACATAGCACGCATCAAGTACGGTCTATTACCACGCCTGGAAGAGCCTTGTTTCGGTCACTGAACAATAAAATTCTTTAACAGAAACATTACGACATGTATACTGTGTACGGCTAAATTGGTAACTTATCTCCCATTATATGACATTGAAATCACGGTTCTAAACAAGTTATCTCACATTATATGACATCAAGGTGACAGTATGGAAGCGCACGTTGGGTTTTACAGCAACCGAATCGGTCAGCGAATAAAGCACGACACACATGATACCTTAACATTGGCGCTATATACATATTTCACATATTTCGATTGATAGTTGCCTTATAAGATGTAACGGTCATAGTTCACATTAAGCGGCATGTGTAATAAAAAGACAATAAGTTAAAGCGAAGCATGAAGCATAATTCACGTCCCCGTCGAAGCCCGCGAAAGCGGTGACACCGCGGAAGTCCCAATCCGCAAATATACCGCAGCTGTTCCGTTATTAACACGCTCGCTATGACGTCACAACGTGATAACGGCCGAGTCAGACGAACAAGCACTGCCCGGCGCCGCCGGCAGGTGCCTCGCAGCCGAAGGCGGAGCCAAATCTCGAGCCGTTGATAGCCAGATCGCACATGGAGCGAGCGCGGAAGAGCGGCTGGCTGTCGCAGTAGTGGCTGCAGTAGCTGACGTAGAACACCTGCTCGTAATGATGGAAAAGTATCTGCAAATTTACTACCGATAGTGTAAAGAAAATATCAGTAGTACCACTATCGATAATACTATCGATATTGGTACGTCGCATTGTACAAGGCCTCACGCTTTTGATGGACGCGACAGAGGCGTGTTTTGATGCGCGTCCAATTAACAGCGTGAAGCCCTGTACAATGAACGAACGATGCCGTGTATCCATCAAACAACGCTTGGAAGCGCTCGAGTAGTGGCGCGCGAGCGCCCGTCTATTTCATATTTGGCGTGTTTCGCGCGCTTTTCTTTCTTATTTTTTGAAAAAAAAACAACCAGGCAGACTTACGCCCAAAATAAATGCTTGATTCCGGGGTTTTGTGGTGACCTACAACTGAAAGTCAATATTTGACTGATTCGAGCAAGAGTAACATAGTGGACTTACTAAAGCTAATTAAGTAAGTAGTGCTTATAAATGACAAAATATAGGTGGTATTTACACAACACTATCACTAATCTGCAGCAGGCAGAACTTTGCTAGAGCACGTGATTTTTGTTAATCTTGATCCAAGTTAGCTTGGACACCAGATATATATATATATATGAAGCATGAAGCATAATATATATATATATATATATATATATATATATATCGGAAAAGGGGGTTATTCTGGTGAAGGTTGGACCCGCGAGGTGATTTCTGAAAGCTGGACCCGCGGCCGAAACATCAAATAAAGCGCTTCGTACGTGTGTCTACTACACTGTGTATATATATACACAGTGAATATGCACAGAATTTAAATATATATATAAAAGCCACCAAGAAAATTAAATCAGAAGAAAAATTTTCAGAAGCGCGTGACCGGGGATTCGAACCTGCGTCCCCTCGATCCGCTGCGCGCCGTGTTAAACAACACTGCCACGCGCCATACGTCCTCCAGCAAGCTAACGGCGAGATATTTATGTACACCATTTACCGCTAGCGGTACGCAGAGCTCGGAGGTGCTTCAGTGTGTTCACTATCACCCGCGCTATGGGGGAAGAGCGCGCTTTAAACGTCGTCGCCATAAACGCACATATATTTTTTTTACCATCGATAGTTTATTTATTCATTTATTCACGCTACCTTTCAGGTCCATTAAAGGATATTGAGCAAAGGGTGGGGGAGGGGGGTACAATAAGCAAAAACAATGAAGGAAAAGAAGACAGGTAAGGCAACAGACATAAGTACATAGCATAATATGCGAAATTTATGGTAAAAAGAAACATCATACAGTAAAAATAGATAGAGTAAATAGAGTTATGAAAAAACACTTAAAAGGATACCGCAATGGGAAAGCGCGAAAACATTGGAAAGGCTGAAATTTATCAGTGACACATCGTAATCCTGAGATTACTCATACAGTGAATGAAGTTTTTCAGGAAAAGCTTCACGGTTCGTTAATGTAGCAATACCATCGGTAAGGTCGATCCGCAAGCCAACACCATGTGAGAATGGAGGTGAATAATACGTTTTTGTTTTGTCGAAAACTCGGACGAAACTGTGGTTGTTATGGAGGCGTCTAGACGTGCGTATGGCTCGCTGAAGCGGCAGACAGCGTGACTTGTCACTGTAGACATACCCATGGAAAAGACGTAAGGAAATTGTTCGGCGTATATTCAATTTATGGAGAGGGATGTAAGTCTTCATTTGGGTTGCACTGCCACGGCGATCATAATTACGATTAAAAAAAAGAAAACTCGGAGGACGCTTGAACTTCGCCTTCAAGAGTAGAAGTGCACAGCGTAATCGGGCCCTGTTCACATCACCTTCTCCATCGCAAGCCTGGCTTCGCTTCTGGGTGGACACCTAAACCATGCCGCGAGAAAAGGACCGTCTGTGCGAGTAGCACTAGTTGTTTCAAACTGTCCTAGAATACCTACTGCAAGTCATAGGTCGGCAAAAAAGTTGGAGCTCACTGAGACTCACTCAACAAATATATTCTGCTCTGAGGGCTCACTCGGACTCAGACTCACCAAAATTTTACTCCACCGTACTCCCTCGGACTAAGACTTATTAAACTTTTTCTGAACTGGACTGACTCGGACTCAAACTCACCAATATATTACTCAGCCGCACTGACTCAGACTCAGACTCACGGCTTCACTTGAGTCTGAGTGAGACTGAGTGAGTCGACTCATGAGTTCGTGAGCGTAAAACTAGCATTTTTGGATCTCAATGTCAATGCTCTTTAATGCCAATATCTCACGTAATCGGTGCTCTACGATACGCTTTTTGATCTTATACCTTCAAATACGAGTTATCAGTGATCCAGTAATCCAGTAAGGACATGTGCATGAAATACCCGACTCACACGAGATATTTTTATCAAGAACTTTCCGTGAAAGTGTTTGCGGAGGGATGTCGTGGTACCCCTCCCAATTCACGTCTCTGCCCAGTAAATATTGAGGTGGCGCATGAACGTGAGTGCGTTGAGATGTGTGTGCATAGATTTGAGTTCAAACGTAAGCCGATATAAGGCTGACAGTAATGCTGATGATGAGTAGATAGGACCATAGGTAGGCAATGAAAGGTGTGCGCTCACTTAGACTCACTCAAGAAATATATTTTACGCTTAGGGCTCACTCGGACTCAGACTCACCAATATTTTTTTCAAACGGACTCACTCGGACTCATACTCACTAAAAATTTCCTCAACCGGGCTCACTGGGACTCAAGCTCACCAAAGTATTACTCACCCGGACTCACTCAAACTCAGACTCACGTGCCGATCTGAGTCTGAGTGAGTCTGAGTGAGTCGATTCATGAGTTAGTTTGTTGACCTATGCTGCAAGTACAGCTGCGAAGTGCCCACAACGCCATAATTCTTTCTTTTACGAATGGGCGAAGTACCCACTAAACGTCCTTAAGGCAACATGCGCACTTGCGCAGCTGCGCACGCTTTTTAACGGTATCGTGTCAATGAACCAGGCGGCCCTGTCGATAGTTCTGCATCACTACCTGCTCGGCGTCCAGTGATTCCAGATGCTTGAGCCGCACAGGAGAACCGCTCCTTCGGACGGCGTCCACCATGGCGGCGTAGGCGACGTCTAGGGCGAACAAGTCGGCCACCGCGCGCTGCTCACGCGGGCTCTTTGCCGTGGACAGGCGACACTTGGGGTGCTGCTGAACGAGAGAGCATTCATCCACAAGGTCGCGCCAGCTAGTCTTTTTTTTTTTTTTTTTTTTTTTTTACAGCAGAGCTGTTATGGTCGAGGTTTGCATGTGTCGTAGATCGAAAGAAAGAGAACGAGAGGAATAGAAAGAAAGAGAAGAAAGACTGAAAAAAGTAGGCGAGAGAGCGACTACAGAGAGAGATAGAAAAAAATTGAAAGAAAGAGAAAACAAAATAGAAATAAAGAGAAGAAAGACAACATATAAACAAACAGGCATAGAGAGAAGGAGACAGAAGGACACAAATTAAAAAAAAAGATAAAAAAGAGAGCAAGCATAACCATGCATAGTACAGTATAGAAGGGGGGGGGGGGGGAGAAGACAGGTGACAGGGTAAAAACCCAGCCAAGTCAGGACCAGCTAGGTGGCCATCATCTCTGCTGTGACATAGTACATACGATAGCCTTGCGCAACTTAGTGCGATCTGCGCTAATTTTTAGCGACCGTTTTAGAGACCTGCACGTATAAGCGACCGCCTCCGATAAAGTTGAACCTCGTTACGAGCACTGATATAGCGAAATATCGGTTATAGCGAAATAAATACGAACTTTGGATGGTCACCCTTCATTTCTGTGGCATTTATTATTTTGTATAACGAAACCATAAACGCGAGAGCCGTCGCAATATTGGCTGCAACGAAGAAATATTTGGTTCGCATGACACTCAGAACTCGAAATGTCTGTTATGTTGGTGGTCTTGTCTTCGAGGCGAAATTCTTCCCGTCATTTTGTCATGTCGGCGAGATCACACACGTCTATGTTTACCTTTGCACTGTGCCCATTTTCCTTTTTTTCGGCGCGAAAAACCTGGATTAGTCGAGCTAGTCGGTTCAACGAAAATAGTTGTATTACGCGTCTTTTGTCTGCGGACGCGATCCGCCCGAACCTAGCCATAGGCAACTTCGCTGTAAAACACCGTGAAATTAACCTGACGATGCCGGTCCCTCTCGAACATTTGTATGTGACCGGGAGACGACATCGAGTCTCGAACTGACAAATACTCCGTTCATGCAGGGGCAATATTGTGGCAATCATAGGCGTGCGCAAGGTACCTCATTAGGGGGCAAAGATTGACTGCAGCGCCCCCCTCACTCACCCCCCCCCCCCCCCATAAACATTTTGGTCTTGTCCAAAGGACAGAATGATTCACAATGGATGAAAAAAAATGAAAATGAAGCGATGACGTGTTTCTCACAATGGCCTGCGTTTGGTCCCTCGCTTTCCTGCAGTAAAGATAGGAAGCAAGCAGTTCTTGGAACGCTACATCAGATGTCTTGAAGTCTAGGGTTTGACGAAAACTCTTCTGGTGAGGAAAAATCATGGCTGAAGGACACGTACACTCGAAAACTGAAAAAACGCACACTGGTACACTCGCCTTGTTTTGTGTTCTATTTTAGTGGGGGAGGGTACGTTTCCTTCAGCCATCAGTGGTCCTCGGCCGCCATTATAGTCAAAAGCCTGCGTGGTCATAGGTGAGTAAACGTATGGAGCAGACTTCGCGCCCCCCTCCTAAGTGATTAAGGGGAGGCGGCCGCCCCTCCGCCCCCCCCCCCCCTGCCCTCCTCATGTGCACGCCTATGGTGGCAACGTGTCTACAACACCCTCGACAATCATTACGCACACCAGTGTTTTCGTTCCACCAGGAGTACGGGCGGCCGTCGTAGTCCAGCGTGCGTCCACGCATGTCCACGACTCGCACCAGTTGACGCGTCAGCTGGAAGCCCAATCCCGCGTAAGTCATGGCGGGACATCCGTGACGCAGGTACGAGGGAGGAAACACTACGCCCAGGCCGAGGCGTAACACGTTGAGCGAGTACAGGTACTGGACTCGCGTGTAACGCCACCGGTACCTGGACCATGGGTGACGAACAAAACAATGCATAGAACGACGGATGTAGTTGAGCTAGTTATCACGGATATTCGTGGTAGAAGAAAGCAAGGTGCGCGCAGAGACACGAGAGAAGCGTTTGCGTTGTCAGCTATTATCATGAACGTGGCACAAGTAACAGAAGACAGGTTGATTAAACAGATCTCTCAGAGCATGAGGAAAAACTTGCATCACTTTTAAGCTTCCCGTTGTGACAGACACAACATTAATTAGAACTAGCAGACAAGAAATCCAAGGAAAGTATAGAGGATGTTCTTTGTAGCAAATGTGAAGAAAGTAAAGTGGAGAAAAAGATAACTTGCCGCCGGCAGGGACTGAACCAGCGACCTTCGACTAACGCGTCCGATACTCTACCACTGACCTACGGCGACGGTCATCCTTTCCTTTTTTTTTCTTTATTACCTGCAGCGACGGTCATCCTTTCGTCCACTTTTATGGGGTATATATGTCCATTTAAACCTATGACTGTTTTAGTCAGCGCCGCTAGTAGCCATGACGGCGAGTGTGGAACAATCTTTTTCTGCTTGCTAGTTCTAATTACAGTTGTGTATAGCAAAGAAAACGAGCCCTTAAAATTCCCCTTCTTTCGTCCGTTGTGAGTCACACGTGTGTCCAACCGCATACCAAGGTGATCTATCTATCTATCTATCTATCTATCTATCTATCTATCTATCTATCTATCTATCTATCTATCTATCTATCTATCTATCTATCTATCTATCTATCTATCTATCTATCTATCTATCTATCTATCTATCTATCTATCTATCTATCTATCTATCTATCTATCTATCTATCTATCTATCGCGATGAAATAGCTTATTCGGCTGTGCGGCCCGGTGGCCGTCACTGTGGTTATATCCTACACAGGGGTGTAGGCAGCAATTTTTTTCGGGGTTGGGGGGAGAGGGGGGGGGGCACCTCCTTGATCTGAAGTGGGGGCCTGGCAGGCACATGTGGTCGATTGTCATTTTGTGCCCTGTATGCCATGGCAGAAAAAAAATTCTGGTGGGGGGGGACAAAGGCCCGGTGTGCCAACCCCTGGCTGCGCCACTGATCCTACATATGGAACGCCGTAGAAGCGCTGGGATTTGTATCTGACGAGAGCGTGAGCTGCGCTGCAGCTCAGGCGAGCAGGATTCAATTAGGAACGCGTGGAAAAAAGAGGGGAGAAACAAGACTGATTGACAAATGTTCTTTATACGCAGAGGCAACTCAGCAATGTAGAGATAACCGATTTTAGGAAGAGAGGCCTAAATTGGATAAGTAAAATGCCAGATTGAGATAGACAAAGAAAAATGCAGTTTCTCTAGTAGAGTTGCTTACTATAGAAAACATCGCCATCACTCACTATCATCATCATCTTAGCATGAGGGGTGAATAAAATCTTAGCATAATTTCAGCTTAGCCTCTTTGCATAAAATCTCATACAGTAATCAATATTTTTAGCCTAGATTCACCGGAATATTCTTCGGAATACCTAAACCAATTGATACCAGTGAATCGGCCTTGGTCAAGGTGGCAATGCAGGTGGATGTGGCTGCTCTGAATGTATTTCCGGCGACTAGATTCAACCTCGACAGATGCCGACGGCATTAGATTAGGAGCATCAGCAAGTAAGTGACAGATATTAAAAAAGAAATATTCTGAAACCCTTGTCTTATCGAGAAAATCAGGGCAAGCGTCTGCGTGCCTGGCTATTCTTTCTTTCTTTCTTTCTTTCTTTCTTTCTTTCTTTCTTTCTTTCTTTCTTTCTTTCTTTCTTTCTTTCTTTCTTTCTTTCTTTCTTTCTTTCTTTCTTTCTTTCTTTCTTTCTTTCTTTCTATCGCATTGCGCAATGCTGCCTCCTAACTGTTTCCTTCCTCCATGCCGGGTATTGGCCGGACCTTCATCCACGTGCGTAACAGCGCAACACTTCAATTGCTACAGGCCACAACGTGCATTCGTATCCAGGCAACAATGAAATGTGGCAATGTAAAATGTCTAGTGACCTCAAGAAAAAATCGGATTTCCATACCAGAAACGGCTGATCGCCGACAACTCCACGATCTAGATAGATAGATAGATAGATAGATAGATAGATAGATAGATAGATAGATAGATAGATAGATAGATAGATAGATAGATAGATAGATAGATAGATAGATAGATAGATAGATAGATAGATAGATAGATAGATAGATAGATAGATAGATAGATAGATAGATAGATAGATAGATAGATAGATAGATAGATAGATAGATAGATAGATAGATAGATAGATAGAGAACTTTATTTACGCCCTGAAGGAATCCACCCCTGTTATATAGGAGAAGGATCGCGGGCCGCTCCCACGTAGGAACGGGGAGGCCGAGCCTCACCGCCGTGTTGTAGGCCTTCTGAACAGCCTTGAGTTGTTGTAGTAGGACCGGGCTCTTTATCATAGAATAAAATTGATCTTCAGTGCATTCTTGATGCCTGTAAATAGGGGCACCTCCAGAGCATATGTCTAAAATCACTGCGATCTTGACAGTCCGGACAGGTGGCTGAAATGTCGGAGTAATGACTATTAATGGAGAGCGCCAGTTATTGGAAAACGGCGCATACAAACACGCACGCGACCGGCGCACCTTCGAGAGCCGCATTTCTATACGCTCGCTGACGCCGGATTTCTTGCGTACGCCACCGCCACTGAAATCTGTGAGCTATAAAAGCTTCACTTAGAAGTACAGGAGTCCTTTCATAGTTACCTTGCCAGCATGAATGTCGCGTAGTAGCGGTTGTGGAGAGAATTCCTGAGTGCCTTGCGAGATTCCAGCCACGTGGCAAAAAATGAGTCAGTCTCCAGTGGAAACTCACTGTACAGCAGGTCGAGAATCTTGAAAGAAGTAAACAAACGCACGAAATTTCAGGAAGAAATTTCATGAGACTCGGCATGTTAGTTGCAGTTATTGCAAATAGTAGTAATAGTAGTGGTTTAAGTAGTAACCTTAATGAAAAGCAACAGACAATGAAGCGAAGGAAGTATAGGGGACGCTGTTTTTAGTAATTGCGATACAAACGTGAAGAAATTAAAGTGGACGAAAAGAAAAAAGCTTCCTCCGGTAAGGACCGAACCTGCAACCTTCGGATAAGGCGTCCGATGCTCGATCAATTGAGCTAGACCGACAGTCGTCCTCCCGTCCACTTTATCGTGTATATTTGTGTATTCATACCTGCGAGTGGTTGTTAGCGCCACTCGTAGTTGTGACAGTGAGTGCGGACTATTCTTTTTTTCCTGCTAGCGCCACGTGGCACGTGACGCCAGCAGGCAGCTCAATTGCTAGAGCATTTGACGCCAGCTCAATTGTTAGATCATCGGTAGAGTTATCTGAAGGTTGCAGGTTCAGTCCCTGCCGGCGACGAGTTGTCTCTTCAATCACTTTAATTTCATGACATTTATTTCATAATTACTAAAAATAACGTCCTCTATACTTTTCTTGGCTTCATCGTCTGTTGGTTTTCATTATGGTTGTGTGTAACAAAGAAAAACGAGCCCTTAAATTCATTCCCCCTCCTCTATTCTGTCGTCATCGTCGTCGTAGTAGTAGTAGTAGTAGTAGTAGTAGTAGTAGTAGTAGTAGTAGTAGTAGTAGTAGTAGTAGTAGTAGTAGTAGTAGTAGTAGTAGTAGTAGTAGTAGTAGTAGTAGTAGTAGTAGTAGTAGTAGTAGTAGTAGTAGTAGTAGTAGTAGTGGTGGTGGAGGTGGTAGTAGTAGTAGTAGTAGTAGTAGTAGTAGTAGTAGTAGTAGTAGTAGTAGTAGTAGTAGTAGTAGTGGTGGTGGTGGAGGTGGTAGTAGTAGTAGTAGTAGTAGTAGTAGTAGTAGTAGTAGTAGTAGTAGTAGTAGTAGTAGTAGTAGTGGTGGTGGAGGTGGTAGTAGTAGTAGTAGTAGTAGTAGTAGTAGTAGTAGTAGTAGTAGTTCATAATGCTTTTAAGGCGGACACGGTACAGAAGGACACGGTACAGAGCTCTTGCTCGGAGCGCTAGGTGCTAGGCGCTCTGTCCCGTGTCCTTTCTTGTGTTTGTGTTCTCTCGCGCCTTAAAAGCATTATGAACGTTCACCAACTCGCCCAACAAAAAGTTCTCTTAAGTAGTAGTAGTACAGTAGTAGCAGTAGGAGCAGCAGCAAGAACACAAACCTCGAGTCTCAAGAATGCCTTGAGTGGCCACGGGTGCACGGCAGATTGCTCGGTGATCTTGACGGTCGCCTGTGCCAAGCTGGCGTTGGTGAGGCGGCCCGAAGAGCGCAGAATGCCGGTCAACGCCTCTGCCGTACGAGTGATCACGGTTTCCACGCTGACGCGCTCCTCGGTCGGGAAGGCGTCCAAGAAAAATGGTGCCACCTTTAAGAGCGACGAAAAATAAACATTGCAGTAACTGTATGTATCTATATTCCGCTACAATATAAGAGTAAATACAAGCTCTGCCCCAGAACCACAGCACGCGTCATTTAATCTGTGCAAGAGAGTCGTGCTGCGTGGTTTCCATTGTAACCATAAGTATTTTTCTACTGCTAATGTACATGCTACGCGTATTAAAATTAAAGGGCCTCGTCCCTTCTAGTTCGCGCGAAACGTGATTGACATCATGGAAATGAGTAAATGTGATTGCCCGGGTCATCTATGCAAATATTTTCTGGGTAAGACAGCGACGGCTGTAGACGGAGCTTAGATTTAATTTTAGTCTGTAAGCGACTGCAAGAATAAACTGAAGCTCCGGCCACAGCTGTCGCCGTCTCACGCAAAAAGAATTCGCATGGATGCTCTTTCCACTTACGTTTTATTATTTTTGTGACGTCGAACACCTCTACGCCCATGAAATTGCGGAATTTTACAGGTGTGTTCCGCCGGCTTCGGATAGGAAACGTGAAGGTCCCGAAATTTTTTGAGAGATTATAACATCTGTAGTCAGCCAAAAATATTCTTATAGACGAAAAAGACAAACCTTTATTTCCAGAATGCCTGCCATGTGCATTAGCAGAGAGGTAGTCTGTGCGCTTCGAACAAAAACCTGCAGGCACGATACTCTTGCATATGTGAACCATACTCTTGCATATGTGTGATACTGTTGCATATGTGAACACCGCGGTTTTGTGGGTGGAGCTTAGATTTATTGCTAGGTTGTGACCAACAACAGAAGTTTGTTGGCTCAACAAAAGCATTATGCGAGTCAAGGTGTACGCTTGTTGTGGTTGAGGTATTTAGGTGGCATTTGTTTGATTGTATAACTCCGTAATGCTACTATTGCTACCTAAATGCGCGCACTCTCACACTCGCAGGCAGACTGGCAAGGATGTGTGAATGCTGGTGCGAATAGGCTACTGCCCTTTCCATCTTCCGCAACCACAGTTCTTTTACGCAGATTAGGATATTTAACCCAAACGGATCTATGCTGCCATTTCGGGCTGAAAACGCTGTCATTCTCATGCGCTTAAGAGCAGTTGACAGTTTTTAGCCGAATATCACTTATCTATTGTACAGTCACTGCGCGAAATAAAAAAAAAAACAGTACGTCAAGGAAACGTTGTAGAAAGGACAGACGCTCACTTACAACTCAAGTTTATCAAACAGTTTCTAAGGAAGCGAAGTGGGCGCGCATGCGACATCACAAATAAAGCTCATACGTAAAAAAAAAGTTTCCGAGACGCTAATGCCTAACGAGATAGCACGGTTGTTTATCCGTTAGCGTGGCTGACGGTACACTCATGCACTTGTCTGATATTGCGTGCATTTGGCCAGCCTCGGCACTTGCCCTCACGAGTCTGTCACTAGATTTGGCCACAACTGTTGCACTGACAAAGAGCGGTGCGCAACAGCATTGTTTGATGCCCGTAGGTAGACACATATCATTCACCACTGACTTTAAAGACGACGAGTGCTTCCCGTGCCGGTCGTTTACACATCAACCAGTTTGGCGGATGTAAAATTTCCCTCAGCTTACCGAAATCTTATAAAAGACTTCGCCCGCGCAAGTCACTAAGGGCTCAACATGTTTCTGCTAGCAATTGTGCCAGAAAACCGAGAAGCGCTAGAAGAGAATAACGTGCTCGTTCTTCGTATTTTCAGAGGCTGTTTAGGGGCCCTTTGAATCTATAATGCAAGCTGTGTGTACCTGTGCGATTCCGTACGACTCGTGCACTGCAAGGAAGCACAGGTCGTTCGCGGTGAGACGGTCGTCCGCCGTCTTCGAGGAGGTCTCCCTCGCGCCGAGTACATCCAGCGCCGGGTTGATGGTCCAGGCGTAGACGTATGCCAGCGTCCAGCCGACCACGTTTAGCAGTCGGGCGGGCGTCATGTTCCCGAACATTTCTGCCAACGACAGACACCGGCGCTCGCGGATCAACAGGACCAGAGTGCTGGTGGACAGGTTGACGTGCATGTGCTTGTCGACAAAAGCGGGCCACTCTGTCACGTCGAGGCAGAGGATGCCTCCGATCTTCTCGTACAGCGCGTGCATCGGCATCAGCGAGTCGTAGTCGTCGGGATCTTCGGGAGCCAACAGGGCCCTTCTGATTGGTGCTTCGTCCGCGAGAAGCTGATTGACGTCGCGGTCCGTCAACGTCATCGTGCCTGCTTGACGAGAAAAACGGAAGAATCAAGAATTGGCGAACACCTTAAGTACATTCTTACTTAAAATATTTTAGCGCTATATTTGACGAGAACAAGACACTTCTCTGTCTTATCCTCGTCATATGTATCGCTACAATATATTGAGTAAGAATCTATTACCAACTAGCCCCGCAACGTGTTTTGTTAGGTGAACCTTATGTACACAATCTGGAGTTTTAAGCGCCAAAACAACAATATCATTGTTAGACACGTCGTTGTGGAGAGCTCCCGAAATTTCTACTTTCTGATGTTCTTCAACATGCACTGATATCGCACAGCACACGGGCCTCTAGCATTTCGCCTCCATCGAAATGCGACCGCCGCGGCAGGGATCAAACCCGCGACTTTCGGGTCAGCAGTCCAGCGCCATAAACCAGTGCTTGGCCATACAATGCGTGCTCGAAACGTACCACCCGTGAGGAAAGCCGCCACTGCTCGCGCAGTCTCCACGTAGGCGCTGTCATCGAGGTCGGAGAGCTGCTCCATGCGGTACAGAGCCAGTGCCGAGGGCTCGCCCACGGCAATGACCGGGTTGCCGTCCAGACCGTGGTACTCCAAGCGTACGTCGAACCAGAGCGCTGCGCGCCAGTCCACGATCAGCTGCAGAATGATGTCCAGAACGTCCACACGCTGCGGCAGGGATAACCGCTATAGATTGTGCATTATGCCGATACAGTCGAGCCTCTATAACGAATTAGGATGGGGACCATAAGTGAGTTCGTTATGTCCGACCATTTGTTATATTACCACAGATAACAAATAGCTACAACAAATTGGCAGTCTGGCTCCCTCTACAATAGTAGGTACAATAACGCATTACTCTTTCAAACCCGTGGGACGTTAAACCCCAACAATTATTATTAGCCTTCAAAACCACTATAAACGAGATAATCCTTACGTTTCTCTTTGTGGCATTCTAAAATAAACAGACCTGAACACGAACAGGGGAATTAAAAGAGCAATGTTCATTCTACAAAACAATCCTGTATATACAATCAATTTGAAAAAGGACGCAATATTTGTAGGTTGACTTTTCCCAGGAGCACAGAATCACGGTCACGGCAAAGAAATCTCCTTATTTGGTAATGAGACACGCCTTTTTTAAATTTATATTTCTTTGCCGTAAAGAACTTGTGCGCACGCGATTGACTGTGTTCTACAGTTGTTGTTTTTTTTTTCTGGAACAACCCACTCAGCCATTTGTGAGCTGGCGCTCTTGGCATCGTGTCCTTCCTCTGGCGCATATTCCTTCGCACTACAATTCCTTCCGCAGAAGAGTAAGGGGAATTTTTTTTTCTTTTTTCTTTGTTATACATGACCTGAATGAAAACCAATAAACAACGAAGCCAAAGAAGGTATAGGGGACGCTATGTGTAGTCTTTTAACTGTACTGTTGTAATTATGATATAAATGTGAAGAAACTAAAGTGGACGAAAAGACAACTTGCCGCCGGTAGGGACCGAACCTACAACTTTCGCATAACGCGTCCGATGCTCTACCAACTGAGCTACAGCGGCGGTCGTCCTCCCGTTCACTTTTATCCGGTATTTTCAGGCAGCGCTTCTCGTAGCCATCAAGCGAGTGTGGAACACTTTTTTGCCAGCTGGGCGTCACTAATATTTTTACGAGATGGCAGCTGTTTAGCTTCAGTTCAGATTGACTGTCTAATTATGTACCTTGACAAGCAGACCTGCCGTTGCCGGCCAGGAAATTCCCCGCTCACGCATGAAAGCAGCGAAATGTCCGGCCACGTCCGTGGTCCTTCGCTCTAGACACGTTTCCAGGGCCTTCAGTGCCTTGAGTGCTGCTTCGGACATGTACGCTGGCGAGATGCCGGTGGCCGTGTA
The DNA here is from genome assembly GCF_013339695.2 of Rhipicephalus sanguineus. Lineage (NCBI taxonomy): Eukaryota > Metazoa > Arthropoda > Arachnida > Ixodida > Ixodidae > Rhipicephalus > Rhipicephalus sanguineus. The sequence continues at coordinate 159,380,554 of NC_051182.1, forward strand.
ATTGAGGGTGGACACCAGTTCGCGGCCTTGCTGGCGTGCAAATGTCACCCGTTGAGGTCCACTAGTGTGCGAAGGTGTCCCGGATGAGCCGCCGACGCCACCGCACACATAAGCGTGGAAATCTGCGCAGGTATCACCAATCCGCATTTTTTCCCACGATGCCATGGCGCATGCGCCCTTCACCTAGCCGAAAAGTCGCGAAACTCCTCTGGATCTCTGAGGCTTTGGTTCTGGCGATACCGGTTGTTCCGGCATCTAAAAATTCGGCAAAGGGCAACACAGGAAAACAAAATAACATGGATTATAGCCGGGTATGCCTTTAGAAGGCAGCAGGCGCTTCCACATCAAAGGCGGATACCTTTTATGTGGAAGTGATATAGAAACACTAACAAGCGCGCGCTCTGGACTGACGTCATAAGCAGGACGGTCGGTGACCCCGCAGTCGGAGAGCGTTGTCGAGTCCATGAGCGGGACTACTATTTCGTTAGTCGCGGGGCCATTCAGCTGTAGTCCTTCCGTCATGTAGCCGCGGCCTCTCCAGTAGTCTTGCGGGGGGGGGGGGGAGGGTACTGACAAGAATATTTTCAGTTCTTTTAACGTAAAATGATAATCTTTATATCTGGGGTTTAACATCCCAAAACTACTATATGATTATGAGAGACACCGTAGTGGAGGGCTCCGGAAATTTCGACCACCTGGGGTTCGCGCCCGTTTGTCTTCTCGCCTTTCGTTTTCGTCTGTTGTGTGCGCGCCGAAATGTTTCCAATAAAAACACCTGGGGTTCTTTAACGTGCACCTTAATCTAAGTACACGGGCCTCAAACATTTTCGCCTCAATCGAAAATGCAGCCGCCGCGACCGAGATTCGATCCCGCGACCTTCGGGTCAGCAGTCGAGTGCCATAGCCACCAGACCACCGTGGCGGGGCTTAACGTCAAATGAAAGGCCAACCCCTCAGGAGTCCAGTAACTGTAATGGTAAGCGTCAGTGCACCCTTTAAAAATTAATCACGATGTGTTTTCAAAGGCTAGTTTCAGTTCATACTGTACCTTGACGTCACGACACGGTATGAACTTCTCGTCACGTGCTCACGCAAAATATCGTGACGTTTTCACGGTCGCTCCGCTCCGTAACTCCGTTGGTGACGCACAAGCGGTCATATTAAATGTTTTGCTACTTGACGTTATCGCAACTAGTCATACTGGTGCGTGAAGTCATTAGAATTGATACTGCAGACCACTGGCGTAGCCACAGGGGAGAGGGGGGGTTGGGGGGGGCGTTCAAAACCCCTCCACCCCGAAACTTTTCGATTTTGCATGTGCCTATACACGCATACATACAAACTCAAGCACGGACACGTGAACTATGGCTTAACCCCACCCCCCCTCCCCCCGAAAAATTTCTGGATGCACTACAGCTGTAGCATGACCTCACGACAGTGCCGATATCAGTAGGTGCGCCATGCCAATAACGACTCTATTGTCAAAATAAAATATCTTATCAGCAAAAGGTTTTCTTGGGCTAGTTGCTTCATGACTTCTGAAGAAAAAATTGCAGCACAAAACAACACAACGAGAGACAAGGACAGGAGCGCCAGTCCCGTGTTCCTTGTCTATCCTTGTGTTGTATTGCGCGACAATGTTTTCTTCAGATATTTTGTCAGCATTTAGAGGCTTCCCACTTGTTCAGAGCCATCTGTCTTTTCAGATTTGTATGGCAGAGCAGAGTCAGTTTCCAAAATTGGCGTCAGTACCCCTTTCAGTTGTACGCGACTACCTGATGAATTCGGCCAACTAGCCACGGCGACTCGGTTGCCTATGGTGTTCTAAGGACGTAGAACAAGGACGTGGGATCGAATTCGGGTTGCTACCGCTTCTTGCGGACAAGACTATAGTCTCTCGCCCACTGCCTGTCCTTTCCTGATCTGCTTCCACCAATCACTGATGACCATAGGTCGGCAAACTAACTCATGAGTTGACTCACTCAGACTCACTCAGACTAAGATCGGGCTTTGACTCTGAGTCTGAGTGAGTCCAAGTGAGTAATATTTTGGTGAGTTTGAGTCCGAGTGAGTCCGGTTGAGGAAACTATTGGTATGTCTGAGACCGAGTGAGCCCTAAGCGTAAAATATATTTGTTGAGTGAGTCTGAGTGAGCTCCACCTTTTATTGCTTACCTATTGCCCCATCTACTCATTTTCAGCATTACTATCAGCCTTATATGGGCTTACGTTTATGCTAAAGCCTATTTACACATATTTCAACGTACTAGCGTTCATGCGCCACCTCAATATTTTTTTTATCAGAGGCGTGAGTTAGGAGTGGGGTGCCGTGACCTCCCCCGCAAACTCTTTCACGTTATGTTCTTGATGGAAATATCTCGTGTGAGTCGCGTATTTCATAAAAATGTCCTTACTGGATTTGAACCACTAATAACTTCTTTTTGAAGGCACGAGATCAAAAGTCGCATCGTAGAGGTCCGATTATGTGAGATATTGGCGTTACAGAGCATTCACACCACGACCCCGCCACGGTGGTCTTGTGGTTATGGCGCTCGGCTGCTGACCCGAAGGTCGCGGGATCGAATCCCGGCCGCGGCGGCTGCATTCTCGATGGAGGCGAAAATGTTTGAGGCTCGTGTACTTAGATTTAGGTGCACGGTAAAGAACCCCAGGTGGTCGAAATTTCCGGAGCCCTCCACTACGGCGTCTCTCATAATCATATCGTGGTTTTTGGGACGTTAAACCCCCATATTATTATATATAGCATTCACACCACGATCAAAATTGCTAATTTTACGCAAAGGACTCATGAATTGACTCACTCAGACTCAGGTCAAACCGTGAGTGAGTCTGAGTCCGGCTGAGCAATATGTTGGTGAGCTTAGGTCTGAGTGAGTCCGGTTGACACAAAGTTTAGTGAGTGTGAGTCCGAGTGAGTCCGGTTGAAGAAAATTTCGGTGAGCCTGAGTCCGAGTGAGCCCTCAGAGCAAAATATATTCTTGGGTGAGTCTGAGTGAGCTCCAAATTTTTTGCCGACCTATGCTGATGACTGCTGTTCAGGTGTCAGCTGTTCATGCTGCACAATTACACTGCGGTCAGCAGATTTTTTTATGCATATCGCTTCCAAATAATTCCTTGTTACTGCTACATTATTGTGGGAGCATAACGGTAAAATGATGACGTACTAAAATGATTATGATATACCATAATCATAATGCAAACATAACTTGATTTTGGCTAAATTTCCTATCCACGGCCACGAAAGGTCGGGTAGGCCCACAAGGAAGCCTTCGCTTTAGAGTTGTTTACGTATTCGTTATCGAGCAAGCAAAGGCGTGCGCGCGTGAGGAGGGGGGAGCTTTACCATTTAAAGGGAGGCACCAATTCTGCCTGATACCGTTGCTAAGTGGGATCTTTTACGTCATTTTTTAATGCGCATGGTTATGGCTATGCATGGTATTTAACGATAATGGCGATTAAGGACCCATGGCGTCTCATAGAAAGAACTGTTTTCTTCCCACCTCTATCGCATAAAGTGGGCAGGTAAGAAGCATGTCATTGCTTCATTTTCATTTTTGCATCTATTGTAGAGCTCGCTTTCTTTCGGACTCGACTAACGGGGGCTGGGGCGCTGCGGTAAAGCTTGCCTCCCCCCCCCTCCCTAATGGAGCACCCTGCGCACGCACATCCATGCGAGCAAGTCTCTCCAGGCGACCAACGCACGCCACACACCGTAGCAAGGGTTCGCCGAGGTGTTCATTCGTCGCATGATTCGTCGGGCGTATTCGACACAGTCGTCGGTGCTGCACACGAGCGGGTCCACCACTGCGTTGTTGTGCTCTCGGTGGGCCACGAACAGGAGCAGCGTGGCGATCGCCGCAACCACGAGCACCACGATGGCGGCCAAAACCAGGCGCGGGAGTCGGCGCTTGAGTCGCGAGGACTGCGACGGTATGGAAGATCCGAGCGAGGGAGGAGGCGTCGTTGGTGGCATCGTCGGCGACTGTGATCGCAGCAATCTCTTGACCGGAGGCAGCTTCTGTGTTGAGCGCATAAAAGATTGCCGACAATCACGATACTGTCTAATGCTAAATTTGAGCGCAGCTGTACACGTGCTTTTCAGCGAAGCTGCCTTAGGCTAGCCTGTGCCGAAATAGTAGTAGTAGTAGTAGTAGTAGTAGTAGTAGTAGTAGTAGTAGTAGTAGTAGTAGTAGTAGTAGTAGTAGTAGCAGTAGTAGTAGTACTAGTAGTAGTAGTAGCAGCAGTAGTAGTAGTAGTAGTAGTAGTAGTAGTAGTAGTAGTAGTAGTAGTAGTAGTAGTAGTAGTAGTAGTGGCGTGCACAGAGTGATCATTGGCAGAGCTGGCAGGTCACGTGACCTCGCTTTGACCAATCAGGTGTAAGCGCGCATTTCGAATCCAGCGGCGGATTTACGACATCACGTGGTCTCGCTAGCCACTCGTGTAGGCTCGCGCGCTTTCCCGACCATGCCTGATATCCTAGCTAGCAGTACAGCCTCGCGCGTACAGGCATCGCTGTGCCGAAGACGCAGCGCTGCGAGATGGGGCAGCTGATTCAATTCACCATCGGAGAGACGAAAACTCGGAAATGCGAACTGGTGAAGCCGAGGCAACACGGAAATGAATGGTTGCCGCCGCTAATAAGGGCGGCAAGGGCCATGCAAGGAATGTCGCAAGGGAAATCAACGCGCATAGACAACTTTGCTGTACGACCACCTTCACGGAGAGGATGGCCCGTAGAGCTTGAATTTAGCGGGTCCCTTGGAGTCATCGGCGGTAAAGTTCGGCCTCGATAGCGTGAACGCCAGGATCTACGCGGTGACGGCGCTTAGCTTTTGTTTCAGCGGACCAATTGCACGTTTCTCCTGGCGGCAGCGTCGATAAGCTTCTGCCTCGGTGGCGCAGATGGCGCAGAGTGCAAATACTGTGGCGCCATCTCGTAGTCTCTTGCGGCGCTCTGCTCTCCTCAACATTTCGCCATCATCATCATGCTCCGCGTTGGCTTTCACCTTTTACTGTGTTCGTTCTCTAGGTTACGACGACGGACGAGGCACGCCGACGCTGAACGGAGCAACGGGCGCCAAAGAGCTGCGCCTACTTATTTCAACAACTTTCGGGAATTTTACGGGCTAAATGGTGACGCAATCATGAGACTGATTTTGGCCACAAATGGTTCTAGTCAGCGCCTCATTCGTCTGTCTTTTGCTCTATTCTGTGTGCGTCAAACACTGTGGCTTCAAAGATGGAGCGTTAAATGCACCCCGAGCCATGTCGATACGAACTAGCTCAACTTTCCGCCCTATAACTGAGCCCGAAACACGGGACGTTTCCTGGCGAATTTATATCGGCGGTCACTTACGATATGTGGAACAGCACGAAAGCGATTGCCGGAAGAGGACCAGGGAGGCCTCGACATGACGGCTCTACGGACTGCCAGTGCCTGCCGCCTGATCCATGGCCCGCTTGATGACGAGTCGAGAGCCGCCGGGTTCTGCTCACCATTCGTGCCCGGCCGAAACTGTGGCTGGATCGAAGAGCTTTTCGTTTGCGTATCGCCTGCACGAAATAGCGTGAAATGCATTGACTGCCCGATGGATGAAACAGCGATGCGTATGAGTGCGTGTGATATTGTTTTGCTTATTGCCATAAAGATGACCCCCTTTTTCCTGCTTGTTTCTGTGTGACTGCATTATCATGTAACTAAAGACAGTCATCACTATATATATGTCTGCCTCCCTTTGCGACATAAATGTTGTAAAAATGAATTTATTTAAACATAGAGGCTCCCGTATTCATTCGCCTAAGACGACTCGAAGGCGAAATCCGTCTTCTTTTCATGTCAATCTATGTGGTAATTCTCCCCTACCTTCCTCCACAAGATTTCTGCACCTAATGTGCTTTCGCCCTACCTCCAGGATCGTGGAGATTGCAACATTTTTACATCTCACCTGGTTTTGCACGGCCTCCGGGATCGGCCTGTCTCTAAGCAAGTGACGATGTCATGTGATGCCACCATCATGCGATGTTACAGTAGCGTAATTGAGTGGTGATGATTCTTTTGCATCACTCGTCTTGACGCTGACAGCCAATTTCCGCGTTTGATGAGGCTTTTAATGTTTTAGCCTTATTAATATCTAATACTGCCGCTATTAATTGAGCGCACATCATATATATGAACAATACAAAGCCTTGTAGGGTGCCCAAGGTTTTGTAGAACACCAGCGGAGCCTTGGCACTCTTTGGCCATCGAATGGCCCTTGCGTCATAAAACACCACACATCATCAGTGCGCTACAAGTTGCTCATTGTGATTACACTGCTTTCCGAGGAAACTAAGATTGTTCAATAACCGTGATTACGTGAGCCCATAATTTATATGCCTCTACGAGTAAAAATGAACAAAGTTATCGGCATGCGCACGTAAGGACGGCTGTCTTACTCAAGCGTCTCTGCAGCTCCCATATCGGGGAGTTCCCTTCAACAGAGGAAGCACTCTGCGGCGGTGTAGACTGTCCGGAAGGTGTCTCCGTCGGAGTGATCACGTCGACAGATGTGCGCGGATCGATGGACACACGTTTGCTCTTGTTGACCACCGGAGGATGCGAGGCCGTGAGAGTAATAGACAACTGGTCAGTGGACCATGGACTCTCTCTGGGCTGCTGTTTCATACGAAACAAAGTTTGTCAAAATAAATAACCGCAGATGGAATTGCAGATGGAGCACTTACTATAGCTTTCTTTATCAGAAAGCAGTGCTACCAACACAAAACCATTTGCGTGGCTTAATAACCAAATATATGAAATAAAAGTATACACACTGCTGTTTGCCTTTGTTTTTCTGTCTTTTGTTGGTCATCAGTTCCACATTATATATTTCATGTTCACCGTTAAGTGTAGGGCTGTCTTGTTTCTTTTGTCTGCTGGAAATGCCCGGGCTAACTGTCTGGGCTGTTCGCGTCGTTCCACGTAAGGACGTGGTTTGTGGACCGGAACACACCACCATCAGGCTAATTAGCCCACCAGAACACACCGCACTATGCTGGTGTCCTCACCAGAACGCGACCTACCAGGCTGCTCGTCACACCAGGCCACGCCACGCCGAGCTCGTGTCCCCACCAGAACACATCACACCAGGCTGGTATAGAAACCGAGCACACCAAACCCTGCTACTGTCTACATTAGATCACGCCACACCAGGCTCGTGCACCAACCTGAACACGCCACGCATGGCCGGTGTCCCCACTAGAACACACCACACCACGCTTATGTCAGCAGCAGAACAAGTTAGTGTAATATGCTCTTAGCCCCAGAACACACCAAACCCACTATGGTGGATGTTCAACTGGGTTATGTTGCACATGCTCTTTCGTAACTAATGTCACATAAAGGTTTGATACAATAGGGTAGAATGCACTGGCAAGCATACAACACGGTCACCATACAAGTATATCGTGACTGTGAAAGTAAAACGGGAGTTTGCGTTATTTTTTCAGGTGTGCTTGTAGTTTGAAAACGTGCGTGTCATCGGTAATTACTTACGTGATGCTTTCCGCCTGGCGCCGGTTCAGCCTGGTCGGCGGGCCTCAATCGAGGCGCGGTGCTGCCTGGGCTGGCGACCACGGGGCCCTGATGGCAGAGACCATCGTCCTTCGGAAATGGCGACGAGCGCCCCTGTTTCAGTATTCCCTTGCCCTGGACAACGCTTCCTCGGGATGCCGACTTGGCAGCATCTCCTAACACCGGTGGCACTACTATAGCAGGTTGCAACAGCTTGGGAACTCGCAATCCTTGCTCAGTCCCGGGCAATTGAGTGGCGCCGGTCATTGGTGCCGTCAGGTGAGCGGACTCCGGCTGAACCGCGGCTGACAGACATTGCTCGTCAAGAAAATCGCTTTTGGAAACTCCCGAAGGACCTCTGGGCTCCGATACTCCGTTGTCCCTAAGAATGCAGCTTGGGCACACCTTTACTGGTTGGCCCATGTCAGACGTTGTGTACGTGGGAGGCTCTAATATATTGGGAAGCTGCGAGCCTCTACCAGCTTCGCGCAGATCCCGCGTACCACTGGTAGTCGATGCTACCCGGTCGACAGATCTCGGATAACTTGAGACATCCGTTCCGGTTGGGAGGGCTTGGCGATACGGATAATCATTTTGGGGAATGCCGGGAGAACGCCTGAAGTTCGGTAGTCCGTTGTCTAGAGAAAAAGAGCTCCGGGACACCATTATCTGGTCAGGCTCTCCGAACACCAGCGGCACGTGTGTGGTTGGCTTCAACACATTCGGAACGGTCGTGTTCCTGCCAATACCGGATGCTTCCGTCGGGACGCTGCTCGACGCTGCTTCTAAGGACATCGTGCGACCCGGTACTTTTTCCTTGCCGGCTGGAAGACCTCGCTCGCCATGATAATCGTCCTTGTGACTTCCCGCAACACGTCTTCGCTTCGCTAGTCCGTCGTCTGGGGTAGAAGAGCTCTGGGACGAACTCTTGACGCGCTCACCGTGGACTGGCGACATATCTATGGCGGGCTGTAAAAGCTTCGGGCCGCGTAAATCCCATTCGGCTCCGCGCGACACTCGCGTACTACCGGTCAGCGGCGCTGCCAAGTTGACGGGATCGCGACGAACGAAGTCATCTTTGCCGCCTCGGACGTGTTGATCGTCGGCAGAATCATCCTTGGCAATGCCTGCAGTAAGTTCGGGCTTCGGTAGTTCGCTGTACCGCGAGTGGCCACTCGGCGGTGCCCTCTTGAATGGATGTCCGAGCCCTGGCGGTTTGTTTTGAATGGGTTCCGCCAGCTTGCGTGCTACGTGGGAACCGGAAGTCACCGAGTTAGTCTGATTAGTAGGAGTGGACAAAGCGCGATCCACCTTCTCGTGCTCGGTGGAAGAAGCACCCCGCTGATTAGAAATTACGTTCTTGGGAACGAATGTGCGGGGTGAGCACTCAGTTAGCGCTTTGGACTGCGAAGGACTTTCCAGTAACGCATTCTTGACAGGCTCGGCAAGGACAGGCGATCTATCCAGGGCGTTCTTCGCCACTTTGGAAGATTGCATGCCATGCCCGTGCAGGTTATGGTCTGTAGGCGCGGTTGACGCTCCAGACAGCCCCTTAGCAGGGCGGCCAGGTCGCCCACTACTGGAAGCGTCGCGCAGAGGTTGCTCGTCGTCGCCAGGTCCCCGCTTACTCATTTCGCTGGCTGTCACGAAGCAGTCCTCCGTAATTCGGTTGGGTTGGCGTCCTACAACGTCCCGCTGATCAATAATGTCTTGTCACTTCCGTGCGAAGAAATGCTGATGCGGAGAATAATGTGCGACGTCGTCGAGAACAATACCAAGCCTCTCCAGCCAGGATGTTCTTCTTCTTCTTTTTCTTCTTCTTTGTTCTTCCCTCACTTCTGACGCGCTGACGTGAAGGATCTCACATTATCAATATAATCAAAAGAGTCAGAGCCTAAGCACAAATCGACGTTAAAATAGCTTGGTTAAAATAGCCCTTCGTCTTAATAAGCCACGCTTATCGTGGACGGTATGTCATACCTTCCCCTTGATATTCGGTCAGCGCTGTACAGCAACTGTTATTGCGATTTCACGGTGATTACAGTACAGGGAAAATTATAATTCTAGTTTTCGGTGTTCGACATGCTTGAGTATCCGAAACAAGATCAAGAATTGTGAATACACAATGTCCATCTCAATAAAGTTCACCTTTCGTCTGTCTCTCTGTTGGCTAATCCCCTTTAGCGGGTAAGCACCATGGGTTGAGGAGCAATCAAACGTCACAGGTCACGCGAAGCACGAGCGTTGGTTTGCCGGTAGAAGCACAAGAAGAAGAATTGGTTCGGAGCGCGGATGGTCGTTTCGAGGGCCTCTCAATTATTGCTGTCGACAGTCGACGTTCGCGCTCCGTGGCACCGCTTCCCCGCCACGAAGACCCACCGCAATCTGATTGTTCAGTCACTTCGCCTTCAACATGTCGTCCAGCGACGACGAACAGGAGGTATGCAACAGCATAGCATATCGCTGGTGGGCGCTTGTGCTACAGGCCCTTCGGTCGATATGATGCATCTTGTATCTTCCGGCAATGAGTGCAACGAGGCATAGGGGGGTCGAAGGCTTGAGCTCTGTGCCGATGCCGAAACTGGATAAGCGATATTTAGTAATTTGTTTGTTGTTTCAAAATACCTCTAGCACCCTGTAAAAAGGATTTTACATGAGGGGTGGATGAAAAAACAAGTTAGTTGAAGCTGACAAGAAGCTACTGCACGGAGGCTCTGAAGTGAACAGGGCAGACATGAAGGACAAGGCTTGAGACAAGATTGTTCCAGTCGATGGCTGTCTTGATAAAAGACAATTGCGTGGTGTGCGGACCCGTGGAGGGTATACAGCTTTAACATAGCCGATGCGCTGATATCAAGGAAATAAGGACTGATTCGGAAGCGCACTTTGGTGGAAACGCATGGTGCAAACGTGTAGGAATAGTGCATTCATTTATCTGTAGGTGGGTACTTACATGCGCATGCGTAGCACACGCCAGGGCACCAACACGTTGTTAAAAAAACCAGCTGTACCATACGACTTATCATAAGGTTAGCAAGATAGTGATGTCTATTTCCTTGTCGATTGCGTTCCACAGAGCTGTAGCTCCTACTTGTCTCCTGAACCCGCTCATCACGTAAATTAATGTTTTGCAAGGAAGACCATTTCCTACATTGCAAACTACGGTTTGCGAAAAAAAATGGACACATCTTGTAGGAAATAAAAAAAACATTTGCCTATCACTCGCCCCTGCACTGCGCAGCATTTTCACTCTCGGTTTTTGATTGAAACTACATTTAACACCATAATAGCCTTGCACAGCTTTAAAAACAGGAAAATTGGGAGGGGAGAGGGAATACTCCTGTTTGCCGGTTTCTTTCCAGCTATGCAGCAAGATCATTGAACAATCAAAATAAAATATTTTAAATTATTATTGGAATAGAAAATTCTTAGTAAATGGTTCGCCGAACTGCACACAGCCAAGAATTTTTACTCCAGTGTATAGAAACCACAGGTACAGATTTCCTGTGAAATATTCCGGCACCTAAATCATAGTCTTTACGCATGAAACTAAGCGTAGTGCGCATGTGATACGTTATGCATTGCAGCGTTATTCCTTGAAATTCACGCTTACCTTTTGTTGCGCGCATTTCGCAGGAGTACGGCCCTAAGAACTACACCAGCCGCGCGCACAAGCTGGCCACCCTGTTCATCATGACGGCTGGCAGCGCCAATGCAACGCAGTTTCCCATTATGTTCATCGTCAACGGAGGACGTGAGAATCTTGAAGCTTTAAAAGTCTCGCATTCGACGCGGAGGTGACGCAGGCACCTATCGAAGTGTATTGCACTTAAGAAGGCGCGTTAACATGCGTTTAGCCGCCTCGACTCGAAGACCTTTCAAGAAAATGACTTATCTATAGTAGTCAGTTATTATATCAAATAGGTTAGAGCATGGAAAATCATTCCTTGTTTAAATATCGAAATCACTTGTTAGAAGCCAGAACTTGATGCGTGTTGAAAAACGCCTCGTCAGGTTCCCTGCCGTAAACCCTTTTTTATTGGCCGAAACGCACACGTGATGCAGTAAAATGACGTCATACGCTCGCGCGTTGAAGATCCACCGTTGATCTTCGTGGCTACATTTTCGATGGAGGCGAAATGCTAGAGGCCCGTGTGCTTAGATTTATGCATGTGCACGTTAATGTGGTCAAAATTTCTGGAGCCATCATATCATATCATCATATCGTGGTTCTGTGACGTAAGACCTAGGGTGCGCGAATATTCGAATATCTCGAATAACGAATCGAATAGCCATGTATTCGATTCGATTCGGTACTCGAATCGAATGGCACATAATCCAGATACCGAATAGTTTTTCAATATTTTTTGGATAATCAGCACTTGAGGAAACACTCCAAAGGAACAGCACATTGCAACATCGAGGGAGCACTTTTCTTGTTTTAGCTATTGGATTACCAGGATACATACAGCCCAACCTTTTACAGGACTATCGATGCTGTGGTAATAACAGATGATGCTTCTATTTAAAACTCTAATGTCGCCGAAGCAAAGGTATCATCAATCTGCTATGCTCATCATGAGATTCATGATGTCGATTAAACATTGTTTAAATTTTATGCCTCAATTTTCAATACAATCGAATGAGAAGAGAGAAAAAAAAGATTGCGTTCGCTTGCGAGTCGTCTTAGGCGAATGCTTAAGGCACCGTCAGACTTTTTTGTTGCTTCTCTCGTTGTGCAGTGCCGTTCCTGCTGGCGTACCTAGCGTTCCTCGCCGTGGTGTCATTGCCAATCATGCATCTGGAGAGCGGCCTGGCCCAGTTCGCTGGAGACGGTCACTTCGGCGTCTTCAGCACAGTTCCGCTCTTCCTCGGTGAGTGTGTGCGGAACCCATACGCACACCTCAACAGAGCTGTTGTCGTTTTCCTTGATTTCCTAGTGTTTTCTTGATGTGTGTTATTGCTAATATGAATTTAAACCAAATGACCACCTTTGCCATCTTGTATTGAACTAAACCTTTTGGATATGTTGTTGTCAGCTATAGAGCACGGAGAACAGGGATTCAAATTATTTTCGTCAGTAATCACCACTTGATTTGTCGTCCAATGGTTCATACTAATCGTTCGCTTTATTGAAAAGCTTCCCGGGAATTCCCTGGTCGCTTCTGGTCCCAATAACCTAGTAAATGTGTGTAAATACACCTCATCCCCGTATTCAGCATCCTACCTGATGGTATTACGCATGGCTCATGTGCGTCGTAGGCCTGGGCATCACGATGGGTGTGTACGCGATCGTGCACATAGTGGCGGACTCGGTGCCGGTGACCGACCAGCTGCTCTACCTGCTGGACTCCCTCCGGGAGGCGGCGGGCAACGAGTGCCGGTACGGAATGCTCCTGGCCCCCAACCGCACCTGCTACGTGCCGAGGCACCCATTCGTGAGTGGCTCTCTCGCTGCCTGCAAGCACGAACTAGTTACTTAGTACCTTAACACGGATATAGACCAATAAATTTCGTTGCTGAGCTAGTTGGTGCATGGACATTTTCTAGGAAAGCGGCGCACCGAACGACAATGACGAGAGACGAGACAACGTGGACGAGCGCTTTTCTATGCGCTCGTCCTTGTTACCTCGTTCCTCGTCTTTCGGTGCGCCGCTTTCCTAGAAAATGCGGATATATATGTACCAGTGGCACTGAGGAACACAAGGCTTTCCTTTCCACAATTTACGGTGGTAACTTGCAGAGGCATTGCATGCAGCGCTGGTGCACGCATATGTGTGTGACAAAACAGGTTTATTTGGCCATGTAAATACGAGAAAGCAGAGGCTAGAGAGACACCACACGTAATGTTACAGAAAGTCAATTGCATCATTGACACCTGTGTTGCGCAGGAAAAATTTACAGTGCGACAAAAAATAAGTTACGAACGGACGAAGGGAGGCGACACAGACAAGCGCCGTCTGTGTCACCTCCCTTCGTCCGTTTTTTTTTCTTCTTTTTTTCCGCGCTGTAAGTTTTTCTGGTGCAATGAAGTACAAACTTGCCCAAACGTTCATGTTAATCTTTACCTTTATGGCCTCACCGATAAACAGATGAATTTCATCAGTGCCATGCGTCATCATAGATACGAAATATCCCGTTGCCATGGCACTTCGCGAATGCACCACATTGTTTTTCAAATAACCTTGCCTGTGCTTTCAAGGATTCACAAATTCTTGCCTGCATAAAGGTCTAAAACACGGGCCTTTCGATCAGCTGCCCTTCTCATTCAAACAAATGAAATTATACAGGCTAGCGTTTTCGAAATTTTCGCTAGAGTAACATGAATTCTACTTGAAAACTGATGCTTATCACAAGTAGTGACAATTCACATTATAAACAGTCATATACTTGTTAAATTAATCTATTGTTTTTTCCATCACGTTTTAAACCATAATAACATAATAGTTGTTCGGGTTTTATGTTGCAATACCACGATATGATTACGAGCGGGACCGTTTAGAAACCTAACGTTCTTTAACGTGCATCTAAATCTAAGCACACGGGCCTCTAGCATTTCGCCTCCACGAAATGGGGCCACCACCGCAGGGATTCGACCCTGCGACCTTCGAGTCAGCAGTCAAGCACTATAACCACTAGACAACCCCGGCGGGTATTTTGCACCATGGCCATTGATATTGTCATATGAGACGCGCGGCGCCTTTGAAGACAACCACTGCAAACAATATACTTGTATGACTGTGGCTGTCCGTGCGCAGTCACTATGCAGGTTCACCCGCGCTCGACTCACAGAGGCCTTTCGGCGCCGGCACCTTACTCAAGGAATGTCGATCGTGGATGCAAGCGACGAAGGCGCACACGTGACCTTGGTACCACCGGAGGTGTACCACCACGACATGGCCAGCTGTCTGCCCGGAGTGTACAACTACCTACAGCCGTACCAGCTGTGCGTCTGTCTCGATGCGTAATCCTCGAAGAAACGATTTCTTTTCGTTGGGCCTACAACAAGGTTACCCTGTTTGGTTACAAGTATTGCGAAACGTGGTTTACGGTAGCCAAATGCGGTTAGACCAGAGTAGAATACACGTTGAAGAAATGCCGAGCTTAACGAGTCATTTCCAAGCGGCATCCCTAAAAATCTGCTGAGAAAGTCAACAGACACCATGATCACGCAGTATGACTGTATTCACACACTCATACCCTACTCAGTCATACCATATTCAGGCATACATTTCTTTAGATAATAGTACAGATAATAACTCCAAGGTAACATCGTAAGTTGAACTATGGTGATCATATTCTTCGTTATTTTTCGAATAAGCGTAACATCCAAGGTGCACTAGATTGAGCACGAATTCCTAGTTTTTAATTTGACAAAGTACGTACTTTATCCAAGGTGTCCACAACAAAGCGACGGAATTACGGCTGTCTGCAAATAGGTGAAAGCAAATAGCGCGAAAAAACGTAAGACAAGACGGAGAAGGCTACAGCACAAGCGCATGTGCTTTGCACAAGCGCTTGCACGTTTTTTCGCGCTATTTGCTTTCATCATGAATTACCAACTCGCCCAACAATCAATCCTGGAAATAGGGTCGAATAATAGTGCAAATCAATTTCTCCAGAAAGTATGGTTGCATTGAGAGGAACACGAGCTTATCTGTATTGAGTATCGTACTTCAAGGACGTTATATTCCAAAGTGAGATGCGGCTAGTTATATTGAGGGTTCGCACATCCGTATTCATTAAATACCACGGGCCTTTTCCACAGCCGTCGCCATGGCAACTGGTTTGAGGAGAGCTCCTCGGCCCTGATCGAGATTCGTGGGCAACGCCTGCTCTCATTGGCCGCCATCTGGATGGTGGTGTTCGCACTAGCGCACCAAGGATTCAACAGGGTCAAGTGGGTACGTGAACGCCGTTGGTTGTTGAAATGTATTCACTAACATAGGCGTCCGTCCAGGGGGGCCGCCCCCGCTCCCGCCTTTGTTCATTTTAAGGGCGCGCCAAGTCGGTCCTGACGAATCACTAATCAAAGTGCAGGGTTTGTCCATTAAGGTATTTAGTCACAATGGTGGTCCAGGACTTCAAATGTTGCATTCCAAGATACCATCCAATTAATGGAGAACAACATGCGCACGCCTACGTACACTATATCACAGTAACAGGCTTTGCACCGTTGTGGTGCTTCATTGTCCCTTGCCGAGTTCGACATTTTAAGCTCTAATTGCGTATCTGTTAAATGATAAAAGGCGTCCTTAAACGAAAGTTGCAGAGGATGCCTAAGCATAACACGGATGCAAGTACACGAAAGCGTTTCTTCTGGCTAGGTTAATGTCAAAGAGAGCTGCTGTAAAGTCTGCTGCAGAGGATTCGCCTCTCCTATGCCGAGGCTTGAAGTGGCTGCTGCGGCAGTTGTTGGCGCCGGAGTCAGTTCCGGTGGGACACGTGACGTGCTTTCCGGACACGGCTTTTGCAGACGCCAGCTGGGTGCGCCTTTTCGCCAAACCAGTCAGCAAACGCTTCCACGTTGAAACTTCCAAATAATTATAGCGGCCTGGGGTGCACTCAAGTATCTGACACGATAATTCAGCATCGATAGATATCGAGAATCCAGTTATGGTACACTGCACTGCTTGTTTTCTGTTGTAGCAATCAGTTTCAGCTGCAATAAAAAGTCTACAGGCAAGAACATTTTTGTCCCAACTCAGGATTCGATCTTCACCTTTAAACACGTAGGTTAAGTTATCGATCGGATTGACTGACTTCGCAGATCGTGTACATGATGGTGTGCATCCACGTGACGACGACCGTGCTCCTGCTCGTGCGAGCTGCCACTCTGCCCGGCGCCATGAGCGGCCTTGGCACGATGTTCTACACCGACTGGAGCTACGTTGTCAATGTCAAGGTCTGAGATTGATTGATTGATTGATTGATTGATTGATTGATTGATTGATTGATTGATTGATTGATTGATTGATTGATTGATTGATTGATTGATTGATTGATTGATTGATTGATTGATCAGTTTGCTTTCGTAAGATTCCAAGGGAAAATGGGACAAATCGGTATCACCGTTCATCCAACGCCTTACATTACAATTACTAATTTTTTGGATGTCCTCCAGAATGAGAATGACCAAGCGTCTTTTTCTTTCTTTTTTTCAGGTCAAGTATTAGTTTGCACAATAGTTTGGCCCTCGCTTATTAAGAGCGTGACGTGCAATAATCTTCACTGTAATTTACTTTTATTGATTTTACATAGCTGCAAATGATGCTGCCATTTTAGGACATTTTGTGTGCCAGATAAGCGAAACAAATGGACTGTTACGTGCGAAGTTAGAGCCATTGCACAGAGACAACCAGCAGGTCGTGTTCGAATGTCTACAGACACTCACGCAGTGCCGCAAAACAATCGGTCGCAGATGTGGTGCAACGCACTGTACGTCTCCCTGGAGAGCGTCGGCGTCACCGGCTCCATTTACCTGGGCATCGTTCGGTTCAACAACTTCAAGAACGACTATCAACGGTGAGAAAGCAATAGCCACTCGAGGAGAGAAAATTTTTATGCCGCGAAAGCGGAGTTTGTTGTTCGCGGTGATTGTACGTAGATAATTGGAAGTACAGTATGTACAATGCCAATATTGTCAATCCCGTCTGCGTCAACAGTCTCGCATCCATCAAATTTCAGCTCTTTGGAAATGCTTTTCTCATTCTACATTGTAACGAGTGGATAATTACGAAAATGGTTTTTATTTTTTGCTATATAGAAACAATAATGCGAACTGTGCATGTATTTCTTAGGTGTTAGGTCCGGCGTGGCAAAATCTCAGGTGGCAAAGAGTCTATAGGTTATGCGGCGAAATAACGGAGCTAAGGAAAAGCGCTGTGTGGATTAATCTTGCTTTTCTTGTTTTATTGCGATACCAATTGCATGGACACTGAAAGTGCATTCGTGCCGTCGCTGTCGGCGTTGCCTTGACGTTCCCTAAATTACAAATCAATGACATTGCTTCAAGCGTCGTATGTTCAAGTATGTGCGAGTGAAAGTGCGCGAGGGCTGCTGACGACCACTGCTCAAGCGGAGTGGAAGCGCGCAGGTAGTCTCCATCGCGCGAAAAACCCATCGGTGGGTCCTGGACGGCGGGCTGCGTAGCTCCGGCAGGATATGCGTATATTGAACAACCGGGTGTGGTCGGCCGTGGTCGCGCATGCCGTATCTTCACAAGGGATCAGCAGACCTTTGTATGCGTTGCGTTCTTATCGCAGTGTTTGCGCTGAAGCCATAGAAAGCACGAAGGTTGCTTCACTCGCTGCTGCAGCCGCGTTCCCTTACGCCAGCGTTTTATTGTCACGATAAACAAATATAAAACTCATTGTCTCGATAAATATATTTGTCGTGGCGTCGATTGCAAGGGACAATAGTTTCTGAAGAGTCCCGAACCTTGCATCTTAACGCAGGGACGTGTATTTCGTGCTGGTCGCCGACACGGCCACCGAACTACTTCGCACGGCCATCACGTTCATGTTCCTCGGCCACCTGGCGTCGACCATCGGCACTGATGTGCGCACGCTCGTTGGCAGAGGTGCGCATCGCTCGCCATGTCTAGGTAGCGCAGTTTTATAGGCCCAGCGGATGAACCTGGGAGAGTCCCGCGCTTGCGCCGAAACTCATAACTGGAACATCTTGAAGACAAGGTCCCCGTGCGCCTCTTATACACCAACTTCCTGTAGCGGTTTATAATGTTGTCTACAGTAACTTCTGACCAAATTCCACTAGTATCGAGTAGGTGCCTTGCTTAGCTAAGCTCTAACCGGAAGCGACGCGCAGACAGGATTAATAAGCACAGACTGAAGGTGAGTATGTGGAAATACCGGCATTGATACGCAAGGCGGTCAACCGACAAAGAAGGGCAAATGCGCAAGCCCAATCTCCACACAGCCGTAACAAATCCTTAAACGCATGCATGCGCATATATCTAAGGCTTTAACAATAGAAGAAGAGGGGAAAGGCGGGGTTGTTGGTATAGATTCATAATAAACTTGGCAGCGCAAACAAACGAGACACACAAAGGAGGCTTGCATCCTGCTCTTCCGAGTCTTGTTTGTTTGGGCTGCCAAGTTTTTATAATTTAACAATAGTAATGAGTCAGTTATGTGCTAACGAAACTTTTCGTCCCTTTTCGTCAGCTCTTATCGAAAAGACCCTCAGGTTCTCGACATAACATCCTTAAGTAGTACCTAACGCAGCACAGCACACAGTGCCTGGTACTGTTCTCATAGATAAGCATACCGACGACGATATTTCATACTTTTACCGCTGTGCAAATAAAAGAAAATCATGTAAGACTAAGACCGCACTCTAAGCCTAGTGCAGATCTCGATTATGGCAGTTTCTATTTTTTTTCTTTCAGATAAACTATCTGTTGTGACGGTACCTTCCATTGCATTATAGGCACGATTTGGCCTTGCTTATCTCAATATATTTCCAGAGTCGAGCCTAGTCGTGGGTATTCTGCCGCAAGCACTGAGTGTTGTGCCGTATCAGCAGCTGTGGAGCCAGGTGCACGCCCTGTGGCTGCTGTCCACGATGCTTCCGAAGTTTGTGAGTACATTGCGAGAGTGCTCGTTGCTGCATGTAAATCCATCATCATCATCATCATCAGCATCATCATCCTCATTCTGACTACGACCATTGAAGAACAATTTCCTCTCCCATGTTTCACTCATCAACCCGGTCCTGTGCTTGCTGCTGCCGCGTTGTCCCAGCAAACTTCTTGATCTCTTATCTGCCCACACAGCCTCCTCTTGGAGCGCTTGCCTTCTCGCGGAATACAGTCTGTTACTCTTAATGAACTGAGATTATCTTGCCTTTGCGCTCCACGCCCTGCCCATGCCCATTTCTTTTTGTTGATTTCGACTAAGATGTCCTTAGCCCCCCGTATGTTCCCTGACCCACACTGCTCTCTTCTTGTCCCTTAAGGTTACGTATGTGCATTAGCAACTGTCAATGTTATACTTTAAAGGCTTAACCATTCTCTAGTTTCTTATGTTATAAGACTGCTAACTTGTCCGCCGCAGTGGCACTGTGGTTACGGTGTTCGCCTGTTGACCACAAAGTCACAGGTGCGATCCCGGCTGCGGCCGTCGCATTTTGATGGCGGCGAAATGCTAGATGCTTGTGTACTGCGCGATGTCAATTTCCAGAGGTCAACACAGTTGTCTAGAACACTCGAGCGGCGCACTCCGGTTGTTTCAAAGAGACCAAATTATAGCATGCGTGGCCGCTTAGGATGAATGCTCAAGCGTCGGCTATCTCAATGTACTCGCTATCGGCTTACACGTTGCCGGAGTGCGCCGATCCAGCCTTCTAGATTAGTTTGTTGACTTCTGTACGTTAAAGGCCGCCAGATGGTCCACATTTCCAAAACCCTCCGCGGCGTGGTACCTCGTAAAACCCCACAAATTATCGTCATCCCGTCTCCTCGTGATTTTTGCAACAAACGTTTTGTTCCTTTAACTAAAGAGCCTAATCCGTATTGTTGTTGCCTTTCTCCAGTTAATTGTGCCCGACATCGTCATCGAAGTGCTCACCCAGGCCCAGCCGTATACATTGTTGAACCGAACGCTGATTCACTTCTTCGTGTGCGTAACACTTCTCATGACCAGCGTGGCCATCTGCAGTCCGGTAAGTTTTCTTGTCGCGGTCACGTCCTTACGTTTTACCCAGAACAGCACGGTCCTGACATTTTGAGATTAACAGAGATTAGTGCCTGTTGCCCTAAGATTAATGAAAGTCGCGGGATCAAATCCCGGCCGCGGCGGCCGCATTTCGATCGAGGTCGAATGCTAGAGGCCCGTGTAATTAAGTTTAGATGCACATTACGGAACTCCAGTTGGTCAAAATTTCCGGAGGCGTCCATTAAGGCATATAGTGGTTTTGGGACCTAAAACACCAATACTTATTTTTAGTTTTATTTAAAAGTATCGCAAACAAAAAAGAAGTGCGGGAAAGGAGTTTGTGTCCCATTGAGCTGGCTGCATTGACAAGTCACAGTAAAGCTACGCGTTTTGTTCTCCCGTCATCGACTTTGCCATCAATACCATCGGACCATCTTGACTTCAAACGTTTAGGTAGGCTTCCCAACGTACAGTCGGAAACTCGCAAAATTTTGGGGCCCTGTAAAAAAGGAAGTTTTTCGTTTTCTTGGTATGCGGTGTTAACGCACTCCAAACACCGGAGCCAGACAACATGCACAAAATATTTTACTTTGATTTTAAAGTTTTTGTCACCCAGCGTCTGCAAGCCAGTGCCACAGCAGTGGACATTATCACGTCATATCAGCATAGTTGGTGCTCGTCGCTCGGGCAGCAACCGTGAACTTTGACCAGTAAGGGTGCGGTCGCGCCGCTATCTCGACTGAGATCGGTAGGCGAGTCACACCCTTGTACGCACTCTGCTGTCGCCGCTTACTTCGCGTTGAGGCGATAGAGAGCATGAAAACCGCTTTGCTCTCTGGAGCGGCCGTATTCCCTAACGCCAGCATTTTGTAGAGTTACACTAGATCGGGCCCTTAAGGAGTTGGCTGCTAGCTTCAATAGCATTCCAATATGTTGATATCGCATTCATTGCTTAGCCCTTGAGACAAACTGAAACTTTTCTAAATGCGTAGCACTTTAGGCGCGCGGATCGTCGTCCATTCAGTCTCATGTCGCATGTCGCATGGTCACGCAGTGGCCATGCGACACTCAAATGCAGGCCTAAAACGAGGCGAACAATCCTGAAAACCAGTGCAAAATAATATAACCATGGTCTGAAATTATATAAACTACTGAAATAACCAAGAATTGATCAGAATAATCGACCCAAAATTGCGCGAGCGCTGCTGAAACATCCGGCTGAGACCCGCGCTGCGCAAAAGAGGGCGCCACCACCTCGGCAAGCGCGCGGTTGACGAGGCTGCGGCATGCGCCAAGGGAATCGCTGAGTTGCACGTTCTACGCACTTCCGCAGGTTTCACGGTAGTGTAGCTGCATAAAGCGCAGGATTTAGAACTACACCAAGACCTACACAAGAGCGACATTTTTTATTTACTCTTTTATTTCTGTGTTTATTTAATAAGCAGATGAAGCTTACGAGGCATTTAACCCACAGTGCTGATGCTACAACAACAGAAAATTGCCTTTCAGGGTGGTGCCAACATGGCCGCAATTATTGCTCACAATCACGACCAGAAGCTGCGCTTCGTGCTGCTCTTTCTGGAGTCCATTGTGTTGCTACAATTCTATGGTAGGTGGCCCTGCGATCCTTTCAGTAATATGTGCGAAGCTATGACGGCTATACAGAAGTGCAGAAGAATACATCTGAATACGACGTGTTGAAATTGCGACCCAGACAGATCGAAATGCGCTACGAAATTGGTGCCGATTCTCTTGGTAGATATACCACACGCAAAGGCAGTGATACCACACGCTTGTTGGCAGTGATACATGGACAAACTTGCAGCGCACTAGGAAGGACACGGACGAACTGCATTCAATTTCTTCGTCCGCGACCTTCTTTGTGAGCTACAAGCTTCGCCATATGCCACTCAGATTGGGAAAATGCATTTCGTGAGCCTTAGCTACGATTCCCTTCTTCTCGACTGTGAATGACGCATTCCTATGGAGAAATGATGCAAACGCGATCTCCATAGCTACGCTGTGTTCTCACAGCGAAGTGTTACAATCTGATCAGTAAAAACTTACATTTAAACCGACCTCAACCTATCTATCTCCCAAGTGAGGGGGGCATATCCGTTTTTATACACTGTAATATTATTATTTAGTTAAACAAATGCCGCAGGCCTATGCAGGAAGGGCATCGTGTAAGAGCAAAATGAAATAAACGCTGATAACATAAGTAGACAGGAGCAAACAATACATACCTATAATAATGAGTAATGCACGGTACATCAGAATAGGGGATAAAGTTTACTGAGGCATTGTACAGAATCGAAGAATTTATGACGTTATCTGAGCAATTAAGTCAGTGCTATGTAGTGATGAGAGAAGCAAAATATTCCATTCGGAAATGATGTGAGTGGGATAGAGAATGTTTAAACAAATTTGTTTTAGGTCTTATAGAAGTTAAGGATCCAGCATGGCAATGTACAGCCGCGGCCACGTCTGTGTAGAGCGCGCGAGCACCTGGTTTTTGTAGAGTCACTGGAAAATCAGAGTACCGCAAAGGTAGGCTGCACGCGGGCAACATTGGGTGGCGGCGGCCATGTCCCTTCCAGACCGTCCGGCGGGTTGCTATCGTGCGTTGAGAAGTGACCGATCTTTCAGCCTCAGTGCCGTGTTACGCTCGGCAGAACGGCATTATGTGTGTGTGTTTCTTCAAGAGGATATTAGAAGTGATTTCGAGTCATCGATAGGTATGAAACGACTGCGCAGTTAGCGGTGTAACTAATGAAACGTACGGCGAATGTTGCCATGTGCTCGCGAACTCTCTTCACGGCTTCATCGGTCTCTTTTCGTGTCACGCCCGGGCGTGTTCGCTAGGTCCGGATCTGTAAACATAGTTGCATTAGCGCAGCGACATCGTGCGAGATGCCATTTACTTCGACATTTCGTGAATCTTGACTGTTTGCGCTAGCTTTGCAGTCGGTGTTCAGGTTCACTGCACTCGAGAACGTTATCGAACATCGAGAACATTCAACATTGCGTCCTTCGACTGATCGCTGACGCATACCTTGCTTGCGCACCGTGCTTGCTGTTCAACTGGTTGATATGTGTAATAGAAGTTGTGTGTGTACGGTAATTGGAAGTTGTGCGCGACGTCTTGATTCGGAACGCCAGCAGCCGAACGCACGGGCGAATCGGCATAAGGTGCATCTTATCTTACGATACGTAGAAAATAGGCCATCAAAAATGATTGACATCACTACCTAATTGTTTCATTTCCTATTTCTTGTCTCCTTAATATTCCCAACGTTGCAATAAATTTGCAAATATTTTGCTGTGTTCCGACAAACAGTTCTTTTTTTGGCGTTGCCAGCGCATAAACAGCTGAGGTTCGGTTTCTGCACTGCTGCACTTGTTTTTTCATAATGCACTCTTATTAAAACTTCCTTGGCACGGTGCTTTATGTTCTTTTGATCAGAAATAGCGCATCCCAAAATTTTTAAAGCGCATGCTACTGCAACACAGTATGTATATAGACCTAGGGATCGCATAAAATCGACTCCCTCAATGCGTGGAATCTGTTTTTTTTTTTTTTTTGCTGTGACCATTTCTCACCAATTATAAAGTATTTTAAGGGTACGTTCGGTGCAATGCAGCATTAGCAGCATTTTTTGCAACAAGTTTAAAAATACGCTTGATAACATTGCCTTATACCAAGTTTATCAACAGAGTTCCACGCTTCTGTTTTGTGCAATGCCAAAGATAATGCC
The DNA here is from genome assembly GCF_013339695.2 of Rhipicephalus sanguineus. NCBI lineage: Eukaryota > Metazoa > Arthropoda > Arachnida > Ixodida > Ixodidae > Rhipicephalus > Rhipicephalus sanguineus. The sequence continues at coordinate 159,404,561 of NC_051182.1, forward strand.
ACAATTGCCTTCGAGGTATAACAGTAAACAGTTATTATTTTAACAAATTTTCGCTCTCGTGCGTGACACGCTTATAACTCGGATAGCATGCGTAGTTCAACAGATCGAGATATAAACAGCCGAGCAAATAGAAAGGTATGTAGTTTTCAATATCGCTGACCATAGCGAACCGAAAAGGTGAAGTATCCTGTCGCATAAGATCTTTTCCAGAAAAGTTAGTGTAGTTCACTGCAGGAAGGAGTGTTATTCGAGGGGGGCGAATTCGTTCAGGCCAACTATGCAGCCACGTAGAACGGCGCTCTTTGAGATTAATTTTTCCCACACGGCAAACGAGATTCCCAGAGTAGCTCACCAGTAACGTTCGATTGATGGTGAGCTACTCTCTTCTGGCATCTGCATGCAGTGGCGTAGCCAGGGGGTGGCACACCGGGCCCGTGCCCCACCCCCACCCCCCGGAAAAGTCTGCTTACGCCCCTATCTGCATGCCGCGTTTAAAAAGGCGACGAAGTACTTCTGGGGACCGTGGTACTGCTAAATGTCCGGCCACGCTCTGCATTAAACGCGCCTGCACCCAGAGCGCTTGGACGGGATATGGCGGCGAGAGGTCACGTGATGCGAGTAAGCCAATCGCGTCGGCGGCGGCGCGCGGAAAACAGATGCGATACTCTGAAATTTTTCCAGTGACTCTAGGTTTTTGCTCTGCGGGGCGACACCTTGAGGTAGTTTCGGGCTCTGACGTGGTCAGCCTGACTACTAGGCCGCGCATGCTCCTGACACACCACGTCAGAGCCCGAAACTGCCTCAAGGTGTCGCCCCGCAGAGCAAAAACCAGCTGCTCGCGCGCTCTACACAGACGTTACCGCGGCTGTACTCCAGTTCGAACATTTCCTGTGTTACCTATTGAATCAACCGTTTTACTAGGGGTCCGATGCGGGCTGGTTGGTACCACATATTCAGTAGGTTTCCTTGGCAACGCACATAAAAGACAGGACAAATGTAGGCACACATAACACAAAGAGCGCCGTGTGTGCCTTTGTCTGCCTGCATTGGTCCTGTCCTTTATGTGCGCTGCAAGGGAACCTACTGAAATAGTTTTACTAGGCGTTACTAAATTGACGAAATAAATATGTAACTTAAAGGGACATTGAAGTGAAACACTAGTCCGGTAACCTATAATCTCAAAGCCCTATTCTCGTTAATTCCACCGTGAATGGTTTGTTAATAGATGAGGAAATTAATGTCTAATTCTTCACTTTTAAATTTCCCGCCGAAACTTCCGATGGCGACGTCACGGATTTCAAAATGGGTTTTCTCGCATTTTGGCCACGTTGGTTTAACGAAACTTTGTGAAACTTGGTACGTTAAGTCTCGGCTCCCTCAGAAGAGAATAAGCTTCATTTTTGCCCATTAAAAAATGCATGACGTCACTGCAATTGGTGTGAGAAGGTGGCGGCCACACCCGCATTTTTTGCTCGTTTTCTCGTTTACCAAGCTTCTTCTGGGGGCATGTGTGATGATTTCGGTATAGTGAATGAGTTTTACTACTACGAAAAAAAAAATCGTTTTTCTCTTTAGTGTCCCTTCAAAGTTTGATATTCTAACCCACCTTAAACGCAAAAGTCGCAGTCTGTTTAGTAGCGACAGCTGCGAACCAGGTCATATAAGAATTCCGCGCTACTGCATGTTATATATCCAGATATATACACCGCCGATCAATGCAAAGATTATGAAGCACGAGCTACCATAGAACGTGTCCTATGGATATGCTAGGCATTAATACACAGTGATGAGAACGCGGCCTCCACCGACAGCCTCCGCGATCGTTGTAGGGCCGCGCTGCTTAGCTCAATTCTGGACAATGAGCTATGGGCAAAACAGAGGGCCGATGACGCCGATAGGAGGCAAGACCTTCTAGATGACACTTAGCCGGGAGCCCAGCCCACAAACACGCCGGATACAAAATAAAGTTTTTTGCATGCATCCAATCGCGATAATCCTGATCTCGATTCCTATCGCAGGTGTACGCCGACTTGATATAGCTTGTAGAATGATGTCTCGTCGAGATTGCAGCGACTTCGTGAAAGTCTGCCTGGCATCCGTCATACCTCTAGTAGTAATAGTAAGTATAAAAACACGAACGCTTAAGCACTCTGTTCTGCGTGTCTTCTACAGCACCTAGGATTCTCTATGCGAACCGTTAACACCGTAACCTGCTCAGCGGTGTTCAGCACATGCGTACAGTCTGCAGCAAAATAATACGGGCCACTCGAGCGCGTGCCGAAATTTCCGTCTGCGCCGTCTAGTGGCAAGTCGTTTGCAGTCGAGAGCATTGCTCTGGTGATTGCGTGGTGCTGTCTCCCCCAACCTGTTGGAAACACAATTCACTTCAAATTCTATTCTGTGTGTTCTGCGCTGTAGTAGTGTTGTTGAGAACGAAGAACAGACTAGCTGAGGAAAATGTGTTTGCACAGCTAAAAACCTTGGTGCATTGTAACTCTCTGCAGAAACTAATTGTCCATAGACCGTGGCTGTCTTAAATTAGCTCGACGATCGCGTCATGGCCATTTGTGTTGTCTACTCCATCTAGAGAAGCTCCGGAGATATCCGCGTACGCTGATATGGCACTAATTTATAGTGTAGTCGTTGAAAGGTTCTTTGTGCAGCATTGCAAGAGAAAGGGTCACACGGTGTTTTATGAGCTTGCCTAAGAAGAGTCGAAGGCGAAAGCCATGTTCTTTTTCTTCTCAGTCAAAGTATTGACCCCGCCCCCGAAAGCTTCCTGCGCCCAACGTTGTAGTTTTCCACTGCCTCAGGCATCGTAAAAAACAGGTCACTGACCAATGTCAAAAAACAAAATGACGTTTCGGGGTCCGTACGGATCCCTTGTTCACAATGGAATGACGGCAGCGCAGCAGGTTCTTAAGTAGTGTTGAGCGCATGACGCGAAGTCCGGGAGTACACGTAATTTAGTGTGCCAGATGATCTATTGATTGTTTTACTTGTTGTCTGAATTATTAGTGGTTCGAGATTGAGCCTCGTCGTCCAATCGTCAGGCATCAAACCACCTAGGACCAAGTAACGACGTCACGTGATGACACGATCATATGACGTCAGGTTACGTGACTTTGCAAATGTTGAGAATCTGTGACGTTATGGTGATGTCATCTCGTGATGATGATTTTTACATCACCGGTGTTGACGACGACGGTCACATTTTGCGTCTGATGAGGCATCTAAGGCTTTAGCCTTTATAAAGGCAAACATGGCGCACTCTTTGCCCGACAATCGCTCCTGTCTCACGCCAGCGAGACGGTGATCCAATGCTTCTCTCTCTCTTTCCCAGAGTCTGTTTTTCGTCAAGATCGTTTCAAAGCACTCGGAAGACGGTACATACCCAATATGGATTTACGCGGTGATCACGTGGTTATGGCTCGTTCAACTGAGCTTCATCCCCGTGTTCGCCGTTGTCTTATTGACTGATGTAAACTTGGTGAGCAACTGCGTACTTTGGTCGGATCTAGTCTGAACTGTTCTCTTCTCGGTCAAGTGAGGAAAGCGTTCTTGTGCTCACCTGCATAACTTACACGAGTAACCGAAATAAGGAAAAAGTCTTTCATGCACTTGTATCAAAGCTATGGTAACATTTGTATTTATACGTATACTACTTGTATTTTTTGTATTTATTTGCATTCTAGTTCAGTTTACTAACCACAACACTAGAAGGGGCTCTGGGGTCATTACATCTACAATGCACAAGAAAAACGGATTGATTGATTGATTGATTGATTGATTGATTGATTGATTGATTGATTGATTGATTGATTGATTGATTGATTGAGTGAGTGAGTGAGTGAGTGAGTGAGTGAGTGAGTGAGTGAGTGAGTGAGTGAGTGAGTGAGTGAGTGAGTGAGTGAGTGAGTGAGTGAGTGAGTGAGTGAGTGAGTGAGTGAGTGAGAAGGGGTGAGAGTAGATTTATTCTGTAAAATAAGCGTACAATATAGCGACGAAAGCTATCGCTCTAAGACAACACAAGCCAGTGGTAAAATCAGTTTAGATTTTAAGTGATTCTATGCAGATTCGTTATGAAACAAAGTAACGCTTATGAAGCAATGCTCTTCCTCCCTCCCCCGTGCGCGGACAGACTCTTCGAAACTTACTCATTCCGCTGCCCACGTGGGTTCCACTCGACTGGGAACACGCCATGTATTACCGAAAGACGCTCGTGGTTGAAGGGTTCGACACGGACGCAGCGAAGAACCCTAATCCTCGATCAAGCGTACAGGCGAGTACTTATGGTTAGACCATTATGTGAGTTTTGATTTCGAACATTGAACTTCTGTGAGTTTCGTATGAGTCAAAACCAGGGCTTAGTCAACGGGAGGACATGTGTAACGACATGAACAGCTTCGTCCACATGTAAGGTGAACACCTCAGTGGTATTCAAGACATCACAGGAGCTACCGTTTATTACAGAAATCGGAAAATTAGTATTACGTTTATTGACACCATGATTCGACGGCATTTAACGGACATTCCACTCGCGAAGTAGAATAAACATTGTAGTTTTAACGGCTTGAATACTAATGAGGTGTTGACCTAACATGTGGTCCACCCTGTACAACAAGGTATTTACAGCGAAGTGGCCTGTATGACGAAGTATCCGAACAAAAACAAAAATTAAATTAAGTTCCTGTGTTTTACGCGGAAAAACAACGATATGACTACGAGGCGCACCTTAGCGGGGAGCTCCGGAATAATATTATCTGCCTTGTTTTATTTAAAGTATTTTTGCCCTGTATTCATTGTATAACATGTATATACTATATGTCACTGTACTTGCCAATTGTTCATAACTAACTTGATGTACCACCCTGCTAAAATCACCAATTGGTGATTGCAGTATCTGTAAATAATAATAAAAAATAATAATAAAGGGACTCGGCAACACTTTACCAAGAAATCGCCGAATGGCTTCTTTAAAAGAGCTCATTGCCTCACGAATCGACTGTCACAAATTTTTAGAATCCGTAGAGTACGAGCGGAGTTGCAGGGATTTGTCGCATGCGTCAAGCACTTTCTATGTACTTTCGTGCCAGCCAGCGCGCTGAAAGCTACGCAGGGAGGGGGATGACAAGGGGGCAAGAGGATGCGTCCCTTCGTCAGCGCGCGTCATGACCTTGAGCACTTTCTCTTTTTTTTCGTCGAACGAGCGGCTTACTTTGGGTGTGATCGAAGCAAGCGCGCGGGCACGTGGCGGCATACCGCGGCGGCCACGGTAACTATATGCAGCTCACGATGCTCAAATCAGGCAATGGCTGTGGACTGTGGGTTTACGGCACGGTCATTTGATTATATGGCATCATTTGTGCAGAGAAGAGGGAACGATTTCTAGTTGACTTTGAGAATTAGTTGTAAATTCCAGGCCGCGTTCTGCGCCGTAATGTTTGGCTCGCCTGTACTCAGGAGCCTCGACTACCTATCGGCAGCGTTTTCTGACCATGCTGAAAAAGTATTGCAGGGCCCCTTTAACAAGCACCTGAATCGAAGCACGTGAACGACGCTGTTCGTGAAACGCGCTAACGACCACGATGACGAAAGGAAGAGAAACGGCAGGACGGGTGCAGCGTTTTTGCATTTTGCCTACATCGAATTGCGGCCGTCGTCTATGGATGACGGATTGAACCGCATCCTAAAGCTTAGGAGCGCGATACATTATCCATTGAAAGCAACCACGGCGGGTGGTATACTCGCATATATACCATCCACAAAGGTATATCGAACCTGGATATACCGAATCGGAAGAGAATCGCAATACAGTTCTTTGTATAGAAGGAAGGAAGGGAATTTTCGAGGCCTCGTTTTCTTTGTTTGACACAACCTTTATGAAAACCAGCAGATAATGAAGCCAAGGAAGGATTAGGGAACGTTAATTGTACTGTTTTAAGTGTATTGTAATGACTGTGACATAGATGGGAAGAAAGTAATGTGGAAGAAAAGACAACTTGCCGCAGGCAGGGACCGAACCTGAGACCTTCCTGTCTTTTCGTCCACCTTACGTTCTCTACATGTATATCACAATTATTACAATACACTTAAAACAGTACAATTAACGTTCCCAATATCTTCATTGGCTTCATTATCTGCTGGTTCTCATTAAAGTTATATATAGATGTATTTTGATATATAAAGCATTTCATATATTAAAAATGTATTCCAGGGGACTTCACGACGGTTAGATATACAAAATAATTTATGTGCGTGTTCGAAGGTATAGTCATTTGACTCCACCTCCCCCCCTCTCTAGCTTCTACGCCAGTGGCATGCAGACACCCCTCACCCCCCCCCCCCTCGCGCCCCTAAAATTTTCTATTTTCCATATGCATACACGTACATATACAAATGCGTGCACGAACATACATAAAGTGTGGGTGACCACGTTCCCGTCTTCCCTCACAAAAAAAATTGGGTGCGTCCCCGTTACATACTGCTACCTCACCCGCCGCGGTGGTCTATGGTTATGATTAAGCGAAGGAATAAGATGCCATCGAGACAAACACAACAAGTGACACGGACGAACGCTATACTGACAACTGATTTTTATTCGAAGAAAACAGATATACATTAGGCTCAAGCATTGAGAGCGCTAGTCGCATGCTGTACTTAAAAACGATAACAGTTGTATGTGATGACGTAACTTGACGAGGAAAATGGCGGTGTGATCTATGACACGTGGTGTATATGGCCAAAGCAACGCGAAAATAAAAAAAAAATTATAACGATTTCAGCAGCTAATTCAATACAGTTCAAACAGTACACCCTATTAAAAAATAACATGTCTTCATATTCTCGGGCATGCGCGGTTGGTGTTTTTTCAACTAAGCGCTTGTAAAAAAGACACTTCGCAATCGTAAAGCATCTTCGAAGGTTCACTGACGCAACCTAGGCCCTTTCTTGTGATAAAGAAGGCTTCTTTGAGCTCACGTGCCATGTTGTCTGGACCCTTATCCAGAACCAAGGTGTCTTTTAAACGGGGAATGCATCTTCAGGATCTACAATGAATCGCCAAGTTAGACCCGGTCCCTCGAGCGCAGACCCAAAGGTCAGGAGATGGAATTCCGGTCGCGGCGCCCGCATTTCGATGGAGGCGAAATGTTAGAGGCCCATCTGCTTAGATCCCAAGGTGGTCGAAATTTCTAAAGCCCTCCACTAGGGCGCCCGCCATAATCGTATCGTGGTTTTAGTACGCAAACCTCCGGCAATTATTATACATACTGCTAGCTCAGTGATCATAACGAGGAGGGTTCAGGACACCAAGGCAGACAGCTCACCAGCCGACTACTGTCGTCGTCCAAGTAGTTGGCTGGAACTCTTCTCGCTACGTGAATCAGTGAGCACAGGCAAGCACAAGTCTTACTGAACATCTTGTTCCTCCAGGCACGTCGCCTACAGTCCTCTAAACAATCCAAGCGTGCTGGCGGGAAGCGTGGCAGCCGGAGCTCCAAGTCCTCGACTGAGCTCCTGGCGTCCGACTTCGTGGTGGCCAGCGACGGCGCGTTCGCCCTGCCCGGAACGGACACCCTGATCAAAGAGCGCCAAGCCAAGTCCGGCGCACCGCCACCGGGGCAGAGTGGCGTGGCGTCACTGTCCGGCACGGTGCACGTGTCTCGACACCTGAGCTCGATTAGACGGTCCGCGCAACGCCAAAGGCTCGAGTTGCAAGCGTACGAGAATGTTTCGCCGGTGAGAAGACAGACCGACACGTTTAATGGTTACCCAAACGATATTTCTGAAATTTATTTGTTTATTTTATTTATACGAGTGCCCTAAGAGCCCTTCAGGGAATCACATAGGAAATCCACAACCTCCGAGTTCGACTATTGTGGGTTCGGATCACACAGACGGAAATAGTGATCCACATCAATTTTTTTTACATTTAAGTGAGAATCATTACAATAAAGTTAGGAAACCACTAATAATATCCCCTGTGCTTTCTCCAACTTCATTGTCTGTCGGTTTCATAAAGCTGAACCAAGGAATACACCAGGGCGCACGAACGCCGCCAATGCGCGAGTGCAACTACGATACACATAAGGTCAAGGATTACGCTCACCTACAGTTTTTCTCCTTTTTTTATCTGTACCTCTCAGGTAGTGATGGCTCTGGCTACAGAAGCTGAAGTTGATGAGCCCCATGGAGTCCGCGCGGCCGCCGTGACCCAGCCGATCTCAGGCAGTGGGCCGTCCGTCAAGGAAAGCTCACAGGTGGCTGGAGTGGTTGCTGTCCCTTCAACCGAGTTGTCGGGCAAGATCGGCCCCGAAGCGAGCAACATAGCCAACGAGGTGACGTGCATCTTATCACTGAATTTGCGAAGCGTGATGTTTTATGTAGCCTTGTTGTCATTGCCTGAAACCAACAGCAGCTATCTGTATACAAAGGTTGCAGCGGACGGCTGTGCAGCACCTTGACAACGAACTGCTAACACTAGAAGTTGGTCTTACAAGGCCCGATTACCAGACCAAGGACACGTGTCTTTATATTTTCTTTAAAATGCTGGGTTACGTTTACTGTATAAAATCCTGAATGCTCCTCGCACAGATCCAAGTTAAGCCAATTAGTTTCATTCGCACCTATTTTCCTTCTTTTACCATGCGCAGGTTTTCCCAGCATCATCAGCAGTCTACGAGGATATTCATAAGGAACGTTCAGGTCTAAAAGTTCAAGGCGACCTGACCAAACTCGGCAATAAACATCTCGCCGTTGTTGTCAAAGGCAGTACTTACCCAACGACTGCTCCAAAGAAGTTAATTGAGAAGCCGTCTTTAGTGAAATCGACGAACGACGATGCACATGTATCCAGCAAGACTGTACGTCAGCAAAAGTCAAGAAGGAGCTTAGAAAAGCTTCTGTCCGACAAATCCAGCACTCGAGGCATCGAAAAGCCTGCGGACGTTACTGTGCCACAAGTGGTGGCAGACGGGGATAGAATGTCAAAGACAGGTGCTTTGGAAAAGCAGCGTGGTAGCATCACTTCCAAGAAGTCTCGAATGAGCGTCGACGAAATGCTGATTCTCAACAAGCAGTTGCCTTCCGATTCCGATCAGGGAGTTCTACAGAGCGACGTTAACGTCGTGGTGGCCGTTGTGCCACAGCCTGCCGCAGAATCGGAGGCGGTGGAAGAAGCATTGATGAAAGAAGAACCTGACGGACAACAGGCAAAACCGGAACTGGAAGAACAGCAGCCACTGCGTGGAGAGATGGTAGCCGTAGGTGGTCCGGAACAAAGTGCGGAAGTCGGACGAGATTCCGCAGGAAAGAACGCCAAGGGCGGATCTTCGAAACACAGCAAGGCTAGGCGGCGTAGGTTGAAGCATTTAGCGAAGAGGGTAAGCACACTCTACGTAAACTGATATGTATTGAAGTCGCAATGCATAAATTCCCTGAAACTAGGGCATCCTTTTTAGCCCACTTACGCAGTAGGATAGACGGTGTAAACAGACGCGGAAAAAACGCTCATTTTGAACACACTATGGTCACAATCGCTGTATATATAACACCAGGTCCTTTTGATGTGAAAGATCGTATTTTTAAAGAAGGGCATTTTTATAAGCTTCCGTTATAAGCAACAGATACGGCATGTGGAAGGACAGTCATTATCAGAAAGAGCATTTTCGTTCGGATTTCCCAATATAAGCTACATTGCACTTTGCGGTATCGTAGCCTAGAAGCAGAAGAGTCACTTTGCTCGAAGCAGGGAGATATAATAGGCGCCCTTGATAGAAGAACCGGGACACGGTTCTTTTAACAAGGGCGCCTAACAAAGCAGCGAAGCGCAGATGGCGACATGATGCAGAGATGTGCAAAGAACAGGCGCTGAGGTAACATCATGAACTGACAATGGAGCGAAGTACACAGAACACGACTAAGTAGGGCTGCTTGACTAACACAGGACAGAGTAGGGACAGACTTTCCTGCGTGCTCTCTTCCCGTATGCTTCTGTGCCTTCTGTTGCGGTCCCTGCTGTGCTATTTTGACAATAAACAAAAACCAACTAGCCCTGTTTTCCACACACTGCACTGAATCATTACTCATCGCAATATTTCTAACTACACAATAAGTAAGCAAGTGATAATTAAGTACCCATCTTTGTTTTATAAATTTTACAGCAAGCAGTGAAGAAGCGGAAGGTTGCGCCATTAGTTCCCTACAAGCCCACGATGGCCCTGGTCTCCGTTGAGAGCGACTCGACATATATGAGGATCCCGACGACAAGCGGAGCCACCATCAAACAAGGCAAGCAAGGCGTGCCCTGCGCAGCGCAGGAGGAGCTCCCCGAGCTCGAGGAACCTAGGAGAAAGAACGTCGGTCAAGAAGATGCTTCTTCTTCCTCAAGAAGGGCGTCCAAGTCCTCGGAGTCGGTCGCAAAGCTGGCCTTCGCTCAACACGAGGCACCAGTTGACGCGAAAGTGGAGGACAAACCAGCCAGGGCAGAGGGTTCTGGAAAGAAGACCTCGCTGTCGGCCTCCTACCTGAGGTTACGCGAAGGGTCAGCCGCAGCGAAGCGGCCTCTCAGTAGGCCGGGCACGAGGACGAGCCTCCAGGAGGAGGACCGTGGAGCGAACAAGGACGCAGCGATGGCAGGAAGAGACGTTCTGGAACCAGCGGTACCGGAAGCGGAGCGTCAGGGTGGCATGTTCGAACCCATACAGCGAGTTCCACTCAGAAAAGAAGGGTCGCAAGCGAACGTCGCTGCGTTGATTCCGGACGATAAACGGCAAAAAGAGAGCAAGCGAAAGTCGCTCAGAAAAGGCCGCAAGCGACATCACAAGAAGACGACGGGTTAAGGGGCGACCGCATTGTTTGTCTCCATTGGGTCACGCTGTCGCGGTCTTTCCGCCTGGTTCAAACGAAGCAGAGCTAAAGAATCTCCTTTGCAAATGATGGTGACTCGCTGTATTCGTTTTGGGACCTTAGTTTTCAAACAGTGATTCTGATGGGCTCCTCGAATCTAGTTAATTAGTACATCTTGAGAGGCCAGTTGGTGAATTCTAGAAAAAGATCGTGAACCACAACACGAAAGAAGACACACAAACTGATATGTTTTGTGCAGTTCACGATCGCTTACTCCTCGAATAGGAATGCTCAAACAACTTTTTTCTTGTGTTTATTTTTCTGTGCAAAGTACCTCGGCTCCAGTGCACGTGAGGGTACACGCCACTGTAACATTGATACGTTCCCTTACGCAGCTTCTCTATGAAAGTCGCTTTTTCAAATGCGTAAAGAGCCAGCTCTGAATATCTGACTGCGCATTTCGGTTTAGGTTTCAGTGACAGTGTGGTAATATACTCGGGCTCTGCCTCGAAGAGCGTCACGCCAGGTATAGTTTTTGTCCCACGATCATTCCCGGAAGGCTTTAAAGAAATGCTTTGCAGGTCTATGACAACATATGATGAAACGTAGCAATTGATGCATGACAGTGCAAGCGATTTCTCATTTATGATTCATCGACGACACCCTTATAGTATACAGCTTGTATACAGGTGAAACTAATATTCCTTTAACAATTAACTTTATTACAAATTATGAGGTCGTAGTACTAACCATATCTGTAAAAAGCCATATTGTATCAGCATACAGATATCTTGTCAATGTTATATCGTCGCCGTTCTGAAACGTTAACGAAAGCTGCTTATACTACATTTCGATAAAACTGACGTCAAGCGTGAACATGGACGGCTACCTTACATCGGACTACGAGTTACCCTTTACACGCCAGTGCAGTCGACGACAGAGATCTACCTCGTAAAACCACAACCTGACCGGACTGGAGGGACGCGCGGACGTTCGTTCTGAAGGCCCACGCGCCTCTCCAGTACGCCCGTGGTAAGACCTGGCGCAAAGCCAAGAAATGCGGGTTAATCAGGTACTCGCCGATTGCTTCGCATGAAATCAATTCCCACAGTGCATTGGATCTGCCGAAGTTATTTTTGTGCATGCTGCTATTATAAACCTTCAGCGAGTGCACATTGCAGCCAAATCTAAAGAGCTAGAGCAATGTAATTATTTGCCTTAGAGTACAGTCATGCACTCGAGTCGTGCCATCTTATGCGGACTAGATATGTGAAACGGAGGTTTATCTACTTTCCGAAAAACAAAACTGTCCATATCTCTATTTCATATAGATAGTATTTATGCGGTATATGAACGCGTAAGCGTTACAGCTCGCTTCGCTAACATTCCGGCATGGTGTCGGCGGCGGCGTCGTTGGTTGAGCGAAAAATCTCGAGCATGCAATTGCTAAAAATTGCGGCTCCGAGCCGGAATCGCACCCAGGCTTTCTGTGTGGTAAGCATGTGTCCTACCACCCAATTGTCCCAGTGCTTATAACTGTTTCGAAAAAAAAAAAAGTTCGGCAAAAACACGTGAGGTGGTAACTCCGGAACCCTTCCGTCGCGGTGGGCCGCTGCCTTGCGCAGCCCCAGCCTCGGCGACCAACTTTCGGCTGTCCAGCAGGCCCGCGAGGCGGCGATGGGGCAAGGCCTCGACGTCCCCACGTGGGAGACCTAAGGCCCGCTCGGCGAAAGCACTGCAGGACTATCAATAAAGTTGTTACCAACCAAGCTCCGCACATAGTGGTAGTGGTGCGAAGAGAGATTGAGGTAGCAGCGGAGCTGGTGGCGTTCCCCCCTCCTCACCCTCACCTTTAGAAAAAATCAGTGTCATATTCCATGTATTCCATCTCGTCAAGGCCCCTTTGTAATTGGACACTATCACTTAAGGAATTAATTTCACAGTAAAGACAACAGTCGTCGGCGTAAATCTTAGATGGCTTGATACATGATAGGTCAGTCAGCAACCTCCTCTTAAAAAATTTGGGGGACACTTCGCGTTCAGGAGTAGAAAGCCATAGCGTCACCGGGTCCTGTTCGCGTCGCCTTCTCAATCGCTAGCGTAGCTTCGCTTCTCGGTGGGCACCTTAGCCGTGCCGCAAGGAAACGAATGTCTGTGTGCGTAATACAGGCCCTTTCAAACGATCCTGGAATGCCTACTGCAAGTATGTTCTGAATTGCCCACTACACCATAACTGTTCCTCTTACCAATTGGCAAAGTACCCACTACGCGTCGGTAAGGTAACACGCGCATCTGTCAACTTTGTTGATGCTGTTGCTGCTGCTGCTGCTGATGAGGGTTAATGAAGCCTGAACGCTATGCCATGGGCAGGCATTTAAACCACTGACCCGTTGCGCAACTCGTTTTTACGCCTGGGGAAATTGCATTGCAATCATCAATATTGTAGGTCAGTCAGTAACCGCCTGTTAAAATAAAGAGGTTGTTCTTCAGCTGGAACACTTATTTGGCATCTGCTCTAATCAGGCTGCCAACCCGGTACACACAAGAAAGTGAGGTCACGTGTGAAAGAAGAAATTCAAGAAGCGGCCCGGCCACTTAAACCGGCTGGTTTCCCTTAATAAAGTTTATTCCTCCTCCTCCGCGCTATGCGCAATTCAATAGGGCAGCTTTTTTCACCGCGCATAGGTAGGGCATTTATTTCAGTTTTGTATCGAAATTTGTATTTTAGCCATTTGTTACTAGGCTATCCTATCGAAATAATTTTCTTGAAATAATTCATAAATTAATTGGGTCACCAACTACTCTTGATTGAAAAATACCAGCATAGATTTTTTTTTCAGCAACACGACAATGCGTATCCCAAATTGTAAAAAAAAGAAGAAATTGTTTTACCCTGAGAAAGGAATATGTTCGACCTCAAATGGTGACAAATACAAAGCTGGCATTCTTCAGGCGATCTCTTTGTCGTCATACATAGACAACTTGATTCATATTTCAGTGTTGCAGACTCCAGTTTCAGTTTATTTCAGTTTGTCGCATTTGTTTGCTGTAATATAGGTCTTCGTATTTTGAATTTGAAAAATTGCTTTTTGCCCGTTGTTCCAAATTCACATGTATGTGCAACGGTACGCTTACCTGCTATGGTCTCGACATGAGACTGGCAGTATTGTAAATAAGTAAATAAATATGTCAATTTAACAGAAAGAGCGGAATGCGCTCTCGGGAGCGACGGTATCGAACTTAGATGTCCTTGGTAAGCGAGCAGCGTCACTGGGGTAATAAAATATACAATACAAGCCTTCTACAGGACACAGTTTTTGTGTAAGTCCTCTTTCTCTCTCGACTCTCCCACTTCGTCCACATGATGACGGCATTAAGCCGTTAAGTGCTTTGGACGAGCACGGCTCGTCCCAGCGGAATAGGCACTCCCCTCTAGCGTTCAGGAGGAGAAGCGGTTGTCTACAGCTCAGATTGCGTGCCATCCACCAGCATTTACTTGACAATTTATTTTTCTCCTGCAGAAAGACCGCGGTTTTTGTATGAAAAGAAGTCTTGCGGTGGCGGCCACCCATGCATAGCTGGCTCGTCAACACGAAAAAGAAGCTTTTCATTTTCGTCATCTTCTTCGAGTGATGATGATTCGGATACAGATGTTTATCTTTAGTCCGGGGGTGAAGACGGCGATGACGGTGAATTGAGCAGCTCCTCCGATGATCATGAAGACAGCTCGGAAGCGAACATCGCGAGTGCTCGCGGCCGACAATCTGATGTCCGACCATCTGAAGTGCGGCTTACCATCCGATGTCCCTGACCCTGTGCGCCTCAAGGAACGGCACTTTCCTTCTTACATCCCACCACGCGAAGCAAAAGCAGCGCCAACAAGAAAGCGCTTCATTTGCTTTCGGAAGCGAGGAGAAAACCAGAAAAAGTTGAGAAAGGAAACTCGCTTTTGATGCAGGGGCGGCAACAAGCCGCTTTGCGTTATTCCCTGTTTTTAAATTTTCCACACAGTCCCGAAGCTTCCCGTGTGAAATAGCCCAAGGGTACTTAGCCTACACAAGTGAACAAAGATGTGGCAACTGTTTTCTTTATAAAGTTTTTATTTTTATTAGCAGCAGGCAGCTGGTTTCCTATGTATTGTCCAGAAATAAACTTTATTGTGTTGATTTGACTAAGTATGTTGTACAAATATTTTTTCCAAATATTTTTTCCATTCTGGATTTTATTGCTTCAAGTATTTTTTTGAATGACCCCCAAGTACCAATAGCATAAATGTTGTTCGCACTGCTTTATATGCAAAAAAATGCTAACTGCCAAACTTTAAGCAGTTAGGCCTAAGCAGCCGCACGCTGCGTGATCTGCCCACCGCGTTTTGTTTTGTTCGCACAGCATCCACTAATGTCGACTTCTGCTGCTCACTCTTGGAGAATGGGTAAATGACACTCCCGGAGACAAAGGCGCAAATTTCATTCGTGCTGAGCAGTTTTTTTATTCTGTAATTTCGTTGATTAATCTTCGGCACGCATGTGCACGCGGGTTCCATGAGTTAGCAGCTCGCTCGATGGCGTTCAGCTCAGAGGGTATCACAGGAGCCCCGAAGCCCATAGTGACGCGGTAAGCGACGCCACTATGCCGGAAACGATGGTGTTTTCGAACAGTGCGCCTAGCTCCCTCTTGCATGTTTGTAGCCCGTGAGGTATGGGTACTTGGAGAAGCCTTAGCAGGCGGAGAACCAGGCTCTGGCAAGAATTGGAGGACAAGCTGTATGCTTTGGTCTGCACAATCGACGGATGATTCACGACCCCCTCTATCTCCGACACTCGGACTGGCTTCGGGCAAAAGAGAGTCCACTGAAAAGATTGAAAGGGTCGTCATATTTATTCAAAAGCGAGCGTTTATGTTGGTTAAACATACATGATTCACTGAAGTTAGGATGAATGCAGCAGACAACTTGTTAAAAATGAGAGAACATGCGCGTTCATACAAGCAAATATCGCACGTTCTTTCACTCTTCTAGGGAGTAATCGCACGAGGTGGCAATGAGTAGTAGGTGTGGATGTCCCGCGAACAACATTTTATCCCAAAGCATAAATGCAACTTCAGGATGGCTGATAGAAGGCAACACCGCGTCTCGGTGTAGAGGACAAAACAAAATTATGAGCATTTCGAAGGATTCCCCTGGGTGGGCAAAATATGAACTGCAGCCTTGCACTAAGGCGCGAATCGTAAAACACATTGTCGCTCTGCCTCGTGACGCCTGAGAACCCAATTCTGTAATTTACAACTGCGTTGTGCCTTGCAGAGACTACACAGCAATTTTTATATTCGTCCAACACAATTTGTTGCCGGGCCCGTTTGTGGAAATGCATAGGGCATTTTTTCAGCGCAGAACGACAATACAAGGCGGGAGAGAACAAAGCGCTACACTCAAGTCACTTAATTTACTACGTCAGCACACTCTTTACACAGAATCACAATATCATGCGTAGTGTGCACCATGCACCGTAAATGCCACAAACTTGATCAGCAGAGCACACTGGTCATATTGAATCGAAGAAAGGACATTCAGTGTTATACAAGGCTAAATAAACAGCATTAATACGCTGCGATTCCGATGACTGTATCAAAAATGCTTCTGATAATTCCCGGGTGGTGGTGTCACGACTCTTCTTTATAATAATAGTGTGTTTAAACAAAGCTTGACAAATTAACCTCTTGCAACTTTGAGCCAAACGGGAGCCTGTAGCTGTCGGCAGGAATCGGTGACGTCCGTTAAGGCGCTCATTAAGACAGCGCCTCGACTGACCTACGAACACTTTGTCACAAGAAAGTGGAATCTTGTAGACTACACCAAAGCTGCATTCTACGAACTTCAGGTGGTTCTTTTAGAATTGCGGGATTTTTTTTTTATTTGCTTCACAAACACGGCTGCACGACATTGAAAGTTTCCGGGGGCAGAAAATACTACTGGGATTGCGTATCTAGTGGCCACATCTTTAATGTGAGCCGTCATGTGGCAATCAGGCGCAACTTCAGGCCTCCTCTCCCATGTATTACTGTTACTTCTCTGGCGCTTGGCTTTCAGATTTTGGAGCAAAACCGCAGAGACTGACGTCACTAGCACACTCGAATAACGCTTGGCCTGCTACCTCTTTAACTGCGCGGCTAAAGCTCTCGTTCGCAGTGTCATGCCACCATTTCATTAAGGAAGGCTTCAGACACACCAAAGAAATGCACCGCTTCGCGATCTTTGAGTACGCAGGCTGGTTAAGGCAAAATACCCTTACGTGCACGCGGCCCGTTCATCCAGTAGGCGCGTCGTGCTTGCAAGGAAAGTTGTAGATCTAGAAACCGTAGTTCATCGGCCAATTGTAAGCTCATGTGTGCGAGTAAACAAGTAGCTGATACTTTAACTCTGTTCACTGAAAACGACAATGGTTTAACTTCCACGCATGACCTCACAAGGTACGGCAAAGCACTGTTTATAGATCTACAACTATCGTATATGTTACGAAAATTCATAATGTAATTACGTGACAGCTGCGTTGAAAGCCAACTTAGCCTTTGTTGCGGTGTGCTGTCTAGAGTGAGCGCTCTCGCATGTGGAGGAAGTAGTGGAGGGCTTATCCCTCGGATTTTGACGGTGGCGGGGGGAAGAAAAGCAGCGCCCCCTGGCACCCCCCGCCCCGCATCCCCTCCGATAAGTGCCCCTATGTGCCCGAGACTGTTCTGTATTATGACCAAGATTATGCGCTCTGATCAGTAACCTCGCTGGCTAGTTATTACAAAGCGATGGAGAGGACGATGATTGTAAATGCGAGCACGATTTGTTCTACTCATCCAAAGAAACTCTCTTTCTCCGTGTCGTTGCTATGGCAACAGTGTGGCGCTTCCCATTTCTGCTAAACACGCTGAAAGTTGCGCTGTGTGTGTCCCGTCTCTTCTCTGTCGGCGTCTTCAAAGCGCATACGCATCGTCGACATGCAGAAATAACTAGCCCAACTAAGTGTGGTGACAAACAGCGTCGCTCCCGTTGCCTGCTGCTTGCATAGGGCTAGATCAGTAGCCCTGTCGCGGGCATCACAGGAGTAGCACACGAAGGCTACGGTTACGCCCCTTGATGTAAGCAAGATTATACCTCCATGAACTGCTACCACATTTATCGCATAAGACAGGAAATAATGCTAAAAATCTTTAATCCATAGTGCTTATTCTAGCGCTAAAAAACGACACCACATGAAAGGAGACAGAACACAGCGCTTGTGGTGCCGTTTTTTTTTTTTTCATTAAAATAAGCACTATAGATTCTCACCAACTAGCCCGTTAAGACAATCTGTTTAACTACATCTTTAATCCGTTAATCATGTAATAGTTACTTGGCCTTCTTTATCCTTATCTTTACTCATTTTCTTCTGCAATAGTTTTCTGTTTGCATGGAATAATGGCGATAACGTTATTTCTCCGGATTATTTTGACCAGCGCGAGTTCACTATGGCTCAACTAAATCTGAGGAATCGTATGTCCATGTTTTCGCTTCATGCTTTACCATCGATGTTGAATATGGTTTTAGTGAGAATGCTAACCCAGGTCTGCGCCTGCTTCAAGCGAGTGTGTGCAAGTTGCGCAAACTAAGAACTGCGGTTTCAAGCACTAGTCCTCCTGAAAGTAGACGCCATCTGTCTAATACCGTGCTATTTGAAAAAAGAAATACCGACTCAGAACTTCGATCGTCGTTCTTGAGATAATTGTCTCTCCCCAGTATGGTTATCTTTACACTCTGAAGCAGCTGTTACTTCCTTTGGATCAACTTTGCACAATATCCGCATTCATTACAGATAAAAGGCTTCTTACCGATGACCGGGGCTCTTTAGACAACTCTTTTTCCGTAGTGCGACTAGTGTAACACACTAGTTTGCCGCGACACGCGGCCCCTTCAATCACCTCAACGCTTCCTTGCGGATAGTGAACGAGTAGAGCCCAGTGCATAAGCTTGAATGCTGGTGTGCTTGACGCGGAAGCGAATGAGGTTGCTGCGGTCCGGAGTCTCGCGTCCTCCAGTTCGGTGAAGAGAATTTCGAGAGTGACGGTCCTGCGGTTAAAATGATTGAAAAAAAAATAACGAAACGAGTGTCGTCACTGCACCAATCTTGTGGCCATGTACACAAGAATACTCTCAGGCTAGAATAACACTAAAGAATAATTTCCGGACAATCCTGATGCTGGAAATACGGAGTGTTTGAGCTAACGTGGGCCAATCAATAAATAAAAACTTGAGGTTTGCTAGGCGTGTCATATTGCCCTGGAAATATTCCAAGCCGAATGCGGCGCGTCACGACAGTTCTTCCGATCCGGTAAGCTGGATAATTAGCAAAGATCTATTAAGTACATTTTTATATATTAACTCTAGCAAAAAATCACTCAAGAATGTTCGTGCGTCTTCAGAAACGTCGCATTATTACAACTGTCCAATAAACGGCAGGAAGTGGAAGATGGAAGCTGCGATGAAAAAATCCGTAAAACAGGTGGTGGATGCTCGAGCCAACGTTTCGACAAGTGGACTTGTCTTCTTCAAGGCTGGAACTGATTTCCTTAGCTATTGTGTGTGTATGCTTCGTGCCCTCTCCAAAAGAGGGGAGAAGGGGTGGGGGGGAGAGGCCACCGCGACGATTGGGTGAGTCATAAGGAACGAAAAAAAAAAAAGGGGGGGGGGGAAGGACGGGAGGGTGTACGTTCCACTGAATGATTGTCAATGGAAGCACGTGGCATTTTAACAATAGTAGGTTCGAAAGCTCAGAAGAAGGGATTAACTCTCATTCGTTTTCGTTGTGTATGTACCATATCGAATAGATTCGAGAGCCCCCTTAGAAACGTTAATGCCTGCTGGCTGGAGTGTATTGAACTTGTGAATAAGGTATGACTCTGTATATTTTCTGTCTCTTGGGGACCGGAAGTTTGACTGAAGTATGTAAAGTTTGAGATCTTCGAAGTTGTGACCTGCTACATTAAAATGCTGTGCCACTGCTTTGGGTAACTTTTTCGCTGTGTCCGCGCGATGCCCGTTTAATCTAACATTAACAGGTTGTCCCGTTTCGCCAATGTACCGTTTTTGACAATATGAACATTCTATCATGTAGATAACGTTTGAACTAGTGCAGGTGAAACTAGATTTTATATGATGGACGTAATCACTTCCGGTGCTTTTAACTATAACGTCATCTTGAAGGTGCTTACAAGTCTTACATCTTGGACGAGAACACGGTGTTATGTGGGCAGTAGAATGAGGGTTTACTTTTGCGTGCACTAACATGTCCTTAAAATTTTTATTGCGGCGATACACGACCTTTGGTACTCCGGGAAACGCTTTTCTAAGGCGCTCGTTGCTTGCCAGTATTGGGTAATACTTACGGAGGATATTCCTTACGGAGGATATGGTACATACACAACGAAAACAAATGAGAGTTAATCCCTTCTTCTGAGCTTTCGAACCTACTATTGTTAAAATGCCACGTGCTTCCATTGACAATCATTCAGTGGAACGTACACCCTCCCGTCCTTCCCCCCCCCCCTTTTTTTTCGTTCCTTATGACTCACCCAATCGTCGCGGTGGCCTCTCCCCCCCACCCCTTCTCCCCTCTTTTGGAGAGGGCACGAAGCATACACACACGATAGCTAAGGAAATCAGTTCCAGCCTTGAAGAAGACAAGTCCACTTGTCGAAACGTTGGCTCGAGCATCCACCACCTGTTTTACGGATTTTTTCATTACAACTGTGGTAAGATAACTCCTCTGCGCAATTTTGTTTTAGCTTTTGTGTTAATGTGGTAAAAAAAAAGCACTTGGCGTAAGTTACCGGACCCACACTGTATATTGATGCGAAAGACAACACTCGCGATGGGAAATATATTGGGCCCACGCGCGATTTTTTTTTACCGTGCTGTCTGCGGAGTGTGTCGTCGATGTGAAACGGCGCTCGGCAGTGCACATGGCAGACATCGCGCGTGCACACGAGTTTCTAGTGTGCGAGAAACTGAATGGCCTAAAGAAGAACCAGTAACGCGGCACTTGTTCACAAATGTCGTGACCCCTCAAGTCAGCAACACAACAATAACTCGATGCGCGTTTTCGATAACTCTCCTCAAGTTAATATTTTGAACGTAACGGCACAAGTCAAAGAGAAAAAGTAATGTTCTACGTTAGCAACACTCCGTCGCCCATATCTCTCCTCCCCTCCGCCCCCCCCCCCCCTCCTCTTCGGGGAGTCAAGTGTCCCTCACCATCACCAGCATGGAGCTCGGTTCTAGCAGAATTCTCCTCGCGTCTTTGCGTGCCGGTTCCCTTTGCTTTCTGGGTCAATGTAGGTGGAACGCCTTTGCTCTCTGTTTATGTAGGTATGCAGCGACCTCACGCAGACTATCGCGGTACTCGGCGGACTCGTAGCTATTTGTAAATAAACGCCTGCTCTGTAAGTGTCACCGCATGTAAACTTCTCGCCCCTGCTAATCCGAATTCCCACCATGTGCGTCCGCGGTGCTCTAGCTTCCGTTACAATGTAGGAATAAATACAAACTCCGCTCCCATTACTGCGCCTTGCGATGTCTCCTCTGTGCATATTTCGATCCAGTATCTCACTTTAAAGAACCAATCAGCCCTGAACTAGTTTCTCGGCTCTAGTACATTTTTGTACAGCTCGCCGTCGACTACCTAACACACCGTGTACCGTTGCACACCGTCGCTGATTTTATGACCCATCGGCTCAGGGCTATCGCGATTATGCACAACCCATTTAGAAAAGCGTCCTTACGGATCCGTTGTGGCTTGGTGCGGGCCCTGGTCCATCGCTGCGCGGCTTCCTAGCGTTAGGTTAGGACCCCAACAGCTGTACTTGGGGGGCGAGGGATGGGGGTTACCCTGACACAGGGGCAGGTGCCCGACCAGCCAGACCGGTTTCTTCGCCGCAATGAAACCACGGCGCGTGCTGGCGCTTTTTCTTGTTCTTGTTGACCTTTGACTGTGGCTCACACCCACTGTGGGGGATTGGCCAAGAATTGAGCAGTTTTATAAAATGTTATAGCACTTTAGAAAAAGGGAGATTACAGAATAGAGATATTACAAATTTTATAGGAAATTTCGGTGCTCGATCAAATGTGTATAAATAAAACCAAAGCTTTTCTTTTTTGTATTAGGTATAGATAATAAAAAAATGAATACCCTAACTTTTTAAAAATATATACATGTGTCGAAACAGAAGGATAGTCATATATATTAGTAGTTAACCGATTGGTTCCATTGCGTTAACTCCGCACAGCCACGCAAACCTTCCCATTGTAGAACCCAGAAATAGAGGCGCTCCTCGCGGCGACCGTTCTTCTTCTTGTTTTTTGGTTGAGGCAGCGCCCCACCGAGAAGGAGCAATCGAGGAAAAGAAGAAAGACTGTCAGTTATCTACCCTAAATTATTAGAGTTTTTTTATAGATTTCCTTTCGCTAAGTAACGCCAGTCCCACGTCGTATGTTACGTATAAGTATATGAGCCATGCTTTTTAATTGTTTCTTTTGTGTCAAAAGTAAGAGACAGACAGACAGACAATGAACTTTATTTGATCCTGAGGAGCTTTCGCGGGAACCCCTATCGGGGACCCGCGGAAGCCGCTAACCGTGTCCAAGTCGGGGCTGGGACACCGTGATGTTCCGCCCTTTCTTGGGCCCTTTGGATTGCCTGGACTTTTGCCTGGAGCGATGGGCTCCGGAGTGCCTCTTCCCAGTCGGCTTCGCTGGATAGAGGGCCGTTAGGTAACGTGGGGCATTGCCAAAGCATTTGCGCTAAGGAACAATAACTCTCATTACAGTCAGGACAGCTTGAGTCAACGTCTGTGGAGATACGACTGAGAAAGCCGCGCGAGGGGAACGAGCCCGTTTGGAGCATTCTAAGTGTAATTGACTGAGACCTATCTAACTTCGGGTGAGGAAGAGGATAGGCCCTTCTACTAAGCCGATAGTGAGAGGTGATTTCGTGAAACGTAAGGAGCGGATCGTTATGCTGGATTTCATCCTGACCCCATAAAGCCTACATGCCCCCGCGGCGCGTTAGATCTTGC
This sequence comes from Rhipicephalus sanguineus, assembly GCF_013339695.2. NCBI lineage: Eukaryota > Metazoa > Arthropoda > Arachnida > Ixodida > Ixodidae > Rhipicephalus > Rhipicephalus sanguineus. The sequence goes on from NC_051182.1 coordinate 159,427,502, forward strand.
GCGCGGTCATGGGCAAGATCTTTGAGGTTAGGTACGTGCTGATGAACGTCCGCACCCATATGGGCGGGAAACCAAGAGATGAAGTGAGTGCCAGGGTCTGTTCCTTTTTTTTAGAATGGAGGCAGCCTCTCGCGCTAGGTTACCCGATTCAAAAGCTTTGATGGCCGCTCGTGAGCCTGTGAACACGTTGGTGCTCGAGCGGTCGGTCATGGCCAGGGCTATGGCGACCTATTCTGCAACTGCGCTCGTAGCTAACCTGACCGAGGCTGAGGAGTGTAATTCCCCGTTGCCGTCAATGACTGCCAGTGCGAATGTGCTAGACTTGCCGTACTGAGCCGCATCGACAAAGACAGTGAATTCTCGATTCTCGGCGGCGTTCTGTAATATCGCCCGTGCTCGGGTTTTTCGTCTGCCTACATTATATTGCGGGAGAGGGGTTTATTTAAAGAAAGGGAGAGAGGTCGGCCTGAGCGATAGTATGCTCTAGCGGCCTGCTACTCTACACAGGGAAAGGGGAGGAAAAAGAGTGGTGGATGACGATGGTGAGTTAGGGAGGTGAGTATGAACAGTCCCGTCTAGGTGGTGCAGTGCTATAGCCGCGCATCCAGTCCAGTGGCTTGTAGGAAAGCTGCGACCGCTCTTATGACCACAGTTGCACTGTTGTCGTCAGGCCAAGGGCCCAACAACCTCATCAGTTATTGGCCTATTATGCAATCCTTCAGTAGAGAAAATCCATTTTTGTCGTTCACGTGCGTATGCTAGGCAGGTACAAAATATGTGCTCAAGTGTTTCTGGCACTTGACAGTGATCACAATTGGGACCAGCGTCACTGCAGCCGATGATATGTGCATAACATCTTGTGAATATCACACCGGGGCGAATCCGGTGAATCATACTTGCGTTGTGTCGTTTTAATTTATGAGGCATGCCGAACCTTATTTCCGGGTCGCATTTGTGTAATCGCCGGTGTCGTCGCTCCGGTTTGGTGCAATGCTCAAGTGTGAAGTTGCTCATTATGTACCGAAGCAGGGCGTTCGTGTCTGGCCGTGAAAACGCAATGCGCATTTCAGCGCCACTGTTAAGGCTCTTTTAGATTCGGCGTCTGCCTCTTCGGTTTCCATTACGCCGCAGTGGGCAGGAATCCACTGTAAGGGGACGAGGTGGTCATTTGCTGAAGCAACGTTAAGAAGCTCCGCAATTTCTATGGCTAAATTATAATATGGACCTTGTCTCATGACGCAATTATTCGTTTGAAAAGCGGTTTTGGCGTCGCACAATATCGTCCGTGCATGAGGTTTCTCTTTAGAAATGAATCTTATTGCCTCCCGGATAGCAACAACCTCTGAGACAGTTGATGTGGTCTTCTGGTCTACCTTGAACCGTCGAGCGATAACCATTTGTGGGATGACAAAGGCTACAGCGGAGGTACATAGCGTGGTAGATCCATCGGTGTACACTTGCGCGGTACCGCAGTACGTTGTACAAATGTGATGTAGGGTCAGTTGCTTGAGGCCTACTGATGAAACTAGGGACTTCTTCGTAATCCCAGGAATCACAAGGCTAACAGGCGCTTTAGGCAGGACCATGGAGGAAGGAATACTAAGGAGAGGCACTATCGTATTTCAATGCATTGCGAAAAGTGTGGCGGAAGTGACGTCAGATTTATGGGGCAAACAAACCGGTATGGGGCAAACAAAACAGCAGACGCCCCGCGGCGTGCTCTCCGCGGTGATTAGCTTCTGCGCAGATTTGTAGTCCCGGCGTAAACTTAGCGCGTATTGCGCGGTTCGCACGCAGTAAAATGTTGCAAGCAGACGTTTACCAGGCTGTTCGAGCGTGGCAGGCCCGAGCGCTGCGTGCTGAAATTCTTCGTGGAGCGTTTTTGTGCAACAGTACAAAATACCGGTACGTGCCGTGATCAAAAACGTTCAGCCCCTGCATCATCCTATTCGAACTCACCTAGCAGTGACTTACGCGTTCTGCCGGGCGTTAGACCTTCCCTTTCTCGTAGCCCGATTTCCCGATCTGTTGCCGGATTAGCGGTTCTTTGTTCGTGTATATGGAGTGAGCGTAGTAGCTATTCGGCGCAACGCCACCCTATAGTTGACGAAACTTCACGTCGAAAAGAGGACACCACTGTATTGTATACGCGATCGTGCACGTAAAGTTTGTAATTTCAGTACGCACACAACAACAAGCACGCAGCGAGCGCACAACGCACAATACATACATCACGTAGTCCGATAACAACAACATAAGTTTATTGCCCTTTCGTTGAACGACACAGCCTCTAAAAACGTACGATGCCTTCGGCGCATGTTATGTACGGCGCGTCAGACGCCAAAAACAAAAGTTCACGTGTGTTCTGAGTTGACACAATGAGTAAGAAGCAACAGAGCGCACATCCGAGAATTTCGCATGTAAATACCATGCATTAGTGATCAGCAATGAAGCGAACGTGTTCGTACACATGAAAAGTGACACGCGGTACTTTCCGCAGTGCACGCGATTTGCACCGGGTATACGCAACCATACGCAACAGCTGGGCATTGCGTAGCTTTCCTAAAGAACAAACACAAGGAGCAGCACGCGTGAATCGACTGCGCCGCGGCGCCGCTTGCACGGCGAAAAAAAAAAAGGCTCGAATCGCGCATGCGCTGGCAAACGACACGGCGGAAATCGCGAAATGTTTCGAGGCTCCTTCGCTAGGAGGCGATGCGGGTGTTTGTGATGTGGAGGCTTCACGAATGTGACGTCAGGGCCTCTCCTTATTTTTCCTTCCTCCATGGGCAGGACCCACGGAGGTGTGCCAGGAAATCTACGGGAAGAAAATATTGATGGTAGAATGCTTTCATGCCGTCATATTGCTCTTGAAAACCTGCAGTCTGGGTGGGTGGCGCGGAGTGCTGATAGCGGGTGCTGCCTGTGTCGGGTCAACAGGCGAAGATGCACTCGAAGTGGCTCGCAGCGCATGTATACACTGATGGGACAAGCCCGAGCTTCCGCGATGGTTCCATTCGTTGACGTGTGGCGTGGTAGGCCCAAGCACGTTCGCAATCCTTGAGCTTGAATGCTCTCTAGCGTGTTCACACAGCTAGGTCTCATGTTTGAGAGCACCAACATGCTGTACCGTATATATCCAACAAACAGAGCATTGTACAGTTGAAGAAGTGACGATTCTGACGGGCCCCATCTTGCTCCTGCCACCTTCCGAAGAACGAGAACAAAGCTTTCCAATTTTGATTTAAGTGCTGCGACGTTTCTCGGCCACGATAGATTCCTGTCTATGATTACCCCAAGGGACTTGTGATGCGTTACAGTAGGTATCGCTGTTACATTAATAGTTATAGGGTATCTTGACATATGTTTTCGCGTGAATGCAAGCACTGCGCATTTGTCAACGAAAAGAGTGAAACCCTGGCGCAGTAGATATTTGGCTGTTATCCACGCTGAACGTTGAAGTCGAGCACGCGATTGCGGACGAGTAGCTCCGGACGCCCATATGCATACGTAATCCGCATATGCGCTGCATACGCGCAAAATATTTTGGACCTTTCCGGACCCCAAGATGACTTACTGAGCAACAAGAGCCAGCTTCATTTCTAATGGCAGAAGGTCTAGTCTGCAACGGTTCCAAACTTCAAGCGATACACCGAGAAGCTACGGAGAAGTTGGCAAGCAATCGGCCTGGTATTCTAGGGTGGGCTCTACGCCTTGCTTACAAGCCTCTTCAAGATTTTGTATTTCCTGCGAGTGAGCACCTTGCTGACTGTGCATCTACGTCAAGGCAAGAGACGGCAGCACAAGTACACAGCCGTCTTAACTGCAGGACAAAATGACCAACCCACCGCCACGGAAGCGCGCACGAGTTGAACTTCGTTCAAGCTCAGGGAATATCCGCCACGCAAGCGATATTTTTTTTTATCAAAGGGGAAATGTTGTACATAAAAGAAGACGAGGATGGTCACGTGATGGGGACATTAAATAAATAAGATGCTGTTCATGCATCGGATACATCGTTCCTCCGTGTTCTACACACAATAAAGTGTTGAAAAATATAAACATGTGCAGCTAGTACAATGCTTGCTTTAGAAAAAAGTCCAACATTAAATTGCTATGGCCAATTTCTTCGTAGCAACTTGGGACTGAGCGCCGAGGGTTAATCGTTGTATTCATGGGGGAATTAGCGGCAATGTGCTGCATCAGGGTGGCCATTCCTTGTCTGGTGAGAGAGTGCATTACTGGCTGTGGTCACCTGTGCGAGGCTGTTTCCAGGCTTACATTGTGCAATTCCAACAACACGCTCATTTTGTCTTTTGATGTTAAGCTGGTGGGGAATAGCACGGCAGTGAGATTTGGACCACGGAGCCCTAAACCACGGACTGTACGCTTTTCCCCTGCAGTGGGCGTAGTCAAGCTGCTCATGATGATTACCCAACAGAAAGAGATCGAAATGCAGACAAAATTATGGATTATTATCGAGCGTGTAGAAGCGCTAAATGGACGACGTGGACAAGGCCGGACAAACGACAGGTCTTGTAACATCGCTGAACTGACGACGTGGACAACGTTGACGTCGTGGACGACGTGGACGTCGTCCGTTTAGCGCTTGACCGCCCTCGATAATAATGCTGCACTAACTAGCGCAAACTTCCACCCTACTAAAATACGTAAGTACACTAAAGCAAGTAAATAAGAAACTGAGGGGAGGATGATCATATCAAAATAAGTCAGTGTGGGTATATAACGTACAAAATGGCACACGAGAACTATGGGTGAATGAGTCATCCAGGACGCCGAACAAGATGTCGAAGTTAGTAAAGTGGCTTTTCTGAGGAAGCCACCGGTCAGAAAAACTACATAAAACTGTCAGACGTCTGGTTGGAAGCTGAACCATCATATAGTTGCAGACCACAACTGAAACGATGAGAAAAGAATACTTGCATATCACCCATAGGAGCGCGTACGGTTGTCCATTAGGGGGCGCCAAGTTTCACTGCAGCGGCCCCCTCTGCCGTTGGTCAGCCCCCCCCTCCCCCACCCCAAAAAAAAAGAGAACTCTGCAACGGATGCAACAATGCAAAGGCGATGATGCGGTCCTCACAAAGACCTGCCATTTGTCCCCGGCGTTCCGGGGTAGAGGTGGGAAGTAAACAGTTCTTTGAATGCAACATCAAGGTTCCTTGGTCGCCATAATTGTGAAAATACATGCGTAGCCATAACTCTGCGCATTAAAACTGACGTGATATGTCCTACTGTGTAAGGCATAGGGCAGAATCGGTGCCCCCCTTTAGAAGACTAGGAGGGGGCGACCCCGTGCACGCGCCTATGATGTCATCTAAACAGGACGTAGAATTCAGCGCAGCTACAATGACAAAGGCCCATCACTGGCCAGGGTGTCCCAGAAGATATAGAATAGGCTTTCCTGCAGTCCGGGAGTGGGGATCGGCAACTTAAAACGCCAAATGCGCAGCTCCCCCCCCCCCCATTCCTCTTTCCTTGCTCTGGCGATACCCTGGAGGTCGTGTTCGAATATGTATATAAGACAGAAGTTCTGGGGAAGGTGGAAGCTTGAAGTAAACGCTGCAGTAAACGTTTCGGAAAGTGGCCTTGTCTTCTTCAAGGCAGGAACTGGGTCGCTGCCTGAAACAAGGCAGGACTACTTGTGGAAACGTTGTCCCAAGCAATACCATGTGTGTGTGTTTTATTTTTTATTTTCAAATACTGCAGCCCCAAGCAGGGCTATGCAAGAGTGGTGCACGTTTTCATAAAGATCAAACAAATATGCAGTTCACAGGGATGACATAAAAGCAAAAAACAAGAATACACCTATATACTAACAGTGCTTAAAACTGTCCTTGTGCGTAAAGGAAGACTAGGTTGTGGCACTGATAACGTCTAATTCAAAGATAATATCTGGGGTTTTGCCTCCCAAAACCACAATATGATTGAGGCACTCCGTAGTGGAGGGCTTCTGAAATTTCGACCATCTGGTGTTCTTTACCGTTCACTGACATCCCACAGCACACCTTTCCGCATCCACCGAAACGCGACAGCCGCGGCTGAGATCGAACCCGCGACCTTCGTGTCAGCAGCCGATCACCGTAACCAATGATCAATCGTGGTGGACTCTAGTGTAAAGTATATTGGCATACGAGGTGTACTCATGCGAGGATAGACAAGATGAATGAAAAAATTCTAAAGATATTTTATCGCTTCCATTATGTATAGTGATTATGTATAGCATTATGTATCGTGATAGAGCAAAGTATGGTTACTCAAACTTTTTATACCGGGCGTGTTCCAATGCTATCCGTAAACGGCTAAACAGACAGCTAAGTGGACAACGACCATCTTAAGTTCCATTCCAGTTCTCACGTAGCCGCGAAAATAGACAGCTTCGAGAAGACGTCATCGGAGACAAATACGATGCAGGCTAATTTGAGGTCCGAAGACGATGGCGGCTCAGGGCAATGCTCAGACCTCGCCGGTGTGGTCATCTGCACACCAGCAGGCGTCTTTTCAGGCGCTAAATGTTAGCTACGTTCGATTTTTGATAGATTTGAACACGCAAGAAGCTAAAGAAATAAAATTTGTTTGGTTTTCTCTTCTCGATGAGAGGTGGCGTTATGTCGCGCCGACGTCACCCAGGCGCGTTCCATTTCTCGGAGTACTGGGGCTCGATGCCGTCTTCTAAGCTGTCCGTGTAGACTGACTACGATGTTATCCATAATTGAAACACATTCAATGAATGACTGCATTCTTTTCTCTCCCATTCCCCAAGCCACCGGAACGCAAAGACGACGCCAAGCCGAGCCAGCCATCGACTGTGGCCGGCGTCGCGTCTCCAAGAGACGGCCCAACCACGACGTCCGGTGTCGGCGGCAGATCCGAGGAGGAAGCGATCCCGGTATCGCCGCCTGCAAAGACACGTCCAACAGAAGGCACGCCAGTAGTGCGGACCACTCCCACGCCGACGACAGCGCGCTGCTGTCGCGCGAGCACACGTCCAAGTCTGCGCATGCGCATCGCCATCGCAGGAAGTCCAAGAAGAAATCGCTAGCCGACGGCAACACCACCGACCGCGATGAGGTCATCGCGCAATCGGACGTTCACAGCGGTATCGGCAAGTCGAGCACAAAAGCGCCGGACGCCGCCGACCACAAAGCCAACGAACCAGAATCTTCGACGCAACAGAAGTGAATAATTCGGGAAAAAAAAACGAATTCTCTCGAGCACTGCTCGAAGTCACCGCCACACCACAGTCATATTTGATGTGGTATTATTTCTTGAATTTCCTTCAAAACAATTATTAAAGCTTTTTACATACAGCGAAATGTACGATAGAGTTTAGAGAGGTATGATACTGTTTCTCGCGAATTTTGGAAGGCGATATCGGGGTCTGACATTGGGTTGACATTGAGGTGACATTAGGTGATGACATTGGGCGATGATTAACTGCCAGTATTTCTATAAACAGTCGGTCACGCTTGTTTTCACTTTGGTATTAGCGTTGAACGCTCAGACCAAAGGGAAATTGTGCTGCCTATGCACAATTCTGTAAATATCTCATCTCTAATTATGGTGAATCCACCGACAGGTACAGATTATATCGCGCTCGGAAATCAGATTGTGTACATTTTGCTGCGATTGTGATAGTTTATGCAAATAATGTTGAACGCATGTTTTATAAGGCACAAGCCACCCAATTGTTCGGTGGTACTGCGTTTACGTCATTTCCTTCCATTCCGAGTGCAATTCTTTCATGCGCCGCTAGTGACTGCCTTACTTCGTGCCGCGACTGCGAAGCGTAGACTTTGTTAAATGCTGCGCCGCACCAGTCTGGGCCACATTCGTGGATTCGATGACAAGCCGCAGCGGCGGAACAGGCACGATAGATTCGCTTATTCCTCATCACTACGGTACATTTGGCCTGCATTTATTCCGGGTTCCCACGTGCATAGTTTCCCAATATTTACTAGAGGGAACTCTGGCGCTGCGGTCGTTCAGCCACCATGGGAATGATGGGTAGAACACGGATTTGCCTGGTCTTCGTACTTGCGGGCTCCGAACGCACTTGTGGCTTTGTTCATTGTTGCGTTTTGGTTTTGTTTCGGATAAACGAATGGATCGCTGTGAACTTCGGGACCAGATTTGGATTGGTGAGCCTAAAATGGTTAAAGTGGTGAAGTGGAACTGCTGACTTTTGCTGAACTTCGTCTTGCGACAAAGCAGGTGCAGGCGACACGCGGAGCCAAACAGATCCGAAAGAACGAAGTTTAGACAAATCTGTGTACTACCCATAATTACCATGCTGGCTGAAGCGCCATGCATTGCAGCTCCCATAGAAACTAAGCGCCAGAATTACCTCTAGTATGTATTGTAGGAAACTATATGCCCACGTTACGTTCTGCCGCTGTGAAGAGGTGCTCTGCCAGCGCAACATCAAGTCACAGTCACGAATTTTAAGGGACAAGAGAAACTCTTTTTTTTTTAACGTTACTGAAATTACTACGGTAGTGGTCACACATTCTTCCAACACTTCCTGTGCAGAAAATTTTACGCTCAACCAATCACGTCGACAGCGACTCCGACACCAGAATTTCTGCGACACGTGCTCAACGCTATCGCGTTAAAACAATGCACATGTGGTGGTGAAGTGGGAGTAAATTATGAGCGCGTGATATTGACGATTATGATGCTAACTCAACTAACTCGCCCTGCCCAGTTAGTGGGATTGGCCAAGGATCGGGTATACATCAGTGCGTACCGTGCGATAGGGAAGAATAAAACGATTGCGAGTGGCGCCGGTGCCGCTTCGCTTTGCAATGAGGCAGAAACAATTGAACACATCTTGCTGGACTGCCGACATTTTTCCACCATCAGAACAAGACCCGTTGAAATTATAATGCAGCAACATGGCCTGGCAGTCACTTCAACTGCATTGTTCTAATATGGGGCTTCTGTGCTGGGACACTCGTAAGTGAATGTATGCAGTGCTTTAGAGAAATACATGAGTCAAATCGATCTAATAGATACATATGTCGCAAATACGTGTTAGCTTATTGCCTTCTGTCAGTATAATTTTTTAGATGCGAAGCAGCTTTTGCTCGGGGCTGTGTCCGTCCCTTGACGACCGTCCACTTTATACCACCTAGCATAGCCCCCTGAGCGCGCGCTGGCGCCAAGGAGAAGTCTTCCTAGCTTGGCGTAACGCAGACGAAACCATGTGTGCTGGCAAGCGCTAGCGCGTTCGGGCCTGTGTAAGGGGCTGGCTGGGTAAGGCGCTGTGGCCTTTCCCCCTTACACTCTCTCAGCAATCACGTGATGGCCTCGGGGAACGAGATTCTGCAGACGCGCGATGAACCCGCGTGGCGTGCTCCAACAAGAGTTCGTGACGAGTAACAGCCACAGCAACTACAGTGAATTCATGGTGTGCTCCACGTGCAAGGACGCGTTAACATCGGCCATGGTACCCGTGATGAACGGAACTTTAAGTCGACCCATGCGCTCCTTCGCATCCCCACATGGTTCCCTTTAGTGGGAGATGGTGTAATTTTTTGATGGTTTGTTTCTTTGTTTGCCTTAAAGCTCCACTAAAATTTGTTTATTTAGTAGTCTAAAATTGGGATTCGCTAAGAAGCACTCTTCTGATTCCCGCCGCCACCTGCAGTAGAATTTGATCATACGTTAGGACTTTGGAGATACTAAAGTTTTGGCTCACACCTGGGGGTTTGGCCAAGAATCACGTAGCTTAGAAAAAATATTTAGGATATAGAAAAGAGAATAATTTGTCGTGTTGTTTAATAAAAAGATTTTTATCAAGAACATTGTACTGAAAATAAAGGGGGGGGGGGGGCGAATCATCGATCCGCCGGACCCTTGACCTATCCCTTTGATTGGGTAGGTGCCAACCATCTCAGGAGCATCATCATCGTCATCACTCGTGGCTTGGGGCCATGCGCGAGGTTCGGACATACGAGGGCAAAGCTTCCTCCCTGGGCATTCGGCCCAGAGGAACTACGTCCGCGCCCCACTTCGACAAGCCAAAGAAGCAGTGCTCTCCGATCACCAGCTGAGAGGCCACCAGCTCGGCCTTGCTTCTTTCCCTGGACGACTGCGTGGTCCATGTGGGCTTGCTTGAGTCGTGCTGCCGCGCAAGCACGACCCCACCCGTTTGAAGACCAACCAAACAGCAGACCGGTTCGTGGTTCCCGTCCAGCCGAGCTGTACGTGGTCCAGGCAACGCCTGCTGCAAGACAGCTGCCGTCCGACCCCCCTCCCATGGCGTCGTCACCGATGAAGCGACGGCTGCGTCGACGACATGTCCCGTAGGCCGCATTCTCACTTCAGACTATTCAGTATTTAGCAATTTATAGTCGGCTATAACTTTAGAAGTCGGGGGCGTTTCTTCCTTAAAAGCAGATGCACACAATCCTGCACCAACAGGCGCGCATTCCAGACTGACGTCATGAGCGAGACGGCCGGTGACCTCGCCTTTGGAGAACATTCCTGAGTGCATGAGCGAGACTACTTCTTTAGTCCTGGAGGCGATCAGATGCCGCGCTTTGGTCATCAGGGCGGGGCTTCTCCGGACTTCTTCCCTTGTATCCGACTAATAGAGTCGCACAACTACTGAACCAATCAACCGCGCAGGGGCATGACTTCGGAATACATTAAGCGTCATTTTGCAATGGCATAGAAATTCTGCTGGCAACGAAACGGACACAAAACAGAGACGATCGCATGTACTACGAGGGGAAGGTCACGTTCACCAGTGCGAAAAATCGGTCGCAGTGAGTAACACTTCGGTCGCCAGTCGCGAAACTTGTCAGTCGCCTGAGTCAATGCAGCCTTGAGACTCCGTGGGGAAAGAGCGTAGTAAAATCTGGAGAGGATGAAGAAAACTTTATTTCAAATAAAGAGAGGTTTTGGGGACAGATGTTGGTGGCTCCTAAAGGTCAGTGTCCTCAGTCCGGGACACCGCAAGACTCAGCTGCCCCTCTCGTTCTTTGGACTAGGGCTCGTTGGACTTCCAGTCCAGAGCCGTCGCGGAAAGCGTTCTCCCACGCATTTCGTGTAGGAGATGGGGAAGGTGGAAGAGAGGGGTTTCGGGTGCATGCCCACACCACATTAAAGACGTCTGATGTCTCCCCACAGTGCGGTCGCATCCCGTTGAAGGTAGGGTCCCAAAAACTAATTAGTGCGGGGCAGAGCAGGGTATTCATCCGTAGCATGCGGAAAGTTCGCTCATCTGCTCCACTCAGACCTTTAGAAGGGCCCGAGTAGAGGATATTACCCTCTCGAAAATAGAGTAAAATTTTTTTAAAGGTCAGGAGTGGTTTCCTGTTCTCCGAGCCCTCAAGAATTCAATGAAGGAATCATGCATTCTCTTGCGTGTTGGCGCAGTCGTTCGAGTGCAGATCCAGTGCGCGTTAAGACGACGCCAGGCATCATGGACTCGGCAACGTACTACGGGCCAGGAGGCGTGGTTGTCGACGATGCATCTTGGTCTTCTGCGTCACCCGAACCATCTTACAGCGTCACGCGTCAGTCAGGCACGTCTCAGGGTCAATTCGATAACGAACGCAAGGCAGGAGCTAGTCATCGAGGTCACCGAGACCATGCGTGCTTTAAAAAGCCAGCGTCAGTGTAGCGTGAAATGAGAGAGGTATGCATTTATAGCATTAGGCCGGCAGATTGGACTTTGCGGGGCCGAAGAACTTTAGTGTGGTTTATAACCGAAGAAAAAAAAATAAGCTTCCCTCGCAGCCGTCGCCGTGGTACCCTAAGATAAACGCGTGTACGGAAAAGAAAAAAAAAAACAATTTCCCTTATGCATTCGCCTAAGACGACTCGAAAGCGTAAGCCGTCTGCTTCTTTTTATACCAGTCGATCGTATTGATCGCCCCGAAAGCCTTCTGCAGCGTACGTAATCTTGCACTGCCTCCGGGATCGCAGGCATTGCAGGCTTTCTGCACCTCACGGGGTTTTGCAGTGCCTCCTGGATTCGGGTAGGCTATTCGGAGGAATGAAGCCGCAACTGGAATGACGTTTACATTTCTCTTTCTCTCTCTGTTTTTGTACATTTAGCTCCTCATACCGCAACACAACCGACGCCGTCTGTGCTACGTCTCGACTCGGAGCACGTAGCACTGAACGTGGGCGGACAACGCTTCTCCATCACGAAGTACGCATATTTTATTTATTTCATTGAACGTATCTTGCTAGTTCCCATGGGGAATTTAGTAAGGGGTCAGAGTAGAATTGTCGCTAGGAAGTTTGAGCATTACATAATGCACAGAGTCAAATAATCCTTAAAAAAGAACCACAGTATTACAAGAGTTAAATAAAATATTCAGCATAGAGATTTAGAAGTGTCGCTGACAATAATATATGCAAACTGAATATGTTGAAAAAATACTGGGATGAAGCGATGAAGAAGATGAAAATCAGTATTGTGTTGCACTATCTATCTATCTATCTATCTATCTATCTATCTATCTATCTATCTATCTATCTATCTATCTATCTATCTATCTATCTATCTATCTATCTATCTATCTATCTATCTATCTATCTATCTATCTATCTATCTATCTATCTATAATCTTGTGCTTTTCTCTAATACCCCTGTCACAAGGGGCAACTTAAGTGCACTTTGAGGGAGTGCACTTCACCGCTAGTGTCATTCACACGCTGTCACACGGGAACGCTTAGGGACACTCGCTGAGAAGAGCACTTGCCGGCGAGTGCGTTCGCCAAACTCACTTCGCTGCGACGGAGTGTCTAGCCTCGGTAGCAGTGGCTCGAGAATAAATAAGGTATTATCCGGAGCCGAGTTCAAAGCATTTTTTAAACTATCGTTTTCGCTATTACGAATATTCTGATGCATTAAAACATACTATACCGCATAATACTACTCTGCTATTCTCGATCTCAGGGTAGTTTACAGCGACGACCACCAGGGGCATGCCCAGCACACGCCGTGAAATGGCCGCAGCCGCCGCGTTTGTATGTTATTTCAATTTTAAGGGCTGCTTATAGATGTAATACATTATTCCTTAAGAAATATTGCCTGAAATAACAAAAATCTGTTTTGGTACTTAAGTACCTATCGCCATTACCATCACTTCCTAAGTACACTTCCCCTTCTCGTGTAGCAGCTCACCACCAAAGTGACATTCAGGCGGCGCAAGTGCACTGGCTCAAAATGACACTAAACTTGCCAGTGTGACCGGGGTATAATACCTGCGGACTGTCCGTGAGGTTGCTTTCCTTTTCCACGTTTAACTTGCTCCTGCGAGGCTTACTTCTCCTTCGAAATATTGTCGCGAGAGGAAACGACAAACAGTCCACTCGGAGCGACCACCAACTTCTTCTCTGTCGACCTTCTACCGTCACCAGTGCGTGGCAATATTGTAACGTGTGCAGTGGTGCATGCTTTACAGTACTGGTAGTAGCACTAGTACGACCACTGTTGTTCGTTTCAGGAACGCGCTGTTTCGTGGTGAGCCTCGGGAAATGTTTGGCTGCTTGTTCGGCCTAGACACGGACGGTGGCTTGTGCCTGAAGGAGAAGGACGTCCACGGCGCGTACCTGCTCGACCGCTGCCCGATGTATGTCGAACCGATACTTGAATACCTGCAAAACGGAAGGCTGCTGCTGAACGATAAAGTGTCGTACCCCGGTGAGTGCACGCGTCATGCTTCTCTTCATTCATAGCAGTGCCTGGTTTGCGATAGGTAGCGAGGCAGTGGAAGTGGTAAAGGAATACGTCTACTTTGGCAGGTAGGGACCGCAGATCCGAACCATGAAACTGAACCAACTAGAAGAATGAGAACGATGTTGAGCGCATTTGGCAGGCATTCTTAAATCACGAATAGTAGTTTACCAATATCCCTCAAGAGAAAAGTATATAACAGCTGCATCTTACCGCTACTAACCTCGAGACTTGCCAAAAGGGTTCAACTTAAGTTGAGGACGATGCAGCGAGCCATGGAAATGACGATACATGTAACCGGGAGGGACAAGAAGGGAGCGAAGTGGTTCAGGGAACAAATGGGTGTTAAGGACGTCTTAGTCGAAATCAAGAAGAAGAAATGGGCATGGGCAGGGCATGTAGCCAGAGGGCAAGATAACCGCTGGTCTTTGAGAGTAACAGGCAGGATTTCAAGAGAATTGGCAAGTGTTCGACAGGGAGGCAGAAAGTTAGGTGGGCAGATGAGATTAAAAAGTTTGCGGGGACAACGTGGCCACAGCGACATTACAGGGTCAATTGGAGCCGCAGCTTTTATACTGCTAGTCTCCTTGTTAGCTGCGATGGCGAATGCGACCGTCCTGGTGAGATGTTGGTACCGGGTTCGATTTCCGTACCATGGAAGCCTCGTTTCTCATAAACTTCCGTATGTTTTATAGGAACTGTGCTATAGTCGGCTGGATGACAGTTTGCCTTTAATTTTTACACTGTCCTGAGCAAAGGGCTAGCAATAGCCAGGAAACGAGGCGAAGAGATCCGGTTTCCTGTACGTACTAAGAAAGAGAGTTAAGTGTGTACAATAATTTTTAATTCTTAGGCTGCGAATCCGTTTAAATGACGAAACTGTAATACGATGCAATATCTTAAATCGCAGGTGTAATCGAAGAGGCCAAATTCTTCGGTGTCGACGAGATTATTCCGGATATCGAGAGACGAATGACGGTAAAGACGTTTAATCTTGAACTGTTAATTAGCTCCAGTATTTGATGGGGATTCCAGACGATTGTGACTTTTCAGTTTATAGCAGGTCTAAAGTGTGGAATCAATATTATATTGCATGTTTACACAATCCGGATTTTAAACAGTTTCACTTATGCAAAAAGAACCAAAAAATTCAGGAGCCCTTTCAATGTTGGGAAAATGGGGTGGCGTGTGCGTGCATGACGTACCACCTTTCTTCTTCTTTCTTTCTTTCTTTCTTTCTTTCTTTCTTTCTTTCTTTCTTTCTTTCTTTCTTTCTTTCTTTCTTTCTTTCTTTCTTTCTTTCTTTCTTTCTTTCTTTCTTTCTTGTTCTACAAAGGCGCAGAAAACTTCGCATACTCTGACACGGCAGGACGTCATCCGTGCCCTTTGCCATACCTTCATTGAACGCGTAAGTTTCCAAGTGAGTCATAATTGCGCAGCAAGTACAGGTATATCGGAGCGCAGTAAACCAATCACAACGTCGCGCGCTCGATCACAAACGTCACGTGGCTAAGTTAGGGAGTGACCCACAAATTTACTCCGAAGGTTATTTCCTAGCGCCTAATTTATTCTAATTATTTACAAAATGACTGCAGGCCTGTGAAGGGCCCAGGAAGGAGGCGCATCGTGTGAGAAGAACGAAATGACAATATGAATGAAAACAATGTAAGTGTACAAAAATAAAGAAACAACACGGCACGTAAAGATAAGCTACGGAATTATGATACAAGCTAGGTACAGCAGAAGAACATTGGAGTAAGCACACTTAGGCATTGTACAGAATCTAAGAAATTATGATAGTATCTTAGCAATTAAGTCAATGCTACATAGAGATGTGAAAGGTAAACTATTCCGTTCAGAAATGGTGTTAGGGAAGAAGGAATATTTGAACGAATTTGTTTTGGTTCTAAAACAAGTTAAGAAATCCTCATGACAATGTCTTGTTAGTCACGATTTTAGCGGTATTGGATAACTCACCTTGACTTTCTACTAGATAGTACTCGAAATTTCAATATTTACCAGATCGGCTGCTGCTGCGTTTTCTCTCTCTCAGTCACGACAGCGTGACCATATGCATTAGGTAGTATTAAAGCGAAATCCTTAAGTGTTTCGTCGTTCGTCTCCTTGAGCGAAGCACGGCAGGCGAATGTAGTGGTAAGAAATCCCACGTTCCCTACGTCACTGCTGACGTCATCTTGTGGCGTCATCATGTGACGTGATAACGACATCGCAAACGAAAAAATTCTAGACATCATCGCGAAGGCACATATCGCGTTGTTGCTGTGGCGTCTGTATGACTTCATTGTGACGTCACGCGATGACGTCATCGCATAGCATCGTCGCTTGATCAAAGGTGTACCGATCACGGAGGTCATGCAACACCACGGTAGTAGCACAAAACTTCAAATGCGGAGCAATAATGCAAACGGCTCAGAAAGTCGAGGTAATTTAGCGCCTGTCTCTCACACTTCTCGCAAGGAGTCTGATCGCAGACTCCATAACCTCATGCATTACTAAGCGTTACGCAGGCAATGGGAGCAGTACAATCGTCCAAAATGAAAAAAAGACGTAGAAGATGGCTTTCGCCTTATTGCCTTTCGCAAATGCATAAGGGATCATGTGACATTTCGCATACCACTGCTGGCTAGTGTGGGCTGTGGCAAATGTGATGGAAGCAATAATGTAATAACGCGAAACTCTTATATGCCTCATCAAAGCAAAAATTGACCCTCGGCGTCGACCATCATCCAAGGCGGCGGCGTCAACTCGATGTAAAATAAGATCACGCGATGACGTCAGCATATGACGTCATGATAACATCACAAATTGCCAATATTTGTGACGTCGCCATGACCTCATTATGGCGTCACATAACGTGATGTCCCGTGCTTCCATCACATGACATCGTCGCTTAGTCAAATATGGGCGGATCACGGAGGCAATGCAAATGCAGGTGAGGTGCATTAAGCTTGCGATGCCTCCGATCCTGGAGGCAGTGCAAAACCACGTTACGGGCAGAAAGCTTTCGTAGGTGGGCGGGGGAGGGTCGACACGCCAAATTAGAAGAAAAGCAAGAAAGTGGCTTTCGCCTTAGAGTAGTCTTAGGGGAATGCATAAGAGACCCAGTGAGTTTATTACTGATATTAATAATCAATGCAATCTATTAGGTATCTGCCTCACTGCATCGAGTGTTCTGCAGATCCGAGACAATTTTTCTTGCAGGAATTCGGCGCAATTTTTCCTCCTTTCATTTCGCTTTAACGGAGGGTATCGAAAAACTTTTGCGTGCGCAGGGCTGCGACTTGTCGGGAGTCGACTTGTCGAGGCTGGACTTGCATCTTCTCGACTTCAGGGGCGCCAACCTGAGCATGTGCAACTTGGAACGCGCCGATCTGTCAAACTCGGACTTCGAGGCGAGTTCCCCTAAACACCCATGATTTATCGTCGTAATAGATTTGGAGTACAGATGCTCTACGAATCTCGAAATTTTCCAAGTGATTATAATATTGGACAACAGCTTAACAATAACGCTTAACATAGCTACTGGTGCTTTACGTTCCAAAGCCATGGTACGTATTATAATGAGGCACCCTAGGTTGGCAAAAAAAATGAAGCTAACTCAGACTCACTGGAAAAATATATATTGCGCTTAGGGCTCAGTAAGACTCTCAAGCTCATTAAAATTATTGTGAACCGCACTCACTCTGACTCAAACTCAATATATTATTACTCAAGCGGACTCTCTCAGACTCATACTCGGAGGCCGGTCTGAGTCTTCGTGAGCCTGAGTGAACAACTCATCAACTAATGAGTGAGCTTGCCGACCTATGGAGAGACCCCGTAGTGGCGGGACTCCGGAATAATTTGACCACCTGGGGTTTCTTTTAATGTGCACCTAAATCTAAGTACGTGGGTGTTCGTGCATCCCCCCCTACACCCCTTAAAATTCGGCCGCTGGGACCTGGAGTTGAAACCGCGTCCTCGAGCGTAGCAGCGTGTCACCTTACCAGCCCAACTTCAGAGGAAACTGCCAAAGCGTGTTCTCACTAAGCACTATTGATACCTTCCAGGGGGCGCAGCTGTACGGAGCGAAAATGATGTACGCAAACCTCGAAGGTGCTGACTGCCGGTCCTGCAAGATGGGAGACCCAGACGGCCCATTAGCGTGGAACGCCGAGCTGTAAGTTTAGTTAGAAAAGTGAGATAGATCTATCTATCTATCTATCTATCTATCTATCTATCTATCTATCTATCTATCTATCTATCTATCTATCTATCTATCTATCTATCTATCTATCTATCTATCTATCTATCTATCTATCTATCTATCTGTCTATCTGTCTATCTGTCTGTCTGTCTGTCTGTCTGTCTGTCTGTCTGTCTGTCTGTCTGTCTGTCTGTCTGTCTAATAGGCTCGCGGAGGACAAGTTGGATTGGAAATAATTTGGAGACGCCTTCGTGCTGCAGTGAACCGAAGGATTGTGAACAAGGCTTCAGCATGGAAGCCGAAGCGTCGTTTCTTTAAAACGTTTATTTGGTTGGTCCACTTCCTTTGTTTCATCATGAACCTAAGGTCAACTGACTGTGATGATGGCGACATTGACGCTCATGATCATGCTGATGATGATGGCTATGCGGGGGCCAAGCCTGACGGACGCCATCATGGACGGGAGCGTGCTGTACGGCGTCAACTTTCGCTACGCCAAGCTGTACCAACGCCAGCCTGCAGAACTGCGACCTCCGGCACGCTGTTCTCTGGCAACGCAGACGTGATGGTGCGTACAGCTCAACCCTTCTCTAAATGCTTGAACTGACTTGTTCTACGAGTTTGATAAACCAGTGTTCCCATTTCTCGACTGGTATCTCGCTTTACGAGTTGGACATTGCGAACAAGAAAGTGAAGGAAAAGAACTCACAGAGTCGCTTATGCGTTCACCTAAGACAATTCGAAGGATAAAGTCATCTCTATTTTGCTATTTTCCTTCTCAGTCGATGTATTGATCCTCCCCCGCCCCCCTCCGAAAGCGTCCTGTACCTAACGTGGTTTTGCACTGCCTCCAGAATCGGAGGCATTGCAAGCTTTATGCACCTCACCTGGTTTTCCATCGCCTCCGTGATCGGCCCACTTTTGACCAAGCAAAGATTCCATGCCATGACGTCATGGTGTTACGTCACGGTCTTTGACAAAACATGACGTCATGACGACTAACAAATTTCAGCAAAAGTCACGATTACTTCATATGATGTCGTGATCACGTGATAACTTTTTTGGCATCACTCGTGTTGACGACGACGCCGCCGATGTTGGTAAGGCAGGCTTTCGCTTTAAAGCCAGCCGCGCTTCAGCATACGAGAGATAAACGTTAGCACTAAGTCGGCACACTTCGCAGGTCATGTGACCGGCGCAAGTTGAGCTTGCCTCTCATGGCAGCTTCTATTCGTACTAGAGGTGGCTCGTACTTAAAACATTTGGCTCACAAGAGAGTCGTACAGTGCTTCGTTTTCTCTGTGGCGTACTACCGGTATCACTCGCTTTCCTACTGGCCTGGCGAGGCGAAGCAGTGCAGCGCAACAGCGGACGATCGCTTTGACTAAGACTACTTGATTAAAATATAGCATGTCGGCATCCCTTGGCATGAAAAAGAATCGCAGAAAGCAAGAAAAGTAACAGATGGGTTGATCCGAGTGGGAAGCTGGAGGATTTCTGAGATTTTGATGTGTCTGCAGTAAATAATGTGAACGCCCTCTTTAACCCTAACGCGGGAGCATCTACCGCCGAGTCGATAAGCGCCTTATGACGGAGTACAGCGGCGAAATGAATACGCGCATGCGCGCAACCAACAGTCCGGGGCAGTTTTCGTCTGCCAGGGTGTTATGGGAAATCAACTCAACCCCACCTGATTTTTTTTCTTGTTTTTCGCTTGCAGTGGCAGCTATCCTTTTTGCCTCAAAAAGTACTGCATGAACCACAGAAAAAAAAATGCTGATAAGCGCGCAGTATAATCATGACGTGTTATCGCATGTCATCTATCTCAAGCGCGACCATTTGACCTTTTCTGTATAAAGCCCCAACCACATGCACGCGATTTTCGGGCGACAGCGACGAGCGACAGCGACGAGCGACATGATTTGCTGTCGCGGAGGGCCATCCATCGCCGTCGCTTGTCGCGTCGCAGCTTTCTGGAAAACTAGAAAAAAATCGCTTGTCGCCCGGAAGTGAGCGTGACGATTTCCGGCAACATGGCAGCATCACCGATCCTCGCTTCGGTTGCAATTTGCTCTTGATGCTTCCAATCGGCGCGTACTTCATGAATGCAAGTTATAGTCTACCTTCTTTGCAACCCCATCTCACGTGGAGAGCGAGGCAGCGGCCGTATTTTGTCGTTAATTTTGATCGACGGCTCGTTTTAATGTTTCGTTGGTAGCTTGCTGCAATGATGGTAGCTTGCTGCAATGTCAGTTCAAAGTGCGTCGTAGCGTCGTAGACGTCGTAGATGCGTAGTAGATAGATAGCGTGCGCTTCCGTGCGCCCACTCGAGGTCACAGCAGATACTACTGTCGCAGTTAAACAAAACATTGCAAAAAAAAAAAAGGAAATCCCGTAATTCTGCTGTGACTTCCTTATCTCACACAAGTCAATAATAAATTTGACATGCTGCAATTCATCTACTCTGTAATTCTTTTTTTGCAATTTACCTGCGTGCACGCAATAGTTTTAAATCTAGCAACCATGACACTTTGTCGCGAACATGTGGGTGCTCCCGTCGCGACGCGACATCGCGACGGAGCCCGTTTGTCGCTGTCGCTCGTCGCCGTCGCTCGAAAATCGCGTGCATGCGGTTGGGGCTTAACTTGATGGCAGCGTTGAGAAAAGAGGAAAAAAATGACGATAACGGTACTCAAAAGAAGCGGGGGTTGCTTCCGGTTACCGGAAGAGCTTATCGGAAAACAGCTGCGCAGAGACTGCTCATAGCGCGCAGGCGCGTATTCTCGTTCATTGCGCCGGTGCGTTCCATTATACGGCTCTTACCGACTCTGCCAACGTCTCCAGGTGCTGACTCGGCGGTTTAAGCTCGCGCGTTCTTGGGAGGGTGTACATGAGTGGTGCATGAATGCCTAACTTCTAGATGAAAAATTCGTAAAGAGGGGGTGTGCTGGAGCCGACGTTTCGGCAAGTGTACTTGTCTTCTTCAAGGCTGCAGCTCCAGTTACTGCAGTCTTGAAAAGTCGGCTCCAGCATAACCCCTGTTTACGAATTTTTCATCAAAACCTTCCGTCTTCACCTGACACCTGCATTTTTTTTAACTTTTATTAGAGTAATTTTCGAAGTTATTCCACTACCTTTCAAAAGTAGCGTTCATTTAGTGTCAATATTTTAGGCCAGAGGTAGTATATAATGGAATTTAATTACATTTGAACAATTTTTAGAAGAGTAATTAGTAATATAACTTCCTTACTTTTTAGCAGTAATTTTGTCAACTCTGGCCGCGTGTTAAGGCTGATCAGGAAACTCGCATGCACGTTCGTATGAAGGAATGGATCGAAAAAATTGGAACAAACGAAAATAAACTCTTACAGGATTGCAGGTTCAGCGGGAGTGACATGAGAGGCGTCGACCTCAGGCGGTGACGACTTCGACGTCCTTCAATTCGTTCCGCCGCACGACAGATGGCAACGCGATGCGTTCTTCGAGCAGCAACACGACGCACGGCAACGCGATGGACGTTCTTTTTTTTTCCGCCTCACGCCAGCGCGATGCCGCATCGCCTGCATTTCAACTTTACAAGTGGTGCCATCTACGTCGAACGGAAGCAAAAAGAAACTGCACGAGGCACATAGCGGGCCCTATATCAAGCTACCACAGACCATACACTCCTCCTCGTCCTTTATTTATTTTCGATTCTCGCTTAAAAAATTATTTTTTCATTGAGGACACCCCCTTTTTTGCCGGCCATACTATTTGCCGTGTCTTTCTTGCTTTTTTGTTTGGAAATTGTTGTGCAGCATATTTATCGCTGAGTGCGCGTGATGCGCCGCATAGATTCATTCCGTGCGCCTAGCGTCGTATGTAGGATTAACGCTTTCATATTCCCAAGAGAAATGCAATATGTACCCTTGTTTTAGTGAGCAGGTAAAGCTGTACAATAATGCATGTTAGTTTTATACCTGTTCGGCAAACGCGATAACATATACAAAATGTGCGTGTTTTGTTTTGTTTAGCGCAACAATTGTAACACAAGTCTATCCAGCGTAATCGTACGAGAAACAGAGGTATACAATCATTTTGACAAGTGTGATACAGAAAGCGCTACGGCAAATTGGTGTTTCACAACGGATTTTTGTATCAAACTTTATTACAATCGCTAACAAACTTGAAAACTGCATCTCATCCTATTTTAAAGAAACAAACCAATCGTTTTTCTCGATTGAGCCACAATTGTGTATTTTCACTGGCGCATAGCGTCACTCGGAAGTCGGGCGGAATTGGGCTAGCATAATGTATGCTGCTTTGGTATGTGAAACTTTACGTATGATGCGGTTGTCAACGTAAGTTCCGCACTAGGACAAACATGCTATTAGTGCAAAATCGATCGAAACACTTTTAAGGTTAACCACTTCAATGCTTCTTTTTAAACTGCGCAAAGAATACAGGACCCCCTTGTCTCGCGTTACCAAATCATTCTTGTATATACGTTCTCATAGCTTTCATTCCGGGGTCATTTCTGCGGGGGGGGGGGGGGGGGGGGGAGTATTCTGTAGCGACATCATCTCGCACGATTATCATCATCGTTTTATCACCTACGCGCCGCGCCTCTCGCGCAGCTCATGCTCAGAGCTCGAGACGTGAGCCTCACTTTTCATGTTTTGGTCAATAGCCAATCAGCGCGCACCAAAGGCGATACTTTTGCGATTGTCGCCTTTTGAGAATACGGCCCCTGCTCTAGTCAGGCTGCCAACCTGGTACACACAAGAAAGTTAAGTCACGTGTGAAAGAAGATATTCAAGAAGCGGTCACGCTGTGCGCAATTCACTAAGGCGGCTTCTTTCACCGCGCGTAGGTAGGGCATTTATTTTAGTTTTGTATGGAAAACTTGAATTTTAGCTATTTGTTACTAGGCTATCCTAACGAAATAATTTTCCTGAACTAATTCATAAATTAATTGGGTCAGCAACTACTCTTGATTGGAAAATGCCAGCACAGATTTCTTTTAAGTAACACGACAATTCGCATCCCAAATTGTAAAAATTACAATGTTTTTACACCGACAAACGAATAAGTTCGTCCTCAAAAGATGACAAACACAAAGCTGGGGTTATCCAGGTGACTGGTGTCATACGGACGTCGATTTTCGCTGGAGGGCTCCACAATGAGCAGCATCTTGAAGTCGAGCATCTTGAAGTCCATCTTCTGAACGCACTCAACCTCAGGATGACTTGTAGCTTATATGTGCGCGTCACAAAAGACCTGCCACCCATGCCGACGCCGCCAAAGTGGAGACAAAAGACACGACCAGAGTGTCTTCGAGCAGACGGGCCATTTCTTTCTCACATGTCCTCAGTCCACGAGGCACCGGAAACTCGATGAGTTTGAGGATGCGCAGGATGAGTGATTGGCATGAGTTGCCGCTGATGTTGTAGGGTTTTGGCAGGACAATGGACGGGTGGTGGAGGGCTTTTTGAATACTCGATGCCTTTACTTCTTTTGGGCTCACGAGCGGCCACTGAAGATAGAAAAAGTCGTCATATTTATTCAAAAAAGGAGCGTTTATGCTGGTTAAACATATATGATTCACTGCAGTTACGTGAAAGCAGCAGACAGCTTGTTAAACGCCCGAGTTAAAGGGTAAAGAATGAGAGAACATGCGCGTTCATACAATCAAATAGCGCACTTTCTTTCACTCTTCTAGGGAGTAATCGCACGAGGTGGGGACGAGTAGTAGCTGTGGATGTCCCGCGAACATTTTAGCCCAAAGAATAATTGCCACTGCAGTTTACTTGAAAGAAGGCAGCACCGTGTCTGGGTGTAGAGGACAAAACGCAAACTGATGACCATGTAAAGGAATCCCGGGTGGTCAAAATGTAAACTGCAGCCCTCCAGTTCAGTGCGACTCGCAAAACATATCGTCGCTCTGGCTCGTGACACCTGAGACACCAATCCTGTAATTTACGTTGTAAATTCGTTGCTGGGACAGTTTGTGGGAATACACAGTGCTTTTTTTAGCGCAAAACGATAATACAAGACAGGAGAGGACAAAGCGCTACACTCAAGTCACTTAATTTACTGCGTCACTACACTCTTTACGCAGGACAGACACCACAACCCACGAAACACGGAACCTCTATAAAACGCCTTTAAAACGTTTAATAGCTCTATAAACCTCTATAAAGCGTTTTATAGAGGTTTCCTGTTTCGTGGGAAAATCATGCGTACACCATGCGCAGTAAAGGCCACAAACTTGATCAACAAAGCACACTCATCATATCGAATCCAAGAAAGAACATTCAGTGTTATACAAGGTCAGTGGTGGAAGTGGCTTTTGGCATTTCGGAGCAGCTTTCGGAGAAGGAAAAATGGAAGTTTGGAGCAAGAATTAGTCCGCTTGGAGCACAAAAATGTCCTGTTTGTAGCAAGCTAACTACTGTTTGGAGCAGTCTCACCGCAGCAGGTAGGTACCGATATGTGCATGGAACACGACAAATAAATCTTATTTTAAAAATAATTGCATTTATTATTGATCATATACTGCACTTAACAAATTTACCAACAAAAATATGAACACATTTACGGAACACACAACATTTGCAGAATGCCTGCCATTTTTGCACTATCAGGTATCATTTTACAGTAATTACAATGCAATACTATCACAGAAAAACTCTCACATGAGCCTTTAAACGGAGTACTTCAGCTCTAAAAAAGTAAACATCACAGTGAAATCCACATGCAAACCTCATAACTGAGACTAGTCCTATAGGCGCGCAGCTTTTCTTTTTCTTTGAATCTTCAAGCTTGCTAAGACTGCTAGCAAGTTTTGCCTGACCCTCCTTGAGCAACGCTTGTCCACTTTCAATATCATCAAACTTCTTAGCCTTCATCCCTTTTGCAATAAGCAGTTCTGCATTGGCTAGCATCTTCTTAGCAGAATCGATATCCATCTGTATACTTCGCTGCTCATCCACTTTGGTTCCTACGGAGTCTTGGTGAAGCTTGGCTTTCTTGGCCGAGGGTTCACATTCTGCAGACACACGTTCCTGGTACTTTTTAAATGAGCCCTTTACCGATTTGATCATATCAGGCTTTAGAGGAACAGCTGAGGCATCTTGGCCATACCGGCTACAAAATGATTTAGTAGCACGCAATCCATTTACACTGGCAATTGAAAGGTTACTTCGCTCATGGAGAAGACGGCGATTTTCACTAAATCCCCTTTCAACGTCAGCATTACCATGTGCAAGCGACAGCATAGCTTTAACAAATTTCACTGTTCGGGGGTACTTGGGACCACAGTCTTGACAAGAGGCTGAATACGTGCTGCCACGCATCGTCGAGACGCTCATGTGGATTAGAGGAAAACTCTTCTGTGGAGAGGAGCGTTAGTTCGTCCATCAGAGCAGACACTTCCTGCGGTGGTACCACTTCTGGCACTTGTTGTGCCAAATTCCTGAGTGCCACAATGGCACTCTCCTCCTTGACAGCACTTGGATGAAGGCTCTTGAGATCTTTAAGCACCTGATTGCCAAAGGGGGGGGCAGCCTTGAAAGCAGATACTTCGCAACCTGAATGTAAAAGCTACGTGCACCTAGTCTAAACATCTTCTTCTCTTCAGGCGTGAAAGAATTAATAGAATTTTCAGTGTCTGCACCAATTTCAACTACCTGTTTCCAATTCGCAGAGCACTCTACATTAAGGGATTGAAGTTCCACTCCTGTGAAGTCCCTGTATGCACCGATCAGTAGGAAACGTCCCAGAATTCTCTTTACAAGCTTCACCATTTCTTCATACAGTATATGGAGGAGTGGCTCACGTCGTTGAAATAACGTCAAGAATTCAACAAACACATCTGCGACATTTCGAAGAAAGATTGCCTTGGGAAGTAGATCCTTTTTCATTAGCTTTTCTTTCAGACGCCTATAAATATTGCCACCCGCTCGACTTTTTTGTTGGGCACCTAGAACTGTTTCCTTGACAGCTTCATGTTGCTGGATAAATCGATCCAAAGCTGAACTCAGCGTCAGCCATCGCGAGCTCACATGCCGCAGGAGGACATTTTCAGGCAAGCCTAGGAATCTCTGTGTTGCCTTCAGCGTAGCACTTTGTACGGCTGAATTTTTGAAAAAGTGATATATGTCAAGCAACGTTGTTTCTACAGTATCACCAAATGCTTCGAGACCTTTTGCAAATGCATTATGCACCTTGTGCAAACTACATTCACTAATGTCCAGCAAAGCTGGATTCACATCTTCTTTCAAACGTTTTTTCAAACTTCGCATGACGTTGGGCCCATCACTGTAAAAGCAGAGCATGTTTCTTGCAGGCAAATCTTGCAGGGCTTCTTTGACATGTGCCAGCAAGACTCCTGATGTTGCAGAGCCCAAGTGATAAGAGCGCAAATGCTTAACGACAACACGCTTCTGGGAATCAGAAAAATATCTGGCCATCACATCCAGCTGTTGGCAGCGTTGCTCTGGAAGCGGTGTTTCATCGATCTGAATTGTGTAATATGTGTGTGGTTTGTTGAGTTCGTCTGTGACTGCCTTCTTAAAATATGGACCTAGGCCATCTGAAATTATGTATGATAGCTTCTTTCTACCACACTGGAACTCCTTGGCTATTTTCGAGTCTGGAAACATCAACGGCATCATCTTCGTTGCTGCATCCCCATAGGTATATGGGATCCCAGACAACGCCACTCCAAGTGCAAAATAAGTATCCGCTCGAGCAGCACGGTCTGCCTCCGAAAGTCCTGGCCCAGTTGAAAAGCATGATTCCAGCTGAACTTGCTTAGTAGCAGGCTTCTTTAGAACACCAGAAGCATCTCTATGTTGAGTGCACAACTCAACGTGACTCTTATTGGCAGCATGACGCTTGACAGCCGCTACACCATGCTGTGCACAGTTTATCACAGTGTTGCAGATGGTGCAGAACGCTTCCTCTTGTTTTATTCCTTGTCTGCACCAAACAGAGATGACGTCGCCGTTGGAATCAATCTCGTTGAGCACTTGGACATTAAACTTGCTTTGACGACCTGAAAGAAAATGTTGCCCTGATTACACAAACTTCTGATAATACAACTTCGCACAAACTTGCATATCTATTTTTGCAAATGCACGGTAAATTGAGCAAGAGAAAATAGTGTCTGAAATTTCGAGGCAAAACTATTACCAGCATTGTAAGAATCACCTTCGCGATGCCGTTTTACAGAATTAAAACAGACTCCAAACAACGAAAAAATCACCGCGTCAAAGGCGCCTCTCCGCGAACGTAAAGTCGGGCATGTCCGAGCGCACGCGTCTGATTACGTCCCACTCCCCCAGACGCTCGCGCACAATCCTACCTGGTACAAATGCGCGCGATTGCTTTCATATTAGGAGGCGCAATTCCGACCGACATCAAACCCCCGCTGCGTTCTCGTTTGGCTTCTCCGTGCACACCGCTCCGCCGCAACCGACGTACTTTAAAGGTCTATTGCCCAGTCGGATATTCGACTGAATTCAAGCTCTGGTGTTCCCTGCTTGGTGATGCGCTGCCACACTATAGCACAAAGAATAATTGAAATAGGTATCGCAAGGCGCGGTAATATCATTATACAATGCTATGGTTATATAAAAATCCACGGCGACAGGCGCGCTGTTAATTTTCACAACCGCGTTTCATATGCTACCGACCAATTTTAAACAATCCTAAATTCGATATACTATAATGAGTTCAGTCAGTACACATAAGCGCGATATGGCCCAGATCCAAATTACATGACGATAACTTCGTGCGCACATCAATACATAACACGTGGCTGCTGATGCCGCACGGTCACTTCGTACGAACTACTGCCGCTACTGCGCTGAACCGTGCTACGTGGAGACAGTTACAAATCGCAAACAAACAATGTAAAATAATGAGCTGTGATCCCGCAATACAGGTCTCCACGAATAACTTGCTAATAAATGCACCTATTGGCACTCGTGCCTTTTATTTTTTTGTTCACGTCAGTTCAGAGCTAATGTGCGATATAAAAACACGACTGAAATACTTGTGTCGAACAAAGAAAAGACGAGCCCCTCGATAATTCCGGTGCTTTTAGGGGCTACTGATGTCACAGGAGGGGACATCCAAAGCAAATGCGCCCAAAAGCAGCACGAAATGTGCGTCAAAAACGCGACAATGAACGGTAGGTTTAACAGCACAATACCATCAAGGTTTTTACAAATAATAATAATCCGAGGCTCGAAACACTTGAACTTTACCTTCTCAAGCATTATATCAATGTCAGCGAACACAAAACAGGCGTCAACGACACATGTCACAGGCTTACCTTTCCTCGCAAAAGCCATTTCGTCGCCTGCCGGAACGGCCAATGCGCCCAGCACGTGCGACTGATGCAACGTTCTCTGGCCACTGGCCAACGCTTCGCACACGGCTAGCAGCGGCTGAAGATAGGCTTGGCTTGGCTTAGCGGCTATTTCGGCACTGTTTCAGGTTTCGGAACCATTGGCCGTGAAGGCGAGCATCACAAAACGTTGGCCTCGGCGCAGGCATGGCGCAATGTACGCGAAAAATAGCCATTTGGCGCAGCATGTAGCAGCATTTCTGTCTTGGCGCAGTTTGGCGCAATTGGCGCAGCACTTCCATCACTGCAAGGTTAAATAAAGAGCATTAAGACGCTGCAATTCCAATTACTGTATGAAAAAAGCTTCCGATAATTCCCGGGCGGTGGTGTCACGACTCTTCTTTATAATAGTAGTGTGTTTAAACAAAGCTTGACAAATTAACCTCTTGCAACTTTGAGCCAAACGGGAGCCTGTAGCTGTCGGCAGGAATCGGTGACGTCCGTTAAGGCGCTCATTAACACAGCGCCTCGACTGACTTACGAACACTTTGTCACAAGAAAGTGGAATCTTGTAGACCACACCAAAGCTGCATTCTACGAACTTCAGGTGGTTCTTTTAGCATTGCGGATTTTTTTTATTTGCTTCACAAACACGGCTGCACGACATTTAAAGTTTCCGGGGGGCAGAAAATACTACTGGGATTTCGTATCTAGTGGCCACATCTTTAATGTGAGCCGTCATGTGGCGATCAGGCGCAACTTCAGGCCTCCTCTCCCATGTATCACTGTTACTTCTCTGGCGCTTGACTTTCAGGTTTTGGAGCAAAAGCGCAGAGACTGACGTCACTAGCACACTCGATTAACGCTTAGCCTGCTACCTCTTTAACTGCGCGGCTGAAGCTCTCGTTCGCAGTGTGATGCCACCATTTCATTAAGGAAGGCTTCAGACACACCAAAGAAACGCACCGTTTCACGATCTTTGAGTACGCAGGCTGGTTAAGGCAAAAGACCCTTACGTCCACGCGGCGCGTTCATCCAGTAGACGCAGCGTGCTTGCAAGGAAGATCTAGAAACCGTAGTTCATCGGTCAATTGTAAGCTCATGTGTGCGAGTAAACAAGTAGCTGATACTTTAACTCTGTTCACTGAAAACGACAATGGTTTAACTTCCACGCATGAGCTCACAAGGTACTGCAAAGCACTGTTTATAGATATACAACTGTCGTATTTGTCATGAAAATTAATATTGTATTTACGTGACAGCTGCGTTGAAAGCCAAATTAGGCTTTGTTGCGGTGTACTGTCTAGAGTGAGTGCTCTCAAATGCGGAGGAAGGAGAGGAGGGTTTATTCCTCGAGTTTTGACGGTGGCGGGGGGAAGAAAAGCAGCGCCCCCTGGCACCCCCCCCCTTCCCCTCCGACAAGTGCCCCTATGTGCCCGAGACTGTTCAGTATTATGACCAAGATTATGCGCTCTGATCAGTAACCTGGCTGGCTAGTTATTACAAGAGGACGATGATTGTAAATGTGAGCGCGATTTGTTCTCCTCATCCAAAGAAACTCTTTCTCCTGTCGTTGCTAAGGCAACTATGTGGCGCTTCCCTTTTCTGCTAAACACGCTCAAAGTTGCGCTGTGTGTGTCCCGTCTCTTCTCTGTAGGCGTCTTCAAAGCGCATCCGCATCGTCGACATGCAGAAATAACTAGCCTAACTAAGTGTGCTGACAAACAGCGTCGCTCCCGTTATCTGCTGCTTGCATAGGGCTAGATCAGTAGCAGTGCTGGGCAGTATCGAAGATACATGTATCTTAGATACTATCTTAGATACTCTATGGGTATCTTGTATCTGTATCGCGATACGTCTCGAAAAACGGGTATCTGTATCTGTATTTCCGATACATTCAATAATGTATCATGTATCTTAAGATACAAGATACTTCTATCGTAACACAACTGTGCGAAACAGTAATCGCTGGCCAAGCTCCACTTCTCAAGCCGGTACTGGTGCCACTAAGCCATCTGAATAAGTCTTAGGGCAGTGACGCAATTTTATTTTTACGACAGTCATCCAGTGAGGGCAAAGTATGAGGAAGACAAACGCGCGGACGTGTACGCCGAGCCCACGTACCTTTTGTTTTCTCGATTTTTTTTTTTCGTTTTGGTTGCGCCGATGCCGCGACACTTGCTCTTAGTCACTGTCATGCGCCGCGTACTCCCCAGCGTGTGGCGTCTATCGCGCAAATTCTGATGTTGCTACAGTGTCGTTATTGAAGATTCCCTTGCGTCTTGATTCGTAACGAAATGTGATGCGTGAGAGAATGGGTTTGCTTTGCGTTTTGTGGATTTTACATATCAGCGATATGAAGAATCTCGTGGATGTAAGTTTGACTGAATGCAATGAATTAACTTATATGCAAATAAGATTCTAACAACTTTAGCACCACTGGTACTGATGCTAGATCTAATAGAGCAAGCGTTTACCTAACAGAAAATATCTTGGCGTACCGTATTTTTCAATTCCTGTTACATTTACTCAAATAATTTGTGAAATCCTAATTTGATTATTAGCACAAGTGCTTTCTTAGCTGTCATTTTGCATCCCATGCATTACCTAGGTCTCTGCAGTGTTTTTCGGTCTGGTCACTGAAGTATGTTTTTTGTAACGCGCTACCAAAATAACATCTCTGCTTTATTCTTCTAACTGTCGGCTTTATTTGCACTACTGCTTACACATTTACACGTTGCCGAAACGATTTTGAAAACAAATATACAGGGTGTTTCAAGAAATGTGTCCAACCTTCTCAAAAAATCAGGAAAATGCGATATTTGATTGGTGCTTTCAGAATTGGTTTTTCTGTAGTGGCAGGGATTTTAGGATGGTTACAGGAATTATTTGGGACTGTAATTAAAAAAGTTAAATTAATTAACTTTTTAATTAGTGGGGTTAGGTGGTTTTGTCAAATGGGCGAGTTGAAGGACTTCATGCCAGAAGCCCAACCCAACTTTGAGATTTCGAAAAGGTGGCATCTAGTAACAATTACGAAGTAATGAAATTCAACCAAATTCAATGGCGAAACCTAAACAGAAACATGGAAGAACGCAACTGCCATATTCTTCTGAGACGTCCAAAATGAGTGAATGACTTTTTCTGTAGCGCTAAGCATCTTAAGATGGTTAGAGACATGACTTGAGACAGTAATTAAGAAAGTTAAGGTTATTAACTTTTTAACTGGTGGAGTTAGGTGACTGTGTCAAATTGGGGAATTGAAGTTCTTCGTGCGAGAAACCCATCCCAACATTGAGATTTCGAAAAAGCGGCCTCTAGTAATAATTACGAAGTAATGAAATTCAGTCGAATTCGATGGCTTTCGCTGTTGAAAGCCGTTGCATTTCGTTGAATTTCATTACGCCACAACAATGACTAGAGGACGCTTTTTCGAAATCTCAAAGCTCGGATGGGTTCCTCGCATGAAGAACTTCAATTCTCCCATTTGACACAATCACCTAACTCCACTAATTAAAAAGTTAATTATTGGAACCTTCCTAATTACTGTCCTAAATGATGTCCTTAACTACCCTAAGATTCCTGTCGCTACAGAAAAAGCAATTCTGAAAGCCCCGAGCAAGTATCGCATTTTCCTGATTTTTTGAGAAGGTTGGACACATTTCTTGAAACACCGTGTATAGTTATGTGGGCGTGCCTTCACTATACAGTTACAAAACATTCTCCTTACCGCTTAGGAAACTAGCGAAATTGAGTTTGCATTATAACAATGGAAAGTATTGGCAGCCATCTTAAAAATGTTAGGAAGGGTATTCAAGAAACGCTGTTATACCTAGTGCTCCGTTTTACTCGTGAGCGTCCCAACGAGCCGTTTCAGGCAATTTTCCATAGGCACTGAATTTTCTATTGTCTCAACAGGTAAGTGGACGATACTTCATGCTCATAGCTATTAAGGGCGCCGTCTGTATTGTGTTCCTGCACTCATTCAATGTGAATGTTTGATACAGAACCACCGCTCTCTTTTACTTATATTTGTTTTCCTGTTTTAGGCCTTCCTAAATATTTTTTTATTAAATAATTATATCTGGGGGATAACTTCCCAAAACCACGATATGATTATGAGGGACGCCGTAGTGGAGGGCTCCGGAAATTTCGACCACCTGGAGTTCTTTAACGTGCACCTAAATCTAAGTACACGGTCCTCAAACATTTTCGCCTCCATCGAAAATGCAGCCGCCGCGGCCGGGATTCGATCCCGCCACCTTCGGGTCAGCATTCGAGCGCCATAACCACTAGACCACCGTGGCGGGGCTTTTTATATTACTAATCGCCACGTAATGGGAGCTATAAGCAGCAATAGCGCGAATAGCGGTGGTGTCCTACGACGCTTTGTGCAACTATACAAAGACTTCTGAGACGTTTCTACGTTACACACGTTCTCTCGTTGAAGAAAAATAGCTAAAAAATTGCACGTTAGTGAGTATATCAACAAAGAATCCTTTACGCCAGCGGATCAGTAGAATATGAAAATTCATTGCAGTTTTACGTCATCTGCGTATACACCAGGGGTCTCAAGCTCTGCTTTTAGCCAGCGGGCCGCAGTCACGAAATTTAGTTCCAAGGGCCGGGACAGTGAAGATGGTGGGATCGGGGGTCGGAGAGAGCTTGAACAAAATGACGTCGCCATTTGAAAGAAAGTCTTTCCCATGTCTCATATATAGGTCATTTCTGAAGGGGATTTGGAGTCAACATTCGAGAAACATCGACACCGATGTACACAACAAGTGAAATCTGGACGTGGACTCAGAAATATAGAGTTTTTGTTCCACGGTTATGTTTCAGCACATGGTGACCACCGTTCCCCACGAAAGGAATGCTTAAGACCAGTCACGCTGTGTAGCCCACGAACATACTTATGAAGAAAATTAAAACAAATGGGACGAAGACGGTCATGTGTGCGGACCGGGCCGCTAGCGAAAGGTCTCAAACCCCTAGAATACACCATGCCCCCCACTCCCTCAAAAAAGAAATGTTGTTACCAGCGTTGTTGCTGATGTACACCTGTCCGTATATGCGGTATTGCGCAAACTGTCCTTTACGGACAGGGTAAAATTCCACACCGGTATTTGCGCCGTCATGAGAAGGCTTCTTATTGAAGTTATGTGATTATATGGCAACCTGCTAGATGGTCAGCAAGCTGTGAAAAGCAAGTACCGCTGTCAGCGAAGTGTACAAAGAGTTGTCCTGTGAAGAAGCTAAAACAAACCGCAATAAGTTGTTTTGGAGAAGGAAACTAATGTACTTTGAGCAAGAAGGGCAACACTTTTGAGATACTAACAGACATTTCATTAAAATGAAACAAAATAGGTCACAGTTTAGAAATTTTCAAGCAGACATTTTCGTGCATAGGCGTTTGCTGCTACATTATATGGATCTATAATAACAAAGTTGAGAATGTATCGAAGTATCTTAAGATACTATTCCCAAGTATCGTATCGGATACAATTATTGCGACAGTATCTTGTATCTGTATCTCCAATACTTCTTGCCTGAGTATCTTGTATCGTATCGCGATACAATTTTAAAGTATCTTTGCCCAGCCCTGATCAGTAGCCATGTCGCGGGCATCACAGGAGTAGCACACGAAGGCTACGATTCCGCCCTTTGACGTAAGCAAGATTACCTCCAAAAACTGCTAACACATTTATCGCATTAGACAGAAAATAATACTAAACACCTTTTATCCATAGTGCTTACTTTAGCGCTAAAAAACGACACCACATGAAAGGAGACAGAACACAGCGCTTGTGGTGTCGTTCTTTTTTGCATTAAAATAAGCACTATAGATTCTCACCAACTAGCCCGTTAAGACAATCTGTTTAACTACATCTTTAATGCGTTAATCATGTAATAGTTACTTGGCCTTCTTTATCCTTATCTTTACTCATTTTCTTCTGCAATAGTTTTCTGTTTGCATGGAATAATGGCGATAACGTTGTTTCTCCGGATTATTTTGACCAGCGCGAGTTCACTATGGCTCAACTAAATCTGGGGAATCGTATGTCCATGTTTTCGCATCATGCTTTACCATCGATGTTGAATATGGTTTTAGTGAGAATGCTAACCCAGGTCTGCGCCTGCTTCAAGCGAGTGTGTGCAAGTTCCGCAAACTAAGAACTGCGGTTTCAAGCACTAGTCCTCCTGAAAGTAGACGCCATCTATCTAATACCGTGCTATTTGAAAAAAGAAATACCGACTCAGAACTTCGATCGTCGTTCTTGAGATAATTGTCTCTCCCCAGTATGCTAATCTTTACACTCTGAAGCAGCTGTTACTTCCTTTGGATCAACTTTGCACAATATCCGCATTCATTACAGATAAAAGGCTTCTTACCGATGACCGGGGCTCTTTGGACAACTCTTTTTCCGTAGTGCGACTAGTGTAACACACTAGTTTGCCGCGACACGCGGCTCCTTCAATCACCTCAACGCTTCCTTGCGGATAATGAACGAGTAGAGCCCAGTGCATAAGCTTGAATGCTGGTGTGCTTGACGCGGAAGCGAATGAGGCTGCTGCGGTCCGGAGTCTCGCGTCCTCCAGTTCGGTGAAGAGAATTTCGAGAGTGACGGTCCTGCGGTTAAAATGATTGAAAAAAAAAATAACGAAACGAGTGTCGTCACTGCACCAATCTTGTGCCCATGTACACAAGAATACTCTCAGGCTAGAATACCACTAATTTCCGGACAATCCTGATGCTGGAAATACGGAGTGTTTGAGCTAACGTGGGCCAATCAATAAATAAAAACTTGAGGTTTGCTAGGCGTGTCAAATTGCCCTGGAAATATTCCAAGCCGAATGCGGCGCGTCACGACAGTTCTTCCGATCCGGTAAGCTGGATAATTAGCAAAGATCTATTAAGTACATTTTTATATATTAACTCTAGCAAAAAATCACTCAAGAATGTTCGTGCGTCTTCAGAAACGTCGCATTATTACAACTGTGGTAAGATAACTCCTCTGCGCAATTTTGTTTTAGCTTTTGTTGTAATGTGGTAAAAAAAAAGCACTTGGCGTAAGTTACCGGACCCACACTTTATATTGATGCGAAAGACAACACTCGCGATGGGAAATATATTGGGCCCACGCGCGATCCTTTTTTACCGTGCTGTCTGCGGAGTGTGCCGTCGATGTGAAACGGCGCTCGGCAGTGCACATGGCAGACATCGCGCGTGCACACGAGTTTCTAGTGTGCGAGAAACTGAATGGCCTAAAGAAGAACCAGTGTCGCGGCACTTGTTCACAAATGTCGTGACCCCTCAAGTCAGCAACACAACAATAACTCGATGCGCGTTTTCGATAACTCTCCTCAAGTTAATATTTTGAACGTAACAGCAACCCTCTAAGAGAAATAGTAATGCTCTACGTTAGCAACACTCCGTCGCCGATATCTCTCCCCCCTTCCGCCCTCCCTTCCGGGAGTCAAGTATCCCTCACCAACACGACCGTGGAGCTCGGTTCCAGCAGCAATTTAATGGGAAATTCTCCTCGCATCTTTGCGTACCGGTTCCCTTTGCTTTCTAGGTCGTTGTAGGTGGAACCCCTTCGCTCTCTGTTTATGTAGAAATGTAGCGACCTCACGCAGACTCTCGCGGTACTCGGCGGACTCGTAGCTATTTGTAAATAAACGCCTGCTCTGTAAGTGTCACCGCATGTAAACTTCTCTCCTAATTCCCACCATGTGAGGACGCGGTGCTCTAGCTTCTTTAGAACACTATAGTCGGTTACAACGTAGGAATAAATACAACCTCCGCACCCATTACTGCGCCTTGCGATGTCTCCTCTGCGCATAATCTCGATCCAGTCATCATCATCATCATCAGCCTGTCTACGCCACTGCAGGGCAAAGGCATCTCCCATGTTCCGCCAATCAACCCGGTCCTGTGCTTTCTGGTGCCACGTTATAGCTGCAAACTTCTTAATCTCATCTACCCACCTAATTTTCTGTCTCCCCCTCACGCGTTTGCCATCTCTTGGAATCCAGTCAGTTACCCTTAATGACCACCGGTTATCCTGCCGACGTGCTACGTGCCCGGCCCATATCCATTTCTTCTTGATTTCAACTATGATGTCCTTAACCCCCGTTTGTTCCCTGACCCACTCTGCTCTCTTCCTGTCTCTTAAGCTTACACCTATCATTTTCCTTTCCATCGCTCGCTTTCCATGGAAAGGAAAGAATCAATCAGCCCTTAACTAATCTGTCGGCTCTGCCACATTCTTGTACAGCTCGGCGTCGACTGCCGCACACACCGCGTACCGTTCAACACCACCGCTGAACTTATGACACACATCGGCTCAGGGCTATCTCGAGAACACACAACCCATTTCGGAAAACGTACTTACGGACCTACGGCAGGGTATCATCTGCGCCATTGCTCAGCACGTCTCTACGTGGGCTCAGCGGGCACCCGAGGGATCTACTGCGGGGTGAAAACAGGCCCTGGGACGGCTGGCAGAAGACCCCGCACGAACGCAGGCCACGCGGCGACGAAACCCCGGCACGTGCTGGCGCTTGCGCTTGTTCATGTTGACCTTCAGCTGTGGCTCACACCCACTGTGGGGTATCGACCGAGAATTGGGTGGTTTTATACAACGTTATAGCACTATAGAAAAAGGGAGACTACAGAATAGAAAGATTACAAATTTTATAGGAAATTTTGGTGCTCGCTCAAATGTGTATAAATAAAACCAAAGCTTTTTTTGTATTAGGTATAGATAATAAAAGAAATCAATACTCTAACTTTTTAAAAATATATGCATGCGTCGAAACAGAAGGATATTAATATATATTAGCGATTAACCGATTGGTTCTATTGAGTTAGTTCCGCACAGCCACGCAAACCTTCGCATTGTGGAACCCAGAAATAGAGGCGCTCCTCGCGGCGACCGTTCTTCTCCTTGTTGTTCTTCTCTTTTTTTTTTTGTGGCAGCGCCCCACCGAGAAGGAACAACCGAGGAAAAGAAGAAGAAAGACTGCCAGTTATCCACTCTAATTTATTCGATTTTTTTAATAGATTTTCTTTCGCTGAGTAACGCCAGTCCTACGTCGTATGTTACGTATAAGCATATAAGCCATGCTTTTTAATTGTTTCTGTTGCGTCAACAGTAACAGAGAGAGAGAGGTTTATTTACAGAAACGCAGATAGGTCGGCCTGAGCGATAGTATGCTCTAGCCTGCTACTCTACTCCGGGGCAGGGGACGGGAGGAAAAAGAGTGATGGGTGACGATGGTGATTTAGGGAGGTGAATATGTACAGTCTCGTCAAGGTGGTGCAGTGCTATAGACGCACATCCAGTACGGTGGCTTGTAGGAAAGCTGCGACCGCTATAACCCCAGGTGCACTATTGGCGTCATACCAA
This sequence comes from Rhipicephalus sanguineus, assembly GCF_013339695.2. Lineage (NCBI taxonomy): Eukaryota > Metazoa > Arthropoda > Arachnida > Ixodida > Ixodidae > Rhipicephalus > Rhipicephalus sanguineus. Next base: position 159,465,187 of record NC_051182.1, read on the forward strand.
GGGCCCAACACAACCTCATCAGTTAACGACCTATTATGCAATCCTTCAGTAGAGGACATCAATTTCTGTCGTTCACGTGCGTATGCTAGGCAGGTACAAAATATGTGCTCAAGTGTTTCTGGCACTTGACAGTGATCACAATTTGGACCGGTGTCACTGCAGCCGATGATATATGCATAACATCTTGTGAATGCCACACCGAGGCGAGTCCGGTGAATCATACTTGCGTTATGTCGTTTTAATTCATGAGGCATGCAGAACCTCATTTCCGGGTCCCATTCGTGCAATCGCCGGTGTCGTCGCTCCGGTTTGGTCCAGTGCTCAAGTGTGAGGTTACGCATTACGCACAGAAGCAGGGCGTTCGTGTCTGGCCGTGAAAACGCAATGCGCATTTCAGGGCCACTGGTTAAGACACTTGTAGCTTCGGCGTCTGCCTCTTCGTTTCCCCTTATGCCGCAGTGGGCAGGAATACACAGGAAGGGGACGAGGTAGCCATTTGCTGAAGAAATGTGAAGAAGCTCCGCAATTTCTGTGGCTAAAATATAATATGGACGCTGTCTCATGACGCAATTATTGGTTTGCAAAGCGGGTTTGGCGTCTCAGAATATCGTCCATGCATGTACGAGGTTGCTCTCCAGAAATGACTCTTATTGCCTCCCGGATACCAACAACCTCTGCGGCAGTTGACGTGGTCTTCTGGTCTACCTTGAACCGTCGATCGATAACCATTTGTGGGATGACAAAGGCTGCAGCGGAGGCACGTAGCGTGGTAGGTCCATCGGTGTACACGTGTACGGTACCCCCGTACGCTGTATAAATGTGACGTAGGGTCAGTTGTTTGAGGCCATTTGACAAAACTGGGGACTTCTTCGTAATTCCAGGAATCATATGGGTATACGCTTCTATAAAACTGACGTCTATCTGTAACATGAACGGCTACCTTACGTCGGACGTCGAGCTACCCTTTACACGCCAGTGTAGTCGATGACAAAGCGGTAGATCCACCTCGTAGAACTACGACCAGACCAGACTGGAGAGACGCGCGGACGTACGTCCTGAAGGCCCACGCGCCTCTTCAGTCCAGCCATGGTCAGACCTGGCGCAAAGCCAAGAAATGCGGGTTAATCAGCTACTCGCCGACTGCTTCGCATGAAATCGATTCCCACAGTGCATGGGATCTGCCGGATTTTTTTTTTATTTTTGCGTGTGCTGCTTTAACAAACTTTCAGCGAGTGCATATTGTAGACAAATCTAAATAGCTGGAGCAATGCGTTTCTTTGCCTTAGAGTACAGTCATGCACACGAGTCGTGCCATCTTATGCGGACTGGATATGTGAAATGGAGGTTTGTCTTATTTTCTGAAAACTAAAGCTGTTCCTATTCCTATTTAATAACAGACAGTATTCGCGAACCATTCTATTGCGAGAGCGTTAAAGAGCTTGTTTGTTTGTGTGTCCTTTCCTCAACCTCTCCTCCTCCTCCTCGCCTTAAGGATACTGGCTCATACCCACGAGGGGGATTGGCCACACTGACAATTATAAAGGGAAATGTAAACCCTATGAAACTTCAAAAAGAAATAACAACGAAACGCGATGTAAATAAAAAGTGAAGGAGTTAAGAAATTCAAAAAGCCGTAGGATGAAGGTTGAACAACTTAAAAATAAAAAAGTCACAGTTTCGCCGCAAGGGCGAAGCAATGAATGCGATAGCAAGAAACTAATGTTATACGAAGTGAGGATCGCCAATGGATGCTCTCAGTTTGAACAGCGCTCCTGTTGCAAAGGCGGCCGAAGCAGCGAAGGAAACTAGCATGCTTCAAGTGTCGAGCTGTGACACTTGATAGTTCGCGCTCATCTTCTGTTTGTTCGTTTAGCGGCGTCCCTTCAGCTCAAGTGACTTTTGTACGCTCCGTAACATGAGCGCGGACATCACGGTGAAAGCTTGAAACATTCCTCTTCCCCTCACTACGAGAAAACCGCGCGAGCAAACAGCGGAAGGGCAAGGTTCTCCCATGCGCAAATATAAGAAGAAGCGAGCGAGCTCGCCGACTACTTTTAAATGCGCCCGTCGGGCTCCTAGCGCCATCTCGCTGGTAATTAAGAAACGCTTATTATCGCCTGCCGTCTCTGAGTCCGTCCAGCGGTAAAGCGTGTGTATATAACGCTCGCCGTTAGCTATGTGGAGGATCTGCGTTTCGTGGCGTACTGGATAGCGCCACTCGCTGCGGAGCAGGAGGTCCCTGGTTCGATTCCGCGCTTCGGAAGCATTTTTCTGAATTATTTTTCTTTGGGGCTTTTATATATATATACATACTTATACATATACGGTGCATGACGGCGACGGCGACGGCAAAATCCAGCCGAGACTGTCCATATAATTGCTATCGCAATAAAAATAATTAAAAAGGCGGAAAAATGTTGGTTTCAGTGGTTGGTAGCACTAGCAGCATACTCTTCCGGCTGCTTTAATCAATTTGTGTAGCGCAGTCATAATAGCACTGCGGCTTGCCCCAAACTGATCGGCTCCAAACGACAACAGGCTAGATGTAGTAAGTGGTAAACCGAACCTACCAGTCGGCATTTCAAGAAACATTCTACGGAGTGAGGAGAAACGGCGGCATGATAGAAAAAAGTGATCTATCGTTTCAGGTTCATTGCAAACTGCACAGAGATCAGTTAATGAGAAGCCAGATTATGAAGGTAATAATATAACCGGGGGAACTCTACAGCGATAGCTTGTGAGTGTCACCTCGTATCGACGTGAAATTCATTTGGTGGTATTCCATGGGAACTGTAAGTGGCGGCCGGTACTCCTCTGATTGTATGAGAGCTGTTTCGGTGTTTTTTAAGTATACCAGACGTTGAATCTCTCTCCGGTAATGAAATAAAACAGGGGTACTCCATGTAACACCGGACCATCTAAAGACGCAGTAGCGAGTGAGTCAGCTGCTTCATTTTTAACTTGTTTTGCAGAAATTTCGTGACGGTATCGGCGTCGTCGTCGTTGGTTGAGCGAAAAATTGCAAAAGTTCAAATAATAAAAATCGTGGCTCTGAGCCGAAATCGCACCCAGGACTTCTGTGTGATAAGAAGGTGCACTACCACACAGCTATGCCAGTGCTTGTAACTGTTTCGGGGGAAAAAGAAACCCACGCAGGTGTCGTATAATGCGAGGAATCACACTAAATGACACTTGCACATATGGTGACATCGCCATTTTGTAGGTCAGTCAACAACCACCTGGCAGAAAACAAAAAATGGTGTTCTTCAGATACAACTCATATTTACCATCTCCTCTACAAATGCTGCCAACCTGGTCGACTCAAGGAAGTGAGGTCACGTGTGAACGGAAAAATTACAGAAGGCACCTTCTCCACTGTGCGCATTCTGTGGTGAGCTGGAAACTATCGATCATTTCTTTTTGACCTGCAGGCGATATACCACAGCACGAAAAACCCTTTTGGAAACACCTTCACGTGCTATCGGAATGAATTTATCTGTGCCTGTGATTTTGTCTTTTGGAGCCTCTATTTCTGCGTTCTCCAATGCGAAGGTTTGCGTGGCTGGGAGGGATTACCTCAATGAAACCAATCGGTTTAACTAGCTAATTTGTAATATTATCCTTGTGTCGACACATGTATATATGAAAAAAAAAATAGGGTATTGATTTATTTTATTTTATTATTACTATTTCTCTTTACATATTTGATCGAGCGTCCAAAATTTTCTATCAAATTTGCAATGTTTCTATTCTACAACCTCCCTTATCCTAAAGTACTGTAACAGTATATAAAACCACTCCATTCTTGGCCAATCCCCCACAGTGGGTGTGAGCCACAGTTGAAGGTGAACAAGAGCGCTCGCGCTGTTCCACCAGTTCTCTGAGGCAGCTTCTTTCAGCGTGCAGTGGTAGTGCGTTTATTTCAGTTTTGTATGAAAAACCTGAATTTTAACTGTTTCGTGGTACTATATACCACTAGTATAATTTCATGTAACAAATTAATAAATAATAAGAACAATATTAAATATTATTTATTGAATTAATTTTTCATTTTTTGGACTACCATGTTCATGCGCATCTCAAATTGCAGAAACCACTTGCTTAAATTTAACAGAATTAATTTGGGCCTGAAAGGGTTAAGGTCGTCGCCGTCGCCGGGAAATGAAAAGAAAGAAGGCGACGCGCTCCACGAGATGATGTTTCTTCCTCGCTCGGCTCGAAGGCGTCCTCGCGCCTTGCTTCACGCGTGGCAAGTAGAAGATTGGGCCGCGTCAGTACGGCATCGAAACGAGAGCGTCCCGCTGGTCGTGGATCTTCTACGACGTAGGGCCGTTGCAGTTCAACCTCATCTGCTGTTCCCGCGGACTCGGCTCGCCTACTGGTCCGGACACGCGTCCTGCCGAACGCCTTGCTGAGGGTAAGTGTGGCAATATTATAGAAAACGCGCGATAAGGAAATACACGTGGTGACGCCAACTTGAGTTCCCTCGCCAGTCGCCGTGTCTTCATATATTTTGACGGTGCACACTAGGACCTACGTAGTTCCTAATCAGTAAGAATGATTAGGGAGTCGGAGACTTAACGTTCCAAGTATCAAGAAACTTAGTTTAGCCAATGTGGCCAAAATACAAAAAACACACAAATCCGTGATGTCACCATCGGAGATTTCGGTGAGAAATTTAAAAGTGAAACTTTCGACATTTTTACCATCTAATATTAGACCCATAGGCGTGCACACGGGGGGGGGGGGGGGGGCAGGGTGCTGTGTCGGCGGCTGGTGGTCCCGACGAAGGAAGGAAGGAAGCAGGCGAAGAAGACCGGCTTGACGAACGCGGCCGGCGGGGACGCCGTCCAGCCCCGAACACGCGGGTTGGCGCGAAGCGCCGAAGAAAAGAATCACGTCCGCTCTCAACGAGTACTGGGCCCGTATTCCCAAAAGGCGACAATCGCAAAAGTATCGCCTTTGGTACGCGCTGATTGGCTATTGAGCAAACCGGAAAAGTTAGGGCGCCATCTGGTAGTTCCGCCGACGTCAATTTTGCGTCATGGTGCTCGACGGTGCTCTCGACATACTTGCAATAAGCGAAGGCACCGTTAACCGTCGGTTCGTGGTGAAGTCTAGCATTTCAGTGACGTAGGCGGTAGCTTCTAGTATTCAAGCCTCGGTGGATATACGCAGCATTTTTTACGCTGAAGCTTTCATCGAGCATTACCTTGGGGTGTTATCAGCACTCGTTCTTTGCCAGCGCGTGTTTGTTCGTGGTTTGAACGTCCCAGGAGTATGAACCGTGCGTTGCTCGCGTGGCTTATCGCGAGCCGGCAACATGTTGAGATCTTGAGACGATGTCGCTGCGGCTGCACGCTACAGCTGAACTATCCGAGCACGCCGTGTTAAACTCTCAACGAAAATACGTTTCACGCAAAGTTGCATTCTTTAACTATTATACTGTGCATTAAATAATCGAACAAAAAAACGTTGAAAGCACTTTCAACACGTCTTACACTTCAAGTAGCCACAGCCAAGCCGGCCAAGCCTGGCCACTGCGTAGAAGCAGCAGCACACGCTCGAAAACGCCGTACTCGGGTTGCTCTGCGCTCGTACAGTGCGCTCACTCCCGTGTTGTGAGACATTCGTACTACCAACGGCCAGTTGCAACAATGACGCCACAGGCAAGTCTTTTTAGGGGCGAAGCTCCTTAAGGCGGCACCCGTTCGTCCCTCGTAATCGTCGTCATCGTAGTAGTCCGTAACAAGTCTTACGCTTTGACCTCCAAGGTGGTGCCGGTGGCAGATTTCTCCTGTGCGTTGTTGAACAATAAAAAATTCGCAGCGTGCGCGTTAACTAAAAGCCGAATTCTTCTGTCTCTCATTCCCCATTAGCAGCCATTGGCATGTTCCAGTAGGAAACGTTAGTAGAAGTAGAAGTGTAAGTGTTAGCTAAAAGCCGACTTCTTCTGTCTCTCATTCCCATTAGCAGCCATTGTTTACCTCCAAGGTAGTGCCTGGTGAGATTTCTCCTGTGCGTGATTAAACAATAAAAATTTTGTTCAAAACGCCGTTGATTGATGAAATAAACCAACGAAAGACGCCAGATGTTTTGTAAAAGCAGAACGAAAGAACGCCAGATGTTTTTCTTAAAGTGTAGTAGTAGTAGTTGTATGTAGCCACCTCGCCCGATCGTCAACGGGCGAGGTGGACCGGCAACGGCGCGAGGACCCTGCCGTACGAGAGTTAAATCACACTAAAAGACATACTTTGCGGGCGATACACTCTAGTGAGCTTTCAACTTTTCGTCTTAATGTACATGATAAAGAAATTATTTCTACGAAAAACGCAAGGCACACCTTGAGCAATATATTTGGTTTTGGGACGCTAAATGGAACCATGAGGCGATGCGAAGCCGGAGCACTTGCACGATCGCGTTCCGTTGGCTTTCGTTGGGCATGCTACCGACCTCGCGTCGTGGAACGCGCGTCCTGTGTTCCCTCTAGCCTTGCCTTTAATTCGCACGGGGCGAGCGGGGAATGCGGTCGCTCTTGGCGCTCTTTCGCTCGGGAGCGGACTTCTTCCTTGCATTTCACCGATCACAAGTGATAATGAAGGGACCACGTAAACCAACAGTACAATAAAAGTTTGATGTTTAATATATACACGATGTTTCACACTCTTTATATTATGTACTGGGCGCATTTCACGGAAGAGTTTCACGGTTTACAGATGATTCCCTCCGTAGCTTCGCCCCACTCATCATCATTCACCCCGTGGATATGCTGTGATTTTTTTTTACTTATTGAACGCATCAAATTCTACGTCACCAAACGCGATACTATCGCCTTTTGCGATCGTTTGAGAATACGGGCCCTGCTCACACACTGACTTTATTACAAGTGCGCCGGTTGAATAACGACACCAGAGCGGCGCCCCCTGGCATCTTAACATGGCATTTCGAAACCGAAACACCAACACAACAACCATCCCCTCCTCGAAAAGAAAAGTGTTCTGAACATTCACTTATACACTCTGGGCATAGTTATAGGAAAAGTGCACACTAGAATCCGAATGCCATATTGACCGGAACAGTTCAAAGATGCGTACCAATGCACTATACAGAGGCATACACTGTTTGTCGACATGACAGGAACCTTGAATACGGCACACAGAAATTCACACCCTATTATGAATGTCATGAATACATATTGCCAAAATGCACACGGAAAGTCAGTTCATGTATTGTCTATAAGCACTGAACACTGCACAAGCACAGTAATGATACATGATTAAAGACCGAAGAACCTGCTATAACACTTAACTAGGTGACATAATCCTCAAATCGACGCGGCTTCTGACGTTTCCGCTTATTGCGACGCCTTTGTGAAGGACTAGGTGACTGTGCACCTTGGTCGCTTGCGCTCTGATGCGACGCATCAAGAGCAGAAGAAGATTGTAACGGCTCTGAAAGTCAGCGGCACTGATTAAAGAAACTGAAGCACCAGTGTCCACGAGAAATGGCAACGGCACGTTGCCCACCGAAGCTACGACGGTAGGTTCGGACGTTGTGTGGAGGCCATCCACGTTTAATACCGTGACCGTATTGGTCTGAGCGGTGCTCGAAGGAGCGGACGAAGAACCTGATTCAGGAAGATTTAATGGACGGGAATTGCATACGGACTGAAAATGTCCGATTTTTCCGCACGCACGACAAGTGCGGTTTCTCGCCGGACACTGCGCAAAGTTGGCTAAATGCCGTGCCGATCCGCAACGAAAGCAGTGTGCGGTTGAATTATGCGAAGAAAATTGGGCACGCGAGCCCAAAGCCGGAAAAGCTGAATTCGGCGGCATGGGGTCGCCATGTTGACGGCTTCCTCGACCCCGCGACGCGGAGGGGCCGCCATGTTAACCGCCACGAAAGGAGTGCGCAGGCGGGCGGCCATGTTGACCGCCGCGCCGGGACGAAGAAGGGCCGCCATGTTGGCGCGTCCCGTGAAACAAAGGACCGGCGCCATGGCCCCCCGCAGCAGAAAGTTGCTGCACTGAGTGCGGAGCGAATTGCTCCAACTGCACACGGACAAGTTCATCCTCTCGCGCAATCGAGAGGGCTTCTGAAAGGGTGATTGACGAGCCTTTTTGAAGAAGTCGGCAACGGACATTCTGCGACGCGACGCCAATCTGCTGCCTGATCATGTCATTTTCAAGCGCGCCGAACCCGCAAGACGCGGCTAGCGACCGGAGACTAGCTATGAAGTCTACCACGGGCTCACCGGGAAGCTGACGACGCTCTTAGAAGCGGAGGCGCGCGACATAATCACAGGACGCGTCTTTATAATGGTCGTCGAACAATGCAAGTGCGGCTTGGAATACGTCAGACGACGCAGGCGTCTCTGACGCGTTGGCGGAACTCAACGTCTGATAGAGTTTTAAACCGGCGTAGCCTAATGCGTTGACGAAAAGGGCTTTCCGACGCTCGGGCTTGGCGGCGTCCTCCCCGGCAGCGCCGGCGTAGGCCTGAAAAATTAATTTCCAGTCAGCCCACGGAATTGGAGCGTCCCCGGGCGTAGAAAGGAACGAAGGCGGGGGAATTGGAGACGCCATCGTGAGGAAAGAATTGAAGGTGAAAGCCGGAAGAAGGATTGACGCCAGTAGACACCGTTTAGAGAAGAAGAGGCAGCGTCGATTGATTAGGAAGAACAGCGAAACGAGGCGACGCCGCAGCCACCATGCGAAGAAGAAAGGCGAGCGGTTAGGCTTAGTATGAGCGGTTCGTTACACGAGGGAAAAAAGTAGAATTCGCAGAAAAAAAAACACTTCTTACATGTCCTCGTCGCCATTGCTGTGTCGGCGGCTGGTGGTCCCGACGAAGGAAGCAGGCGAAGAAGACCGGCTTGACGAACGCGGCCGGCGGGGACGCCGTCCAGCCCCGAACACGCGGGTTGGCGCGAAGCGCCGAAGAAAAGAAGCACGTCCGCTCTCAACGAGTACTGCTCACACACTGACTTTATTTACAAGTGCGCCGGTTGAATAACGACACCAGAGCGGCGCCCCCTGGCATCTTAACATGGCATTTCGAAACCGAAACACCGACACAACACAGGGGGCGGGGCCGCCCGCCTTACTCACCTAAGATGGGGAGGGGCGAAAGGTCAGCACCACACATTGACATAATAGGGAGTGGGGGCGCTGCAACTCGGGGGGGGGGGGGGGGGCGCAATGTCAGCGCCATACATCGACATAGTTGGGAGGGGGGAGGGGGCAATGCGGCGGTTTGGGCACGTTGGTATTCCATCTTGAAAAAACTATGAGCGCACAGAAAGCACGGACGACAAAAAGACACACATACAACGCCTACGTTGTGTGCATATGTGTGTCTTTTTGTCGTCCGTGTTTTCTGTGTACTCAGTTTTTTTCTAGAGGGAGAGGGGGGGCGCTGCGACGAACCTTCGCCCCCCCCCCCCCCCCCCTGAAGAGGAACCGTAGGCACGCCTATGATTAGACCTGCGGTGTTGAAATGAAGAACACTAGAGTTTTATTGCGATAGCAATTATATGGACAGTCTCGGCTGAATTTTGCCGTCGCCGTCGTCATGCTGCGTATATGTATAAGTATGTATATATGCATCAATATCCCAAAGAAAAATAAATCAGAAAAATGCTTCCGAAGCGCGGAATCGAACCAGAGACCTCTGAATTCGCAGCGCAGTGCGCTACGCACTACTCCACAAAGCGTACATCCCTCAGGTAGCTAACGGCGAGCGTTATATACACACCCTTTACCGTTTGCAGTCCTCCGAAACGGAGGCGCTTATAAGCGTTTCTTCATTACCAGCGAGATGGCGCTAGGAGCGCGACGGGCGCACTTAACCCTTTGAGACGCTATGTACACAATTGTGTACACCACTTGTTTTTGCTATCTGTATCGCCTAGGGGCTAAGAAAGAGCAAGGCATAATGAGCTTTGAAATAATTGAACCTCCTGCATAATAAATTTCTCTTCATCGAACTTCATTTTGCAGCGTATTGCTGCATATGATAACTTTGCTGAAGACACTACACTGTTCGACGAATCGTTCGACGTGCCGCTTCCTGTAAGCCTTGTGAAAAGTATAATTTTTGTTTCTCAAAACGGACATAACCAAAAAATGAATTTGCACTATATTTCGAGCCTGAGATGTCCTTCTATTTATGCCAAAATAGGGCATGAATGACTTCAGGGTAAATAGATATTTAATTACAACTCAATTAGGATTAGCAACTATAACAGGCATAAATTAGGGCATTATGACATTATTTTTGTTGCAACAGAATATATTGAGTGCCCTGAAATAACGCTGTACCGATTTGACACATTTACAGGCAGTTCTTCATAGGTGGCGTCTGAAAGGGTTAAAGGCGTCGGCCAGCTCTCTCGCTTCTTCTTATATTTGCGCAGGGAGAACCTTGCCCTTCCGCTGTCTACCGCAGTGTTCATGATTCTCAGCAGATGGAGCTACGTGGTAGCTCTCACCGCGCGTCGCGTACGTGTAGCTAAAAGCGTTTCAGATGTCGTGCACGTAACGTACGTGTACTTTTCACGTTTGCGTACGATAAGTCCCTACGTACGTGAAATTAAAACTGTCTAGTAGCTGCCGGGTAGTGATGGACGCACAGTAGTCGCAGTGCGTTCATCACGGGCCGCTTTTCTTGCTATCGCATTCATTGCTTCGCCCTTGCGGCGAAACTGTGACTTTTTTAGTGTATTTATCAGTCTAAGCCAATCTATTGTTTCACTTAAATGTCCCTTTAAAGTGCCCCTTAACGACCTCTGAAAATACAAAGAACGATCGCGTCCTTCCATCCTGGCGTTTCCCGTCTTTGGGGCACAATTCGTGACGCCAGCAGTCTGTTCACGTGACGTCACAAAGAAATAAGGTCTCTATTGGTTCATGCACGAGGGATATCAATTGTGAATTGTGCCCTACTCTGCTTTGCGATGCAGTCCCGTTGTGCCTCGTCTCGCATGGCTATCGTGTGCGATCAGCTGATCTCACCTCGTTTTGTGCGCTTTCGACTACGCAAGCCGAAATAACAGCGCGCACCTTAAAGGCGCGAAATTCTGATAGGCTCATCGCTTGGTGTTGACATTGTCCACGTGTTTTATGAAGAAATAAGTGCAGAGGAGTAGATAGCGCCTGTAGGAGGGATAATGAACGCGCAAACTACTCTATCGTCTTTCAACTCGGAGTGGTACAAGGGCGCTTTAAACGCATTTGCGCATAGTAATAGCAGGGTCCCGCTTACGGTGCGGTAATATCCGCAGGCTTACACCACCTGCTACAGTGTCTTTTATTTTCATCACTAATTCTTTCAGCCTCTTTGGAACGCGCTTTCTCCATTCGCTTTCAGTTTGCGGTAAACTGGTGACACCGGGTGACAGTGCGTAACACTTCACTTGACTGATACATGATTGGTTCCATGTCGTAAGGAAAATGTGCAGTTGGCAGCATGGTGACAATTTAGAGTATTCAGTAGAGAAACTTCATAATGATAAGACGAAGGACGGGTCGAAAAGCAAACAGGACCGGCGCTGACTGGTTGAAAAGAAAACTTTTCGTGAACTCATTCCTTGTCTTATGCGCTGTTTATAACCATTAATCTGCGCCAACTTGCCCTACTTTCCAGTTTGACGTAGATGACCTCATTTGCACAGGGGCTCAAAATTTGATTAAACGTCGGGTAACCGATAAAGGGTCATATTCTCGCTATGCACGCGAAACATAACCTTGCAACACTGTTGGTAGTCGATTCGGCGAGTTGACACGGCATAATCTCGTCCTGTTTTAAGAGCAACTAGAGGCGAGATGCTAGATGTTCGTTTACTTGACTTAGGTGCACGTTAAAGAACACCAGATGGTCGAAATTTCCGCATCCCTCCAGTACAGCGTCCCTCGTAATCATATCGTGGTTTTGCGACGTAAAACCCCAACAATTATTATTGACCTGAGTTCCTCCAAAAACAAGACAAGATCCCCGTGAGCGTCTCACAAACAATCGCTGGACTTAAGAATACTAAATAGCAGGAGAGTGGGAGATCGAGGTTGGCGCATCGAAATATATCCCCATTCTCGAAGCTGCGGACTTCCAACAAGAATGGACCCACGGTTGATGAAGAAAGGCGGTTCGGAACGCGAGCACGAGGTCGGCACCCCGGGCACTCCTTTCACCAAAAGTCTCAGGGGCGCTTCGGACCGCTGTTCAGTGGACTGCAGCCCTAGGCCCACGCCTACACTCGAAGAGAACTCGACGAACCGATCTCAGTTTGTCGATGCGTTAGAACAGCCTGACACGTCAGCAAAGGAGGCAGCCGTCAGTGAAGAGCCGCGGCTCCTGTCGACCCACGCGCCACGCAAGGTGAAAAAACAGGCCGTATTACTCGAATTTATTCGAATTTATTTCGTACATAGATAAGTTGTCGTACATTACAAGGTACACACTTTTGGGACCCACCAAATTTGTTACAGGGCCTCTGTAGACGTTGGTAATGAAAAAAAAAAACTTGCATAGCATCGGCACTTTTTATTGCCTTTAGATTCCTGCATTTGTGTTGTTAAGATTTAAGAACCAACACTTTTTACTACTCGTTCTTTCCTAAATCCTTTTTACTACTCGTTATTTTCTAAATAGAGCGGAAAAGTTTAAGAAATAACTTGGTGAATATATCAGATAATGATTTACTTTTTTCTAAGCTGTAAAATCACTCAATGAATAAGAAATGTATGTGCTAAGTGTTTGTGCCAAGTGTTTTGAATATCTATCTGGTTAACCATACTTTAATTTTTCTTGATAATGTTACAGTGCTCTTTGCATATCGGTGTACAGAGAAGTGGAAGTGCAGCTTTTTTTACTAGTTATGTTTTGATCACCCCCCACGTAAGGCCTTTATGGCGCAGCAGGTGTTCGGTAAATAAATACATAAATAAGTAACATGGTCTATTAAGCCGAATTGTGTGCATGCTGCTTAAAGATATGCTTTTACGAGCAAGTTCGTTGATTGCGCATAATCATGTAAAGCCAAGGAATGATGCTCACCTTTCCACTTCATGCCCCTTTGCGCTTTGTCACATATTTCATTGCGTACAGTACAGTGCACTCGTAAATTGGGCATCTAAATTTTTCCTTACAATTTTATTGCGATAGCAATTATATGGACAGTCTCGGCTCATTTTTGCCGTCGCCGTCGCCGTCGCCGCCGTCATGCTGCGTATATGTATAAGTATGTATATATACATCAATATCCCAAAGAAAAATAAATCAGAAAAATGCTTCCGAAGCGCGGAATCGAACCAGCGACATCTCAATTCGCAGCGCGGTGCGCTAAGCACTACTCCACAAAACGTACATACCTCTGGCAGCTAACGGCGAGCCTTATATACACACCCTTCACCGTTTGCAGTCCTCCGAGACGGAGGCGCTTATAAGCGTTTCTTCATTGCCAGCGAGATGGCGCTAGGAGCACGCGGGCGCACTTAAAGGCGTCGGCCAGCTCTCTCGCTTCTTATATTTGCGCAGCGAGAATCTTGGCCTTCCGCTGTCTGCTCGCGCGGGCGCTCGAACAAACTGCCGCAGTGTTTATGATTCTCAGCAGATCGAGTTACGTGGTAGCTCTCACCGCGCGTCGCGTGCGTGTAGCTGAAAGCGTTTCAGATGTCGTGCATGTAACGTACGTGTACTTTTCACGTTTGCGTATGAGAAGTCCCTACGTACGTGAAATTAAAACTGTCTAGTAGCTGCCGGGTAGTGATGGACGCACGGTAGTCGCAGCGCGTCCATCACGGGCCGCTTTTCTTGCTATCGCATTCATTGCTTCGCCCTTGCGGCGAAACTGTGACTTTTTTTTACTTGCATTCAGCGATACTCCATGGATGCCAAGGAGGACGCTCCTCCCGCCATAGAAGGCATCGCCGAGCAGACTCAGCTGGAGCCGTGTGAGTCCCTGACCAAGCGTGCCGCCACAGACAAGAGCGTGGCTCGCGACATGGTCGTCCCCACGAAGCACGCGTCCCAATCTCCTCTAAGTGCCGTTATCAACTCTGGAGTCACGGGTGTAAGTGCACCTCCACATTTGGAAAACGCACTGAAGCGAAAGGCAACGCGAAGGGCTCACTCAATAGAGAGTAACGTGTCCTTCGGTAGGGTTAAATCGTGGCCTCCGCGATCACCTCCAGCAGAGCAACGGTGCGCTACCGGGGATGATCGCGGAGGCCACGGTTAAAACGAACATGGTCGTCTCCACGAAGCACGTGCTCCGCTCTCCTCTCAGCGCCGTTACCGACGCTAGCGTCACTGATTCAAGTGTCACATCATTGTTAGGGAAACGCATTGAAGCCAGAGGCAACTCGAAGAGTTCACTGACATCTCCCTGCACTGTAGAGTCTCAGGCAACTGAAGCGCTATACGCGGAGCACGTGGCTGCTGGCGGTGAGGGTGACGGTGAGGGCGAGAGCATTCTTGAGGCATGGTGGCTGCATCCGGTAAACAGTCGTTCAGTCTGTAGTTCACGTTGACGCCGGCGGAGAGCTGCAATTCGGAAGTTTCGACCACCTAGCGTCACGTAACATGCGCCTAAATAAAAGCACACGGGCATGTAGCATTTCGCCTCCATCGAAATGTGGCCGCCGCAGCCGGTATTCGATCCCGCGACCTTCGTGTGATAAGCCGAGAGCACATGTATTCCCTAACCACCTTCAGATAATTAAAAGCGGTTCCAACTATAAAACGGCTGTACAGCAGCCCTCCGCGCTTCCCATATCTGAAGTAGTGTTCCCAAGAAACGCTGAAATGCCTGTGCTGTGACGTCATGGAAATGGGATAGATGTGACTGGCTGCCTCATCCCTATGAGGATCGTGTAGGCTCCGACCTCTTTACGCCCTTGCGCAGTACGTATTGAGCAAAGACTTTCAGGAGCAACGCATTCGCACGGGACCGAAGTTCGGTCTCTTATACGTAAATTTTTTGGAAGCACGCATTTTCCAACAACGGGATGCAATCACGTGGATTACTTCACACACTTACGGCAGTCTTCGCTAGATTTTCTAGAACTCGCTTACTTGAATTCAAGAATTGTGCGTCGGAGGGCAGGGGGGGGGGCATTAAGCACTTATTTAAGGAGTAAAACTGCGCATGGACGCCATACACGATCTTCGGTTTTAGAAAAAGAAGGCGCCTCAAGAAAACACGGATATGAAGGACAGACACTCGTCTTGTCGCTTATGTCTGTGTTCTCTTGTCGAGTCTTCCTTTTCTAATGAACAAAAGAGGGCTATTTTTTGTTGTTAGACATAAATTAATGAAACCAACAGGCGATGAAGCTGGGAAGGTATAGGGGAAATTACTTGCATGCTTTAACTCTAGTATAGTAATTATGACACAAAATGGAAAGGAGTTATAATGGACGAAAAATCAACTTGCCGCTGACAGGAACCGAATCAACAACCTGCGCATACGCGTCTGATGCGCTACCAATTGAAAGGCACCGCCTCTTCAGCTGAATTGGTAGAACATCAAAAGCGTTATCCGAAGGTTGTAGGCTCGGTTCGTGTCTGCGGCAAGTTGATTTTCTGTCCACTTTAACTCATTTCCATTTTGTTTCATAAATACTACACTACAATTAAAACGTGCATGTCATGTCCCCTATACATTCCTTACTTCATTGTCCGTTGGTTTCATTGACTTTTTTTATCTAAGAAATGTGTGCCCACTAGCACAGGAGCTGCGTTTTAGTCCATTACATTTGCATTCTCAATTACAGAAAGCGATCCCGGGAGCCAATGACGTCGCGGAAGCACCGCCCGTCGACCATCGCGAGACAATGTGGAAACGGGCCTCGATTGACAAGAGCGTCTCTCGAGACGAGGTCATCCCCACGAGGCCAGCGCCTCACTCGCCCATCAGGACAGAGCCCTCTCCTAGTGCCAACAGTGTAAGTGCTTAAAAGTTTTTTTGAAGCATCGTTGGCGGCGTCAACACGAGTGATGCAAAAAAGGTCATCACACGATGACGTCACCGTAAGACGTCAGCAAGACTTCACAGATCGCCAAAATGTGTGCCGTCAAGATCACAGCATTACATCACATGATCGCCAACAACATGGGACGTCATAATGTGATGACATCTCATGATGACGCTATCGCATGACATCAGTGTTTGGTCAGAGGGGGCCGATCGCTGAGGCAGTGCAAAACCAGGTGAGGTGCAGAAAAGTTGCAATGCTTACGATCCTGGGGGAAGTGCAAAAGCACGTTAGGTGCACAAACCTTTCTGAGGTGGGGCCTTGGGTGGGGAGGAGGATTCATACATCTACTGAGAAGAAAAAGATTGCTTTCGCCTTCGAGTCGTCTTACGGGAATGCATAAGGGGCCCTGTGAATTTCCTTGTAGTCACTCGCAGGTTTAACACCGCTTGAAGGTAATTTTCGAAATTTCCAAACGCGCCATGCCAGTTGCGTAGTGTTATAGTGGCTAGAATTATTCTAGGCACTGTAGTAATATTAAATTACAGGGGACGCTATCGTGTACTTGCCGGTCGTTATCAGGTTTCACAATAAATGGCTTTGCATGTAAAGTAACAAAATTGTCATAGAAGATTTTGCTGCCTACGCTCTCTTAAAGGTCAAAATTGAAATTTGATTTCTTTTTTGCAGTGCTTTTTCTTGTATAGGTTACAGGTAAGGCAAGTTGAATAGGCAGCCGAAATTGGAAATGCAACCATATCTAGCACGGAGGCTTTTCTGGATGACATAAGCTAAGCGTGTCCTTTATACTTGGCTCCATCGACAGCGCTCCCACACACCTGACACATGAAAGCTCAGCGCTCCTTATTTCGGGACGGCTCAATGCCCTCCCATAGTGTAGTACATATCGCAAAGCTTCAACCATTTTTCCAGACACAAAAGCGGCCTTTCTTGGCCCTATAACGAAAGAATTCAGGAGCGCTTGCACTATTGAGAAAACGGGGCTAAGCAAAGCTTGACGTCTGTGCCTGATGTACTACTTTGCCTTTCTTTCTTTCTTCCGCATTGCGCAATGCCCCCTCTTAACTGCTTCCTTCCCCACGCCGGGAATTGGACCGTCACCCCCGTGCTTAGTAGCGCAACACTTCAGTTGCTACAGGCAACAACGACGGTCTTGCGTTCATATCCAGGCAGCAATTAAATGTGGCAAAGTGAAATGACATGTTACCTAGATAAAAGATCAAACTGCCGTATCCGAAACGGCCGATCGCCGACAAGTTCACGATCGAGAGCGCATCAAACATTGGAAAACGGGGCACACCAATACGCATGTCACCAGCGCACCTTCGAGGGCCTCATTTGTGTACGCCCGCATTTCTGTACACTCTCGGGCGTCGGCTTTATTTATTATTTTTTTTTTTGCGGTCACACCTACCACGCCAATCCGCATTTTTCGCGATACCCCGGCGCATGCGCCCTTCCCCTAGCGGAAAAGTCTCGAAACGCCTCTATCTCGGAGGCTTTGCTTCTGGCAAAACCGGTTGTCCCGGCCCCTACCAAAACCCTACCAAAACGGCAGAGGGCAGCAAGGATAATGAAAGAGATGGATTGGGGGAGGCAATACAACCTTAGCCTGAATAGACGCTAAAGTCGTTCTCACTCGCTCGCCTCTGGGCACACGCTCATGGTCGGAGTCCTCCGACGCCGATATCCGTTGGCATGCGCAGGGAACGGACGCGAAAATGAAAAAAAATTACACCATCTCCCGCTAAAGGGGACCATGAGGCGATGCGAAGCCGGAGCACTTGCACGATCGCGTTCCGTTGGCGTTCGTTGGGCATGCTACCGACCTCGCGTCGTGGAACGCGAAGAGGGACGCTACGCGCGTCGTATCTTCCATCTAGCCTGGCCGTTAATTCTCACAGGGCGAGCGAGGAACGCTGTCGACAGGCGCGCGAGAGGGGGGCAGCGTAGGAGAGGAGAGAGAAGGGGAGGGGACGCGCATGCGCTCGAGATCATCGCGGCGTTGCGCAGGAGAGAATTTCGGCATGTCTAGCCCGCGTTTCAGAGGATGAGTGGAAAGGGGGAGGGGAGAGGGGAAGGGGAGAGGGGTAGAGGACAGGGGGAATGGTGAGGGGGAGTGGAGATGATATGCGCATGCGCAGTAAGGGTGGTCACGCCGCACACCACCACCACCGAATTGAGCTCCGCCTTAAGATACTTCGCATCTAAAAAAATTCGGCAGATGCCGCGTACCGTGAGAGTCGATGTTATGCGAAGCATGCGGCGGGTAGGTGACTGTGGCGTAACTTTTTTACTGAGCGACACGTTACAAAATGAGGCTAAAGATTTGTATAAATTTTATACGCAGTACGCACACACATATATGTTGAGCGGCATATGTGTTATATAACCAGTAGTTTACGGTTGGGTAACGCTGCGAATGGCATCGTGGATACTACCAACACCAGAAGCGGTAAGCTGATATGTAGTGCTTATACGTGTACCAAGAACGCACGCACGTTTTACGAACGCGTGTGCATGTGTGCAAGAAGGTTTCGACAGTTCTTGAACAAGGGCATCATCACCGTGATCAGTGAGCACCAGCAGCTGGTCATGACTTGTTATAGGATCTAGTCGTGATCGTGGTGACGAGGGGTTCATGTGTAGTCAATTATGTGGTATAGTAGAGCTGTTGGAATTCGTGGATGCCTCGGTCATTTCGTCGACAAATTGTCTGTCGACAGAGCCGGCGACATGTAGGAACCTGAAGCCACCCTTCGCGTTGGTGAGGTATAGGCCGTCGAGGATGGTAGGCCTCGATAGTGCTACGTAGACCAACATCAGTGGATGGTGTTTACCGTATTCGTAGACTACCTGGGCGTATGTGCGCTACGTAGCCTAGCCTATAAAGCGGCTGTCCATCAATCTGGCATCATCTTCAGCATGAGGCCATCACCCAGCCTCGTAAGAAATGAAGAGGACACTGCGTCGTTCAGGTGCACGAAGTGCACTTTAGGGTGCGGTGATGTGGATATCATATGTAACTTTCGCTAGTGCATTCCTCCGGGGTCGAGCAATGCTTCAATATAGCTTGCTAAATCATAGGAATACAAACGTAATCTTTATTACACTGCTATGAAAGCGGAGCCAACACTGGAACTACAGACGTTAATTTGATATGACACCTGCATCCTAGGATTACACATCGTAGGAGTATCATGTAGTGTTTATTGCTTTCTTGTAAAATTAGATAACCAGCACCACAAGCACAATTGACGTTGCACCGATATTACGCCTGCGTAGGCTGTTTTCCCAATCCGGTCTGTAGACCTGGCGTGGCTCAGTGGTAGAATACCTGATTGCCACGCAAAATGCTTGGGTTCGATTCCTGCTGGGATCCTAATTTTCATTCTTTCCATTCGTTGAGTTAACGCTGTGTTTTCGTTAACGCTCCAGCATTTAAGTTATCAATGTCTGTTATCGCCGTTCGTGGGTAGATATAAACCGTCAATCACCTGTGGCGCATACCCGTACACCGCGGCCTGTGGTAAACGGGTATGTGCCACACGTGTGTAGTGGAAAGGGTTTGACGACGTACGCGACAGGATTTTAACGTTATTCATGTCATGACCCGGCAATCATATTCGTCAAATCCTCTTACCCTCCCATGCAAATTTTGGTCTGCACCAAGTTAAGGAGGCGATCATGAGAGCACCCAGACGTAGGCGGCTAGATAGATAGATAGATAGATAAATACGTAGATAGAATCGCTCAAAGTGCCAGAGGTTCGCTAAGAAATGCTTCGCATTTAAAAGCGATGACGTACTCCTAACAACTACCTGACATTGGCCCCCGGCTTTATAGGTGCTACAGGTGGGAAGTAAGCAGTTCTCTGAATTCAAGGTCAGGGGGGCTCGGTCGCCATTATCGACAAAAAAACAGGCGTAGCCATAAATTTGCTGCGCAATAAAAACTGGCGTGAAAGGTCGACTGAGTGAAGCCTTGGGGCAGAATGGGCAGCCTTCTTTGGATCTTGGGGGGGTGGGGGGAGTCATCCCCCGAACCCCCCCCCCCCACTTCCCCCATGCGCATGCCTATGGCTACTGCGATGACGTTGTTGTGTCATCATCATCGCCAATCATCATCAAGATCATTTTTCCCGCCACGGCGCCCCGCCTCTCGCGCAGCCATGCGGACAGCTCATACAGAGAGCTCGAGGCGCGAGCCAGTGGAGAACGTGCTCACGCTCCCCGGACTGGATGCTGCAGGGGCCACCGCTCAGCTACATTCACTCGGTGAATTTCATGCGTGGTGGTTGCGTCGTCCGCGATGCCGAGTCTTCTCCGCCTCTCGCCGATCGTCGCGCCGCTACGAACGGTTGCGTCGTCCGCTACGCCGTGCACCTCTCTCGGATTGAGTTTCGACTCTCTGTGATGTCCGTGCCTCTGGCCGATCGTCGTGCCACGACGGTTGCCACGTCAGCCAAGCCGAGCCCCTCTCACCGATTAGGGCCCCCCTTTCCGTGATGTCCTCGTGCACCGGCTCATCGTGCCCCGTCCATGAACTCCGCTGACCGGATCCCCCACTCCTACTCTTTCCTATTACTCTTTTAATCCCTCCTTATCCCTTCCCCCTGAGAGCTACTACTGAGGTGTCATCCTTGAGATAGACAGTTGCGGGGCTCTCATTTCTCTTCACTTCCTGTTTTTTTTTTCATTATTAATAATCACTCCCCCCCCCCCCCCCCCGCTCCGCTTCGGCAGTTCGCCTTCCCAATAAAGTGGCGAGAGCACTGCGCGGCCACGTCGGCCTCCGTCCCGTCGTCTCACGTCTCTCCCGCTACAACGACGTGCTCTCGCTGCCGGGAGACGCAGTTGCGCGCTTCGGTGGGGCTGGTGCCGCAAGGTGTAGGCGCACGTGTTAAATGTGCCAGGCGGCACACGTCTTTGCTATCGTCACCGCTTTGGCACTTCACGTGACGCTGCCATCGCGCGATGGCAGCGAGGGGTGGAGGATTAGTACGACTGAGAAGAGGATGGCTTTCGCTTTCGAGTCGTCTTAGGCGAATGCATAGAGACTCTGTGAGCTATATATAATGAGTCACTTGAAGGTTTTCTACCTTTGACGGTAGTTTTCGAGATTGTCAAATGCGCCATGCAAATTGCTTAAAAATTGAAGGACACATTGCAAATTCCAAAGTGTGTTCGGTGATAGCTTGTGGCCATTCGACTGACTATGCCATGGTATCGGTCCAATCCACATTCTTGGGGAGCTTCTCCGAACCGCTGGCCGTGGAATCATCACCGGGCCTCTTGGGTGACATCCGACTAACCCGACTGCTGCAGCGAGACGTCTGACGATGGAGCGTTGCCGTGTGCCATCACGTGATTGCTGAGAGAGTGTGCGGGAGCACGGACGGACGCCGCCGCCGCCGCGCAAAGTTGCACAACGCGCGTTGGAAGGAGCAACGCGCAACTGTTGCTATGCGCCGCCGTGCCATCACGTGATTGCTGAGAGTGTGAGGGGAAGACACAGCTGGCACCGTTCTAGAGCACGGACGGATGGACGCCGCGAGTATGAGACGTAAAAGGCTTTCACCCTAATAGGCTTCCCAAGCAACGCTTAGCGGTGCTGCTGCTCTTGACAGGCAGCGCCATCTCTGGCAGAAAAATAGAAAATGGAGTGTAAGCAGCACGTGTTTTCCCTTCTCTCCACCGCGTTGCCGCTCGCTTCTGTGCACGTGCAGAGCTCTCGCGGTGCACTTGCGGTGCACTTGCGGCGCCTCACAATGTATCGCTTGCAGTGCGGCTTCAAAAGGATCTTCAACCTTGACTGGCACTTCCGAAAAGCGAACTTGATAAAATGAGAAAGGCTCGCCAATCACGTTAACGGCGAAGAGCAGACGATCGACGACAACGACGCCCGACTCAAAGCGAAATGCACTTCCCAAGTCGCGATTACACCGTGTAGGACGTATCCACATCCACTCCGAAGTGAAGCCGTACACGCTATTGATGTTCTGCGGTGTGGACTACGAATCATATGATTGTTGTTTTGATATGGCATGCTTACAGTAGCAGCCGTGTACTTTCGTGAACAAACGTTTGCGGCGTCCGAAAAAAAGAAATTACACGGCCATGGCACTGTTTCCTGAGAAGGTTAGAGTCAAGTCCTCCGTGCCGCTGGAGAATCACCCGCCGATTAAGACGCGAGGCAGCTAGCTGAGCTTTAACCACTGTGAAGCAAGATGAACTGCTCGCCTCGTTTTTTCGGCTCTCGCGTCATGCTTGCAGTCTCTTTTTATGATATCGACTTGACAGGCGTATAAAACCTGCTGCGCGAACGCGGCTAGAAAGGTTGCAATTGCAAAGCAAGTATTAAGTGCCAGTTATTTTTAGCGGCTTAAATATAGATCACCCTAATAAAGTGAAAAAAAAAAACAAAGCAAACCTACAGAACGATGTCAAAGCTTGCTGAAAATGCAGAGACGTCCGTTCCGGCGTGATAAAGCAGCCTTCCCGACGCGTGAATTGCAGGCGCCGAACTTCTGACAATGTGCCGAGTTCAGATTAATTCAACCAACCGCGCAACGCTAACGGTATAACGCGAGTGCGAACGTTCAACAACGGCGGGTAGGTCTCACGAACACGGGGAATCAAAACACAAAGTTGCTTCACCTACAACCGTAACTGGACTTCCACAATGCGAGAAGACAGCGAGTAATCATTACTGTAGTCGCTGCGTGCATGCGCCGCGTCACTTACCGATTCCAGGTAGTCGAAATGAACGAAAGCGATGACCTCAGGCAGCCAAAATAAAAAGGCGAGACAGCGCTGTCAGCTATCTACGCTTGCCGCTTTTTATTTCTCGTGTGACACGCTCGGGAACCGATACAGTTTCACACGTGAATTGTGTGCCTTGGCGTTGTCTGCACTGTTGTGGCAGGCCACAAACAGCAATACATCGGACCTCGCTTCCGCGGGGTCGCTTCGGCCATCGCGGAAATGCGCAGCTTCGCACAGCAAGCCTCTCGGTTCAACGTGCCGAGCTGACGGCCCCCCAGTTACCCGCACTAGCCCGCACCGACAGAAGAACGCGTGTGTACTTTCCGGTCGTTATCAGGGTCCCCAATAAACGACCTTCCACGAAAAGTAATAAAATTATCATAGATTTTAACCTCTACACTCTTTTAAAGGATAAAATGGTAATCAGGTTTCTTATCTTGTGGTAACGTTTGAATGTGCAGGTTACCTGCGAAGCTAGTTAGATCGGCAGCCAAAATCAGAAGTATAACCAGGTTTATCACGGAGGCTTTTTCAGCATGACGTCAGCTAGGTATGCCCTTGTATTTTAGGCTCCATAGACGGTTGATGCCCAACCTTACTTTGAACAGCGTACGCGCCAACTTAAGGCGGTACCACGCGGGCTCGCCACGTACTGGACTATACGAGCAGCAGCAGTTGCCAACTGATGTAAACTTACGCGTGTACATTTCGTGTGTGCGTATTTTCTTCAGTCGTTCGAGCGGCACTCTCGTTTCTCTTCGCGGTGCTTACGGTCGAGTACTCACTTCCGGTTTTCCGAATATTAAAAAAAAGTAGAAAATAAAGAATATTACTCAAATTAAGAAGTATTACTAAGGCTGCAACAGGGGCTAGTTGGTAGCAAAATAGTCAATAAAAGTGAAATCAGATGGACAGAAACAGGCTGCAGTGTTCAGCGCAAAAACAAATTTGTCGAATGCTCAGAAGGCGTTCAAGAGGAAGTAAATAGACTGCAATAGGAAGTACATATACCAGACGGGGAGGTGCATTAATGAGAGACTTAAAGAGCATAGTTACGCCTGTTCGCTGCTGACGCACCCTGGCCACTTTGCTTGTCAATGCGCAGAACGTAAGTGCACGGCGATGTTCCATGACGCAAGTTTTGGCGCGCTCGTTTGATCAGACAGACAGGGAAATTCCCGAAGCGTTCCATATGCACATCAGCGAACGGTGCGTCAGCTCTCCCTCAAGTGCCCTCTCTCAAAATGAAATTAAACTGTTGAAGGCAACCATGTTACCGCATGAGAAAGTGGAGAGGAGGAAAGGGGAGAGTGGAGGGGAGGTGTGTGGAGAGGATATGCGCATGCGCCATAAGGGTGGTCACGCCGCACACCACCACCACCTCCGGCTTTGAACTCCGCTATAAGATGCTTCGCATCTAAAGGAATGATAGGAAAGATGGGCAGAGGCGGTTAGAGGATACGGCGAACGGGGCCCCGATCGGCGAGCCAACCGTCGAGCGTGAAATCCTCCGAGTGACTCCTTAGCGCTCTCGCATTTAAATTACCAAAATCTGTTCTCGCAGTTCCTGGGTACATATACTGTCAATCACCTGTGGCGCATACCCGTATACCATGGCCAGTGGTATACGAAATGTGCCACACGTGTGGGGAGGGAGGGGTTCGACGACGTACGTGACAGGATTTTCACATTATTTATGTCATGACCAGACATTCATATTCGTCAAACCTTCTTACCCTCTTACCCTCTTTTGCCAATTTTGGTACACACTGTTAAGGAGACAATCATGATAGCACCCCAGACGCAGACAGACAAATAGATAGATAGATAGATAGATAGATAGATAGATAGATAGATAGATAGATAGATAGATAGATAGATAGATAGATAGATAGATAGATAGATAGATAGATAGATAGATAGATAGATAGATAGATAGATAGATAGATAGATAGATAGATAGATAGATAGATAGATAGATAGATAGATAGATAGATAGATACGCACGCCAAGCTTCGCTTGCCCTGACTTTCCTGATAAGGCAAAGGCTTCTGAATTTTTCTTTGATACCCTTGTGACGAACTTCATATCGAACTAAACTAGATGTCTTTAAATCATGAGTCTCATTCATGCTGTGAATATAACGCCATTCTGGTCAATCCACTCGCGTTTTATTCAAAAGATCGCGAGTAACAGTCAAATTTGCGCACTCCGTTTTTTTTTCTGTCTAGAAGGACGCCGCCGTAGTGGATATTACCGAGGAATTGCGGAAGGATCCCAGAGAGCCGCTGAGAAAGCGGGCATCCATTGACCGAAGCATCTCCTCGGGCGTGTTGGTGCCAACCACGCCGCCGGCCCACTCTCCGCTCAAGAACCTCTCCGGAGTCAGTCTCTACAGAATAACCCTGTTTACGAGCTAATCGGCGAATGTGAAAGGGGCCCTGCAACACTTTTCCAAGTAATCGTCGTATGGCTTCATTAAAGGAGTTCATTGCCTCACAAACGGACTGCCGCAAAAAGTTTTAGAATACCGTCAAGTACGAGCGGAGTTACGGGAATTTGTCGCACGCTTCAAGCGCTTTCTCTCTCCTTTCGTACCAGCGATTGCGCTGAAAGCTACGCCTGGAGGGGGGTGACAAGGGTGCAAGAAGATGCGTCCCTTCGTCAGCGCGCGTCATGACCTTGAGCACTTTCTTTTCTTTTTTTCTTCGAACGCGCCGCTTAATTTCAGTGCGATCGCGAGCGCGAGTGCGTGGCGGCATCCCGCGGCGGCCACTGTAACTATGCAGCTCACTATGCTCAAAACAGCCAATGGCCGTTGACTTTGGGTTAATGGCGCGATCACTTGGGTTTATGGGATCATTTCTCGAGAGAAGAGGGAACAATTTCCAGCTGACTTTGATAATAATTGTAAATTACTTGATAATTAATTGTAAATTACAGGCCGCGTGCTGCGCTATAATGTTTGGCTCGCGTGTGTTCAAGAGCCTCGACTGCCGGTCGGCAGCGTTTTCTGACCATGCTGAAAAACTGTTGCACGGCCCCTTTAAGTAACCTGTCTCAGTTGTTTTACTTAGTACTTTACAGTGTCGTTTCCTTTCTGTTTCTTGCCTTAAAGTTTATTTTTATCAATTATCGTGCTTATACCTGTGTACATAGCAATCATGGAAAATTTGTGTGTGACCTTGTGTATTTGTGGACATTGTTCTGACGGCTCTTGCGTTCCAGCTATCCTCCCTACTCCGTGTAATGTAAGTATGTATGTATGTATAATAATAATATCTGGGGTTTAACGTCCCAAAACCACGATATGATTATGAGAGACGCCGTAGTGGAGGGCTCCGGAAATTTCGACCACCTGGGGTTCTTTAACGTGCACCTAAATCTAAGTACACGGGCCTCAGACATTTTCGCCTCCATCGAAAATGCAGCCGCCGCGGCCGGGATTCGATCCCGCGACCTTCGGGTCAGCAGTCGAGCGCCATAACCACTAGACCACCGTGGCGGGGCGTATGTATGTATGTATGTATGTATGTATGTATGTATGTATGTATGTATGTATGTATGTATGTACTGTTTTGCTATCATAATGAAGCAAACAATGTGAACCGGGAAAAGCATATAGACAAAACACTTAATCTCTACTTAATTAAGGGGAAATTAAATTCGGAGACAGAACAATTGGCCGCATAGGGAGACGAACCCACGTCTTCGCACTTCTCGTGTGATGCGCTTGTAGGTCATATCTTGTTTTGATGTTCGTATCTATAGTTTATGTCTTGAAAGTAACATAAATCAATAAATAGCTTATGCTCGATTGGAAGTTAAAGGGGCCATGACCAATGTCACCCAACAGTTTGTGGTTTTCAGAGAAAAATATCAATAGAGGGTTAATATGCCTATACATATTTAAAAATTGGGCTGTAAATTAATGTTTCAGTACAAAATGAGCCCCAGAAGTAGCCGGCTATAAACCCCGCCCACCACCGGCGTCCGCCATTTCGCCATAGCCTGTGTGACGTCATACGCTGCACGGAGCGGAACCGTCGTTTTCTGTCAATGTTTCAGCCGCTGAAAATCGTTCAATTTCAATGCCAAGCTGAAGAAAGATGAAATAGCTCGATTGAAGGCGCAGATGACCCCGCAACAAAATCGTTCGCCAGAATGCAGACGCTCGCAATGCAAGCAGCTCGTCACGTCACGCCTCCCGAGTGCCTCAGTGTTGCCTGAATCTCGGGCCGCTCGCGTGTTTAAAAAATACCCAATTATACATTAAGTTATCGACCGAACACGCTAAACTTTCGCCAGCTTGTTTGTGAACGCACACGGATTAACCGACATAACACAGGTTATGATCGAAAATTAGATGTCATGGCCCCTTTAATCCCGACTCCAAAAGAGAGAATTAAAAACATTTTCAAGGGCTTATACAAACGAATGAGAAAAGATTACCATGACCTATCTTGTCATTTGTTTCCCGTCCTTGCAGAAGGACATTCTGGACGTCGTAGAAGGCGTGCTTCAGGACATAGTAGACACTGCCGAGATGGCGATCGTGGATCCCCGCGAGCCTCTCAGGAAGCGTGGCTCCATAGATCGGAGCATGTCCCTGGGCATGGTCGTCCCCACCAGGCCAGCGTCTCTCACTCGTGTCCAGACACTTCCTGTTGATGGCGCCACCATCGTAAGTTCCGCTGAGCTCGTTGGTGATTGTCCTTTTACTTAGCATAGGTGATGTCTTAACTCACAATCCAGGTGCCTGTCTTTATCTCGAGTCCCCAGCCGCAAACCTCGAAGGCCGTGCTTTTGTTTATTATTGCGATAGCAATTATATGAAAGCTCTCGATGGGTTCTTGCCATCGCCGTCATGTCCCGTATGAAGTCCAAATTGATGACATCCCCCCGCGCATTGTATGCTGTACCGCGGGTAGAAGCACGCGAGCGGGTGCAACGAACGCGGCTGAATCAGAGATCAAACGAGCCGGCCCATCTCCGTCGCTCAGAGGGTGCATGCGATAACATCACCCCGCTCGGGAGGCCTGCCGTCGAAGCAGAGAGGAAACGCCCAGCCCTTCTTGAACGAGCCCAGACGCAAGATAAGGCGGGGGGGGGGGGGCGTTGCTCGAGCAGCAACTTTGAACTTTGATTCTAAGGGCGCGGTCGCGATCGCTGGCGCGCGCGCTATCTCGAACCCCATCAGCGGGCGACTCGTATGCTCTTCTACATGCTGCGCTCTCAACACGAAGAGACTGCGGAAAGAGCATCTCTCCCTGGAGCGGCCGTATTTTGTTACGCCAGTATTTAGTAGAGATACGCGAGACCGGCTCCAAAGGAGTTAACTGCCAGCCTCACTTTGTATAACATACAATTTGTTGCTATCGCATTCATTGCTTCGCCCTTGCGGCGATACGGACTTTTTTGCAAGTGACGGGTCGGAAACACCTCGTAGCCAATGGCATAGCCAGAAATGTTTTTCGGGGGGGGGGGGGGGGGACCACTTCTTATGCATGTTCGTGCATGCGTTTGTATGTGTGCGTGCATATATACACATGCAAAATTGAAAATGTTCGAAGTGACCTAAACCCCTCCAACCTCCCCCTCTCCCTCCCTCTTGGCTACGCCTGTGCTGGTGGCCGCCGTGGTGTTTCACATGCAACTCATTGCCTCGGGTCGATGACAATAATTGGGGACGTCGAACTTTACAGAAGCCCACGCGACATTGTCGTCATACTGGATGTGAGATTCACCGTGTCATGCTATCTTGCATCAGAGTAACACCTTCTGTAACAGTTTCCAAGATCAAGCAATTTCTGAGACTAATCACCATGTTGGCTTCGCTGAATGCCGAGTTGTTTCAATTCGTCATAACTTTAACATTTCGAAATAAATCTCACTGGTGCTCATGTTGTTTGACAGCTACGAGACGGCGCTTTAAAATATCAATTATTTAACAATACGACAAATGTGTGCTTCCAGGGAAGAAACCCAGTCCTCATATAAAGACGGGTTTATACAGGGTTCGTCCGAAAAGTAATGTCAATGATTAAATTGTAAAACGTCTATACCTCAGAACAGGCTAGGACAACTTCATATTGGTGGAGGGGGGAGTTTGCTTACGCACGTGCGGTCGCACTGTCGTATGGTGCTATCTGGAGTAAGGAGAGACTTTTCCGGGCAACTCGTTTTCATTTGCCGTGCAAGCCACAATGCAACGCCCGTTAGAACAAAGGATTGCCACCAGGACTTCGTAAAAAATAGCGCTAAGACGGGACATAGAAAGAAGCGACAAGACCACGCGCATCTTGACGCGTGGTCTTGTCGCTTCTTTCTATGTCCCGTCTTAGCGCTGTTTTTCCGAAGTTCAGTATGTACCATCAAGCCTGCATTAACACACTATATCAGTTCTTGCCGTCACGTTTTGTGTCAAACTCGACAAGTCCGAAGTGGAAACTTTTCGTATGATAAAGACCTCTGGTGATAATTGTTAGTCAGAACATCAAGTGTACCGGCGGCATAAGCTATTTTTAGAAGGTCGTAAAGAGGTCGGCGATGAAGCCCGCGCTGGACGGCCGTCAAATACCATCACCGATGGCAACGCGCCAGTCCACACCGCCTTCATGTTGACCCGTCTCCTTGTCGATCCAAAGGTGCCAAAGGTTCCCCAGGTGGCCTACAGTCCTGGCAAGGCTCCTCCAGATTTCCTTTTGTTTCTGCGCTTGAAAACCCCTACGAAAGGACATGATTACAGAGCAGTCGACAAAGAGGCTTGCATCAAGGCTTTAAAGGACATTCCGGAGGAGACCTTCCGTGACGCCTGCGATGCCTGGAAATCTCACTGGAAGTCATGTATTGCCGCAGGAGGAGCCTAGTTTGGAACATTTGTGTTGTACTGATCAGATCAATACATCTTTTTTAATCGACTCATTGACATTACTTATCGAACACACCCTGTATATCGCAGGACAGTGACGACAAGTCGGCTGCCGACCCTCGCGAGCCCATGATTGGACGAGCATCCACAGACATGTGTGTCTCCGAGGGCCACGTAATCCCGACCTCGCCGTCCGTGAGGTCTCTGCACAGCTTCACTGACAGCGGTGTAAGTTTTTTTACGTACATTTGAGGAGTAAATCAATGAAACTTTGCTCCGACGCCTCAATGAACCTAATTACACGACCAAAGGGTAGGACGGTTATTTGCGCCGGTTTAGTTTCGCGCTAATGGTGTTTCTCATCACGGCACGAAATTTCCAACAGGAGGTCCCTTTCCTACCGTGCACTACGGGGCTTTCTTGTGAAGAAAAATTCTATCC
The DNA here is from genome assembly GCF_013339695.2 of Rhipicephalus sanguineus. NCBI lineage: Eukaryota > Metazoa > Arthropoda > Arachnida > Ixodida > Ixodidae > Rhipicephalus > Rhipicephalus sanguineus. The sequence goes on from NC_051182.1 coordinate 159,495,264, forward strand.
ATAAATATCTATTGCGATAGCAATCGTATGGAAACTTCTGACACATTTTCGCCGTCGGCGTCGTCGTGAGATTCTGCACAAATTTTAAGGAATATACATTGCCTTGCGCGTAGAGTGTTTGATGTGCGAGTGAAAGCGTGCAAGAGCAGCCGACTATCGCGGCTCAAGCGGAGAGGAAACACGCCGACCCTCTTCCATAGCATAAGACGCCTATAGGAGGCCTATAGAAGTTTACTCTTGTATTTGCTGTGTTCTCGACGCTCAGCTCGCAGTGAAGCGATACACAGCACGAAGCTCGCTTCGCTCGCTGCAGCGGCCGTGTTTCCTTACGACAGCGCTTTGTTGAGCTACGCCAAGGCGAACGGCGCCTACCAGGGACTACGTAGTTCCTAATCAGTAAGAGTGAAGTACATTGTCCTTTGAGGGTGCCATAGACTTAACATACCAAGTTTGGGGTAATTTTGTTGAGCCAATGGCGCCAAAACACGATAAATACACTTTGAAATCCGTGACGTCACGCGGGGAGATTTCAGCGCGAAATTTAAAAATAAAACATTGAACTTGATTTTCTCCTCTATTAATAAACCTATGATGGCGAAATTAACGACATTAAATTCTCAGAGCACAATTTATCGATCTATACCGATTCATTGTTTCTCTTTAGTGTCCCTATAACGTGCCCCTAAATCTAATTAAATGGGCCCCAAGCATTCTCGCCTCCATCGAAAATGCGTCCGCCGCGACCGGATTCGATCCCTCGAACTTCGAGGTCAGCAGTCGTGCACCATAACCACTCGACCACTGAGGTGGTTAAATCTCCTGAATACAGGGACTGCTCTGAGCAAGTGTGAAGCTCATTAATAATAATAATAATTGTTGGGGTTCACCGTCCCAAAACCACGATATGATTATGAGAGAGGCCGTAGTGGGGGGCTCCGGAAATTTTGACCATCTGGGGTTCTTTAACGTGCACCTAAATCTAAGTACACGGGCCGAGTGTGAAGCTCAGTAAATGGTCATAAGATATTTTATTTTGGCATCAATGTCTATTTTCTCATGGCGCACCTACTGACATCGACACTATCGGGACGTGAGGATACAGTATCAATTCCGGTAACTTGACGCATCAGTATGGCTAGTTGTGATGACGTCAGGTACCAAAACATTCATAATGGCCGCTTGTGCATCACCAGCGGAGTCATGTAGCGAAGCGGCCCTGACGTCACGATATCTTGCGCGAGCACATGACGAGAAGCTCATACCGTGTCGTGACGTCAGGGTACAGTAGGAGCCGAAACTAGCTTTTAAAAACATATAGTACTTAATTTTGCAGGGTGCACACACGCTTACCAGTACATTCGTTATAGCTCTTGGGGTTTGAGCTTTGATTTGACGAAACGAACTGAAAATTTTCGTGTCAGTACCACTTTAGGTCATTCGTTACGTCGATGCGCACGCAGGGTCAGCCGAGTGCCTTTGCTCGCAAGGCGTACCGCCGTCGCCCCGAAACGAGCGCCATGTCGAGACCCCTGGTGGGCGCTGCGCTCGCGGTCATGGCCCTGGCTGTGGTCGTGCTCTCTATATTAGTCGTGCGCCGCGTGCAGAGCCCGTTGCGCGCCCTCTCCGATGATGTGTGCGACACCGACGACTGTGTTCAGCACGCCAGAGACATTCTGGCAACCATGGACGAGTACGCGGACCCTTGCGTCGATTTGTATGCACACGTCTGCGGCCGCGGACCGCAGTGGACGTCTAAGAGGACGGCCACGATGGCCCACGCCTACAGCCGAGATGTCATGCCCACCTTCGGCGATCAGCGGGTGAGTGTGAATCTCTTAGGTTAGCCCATACTCACTCACGGCTGCACTCTTTCATCGCAGTCACGACTCACGAGTATGATACTGAGAACAACAGCCCAAGATTTAAGAAAATGTGGACAGAAAATGAAAGATACACACAACACAGGCGCTGAGTTGTCAGCGTCTGTATTGTGTGTCTCGTCGCTTGTCTTTTTATAATTTCTTTCTTAAATTTTGCGCTGCTGTTCTCAAGATTATGTACAACCAACTAGCCCACTTAAGCAAGACCATGAATATGGTTGACAGATAGCGAAAGTGGACGTGGTTGTTGGCCGGCAGGGAACTGCATGTCTCGCAACGAGTGAATTCATGTGCCGTGGGACATACATTCAACACTACATACAAGGCAAGGACGGGTCTCCTGCCTGCGTGGCATGCGGTGGCTACCCGGGTAACGCTCACGTTCTGTGGGATTGTCCGGGGGGCCGTGCAGCCATGGGCGAGAGCCTTAAACACATACCTACGAATCTAAGACATGTGATCCTGGAGGAGTGGCTGGCGGACTCGTCCCCAGACATAATGAAGGCACTACTCGAACATTTGAAACTTTTAGGCTTGTCTGATGGCTAAGCCTTGCATTTTTTTATTAGTGGACCCGGACTTGGGTTCGTTTATCTTTAATAAAGTTGTTCTCTCTCTCTCTCTGGACGTGGTTATGATTGGGAGAGTGCGCTGGTGACGTAGTGGACGGTTATCTATATCAGCATACTGTGCTGTAGTGGGCCAGTTGGCTGTGGTTTGCAGTACTTGTCTAGAATATGTAGACACATACGTGCACGTAGCCACAGACAATCGAAACGCGCGCGCCCGTGGGTGTGTGTGCGCGTGCGTGTACGTGTGTGCGTGCGCTGCGCATGCGTGTGTGCGTGTACGTGCGTGTGTGTGTTCAACTGAAAAGATGCATGACTTCGAATTAGCCACTAAACTTCAAGCTATGTTTATTTGGGAACATACCTGGGAACGCGCAGCGTGTATGTTCCCAAATAAACATGGTTTGAAGTTTAGCGGCTGTCCTGTCTACACGTCCCTTTCTTTTACCTCCATTTTTTATGCGCTACTCATTCGAAGTCATTTGTCTAGCATTTGCGCCTACATCTTCTGTCAAAGCACTGTAAAAGGTACTGTACGTACTACCAACAAGGCCCAAGCTCGACGCCTGCTATCTTGTCCGTACTCGCACAATTTGACCGTACTTTCACCTCTTTTCTTACGCGTAGGCTCTGCAAGACTTTGAGCCCATTGCGCCTGCTGTGATCGTGGCCTCCAACGCTGCTAAGCGGTGCTTAGATACGAGCAGGGGCTCGGAAGACGAGACCTTCGTGACGTTTATGCGTAACCGGAAGTTATCATGGCCGCACCCCGCGGCCGCTTCCGGACATAAGGCCGTTCCATCAGATGTGCTCGACGTACTGCTAGACCTCGCCGTCAACTGGAGGGTGGCCCTATGGTTCGACGTCACCGTGTCGTCCTGGACGCGCGACGGTGACGCCGTCGTCATCGTCGGCGAGCACGGAGACGTTCCCACGCTACGCATGGAACAGTTAGCGGAGTTCGACGACGCGTCTTACGACGACGTCGCTAGAAACCTGTGCGCGTTCCTCAGTGGCGGACGAGTCGCACTGGACGGTGCGACGCTCGAAGAACTGCGTCGAGACGAAACGGCCTTCAGGAAGGTCCTGCTTAGCGGGGACGAGGAGGACGAGCCGTACGACGACCTCGTCCTGCTGAGCGACGTTACCGAAGTCTTCGGCAAAGCCGCGTCATCGATGGAATGGACGAGCCTTCTGAGCAAATATTTGAATAGCGTAATCAACGTGTCAGCGGACACAAAGCTGCTCATAATGAACGAACGCCGATTTGCGAGTATCGGTGGCCTGGTAGGCTCTATCCCGGTCTCGAGGCTGCTCAACGTCGTCGGCTGGACGTTCGCCTATGCGTACGCCTGGATCGTGAACACCGACTTCGACTTCCTGTCTGCGGGTACTGCCGTAGACCTGGCGCGCAAACGCGTACAGTGCTTCGTCGCGGTGCAGGAGTCGTTCGGGGTTGCGCTAGCGTTCTCGCTGTACCGGAACGTATTCAACCAGTACGAAAGACAGAAGGTGAACGTCACGCTCAGTTTGACGTCGCTAGCGCTGGTCAGGTCGGTGCAGGCCTCGCCGAGAATCGCGAAGTCGACCAAGACCGAAGCGAAGGGCAAGATCTACTCGCTGGCATCGTCGAGACTGCTGTGGCCTCCCGAGCCGTACTGGCAGGACAGAACGTTCGACGCGATGTACGCAAACATTACCGGAGAGGCCAGGAATTTTTTCGAAGCGTGGCTCTTATCAAGGGAGGTCCTGAGGACGACGCTGGCCACACCGTATTATGAAGGCCTAATGACGTCAAGGTGACGCTCTCTCGTTATTGCTTAATATTTCTTGCCCGAGGTCGTTGGTTGAAGATGGTGAGGAGGGTCCCCAGCCAAACGCATTGACAAGGACACAGGAATAAAGGCGGCACACCGCTTCCCATGTCCTTCTTCAGTGCAGTGTTCGACTGGGAACCCTCCTCACGTTATTGCTCAAATTAACTCTCCTCGACTATGCATATGTAGCTGCTGTTCTTATCTCATACCACAGCACTGGAGCTTTACATGAAGGGCTTGTAATTCTAGAGCAGTAAAATAATGAATATATGGTGGTTTCGAAGTGTGTAGGATCGCTCTGTAGTATCTTGCATTCCCAGGAATATTGCTCCAGCCATGGGATCTCTTTGTAAATGTGTAAGTAAGATTAAAGCAAAGGATGACAGAGCGAATACCACAGGACAAGCTCCTGTCCTGTGGTATTCGTTCATTTCGTGTCCTCGTTCTCGTCGCGAAGTTTCATCCTCTGCTCTAATTGTAAACGAACTAGCCCTCATCAAGTTGTTACTAAAGATTGCGCCCTCTTGAGAGCATGCTGGTGTGTACGCACCTTTCTGGTGAGAAGCATACGGGATCAAACGTCCTGCTAATATGTGCTCTCGAATGGAATATATAAATGCGAAGGCCGTAAGAACACTTCATCAAAATTTCTGACTGAATCTGCATGGTGTGTTCTCTGCTGGCAGGTACCGCTGGCACTCTGGTAGCGTGCTCTACCTGTACGCGCTGAACGAGCTTCGTCTGAGCCTGAGCGCCTTGTTCCCGCCATCGTACCTCCGAGGCGGATCAGGCGCCATGACGTATGCGGGTCTAGACTTCAACTTGGCCAGGCAGGCACTGCGCTCGGTGGACCTTCGCGGACGCGCATTGGACGGCGCGGGCCAGAACATCTCCTGGTGGCAACTGGCCAAACCAGAAGGAAACCCTTGCAGGCAAGTGAGATTTAAACCAAAGCTTGCCTCTCTATGGGTTCAGGGTCTTTTACAGTATTTCTTTGTTTTTCGATAAGTGTACTTTATTTGCACTATGTATATATAAATGCTGCTATCGATTATGTTGCAAATGTGAATTTATATTTTAGGGAGTGCAGAGTCATTCAAGGTGGTTTTGTGATGTTTGTCCGTTCTCCTGACAACCATGTTTTAACGCACTGTTGTCAAATAACCATTGAGGTAGTCTTACCGAGCCCAGATAACTATCAACCGTTAAGTATATGAGCTACACATCTTATATTTTAAAGACAGAGACTGAAGTTGCAAAGTTCTGCTTGTCTACGGTCCTTACATATTACTCTGTGTGGCGAACTGTGTGACGAGATAACAAGACAATACTGTGTGACGAGAACTAACTGTTTGGTCACACGGTGCGTACAGAACTCTCCACACAGTACGTTACACAGAGAAGCCTTCCGGAATCATTTTGACTGCCTGGTGCCATTTAACGCCAACCTAAATTTAGGCACACGAGGCTTTATTCGTACTTGACCAAGTCGAAATACGGTCACCGGCTGCCGGATCCAAAGTGATACCTCAATCTCAGTAGCCCAACGTCCCTGACTGAGCCACCGCGGCGGTTGGATACGCAGGTTGGACGTCGCCAAGTCTGTCGCGGAGCGTCGCTCAATCACCGACCTATTCGCCCTCGACTTGGCGTTGGCGGCGATGCAGCAGGCCTCGGAGAAGGACCGCGAGAAACGGCCCCTGCGACTCAAGTACCTCGAAGGGCTAACGGCGACGCAGACTTTCTACGTCAGCTATTGCAGCCACTACTGCGGAGAGCCCAGCGGTCGACGCCAGTGCAACGTGGCCATGAACGGCTCAGACTTTGGCGCGTCGTTCAGCTGTCCTCATCCCAAGCAGCCGACATCCCAAGCCTGCGTTTTTGTGTAGAATGCAGAAATCGGCGTCATCCGTTTTTGCCGATTTCGCGTGTCCCCTAGTTGTCGTGTATATAAACTGTTGAGACTTCTAGCTATATCTCTCGTATCCCTAAATAGCGAAACTGTTGAACATAGCAGGTGTTCCATCTAACTTGAATCAAGCCATGTACTGTGAGCCGTTCTTGACAAATGATGATGGTCAGCGCCCCCACATTGATGACCATTCTTGCCAAAGCGTAGCTTTCTGAATGCGTAGAAGCGGCAGAAGATGTTTGGCATTTTCTTGCTCCTCTGGTTTGGTGTGGTCCTACACGCTTTGCACTTTGGGAGTTTTGGAGCAACATCATAACAAGACGCATCCTGGAGAAACGACTTCACCGACTTCTTCAGTTGGGCGATGGTGGGCTTTTCTGCTGATCGTGCTTGCTTTTTCCGGGCACTGTAGCCAATTCATCAGCTGTATCGTGCTTCATGCCCTTGGGCCTCTCCTGCCTAGTCTTCGAGAAATCATTTCTTGCTTTCTTCCTTCTTCGTGTATGCTCCTTGAGCAGCTGCATCACTGTTACTCTCACTGTTCCCCCGCTGCCTCTTGCTGCCAGACTTCTCTGTTGACGCCTCGCTTTATGGTAATTCTTGCCTTACGACTCATCGCTGGTTTTTCGGCCTCCGATGCAGAGCTGGAACTGCAGTCCTCCCTTATGGAGCCACCTGCTTCAGTGTCATGGCCATTAATGGTTGTCCTGATCGATACTGGTTCCTGCTTGGCAGGTGAGACGCAAGCACTACAGCCATCCAACCGTGCCTCTCCATCACGAGGTTTCTTCATTTTGAGAATGCCGTTGCAACCAAGCCTTTTTCAGCCTCGTGTGGCTGATTGTCGTGCAAGTAATTGGCGCAGGACATGGAGTAACACTTGTGTCAGAATCGGACTCGTGCACAACAGACGACGCACCACCGACACTGTCAGGCTTGCTATCCTCACCAGAGGCCGGAGAAGAGGAATTGGGAGGCATCGCCTTCCTTCTGTCCTTCTTATAGAATGTCTGATAGCTGTCTTGACTGGTTGTGGATTCCTGCTGCAAGGAAGGATGAGACGTTGGCGGTCGCTGGAAAGAGGATGAGGACATGGGTGGTCACTTCTGTGCCTGCTGCGACTGCTGGTGCTGCGAATGATGGTTTTGTGGATGCTGTGGCTGTGGATTCCGGTGCTGTTGCGGCTGGTGCTGTGGCTGTTGAACAGGTGGCACTTTCTACTGTTGTGGTGTCACAGCAGAAAAATGCCGAAAGGTGTTTTGCTGGGGAGAAGAAATAGGTATTTGGGCTTTCAGCTACACAGATGCTGTAGCAGCCAATGAGACAAACGAAGCCGCTTCTGGAGCCATGACACCTGCTGGTGGAGTAGCGACTGGTGCAAGCACTGAACAGTGAACAGGTGATGGACTCTCCTCCAGCTGTGGCAATAGGCTGGTTCAGGCTCACGCGCAGCTTTGTGTTTGCCTAGGGACAGGGCACCTTGCTGAAGGTTCAAGGGCTGTGGCGGTGCCAGTCTAGGAGTGTAACTGGCTAGCGACAGATGCATGGATGGTGGCCGTGATTAGAGAAGAGGACGTCCATTCGTGGAGCCATAAGGCAGCTTGGGCTCCTGATGCCGAGCCCGTGGTTACTGCCAGCGCTGTGCGCAGGTACTGTGCCAAATTTTATAGGGAAGATTGGCCAGTAGGGGAAGACTACAAGACGTCTGGGGGGAGCAGCTTGGGACCTCGTGTAGTTGGAGTAGCTGACGTGTAGATAGGGTTAGGTACAAGGCCTTGCTGGATCATGGCCTTGATGGTCGCGGTAGGCACGTGCGGAAGGCACGGCTCAATTTTTATTAGTCCTGCGCCACTGCGCCTCGTGGCTGGCGGAAACACACTTTTCATGAGGGCACTCGGCAGAAGCTGCCTCAGGTGCCCTCACATAGTGCACATCGTCAACGGTGCACTGCTGTGGTCGAGTATTATCCACGCCACGACTCTCGCTGGTCCCAGCTGGCGACTCACTGCTGCTGGCGGGTGTAGTAGAGACTGTGCTCACTTGATGCGGAAGGGCCGTGATTAGAGTTGGGTGGAGGGCTTTTCCCCTTTGATGGAAGGTGGTGGCTCACTGTCTACGTCTGCTGGGGTGCTGTGGCTAGCTGCTGTAACGGTATTTGGCGTTGGGCTGGTGGGCTTCTTGCGGAGCTCTTCCTCACGAGTGCCGTCTGTACTTTGCGCCGTCTGTCGACTTTGGCGTCTTCCTGCGGCGCTGGTTCTGAAGTGGGGTCGGGTTTGTTGCGCTCCCGTCGTGGGTTGCTGGCCGACGAGGTGGTAGCTGGGCAAGAGCCCTGACTGGACGTCGGGCTGACGTGGTGACGACTTCAAGTCGCACAATGGCCGAATTTGAGCGGGCTGTTGAGCGTGCACGTTCTGCAGCGAGGTGTAATTCCGACGTCCTCTTCCTTCGGAATGGACTCGACTACGCCGTCTCCGATGAGTCGCATCTGCGCCAAGCATGGCTCCTCATTGTGCTCCTCAAGCAGGGTGTCGTCAGTGACGGTGAGCTCCGAACCAGGAGGAGCGTCCATTGTGACAAGGATGCTGCTGCGGCCGCGTATTTATAGCGAAGCAAAGGACACTGCTCCACTGAGCATCGTCAACGTGTCCATGCAGTGCACGTGCGTGCGCTTTCTACGCGCACGTGCGCAGAGTGCGCAATTATATATTCGCATAATTTAGATAGAATAAGACTACGTGCTTATCACTTGCACCCGTCTTCATTTAAGACGATATTTGAAATGCGATTTGTTAGTCAATTATGCTTCATTATGCGAAATTTCGTGTATCCATCTTACGGTATGAGCCCTACCTGAAAAAGCTATCGCGAGAAGACACACCTAATAAAGTTAGTTACATGTCACTTTTATGTGGTTCTTTTCTCCGAAGGTACGAAGGGCGAAAACGTCCCTGCAGATTGAGCTAGGGCAAATGCCTCAAACTCGAGGCCCACGGGCTGCATGTGGTCGGGCCCGCACGACTGCCTTCGTCCCATTTTTTTTTCTTGGTATGTTCATGAGCTACACAGACTTCAGTCGTCTCAAGGTTTTTTTTTTTTTCTCCAGGCACCCCGTGTGGTCACCATACGTTAAAACATAACCATGGAACAAAAGCGCGATTTCACAATCGGTGTCCAGATTTCGGTCATACTGGAGATAAATATGGATGTGTTTCTTGAATCCTGACGTTAAATTCCCTTCATAAATATGAGAGAAACGTCAGGCCTGCGCGGAACACTCGGCACAGTCGCAGCGAAAGTTGGAAGAGCTACCTTTCTAGAGCCTATTGTAAACTCTGTTGGGGTAACTAATACAAGTAGACTTGCAAAGTACCCACTACGCCATAAATTGTCAATTTTTGCAATGTATATAAGGGAGCACCTGCTATGCCATCATTTATCATTCTGCGGAAAAGCATGGTACCCGCTAGACATCTGTAATTCATTATGTGGACTTTGTTGATGCTGTGGCTGATAACGATGAATTATGGCTGAGCCCTTTGTAATGGGTTGGAAGCATTAAACGACCCACTCATTACCCAATTCGCATTGTGTGAGGCCTCGTTGTAAATTTACACGCTTCTACCACGCTATATTACACAAGCAAACGCGATTTTTGCCCGACATGACGCCTGCATAGGGTCTTTTTGCGAAGGAGTTTCAAGCAGCGGCGTGGCTCTGTGGTAGAATAATGGGCTGCCACGCAAAGGGCCCTTGTTTAATCCCATCCGATCCTGGATATTTATTTTCTCATGTAATTTTTTTTCTTTCGCGCGATAGTGGTTACAGACGCCGACGGCGGACATCTACGGCGCCAGAAACGGCTGTTCGCATAGTTTGCATAGATACAAAGGGACGTCTCCTTTTATAATCTGACGGAAGCAAAGTAATCCAAGGGCCATAGCTCAAGTCATAGCGTTTCATAAGAGTAGGCTGGAGGGAAATGCGGCGCTAGTGTGTATGGAAGCTGCAACGCATGGCGCTTCAGCCAGCATGGGAACGATAGGTAGTAAACATGGATGTACCTAAGCTTCTTTCGTCTCCGTGTGGCGTGCAGCCACTTTGTCGCAAGACAAAGTTCAGCAGTTCCACTTCACCGCCTCGGAGATTTTATTGGGCTCACCAATTCAAATCAACTGACTATAGTTCATAACGAGTCGTTCTTTTATCCGAAACAAAATCAAAACAACAATCAACAAAGCTACAAGAGCACTCGAAGCCGCAAGCACGAAGACTAGGAAAATCCATGTACCATCCATTATTTCAACGGTGGCTGAACGATCGCAGCCGTAGTTCTCTTTAGTAAACATTGTAGGAAACTGAAACAGTCGTCTGAGGTTTTCACTCTTGCCAGCAAGAAATCAAACCTTGTCTGCAAGCAGCAGTTTCGAAGAACTAAGGCCACGCGGTTGCCGAAAACTGACGAGTCTGTGTATATCAAAGTTCAACGGCGAACTATGGCTTATCATTTAAGACCATGGAAGATTTCGATCAACAAAGCTTCAACTTGGGCTAGTTGGTACGGCATCCTAATGCGGCTGCGCTAAGCGAAAGGCACGAAGGACAAACGCCAAATAGAACTGGACAAGTAGTGCCCAAGCTTTCACCTGTTTATCTTCACGTCAAAGATATACACAAAACAGTGATGACAGTGAAGAAGTATGTCAACAACGTGATATACATGGAAGCTAGTTATTACAAGCCCTCATTTTTTCCCGGTCTTCTGCTCGAAGTTCACTACGCGAAACGACAAACACATGGCAATTTCGAACTTTAAATAAACAATCGAACTTACTTGCAGAATTACGTGAATACCTTCCCGACTCAGACGAATTCTCTACGCAACTTGGTGGATTGCGCAGGCTTCGCGTTGTTTCACCTCCTTTCTTTCATTTTCTGACATCGCAAAACTCTCAAGACAGATACCTGACAAAATCCGATGAACCACACACCGGCTCCTAAACAAGGCACCGTCCGATTCATGGACGATCCCCCGGCTTGAGTTGCGCCAAGTATCCGGGGAAGAATCAACCAGCCAGCCGGCTGGCTCGGCTATTTCACACAAAGAAAATACACCTTACCTGTGCGTGAAGCACAATCCCAGGCTCGGTGATTTTTTTTACGCAAGTGCGAAATGTTCCAGCTGAAGCTTTCGGGCATAGCCTTACAGCGCACAAAGAAAGGTAATGTATCTTGATATAATCACTCTGGCGCATGCGCATCTGGCTTTATATCTCTAGATCTGCTCCACTCGTCTAAGCAAAAGGTGTGGGCGGTTGCACAAAAATAAAAGGCGCGATATGCCACAAAACAGACAAATAGAGGCGATAACTGAACAGTAAGTAGATAACTGACAAAACTACAAATAAATAGTTGGCGCGATGCCATCCGTAACGGTTCAGACATTTAGTACTATCTTCAAGTCCAAGTCCTTAAGTGGGCCGAAGACCTGCTTCCCTCCACTATAACTTGTGAACCGTGAGACGAACAGTAGTTCATCGAGTGACGGGAGCAGCCACGCTATTCAGATTCCGAGCTGAAACTGAAGTATTCCTGCGACTGCTCCAGGATCCCATCAAGTCTGCTCACGATCGCTGAAAAAGTCGGCCTGCAGATGGGGCTGGCGTTCCAGCAAGAAGTCATGAGGTCGTACCTGGGAACAAAGCCGAGAAAGCGACAGCGATACGTAAACGGTCGCACGTGGACATAAGTACGGCTGCCCAGATCTTTAACGAGCGTTCGCGAGCGACGACTTTTCAGTGTGTCAGCGCTCTATCACGGTGCCGAGTTGCAAACACGGCGAGGGTAAGCGCGTGCCCCCAAAGCTTACTCACCAGAGCCCATCGTCTGCTAGGTTGTTCCTTCTTAAGGACGTAGCCCTATATCAGCGCACTTCAGACAAATAATGCAGTGTCAGTAGGCGAATAGTTTTACTCGTATATTGTGCTCCGAAGATGAACGTTGCAGCAAGCAATCGAGGAAATCAGATTTAAAGATACGCCACACGCACAACCACTCATTAGATAAGCCGAAGAGCATGATTCGTCTGAAGTGTGTTAATATGGTGTGATGTCCTTAAGAACGAAAAGCCTAGTAAACAATAGGCCTAGCTGCGCGCGCTTAACGGGCACGCGCTTACGCTGGCCCCTGATTGCAACTTGGCTCCGTCATATGGCGCTGACGCACAGGAAAATCGCACGCTAGTTTAATTATTTGCGCGGCTATAGATAAACATGAGCACGTTGAAAACAAGCCGTCGGGAAGAACACAACGGCTCCTTGAATTATCAGACTTGGTTCATGTTCGTTTGGACGTGGGACTATGGCCCCCGCACCTGTAGTCCCCACACACGCACGCACCCACACAAACTGAGGAATGTGTCATTACGTTTCTTGTGGACAGCTGGCCGGCTTCGTCAAGCGGTTCCCTGCCGTCAGGAATTCCAACAGCTGGTGGTTGGCAACGCCTGGATAAGGCGCGGCGCCAAGACTAACCACTTCCCACAGAAGCACGCCGAAGGACCACCTAGACGCCACAAAAAAGCGAGTTATTGGCTGCAATGCACTCTCATAGATGGCTGCGCATTTCATTTTTTTTATATTCTTTCTTTTTATTATTATTTCCTTCCCTTTCTTCTTTAGTCTGTCAATCCCGTTCCCCATCCCTACACAGAGTAGCATGCCAGCGGTATACTGACGCCGGCAAAAATCTGTTTTTCCAATAAAGAGTCTCTCTCTCTCTCTTTACTAAAGCGAAACCCTTAGAAGCCTCATCAAACGCGCAAAATGACCATCGGCATCGGCGTCAACACAAGTGATGCAAAAAATCACCAGCGCGTGATGACGTCACTGTATCACGTCCCCATAACGTCATAGGTTGCCAAATTTTGTGATGTCATCATGACATCACATAATGTGACGTCAAATGATGACGTCATCTGGCGACATCGTTGTTTGGTCAAAGGTGGGCCGATCACGGGGGCACTTCAAAACCATGTGAGGGGCAGAAAGCTCACAGTGCATCCGGTCTTGGAGGCAGTGCAAGATCACGTCAGGTGCAGAAGGCTTTCGAAGGGTGGCGGGGGAGGATGAATACATTGACTGAGAAGAAAAAGATGACTTTCGCCTTCGAGTCGTCTTAGGCGAATGCATGAGGGACCCTGTGACATCTTTCTTTCTGGCAGGTCAGTTCTGCGAAAAGCTGCTAGGTGAATAACCTTTCTCGAAAGTCGAAACTGGTCATCCACCAGAAAGAAGCACGAAGCTACACTGTACGAAAAAAAATAGTATGTGTTACTCATTTTGGTGACTCCTGACTTTTAAGGGGACACGTTAACTCTCTTTTGGGTCCCGCGACTCTCAGAAGAGAGTAACGATCTCCAATAAGACTTCACGTGTCTCTTTAAAGAGAGTCGTATACGCGGCCAGTCAGGACTCCCCGAAAAGCGTAAAAATGCTATTTCTTTTTTTCTCGTAAAATGTAGTGGGTACTGAACTGCAGTTTTCCGCTTCATGAAAGTGCGTGCAGAACAGACAAGCGGAAAACGATCCGCTTATGTGTACTACGTTATTCCTTTCTTCTTTCCTTCCTTCCTTCCTTCCTTCTTTCCTTCCTTCCTTCCTTCCTTTCTTTCTTTCTTTCTTTCTTTCTTTCTTTCTTTATTTATTTATTTCTTTCTTTCTTTCTATCTCATTGTGCGATGCTCCCTCCTAGCTGTTTCTTTCCTTCGTGCCAGGAAGTGGACCTTAGTCCACGTGCTTAGCAGCGCAACACTTCAGTTGTTACCGGCAACAACGACGGTCATGCGTTCATATCCAGGCAAAATTGAAATGTGGCAACCTCAAATAACATGTCACCTCGATAAAACACCAGATTGCTAAATGAGAAATGGATGATCGACGACAAGCCCACCACCGAGAGAGCATCAATTATTGTAAAACGGCGCATACAAACAGGCATGTGACCGGTGCACCTTGGAAGGCCGCATTTCTGTAATCTCACCGACGCCGGGTTTCTTCGCGTACAACAGCGCCGCCGCCGCTTAAATCTTTAACTTATACAAAGCTTCGCTTAAAGAATGATGGGAAAAAGACACGCCCCCCTTATGCATTTGCCTAAGACGACAGGAAGGTGAAAACCATCTTCTTTTTTTTCTCAGCCGATTGTGTATTGATCTCCCACCACCACCACCCGAAAGCTGTTGGCACCCAACGTGGTCTCGCACGGCCTCCGCGATCGGAAGAAATGGAGGCTTTCTTCACATCACGTGGTTTTGCATTGCCTTCGGGATCGCTCCTCCTACGCAGCTCAATCAAATTACACACACTGCAATTACACTCTCTGCAAGTTTACTTGTAACGTTAAAAAAAATTCCACAGCATATCCACGGGGTGAATGATGATGAGTGGGGCGAAGCTCTCGTACGGCAGGATCTTGGCGGCGGCGTCGAGCAGCTTCACGCCCAGTACATCATCAACGACGTGAGATCGGGCCGGTTTATACTAAAGGGTCGATGAGAGTCATGGCGACTTGCAGCTCACTTTAATTTTACATGTACGCTGTGAATTTTTATTGTTTAATCACGCACAGGAGAAATCTCACCAGGCACTACCTTGGAGGTAAACAATGGCTGCTAATGGGGAATGAGAGACAGAAGAAGTCGGCTTTTAGCTAACACTTACACTTCTACTTCTACTAATGTTTCCTGCTGGAACATGCCAATGGCTGCTAATGGGGAATGAGAGACAGAAGAATTCGGCTTTTAGTTAACGCGCACGCTGCGAATCTTTTATTGTTCAACAACGCACAGCAGAAAACTTCCACCGGCACCACCTTGGAGGTCAAGATCTGGTACTAGCGTTAAGACTGGTTACGCACTACATACAGGGGACGAACGGGTGCCGCTATAAGGAGCTTCGCCCCTAAAATTTCAGAGATGGTTTAAGGTTAAGAGAGCACCCTGTCGTCGTCTCATGTTTCGCGTTGTTGTCGTTGTTGTCCCGCAGCGTCTCATGTCTCGCGATGGCGTTGCGCAAATCCCATGTTTGATACACATAAGCCGAGCAGGCTGCACGCTTGGAACGCCAGCGCGCGCTTACGCGTGAACGCCAGCGTCGTCGACGGGCTAATTCGTATGTCCGAGCCAGCGAAGCGAGAGCGTCGGAAGTTACGCACTGTAGTTAGAAACAAATCTACGGAAGAGAGAAGCGAAGGCGAAACGCCTGCGCCAGGAGTTAGATGGATAGCGCTCGGAGCAACGAACAGTCGAAAAGTAGTAGAAAGAATACCATAGAACAGAAAATGGATAATCACAAAACAAATGAGATAATCACAAGAAAAGAACAAAAGCGGATAGAAATTATAACACAATCACACGAAGAGAACAGAAAGGAGCGCGAAAGAGCAGATAAACACAAGAAATGAACGCGAAAGAACAGAAAAAAAGCAGATAAATACAACACAAACACAAGGGAAAAACAGGCGAATCAATGCCCTGCAGTTCGTACAGCTTTCACTTGGGGTGAAAGTGGCTTTGATTTTTTTTTTAACGAGCACTTGTTTCTGCGTAGAGGAATACGTATACTTCTAACGGGTGACGGCCCAAATCCTTAAATCTTCCAACATCTCAGCTTGTGACGAAAAGCGCGCTATTTAACGAATGCGAGAGTAGAGAGTAGAGTAAGGCTGCAGCGGGGGCTAGTTGGTGCGACTTCATCTTATAATGCTCTGCCAGGAATGACGAGGACCGAAGAAAACGAAAGACAACACAGGGCGATGCGCAACCTAACCACTTTATTTCGAGCATGGAAAGACTTAAGTACAGGCTATTGTCTGCCGTTTTTGATTGATGAATTTCATTTCTTTATTCGTTTTCCTCCTTTCTTTTATTTAGGAGTACAGTAAACCGGGCTAGTTGGTATTCATTCGTTATGTTACAGCGCGAAGAGGCCGAGAAAACTTTCTAAGGCACACATAAGCCTGTGCCTGACACATATGAAGCGCTGTGTCCTGTCATATGTGTACCTTCCTCGTCCTTGTCGCGCTGTAACATAATGAATTTCTTTTACTGTTTCGAGCCTGTGCATAACTCTGTCCATGCTCGAAATGAAGTAAGTTGTTAGTTCGCGCATCACCCTGTGTTGTCTTTCGTTTTTCTTCGGTCCTTGTCATTCCAGGCAGTGCATTACCATATGAAGAGAGTAGGGTAGATATGAGAGAAGAGTAGAGGTGAACAAGCACTCCTCACGCACACGTCGCTCATGGTGGTGTAGGTCATGTGAGAGAGCGATTCGAGCGCCATCCAGCGGGCCGGCAGGCGACCGGCTCCTTGCTTGCGGTACAGGCCTTCCTCGTAGGTGTCCCTGGACAAGCCCAGGTCGGCGATCTTGGCGTGATGTTCGCTGACCAGCAACACGTTGCGGGCAGCCAGGTCGCGATGCACCACGCGCTTGGAGGAGAGGAACTCCTGCGACAGTCCGTCCAAAGCAACAGCAGCAGAATGAGCTTTAGTTACGTTAAGGGGGTCATGAACCTTCCCTCGGGCTTGGTGAGAAAACACATATTGCGGAAAGCAGACGCTGCTGTGAACAGCTCAGCGAAATTTGGCAGTCGTGCGCGGCCAGGAGGGTTTAGAAGCGCAACGCGAAGTTGCCGTTTTCTCGCGCGCTCCTTTTTTCATACAGAGGCATGCGCTCACTCTCTTCGAAACTGTTGACGCCTATTGTTTGACGTCGCGCAACAGACAGCATGCTATTGGTCAATAGCGAACATAAATTAAGAACGGCGTTTGGATCAGATGCGCATTTTGCCACAGCGTGCCGCCACGTGCAGGCGCCGCGCTCGATAGTCTGATAACATTACACAGTAGCCAGACTAGCGCGCTCAGGAATCACAGCAGGAGAGAGCAACCTCGTTTCATCACGCGCTTTGACGTAACTTCTTTATACCTTGCCATCTATCTCTCTGTAGCTTCCAGCGCGTTCGTCGGTTCGAGAGAACAGAGAAAGCGCTTGAAGCGCACGACAAGCCCTTCTAACGTCGCTCGTTCTTGACGGATTCGAGCAATTTTTGCGCCAGTCAGTTTGTGAGGCAATCAACTCCGACACTGACGTAATTTGATTATTACTTGGAAAGTGGCTCAGAACACCTTTAAGAAAAATGTGCCTGGCGGGAGCGTGACTCGATCGAGCCTTTTATGGATGTTGTACTTCCAGGAATTGTGCAAGAGATCTTGGAGAATGCCGCTCATTTATACCTCCATTTGCAGGTTACACCTGTCCCTCCAATATCGACCAAGAAAGGCAGTCATGAGCAGGTGCACTAGATAGGCGTCAAATTATGCATACAGTCGAACCTTGGCTTCAAGGTGACACTATGAGCAACCAATCTGGCCTCACTTTTATGGACCTTTCTTCACACGTGACGTTAGGAGCAAACAAGACCACGTGACGAATCGTTAATTTAACGGGAGTCCAACATAGATACATACTCAAATAAAACTTTAAGCGCAAAAAAACGACGCAGGATGAAGAAAACACACCACAAGTGCTTTAACAAGGCGAAAAAGAATACACGCCAACGAGAAAGCGCATAGCGCGTGAGACAATACGTTGCGAGGGATATACCCAAGGCACGTGCTCAATATCGATTAATAAAATTAAATTCCTTCTGATGCAGTTATTTCGATGGTTGTCTTACACGCAGCGTGGCGTTCTTTGCGATGTATTACAATACATACATACATACATACATACATACATACATACATACATACATACATACATACATACATACATACATACATGCATGCATGCATGCATACATACATACATACATACATGCATGCATGCATGCATACATACATACATACATACATACATACATACATACATACATACATACATACATACATACATACATACATACATACATACATACATACATACATACATACATACATACATACATACATACATACATACATACATACATACATACATACATACATACATACATACATACATACATACATACATACAAGAAAACATCGCAGTGGAGACGATTCGCAATAATTCGGGGAACGAATTCGGCGCCACGGGAACTTCTGCCAAACCTTTCCACAAACTTATCTATAAGCTCTGACATCTGAACCGCTTCAGTGTTACACTTTTCGCAGGCAATCCGAAGTCCAAATGAGGCTCCAGACACCTCGTTTTGCTCGCGTTCAAATCACTCACCATTCCTTGGGCCACTTGCCGCGCTAGCGACAGAAGATGCATCAGTGGCGGCACGTCCCCAAGATCTGCAAGAACAAATGCATTAGTAACCTGTGCCTGTGAGACCTTTTAATGTCGAAAAGAATTAAGCACGCCGATGCCAATCGATTGTCTGTATTTGTCATCCTTGCCATCTAAGCTCTCAGTGATTGTATGGTTAGTTCAGATAAACAGCACATTTGGCATAGTGTTACCTCCATACCACTTACAATCAGTAACAGCCGCTGTTGTTTATTTCATTCTGCATATTGATTTTTCGTGTAAGTATATTCTTAAACTCACCTTCTTGGATGCCAGAATCGGCGCTCGATGTTGACGCGTTCAGAGGTCCTGGATCACCGCTGTCCGATGTGTTTTCACAAGCCTGCACAAGCGATGCGGCAAACTGATTTCAAGGCAGTCCTTCGGTCGCAAATTGAGCTTGTTCTTCATGTAGAACAATTTTGCAATGAAGGTCCGTATTATGCAAACGCCATTTCGTACAGGCACCATTTACTGACAAGAGGGAGCTAAACAGCTCTCGTTTAACGGCTGAGCATACGCGTGCGTAGGGTTTTAGGGCTGTTCATTTGGGGGGAGCAAAGTGGGAGCAAAGTGGGTGAAACTTTACCGCAGCATCATCCCCCTCTTCCCATCCCCTCCCACGAGGCCCTTACGTCCAGAACGCCGTGCAGAGATGAGGCATTAGGTGGGGGGTGCTCGGCCGCCGCCCCGACCCCCCCCCCCCCCTGCGCGCACGTCTATGCGGCCCAGCGTCGCCGTCGTCAGCCGCTAGGTGTTAAAAGAAAATGAGACGTGCGTGCGGGTTCCCCCGCTAGTCTAATGTGCTATTATGGACACCGCCGAATTCCGCCATGTTGTCAAATTTGTCAAATTTGTCAAATTGTCATCTTGTCCCCTGTGATTGGCCCAGGGAGCTGCTTACGCTCTCTCTGATTGGCTTAAAAGTTCGCCATTGCGAAATTTGACGACATGGCGGAATTTGACAATGTCCAGAATAGCACCCCTGCCAGCCAAGGTACGTCCAATCATGGCGGGGAAAGCCGCGCGCGCTGCAGTGGTCTCTAGTCCGGTGATGACCCAGTTTTGCTTCTCCTGATCGCTAGGCTATGCGTTCTGGCGCTGTTGTCGCATGTGGAAAACTACAGCACACAGTTCATATACCGGGAACACTAGAGCTACTTGCTTTTTCGCGTCCCTTTTCTCCCAGTGCAAGTATAGAAAGAACTGAGTTGGAGGGCGTGCAATAATTTGTGCATGAATAGTTCAATCACTTGATGACTGAATGTACAGCGATACTTCGGAGACCTGCAACATACTCGTATAGGCATTAAATGAGTCCTCTAAATTTAGAATTACGAGATGTCGGGCAACGGGTGCACCTACCCCTTTTGCGAGTCTTGCCCTGATCCTTATGAGGTAGGTCCTGAGGTCGCCCAGTGGACAGTACTCGACGACCAACGCCAGCCTGGACCCAATCGTGCAATAAGCTCGCATGTTGACCACGTTGGCGTGCTTGCCCACCAGCTTGAGCAGTTCGATCTCTCGCTGAAGGTTCCTTCTCTCCTCAGTCGTCGGATTGTCTGATCGACGTCGATGAATTCAGATTTCAATGACACAGAAAGATTTCAACTGTACCAGTGCGTCCGAAAGAGGCCAACGTCGTATCAACACACAAGGGAGACGTAAAAATCTTGAATCGCAGACCCATCAGTTTGAGCGTTATACAAGAGATTCACAAAGGCGATTTCCGCTTCAATTATACCACATCTGCATATCAAATTAAGAATAAGTTAGTTCCACCAAATCTTCTTCATATAGAGAAGCTCTCACTTGATATGTTCATGCAAATTAAAGAAAATTGGGCAAATTTTGATTCCACCTATCTTCAAACGACCACAGATTGCAATTTTTGTGTGGTTAACTATAAACTGCCTAAGATTAGAACAAATCATGGGGATTCAATGCTTGAAGTACAAAATTCGCAAGCTCTTAAATGGAAACAAAGAATTGTTAGATGCGATAAGAGAATCGCCTTCTACAAATTGTATAAAAGAAAAGTATGTAGGTATAGTTAGTTGTCTTACGCCTTGTGTTATCAGTTACTTTTGTTACTTATGTTACCTATGTCACTTATGCTGCTTATGCTACTCTCGGTGATTGACTAATATGCTGTATTTTACTATTCACCCCAACGATAATGTTTAAGTGTGTGCTCATGCTGTTCTTCTTTAGTTATGTTGCTTCGCCGGAGGCACATATTGTACAGGGGTCATGGCCTCAGCTAGGTGCATGCTAGTGCCTTTAGTCCTGATCATTTTGGTTTTCTGTTAAAAACTGAAAAAAATTGTAAATAATAAAAACAAACATGGCTAATCGCTCTGTCATAGGAATCGGTATAACACGAAAGTGAAACGTGTCTTCACAGACGTAGTTGAGCATTTGTTCTGCATTCTTTCACCCCAAGCGCGAAGGAATGAATGCTACAGCAACGAATTCTAATGTCACGCGAAGAACGGCAAGCAGCTCGAAACTTGCAACGCGCTGCTCAAGCGGAAACGGCGCACGGAACGAACATACACAGGATGAGCGCGAACTAACCGTCACAGCTGTAGCTTATTTCTGTTGAGCAACGCGCTCCTTTCGCAAAAGCGGCCGCTGCAGTGAGCGAAGGGTCCCTCGTGCTCTCAACGCAAACTTGCGGTGAGAGCATAAGACGTGCACACCACCGCCATCACGAGATAAGCCCGCGCACGAGCGACCACGCTCTGTAGAGGCGCGCGCTCATCCGCGTGGGGCGACGACCTTTAGAGCGCGCTCTTCGAGCCCTTCGCGCCATCTCTCTAGTGATAACGAAAACACGCAGATGTACCACCGATCTCTGAGTACTGCCACCGGCAAATGGTGTATTTAAATAGCTCGCCGTTAGTATGGCAAAGAACGTGTCGTCTGTGGCCGAATCGTTTCGCGCCCCGCGCTGCGGAGCGAGGGTTCGTGAGTTCGACTCCCGGTGACGGAACTTTTTTTCTTTGCCAACTGTTAGTCTTTATATTTTACAACGTCATATCCGTGACGTAAATACGTCAGTGGAGCCATGGTGGACCCCGCCATAAAACACTTTCGCGTTAAAAAATTGTGCAGCTTCAAGCGACTTAACGTCGCAAAGGCTGATTAAACAGCGGAGCTGGTGGCATCAGTTTTAGCTTGGCCATTGCCGAACATTCCTGAACGAGTGCGAGACCCTCAGCTTTTCCAGGATGTTTATCAGCCGGGCCTCCTCTCCACACCTCCTGCTTCGATCCCGCCGTAGCTCCCCTCCTCTCTACCACCCTTCACCCTCTCCCGGTCGCAACCCTTTTATTACCAAGCCCAACTCGCTACACTAGGCTTCTCTCTCACCCACTTGGCTTTACCCATGCTCTTCCTACCATCAGGCTCCGCTCTCGCAGATGGACTAGAAAGCGTGGTTACCTGGGCCTTAAACAGCTCCGTGTTTAAGGCGCGCTCACTCCAGACCTACCCTTGAGCATCTTGACGGCGACTGTCTCCCGGACTTTTCCCAGCCAAACGTGAGCCCTGTGTACCACGCTGAAAGCGCCCCGGCCGATCTCTTCGTGCAGTTCGAGGGTCTCGTAGGGGATCTCGTACGTGTCCCAGGACCTGTGCAGCAGCCGGAAGGCATTCCTGTGCAGCCGCAGGAACTGGCGTGATGAGCTCGGATGCTCCGCGTCAGAAGACTCCTTGGAAGACGCGGACGCTGGCGACGCTTCGTCCAGCTTCTGAAAGTCCGCGGTACTGATGATGGGCGCGCGAAACAGGATTGATTGATTGATTGATTGATTGATTGATTGATTGATTGATTGATTGATTGATTGATTGATTGATTGATTGATTGATTGATTGATTGATTGATTGATTGATTGATTGATTGATTGATCAACTGAGTAATAGGCTATGAAAATAATAATTGACAACCACCTGAGTGTAGTCACAAGGAAATCCATATGGGTTTCTCAGAAAGCAAAGCTTCTAGTTGATGAAAAATTTGTCCTGATCCGGGGATCACACCCGGGACCAAGGCATTTCGAGGCGGTCGCCCTACCAATTGAGCTAACCAGGAAGCTAGCAATCCGCAGCAGGGCGGATTAGTCAACTACTGGAACCGCATAGGCCCAGAATATTGCAAGTGAGTCCTGCGGAATCCCGCCAGGTGGCAAAAGGGTTATTTCTTCAACTAGAAGCTTTCCTTTCAAAGAAATTCTTATGGATTTCCTGTGGCTTCGGCTACTATCAGGTGGCTGTCACTTATCCCTTTCATAACCCTTTCGCGAAAATATATTAAGACTAATAGGCTGATTGATCAATCACTTCCGGCTTCTACTTTTGGTCTCTTAATTCACATCCGGTTTCCGCTTCATTTCCGGCTATAGCATAGCTAAGGCCTCCGAGACCAATCTGGTTATAAATTATCGTCGACTCATAGATATCTTGGACGTCATGTCACGATGGAGAAAGTGGTTGTAAGAGATACAGGAAGACACGTCGCGTTGCGCGCATCCGAGCGCTGGGTTGAAGACTTCGATGAAAATGAGCTTATATATATGTACAGTGGCTACCAATATGAAAGGGAACACTGAAATTACCTTCAAGTTGCCAGAACACCTAAATGCAGTTGGCAAATACAAAATTGTTCACGGGATTATAGTATATTGAAACGGGGAAGCACGTTCTGCAAATAAGTACATCGCACTCATATCCGTATATGACGGCTAATCATTGCTTCAAGAAAAATTCGGTGTTCCGTTTCATATTGTTACCGACTGTACATTCCAACAAAGCGAGTTGGATCTGTTGCAAGTCTTTATAGATACATGTATAGTACTGCTTGCGAGAAGTTGCCCCAGACGCGGAGTTGCAGTGAGACAATTGGCGTGCGCACAGGGGAGGGGTAGGGGGGGGCTGGAGGGGCGCTCCCCCTATTAATCATCAAAAGAGGGCGCCAAGTCTTCTCATGCCTTTCCTCATTCGGACTTGTCCGGTCATTGTTTAACGTGCATTGTTATGGCCAAGCAAGTATGTGACGATAATAGCTGTCAAGACAAAGAGGGGGGGGGGAGGCGCTGCGGTGAAACTCCTACCACCTAATGGAGAACCCTGCGCTCGCCTAGGAGAGAGTCTTACATACGCACCCATTCGGAGACTGCCCTCAATCGACGTCGTCGTTGCTGGATGGCGAACCACAAGGCAACCGACGTGGCCATAGTCACGAACACCACGCAGATCCCGATGCTCCAGAACAAAATGGTGTTGTATCCTGCGTGCCCTGATTATTCAAATATTTAGGGGGTTAAAGCGTGAGCGTCGTAGCACACACGCTAAATAGCACCATTATGACTTCAATCCCGGAACGGCACTGATGGTTGGAACGCCATAAGAAGTACTTCTTTCGAGCGCAGTAATACCAGCGGTGCTACAATCTTTGCTCTAGTTTTATTTTTCTACTGTTAATTTGTTGTCTGTCTTGGTTTGTCTATTTATTGTCTCATCACAACTTACAGTGCATTAGAAAGGAGAGGGGTTAGGATAAGCTACAGGAGCAAAACAAAATGATGCAAGGAAGCATAGGGAAACATCAAGGCGAAAGTAACAAATGTAATTACTCGCAATTAGAATGGTGTATTCCACATGGCATATTCCCGTGCGATCTGCGGCAACAATCAGTGTCTGTAGCTGATTGAACAATATGGCACGAAAGTGGCACCTGTCATAGGATATTGTTTGTTTGTTTGTCGCCTTAAGGAGACTGGCTCATACCCACGAGGGGGATTGGCCACACTGACAATTATAAAGGGAAATGTAAACCCTATGAAACTTCAAAAAGAAATAACAACGAAACGCGATGTAAATAAAAAATGAAAGAGTTGAGAAATAAAAAAGCCGTAGGATAACGATTGAAAAAAAAAAGAATAAAAAAGTAAAACAAAGTTGGCTTCAGTGGTCGGTAGCACTAGCAGCGTACTCTTCCGGATATGTTTTAAGAAAGAAGGCTTGAGGATAAGTGGCAGCATTACTACTGTGGCACGCTTGTTCTGAGCATATTGTCTAAATTCGGCGGAAAGTGGTTACAACCAAGACTATGCCGCTGAGTATCCAGATAATAAATAGCCCACTCACGGCTGTACTTTGTGACGGCCGGCTGCCCCAGACCTGCGGGGCTCTGCGCCTGCACCAGAACCCGGTAGAGGGCGCCATCCAAGATCTCTGACACGCTCAGCTGCTGCGTCTCCTGGCGAATTGACGATGGGGGAAAAAAAGGACAAACATGGTAGACGTATAGCGACGACAATTACCCATTCGACAGCGAGCAATATAAAACAATGCAACGGAAGGACAACACAGGTGGACATCAGAATATGAGCATGTTTGACTGTGTGCATTGCCTAAAGGCCACGCGTGCCTTTAGGCAATGCTTGCCGTACCTTTAGGCACGGCAAGACCGGCCAAAGAGAAGTGATAACTTTGCCACGTCTTCACCGTCACAATATATGACAACTGTTTGTGTCCGTCTGAAAAAAAAAAGATTCATGAAAAATTGGAGAAAAAAAAAATAAAGTGGAACGCGTACAGGAAAGAATAGCGAAGTGTGAAAAAGAAGAACTAGAAGTTTATGAAATAGATGAGGGAAGGATACGCTGCTAGTGGTACCGCCAGTTACATCCAATTCGTTGACCCCCTTCTTTATTTTTGCTAATTTGTTTATATATTATGGTTTATCAAAAGCTTCTGCCCCTTTCACTTTTTTTTTAAAGGAATGTTATTATAGTTCTTATCTAATTTCTCTCTCTTTTTTTTTTTAGCAAGCGTTGTGTAAACCATTTACATTATAAAGTACAGTGTGGCCAATCCCCCTTGTGGGTATGAGCCAAGATCTAGGCGACAAGACAAGACAAGATGAGGGCATGCATAAAATAGATTAACACAGGAAAGAAGCGCAACAAGAACCTAATGAATAAAAAAGGGCACGACAAAGCAATAAAGACCACGGGATAAAGAATAAACTGGAATAATGGAATGAAAATCTGGATGCGGCATTGAATGAACGACAAATTTGTGTAATTAAAGGTGGAGTTGGACGAATGAAGAACTTAAAGAGGAGAAGAGACTTCAGCGAATTAATTATTTATCACTGATGAATGTAATAAATCAAGGACAGAAAGTATGAAATGTATGACGAAGAAAGAAAGAAAGAAAGAAAGAAAGAAAGAAAGAAAGAAAGAAAGAAAGAAAGAAAGAAAGAAAGAAAGAAAGAAAGAAAGAAAGAAAGAAAGAAAGAAAGAAAGAAAGAAAGAAAGAAAGAAAGAAAGAAAGAAAGAAAGAAAGAAAACGACGCAGTTTAAAGTTGGCCTTGTTGGTAGACAACCTTCGCAATGAACAGCGCAGGGCAAACAAAGACGCAGGAACAGTTTAGTAGTGTGTTCCTCTTGTGTCCCTGTGTATTCTGCAATGTACACTACAGAGAAATCAGGGAAGAAATTAAGTTCGCTAAACAAAGGAAACAAAGCAGGGATGGCTTACTGCGTTTACAGTCCGCTTGATCCTGCGCGTCGGCTTTTTCCGGATGTCGAAGATTGACCTCTCCTCCTCGATGGTCACCTGGTAGCCGAGTAGGCGGTTCTCCTCTGAGGCGTAGGCAGGTGGCGACCAGGCGATCTGGAGGCCGTGACTGGGCGGTGCCACCCAAGTCGAGGAGGGACGCTCCACCTCGTGTACCATCAGTTGGCTGGGTGGCCCGGGAGCTGCGAGGGAAAGACGGATCCTCCATACACAGCCAGCTATGGATTTCATGTTGAATCAGAGCTGTGACTTTCGTTTTACGCCTGAAGAAAAACGCCTGTGTGTGTGTTACGCCTGTGTGTGTGTGGGGGGGGGGGGGGGTAAAGGGAGGTATGCGTGTATGATGAACTAATCGTGCCATTGTGCGATACGCAAACAATACAACAGTTATAGCGGTGATAAAGTTTTGAATATGCGCTGATTGGAAGAATTGCAACGAAGACACTCAGACGGACAGAGGTTGACGGCACAAAGCGCAACTCTTTTAGTTCATGCGTTGTTCACAGATAATATGTACAGTACAAGGCACACGTCAGAACGATAAGCATACAATGCCCTCGCCTATGCAACGTCAGTATTTTGCGTTTTCGCCTGCAAATCAACTTCTGCAGAAGTTATCTGCAGTCTGTCTTGTTCGTTGTGATTCTTTCAATCAGCGCACAATCAAAACTTTGACATGAATCAACTAGCCGCAGTCATCGTTTTACTGATATTACAGTAATAGAGAAATATAGCTTTATTTTCGCATGACCACCTTATTTCATTTTTTTGCATGACTTTTTATTTATGCACGGCTAATGCCATAACCACATAGCAACAAAGCAATATTATTGAAGTAACCATAATTTTTTGTTAGCTCTGTCGCAATGTACCAACAAACCCGAGTTGCTCTCCCGTCATTGCAGAACCATAATGCATCTCCAGAACAAGATGTCATAATTCGAGTTGCTTAAGGCTTGAAACCCATAAAAGGGGGGGGGGGGGCAACGACGGCGTTTCTGCCTCTGCCCCCCATGTTCTATGTTCTGCGAAGGATGTTCAGAGCGAAAGTGTCACACAATACGAGCGCTTGTGTTTTGTGATATTTTCTTCATGCGTAGTCCATCCTACGCTCTTCTTTATTTGCGAAAAAATGAAATACCAGTGAGCCCACCTTTCCTTTTTAATGCCGTGGTAACAGCCTCCTTACCGCACAGGCTGAAGTTGAACTGGTAGCAGTCCAAGCAGCTGGGCGTCTTGAACCACACAGTGACCGGGCCGCTGCTCAGTTTCTCCGTAGTGTCTGTGCTTCGCAGTACCAGCGTGTAGTTGGTGTCAAACCGGAGACCACGTATGTCGTAGTGGAACACATCGTACGGCTGGAGATAAAAGTGTTCAGTGAAGCACAAATGCCCAGACACGTTAGTATATGAGGATGCATCTCTGGACTCCATGGCATCAATTTCAATAAAGTATGTGATAAGAAAATATTAAAAAGGGAATGCGGATAGTGCCGACGTGTCAAGAGAACTTGCCTTCCTAAGGACAGCAACTACTGTCCTTTCTAATGATGATGATGATGAGAATAATGATGATGATGATAATGATGATGATGATGATGATGATGATGATGATGATGATGATGATGATGATGATCGGTTTCCCGCACGAAGTCACCGCGTCGCTGTGACGAATCGAATGGTGGCATATATGCTGTGTGCAACTTCAAACAAACTGCCTTCGTAAAGTTGGCATCTTCTCACATAGACCACTGTTGCAAAGAAGCACGCTTTACAGGCTTAATTTCTCTCGCGATGAAAGTTCAGCACGGTATGGGGATGCCAATGTGCAAAGCGTATAAATCATGTAGCACTTTATTCAACGCATCACATTTGCGTTAGGTCTATTCTTAGCATGTCGAAGAACAAACAGCGATGGCAATTATGGTCTGGCACAGAAATGTCAACACTCACGAATAATGAGAGTTACTCTCTAGATGAATTGCTGCGGTTCAGCGCCACATCTGTCGCTGATGGCGGCGGCGCCGCGCAACATCGCTTAGTTTTGCAACTGACCTGGTTCTATAAACGTTGCCGCCAACAACAGCACGGCATACACGTATGTCAGCACACCATGGCTACGACCAAGCCTGCTAAGCCTGTTAGTGGCTTCATCATGGGCTCAGCGAGCGGTCAGCGCACGTGTCGATCTCGGAGCCAATGACGTCACTTCTGCGTTTGCAACAGTATCCGTGAGGCGGCCACAGGCCCGCCAAGTGATCAAAATGTTGATGAGTCATTGGCACAGTGTTAACACCTAGTCTGCGGCTGTGCGACACTTACATTGGTTGTGATTATGCCATGTGCGCGTGAGTGAGTGAGTGAGTGAGTGAGTGAGTGAGTGAGTGAGTGAGTGAGTGAGTGAGTGAGTGAGTGAGTGAGTGAGTGAGTGAGTGAGTGAGTGAGTGAGTGAGTGAGTGAGTGAGTGAGTGAGTGAGTGAGTGAGTGAGTGAGTGAGTGAGTGAGTGAGTGAGTGAGTGAGTGAGTGAGTGAGTGAGTGAGTGAGTGAGTGAGTGAGTGAGTGAGTGAGTGAGTGAGTGAGTGAGTGAGTGAGTGAGTGAGTGAGTGAGTGCGTGCGTGCGTGCGTGCGTGCGTGCGTGCGTGCGTGCGTGCGTGCGTGCGTGCGTGCTCTGCAGGGCCCCTTTAATACAACTTGCGAGTGCGACTCCGAAAGACGTACCTTGGAAAGTTTAATATGAGAAGAGGGAACATTCCACTGGTCCGGCAGAATGTCGAGGGCGTAATTGCACGAAGGATCTTGAAAAAAAGAAACAGAATACACAAATATTTAAAAAATGCGAGAACGCTCAATTTTAACAGCGAAGCTATTCTTAGTCGAGGCTTTCATGTCCGGGGTCGGCGTAGAACTGATCACGTGGCTTTTGGCCTTGCAGTGTGGCGAGAGTCAGGCTCGCTAGGAAAGGGAGAGTTGCGCCGTGCTGCGAGATGCGAGGGCGAGGACGGAGGTTGTCGAGGGGTGCACCTTCGAGAAACACACCAAGATGGGGTGGCGGTGAGGGGCAGTGGAGTGTAAAATAGCGTGTCAGTGTTCAGGAGTTTGCGCTTTCAGATTGGCGAACATTTCTCGTTCTCCCGATGAAGAAGCCACCCGACGTGAGCTTACGCGAGAACGGGCATGTCGTCGCCGAGCCAACCGCGATGTTGGCGCAAGGAAGGCCGAAGCTAAGCGCCAGCGAAGGGAACACTTGAAAAACATAGGAGTACGATACAGCCTGATGAATGACGGGCATAAGCTTCGCTGTTTCTACGGTGTACGCGAAGTGGAGCTGGCTGGATTTTTTTAAAAGAAAACTTGAGATTTTTCTTTAAAATTAGAAGTTACCAAATTAAAATAGGATATGTGTTCGTGACTTACTGGTAAATGTTGTCTCTTTGTCATGCCACCGTAGCTGTAGAAGTCGGGGGAGGGAAGAGAATGAGCGTGTTTGTTCGTACACTCTTGTTTGTATAATACCTCGAGCGGTCAAGGCTGTGCGTTATTTTCAAATTACGCAAGCTTCAATCGTATCTGCACTTTGGAGTTCTTGTTGGCTTTTTCCTTTGTCATCCATTCATAAACTTCGTAGACTAAAATACGTCCGCAAAGCGAAATTCCTGTGGCGTTTTTCTTTTATTTTCAAGCCTGATTTTAGGCGTAATAACTACTCATATATACGCAAACACCCGTAAGCAGTAATTATTGCAACAAGAAATGGCACAGTCTAATAGGGAACAACATAACGAGGGCCATGTATCCAGCTTTCCTATGTGTCGTGAAGAAGGTCGTGATAGGAATTCCTGTCGCACGACAGTGGCAAAGTCAGACTCTAGGAAGACTGAGGCAGACCCGTAGCAAGCGCGTTACGTTTCATTACCCTTGTGTGCCTGTAGCTGATTCTGCATCTTTCAAGTTGCACCGACTCGATTAGTTTATAACTTTCCCGCTAGGTTACAGACGATCGCTTTGGCAGTGACAAGCATTCTTGACTTGCTCGTTTTCGCAACTATGGCACGCTGAACTAATACGGCGATCTGGGCGAGTTGGTGTACTAACATCTTCGGGAAAATGTGCAGCGCGGCACGGACGAAGGACAAGAAACGCACAACAGGAGCGCTGACTCTCAACTGAAATTTATTTCGTGCACAAACAAAAAACAAAAATATTTAGACCACATGGTTATTGCCAGATAAACAAGAGAAGCGCGGGAACATGCCATTCAAAAATTCTGTTTCTTTTTTGTGCAGTGCGATAGAGGTCTGGCTGATACAACGAGCGGCATCCACGTGCATATGATAAGCCTCGGTTATCTCACGGCTTGTTTGACCTTTATTTTTGTACATCACGGCTGTTTCTTGAAACAAGGGTTCACATTTGCATCTGCTGCAGTGGGCGGCAAAATTAGAAGTCGTAGAATTGTTTACAGCACCGAAGTGTTCTCTGAGGCGAATATTCAAACGTCGACCAGTTTGCCCGTAATACACCTTGCCACAAGAGAGCGGAATTGCATAAACCACCCCCAAGGAACAAGAAACGAACTTACGCGTGTGCTTAAGCTGACACGATGTGATTGGCTTGCGCTTAGGTTTGTTGGCCAGATGGCATAAGCTGGATAACCTGTTCTTCGCGGAAAATATGACTCGTACTTGATATTTAGATGCTACCTTCTTTAAGCCGTGCGCCATCCGGTGTGCGTAAGGAATAACGGCGATTTTCCCTTTCTTTTCTTTTAAGGCCTGGTCATGTTGAGGATTGCCTTTCTTAAGCTTTTTTAGGAGCCCTTCACAAACGGAGACAACTGTGGCCTGTGGGAAACCCGCTTCTTTTAACCTGTCTAGCTGCCGAGAAAAGCTAAACTGCGCGACGTGGTGGCACGACTTTTTGAGGGCGGAGCCCAGGCATGTCGCCGCTATGCCCCTTTTTACCAGTTTGGAATGAGCCGAAGAAAAATGTAGTATGGGCTTACATGATCTAGGGTTGTATTCCCAACACAAGTGCTGCGGACTGAATTTTAACTTCAAGTCTAAAAACTGGATCTCATTATTAGAAGGCAACTCGTAAGTGAATTCCAAACCCAGTCCGCCTTCTTGAAAGGAAGAAACTATCTTGTTAACTTCTCCAGACCCATTGTTCGACCGCGTAATGGTTAAGTAGTTATCTACAAACCTGAAGATTTTCACTATCCCTGCTGTCTTGGTGCCTTCCAAAATTCGGTCAACCTTGCCGAGAAAAATTTCACTCAGAACGGGTGCTACCTGAGACCCGATGCACACGCCCTGCCTCTGAATCATTACTTTTTCACCCCAAAGGACGAAAGTGGACTGCAGCTTAAGCACACGCGTAAGTTCGTTTCTTGTTCCTTGGGGGTAGTTTATGCAATTCCACTCTCTTGTGGCAAGGTGTATTACGGGCAAACTGGTCGATGTTTGAATATTCGCCTTAGAGAACACTTCGGGGCTGTAAAAAATTCTACGACTTCTAATTTGGCAGCCCACTGCAGCAGATGCAAATGTGAACCCTTGTTTCAAGAAACAGCCATGATGTACAAAAATAAAGGTCAAACAAGCCGTGAGATAATCGAGGCTTATAATATGCACGTGGATGCCGCTCGTTGTATCAGCCAGACCTCTATCGCACTGCACAAAAAAGAAACAGAATTTTTGAATGGCGTGTTCCCGCGCTTCTCTTGTTTATCTGGCAATCACCATGTGGTCTAAATATTTTTGTTCTTTTTTTTTGTTTGTGCACGAAATAAATTTCAGTTGAGAGTCAGCACTCGTGTTCTGCGTTTCTTGTCCTTTGTCCGTGCCGCGCTGCACATTTTCCCGAAGATGGCACGCTGGTTTCGGCTCAGATTTTCTAATGCACGGGATTCTATCACTTACACTTGTCCCCGGTTGACCACGACAGCCGAGAGACAATGAAGCGGCCATTTGGTGTCGACTTGGACACGGTTACGTTCAATGGTTCACCTGGCGCACTGGCGTCTGCGATAAAAGAAAACGTGTGAAAGAATCACAATGAACCAGCGGTATAACTATATATTAGTTATATTGCGATAGCAATTACATGGACACTCGAGGCGCATTTCGCCGTCGCCGTCATGTATCGCATAAAGTACAAATCGATCATATCGCCCCGCGAGTCGTATGTTCTATGCGCGAGCGAAAGCTTGCGGAGGCTGCAGACGGGCGCGTCTCAAGCAGGGATGAAACGCGCCGTCGGGCGAAGGAGCGTGAAAGGGTTTCGGTAGAAGGGCTGCGTCGCTCGGGCGGAAACTGCGGACTTTGATCAAAAGGGCGTGGTCAAGCAC
This sequence comes from Rhipicephalus sanguineus, assembly GCF_013339695.2. Classification (NCBI taxonomy): domain Eukaryota; kingdom Metazoa; phylum Arthropoda; class Arachnida; order Ixodida; family Ixodidae; genus Rhipicephalus; species Rhipicephalus sanguineus. Next base: position 159,527,716 of record NC_051182.1, read on the forward strand.
GTGGGCGCGTGCACTATATCGACAGACATCAGTAGACGCCTCCTACCTTTGTCCGTGCGGTGCTCTCACCGGTTACTTTGCGCTGAGATGGCACACACCACGAAAACCACTTCGTTCCCTGGAGCGGCCGTATTTCATTACGCCAGCGTTTCGTAGAGTTACGCGGCATCGGATCCTAAAGAAGTTTGCTGCTAGCCTTACTTCGTATAACATTCCGATTTGTGGCTATCGCATTCATTTTTTCGCGCTTGCGGCGAAACTGTGACTTTTATGTCACTTTACATTGCTAGAGGTTGTGTTCCCAGTTTTAGTTGGGAAAAAGTTTTTTTTTTCCTGGCTGACCGAAGAGCGGTCCGCATAAATCCCAGGCGTAGCTCCTATGAAATATCGCGGAGTGAGTGGTAACACGAGCACTGCTACAACAGAATACAGGACAATAGAAAATAAATTTTAGCATGCTTACTCTCCGCGTAGTAAGTCCATGGACTTGTTTTGGCTTGGCTCATTGGCCCACTTTTGGATACGACTGTGACTCGAAACTGGTGTTGTTCGTCGATCAGGTCTGTCACAGGAATGAGCCCCTGATAGCGCTGTGTACACATGCATATATGCTGTCGAGGTTGTTCTTTTCATGCAATGTAACAACAACAACAACAACAACAACAACAACAATAATAATAATAATAATAATAATAATAATAATAATAATAATAATAATAATAATAATAATAATAATAGCAATTATGGCGTGAGGCAAAGGCATAGAAGTAACCGTGTATGTCTTTATAACACTGTTATAAGAGTGAATAGCCAGCATTTTAACATAAGCCACGATTAGTCAACATTACCTAGCGTTGGTACTGGGCGAGCAAATACTTTAGGGTTCTCACGAATAGTGCATTTTCCTCAAGTTAATTATTGTTCTAACGCAGGTCTCGTATTGATAGTAGTTTGTAATTGTCACGTGGTTGTGACGGTGAAGAACTCAAAACTCAAGCTAGTAAGGATTGAACGCTTCATTAGTCGAACCATCGCCCAGCAAGGGAAATAACACTCGCAGTGCAAGATAGCGGGGAGCGCAGTCTTCGATAATCTGATGGTCGGTGAAACACGTTAGCTTTTACACATGCGTGATCGTACTTTTTAGCGCTATTGCTGGTTCTCGCGTTACTCAAGAATGAACTCGACTACTTGCGTCGTGAGCGCAAGTTTATCGGAACATTAGAACACCATCGGAATGGTTCCCATATATTCTGGCGTGGCCTGTGTCGCGCGATAGCACTTGTTTATCTCGTGATACATGGTCACGATGAAGAGTAAAGAGGCGTAGCAACATGATAGTACCTTCTGCTTCACATCACTAGACCTTGTTCAATTTTTTTGTGCTATTTTAGTACGAAAAGTGGTCAGGAAAATTTTTTGTTCTGCTTCTGAAACACCATTCAGGACGTTTAAGCTTCGCCTTCAAGAGCAGAACGAGAAAGCGTGGTCGTTCGCATACAGGGGCGTAGCCAAGGGGTGGAGTTCATACCCCCCCCCCCCCCGGAAAATTTTCGTTTTTGCTTGCGTATATATACACGCACACATACAAACGCACGCACGAACATACATAAACTATTTTTGAACCCCCCCCCCCCCCCGAAAAACATTTCTGGCTACGCCCCTGTTCGCAGAGTCTAATTCGCTGCCAAGATTCGCTTCTCAGGGGACACGTCAACCTTCCCATGAGAAAGGTAACGTCTGTGTGCGTAACATTGACCGTTTTGGGTGCAGTTACGAAGTGCCCACTATGCCATAATCCATCATACCTATTGAAACTGAAAAAGACGAAGACGCCGACCACAACAGAATAAAAATGTAATGGCGTTTCGGCACCCAGAACGGGAGCCTTGTTCACAATGTCATTACATTTTTATTCTCTTGTCGTCGGCGTCTTCGTCTTTTTTTTTTCAATGATTCTTCCCGACCAGACGGGCGTCCGTCGAAGCTTGATTTCATCCATCATACCTAGAATCAGCGAAGTACCCACTACGCACCCGTAAGGCAATACGCACAGCTGCACACTATGTCGATGTTGTTGCTGAAGATCAATTATGCCTGAGTGCCTTGTAATGGCTGGGCCTTTAAACCACCCACTCGTTGCGCAGTTCACATGGTGTGACACCTGGTGTGATTCTACGCTTCGGCCGCGCAATATTACATGTGCTAATGGGGCTCCTCGCTCAACATGATGCCAGCATAGAATTGTATTTTTCCGACGCATTTCAAAGCATTCGCGTAACTCTGTAATAGAACATCTCACCGCCACGCAGAAGGCCCTGAGTTCGAATCACACTCGAACCGAAGAAGATTTCTATTTGTGTCTATCTCAATTTTTTCTCCCCCAACTAATTTCGGCGAAACGAGCTCTTTAACGTTATTGCGTTAAAGGTGTCCAAAAAACAAGTTAGCTCTGTTTGAAACGTCATTTTACTTCACATACAAAATGTCTAGCAATAATAAAAAGAAACTCACCGTTCCCAGCGTTGTCCACAGTTGCGCACCCTTGGAGGCCATGGATCTGGTTCGCACCTCCGTCACAAATATGGCGGGCAGCGGCCGCGAGCTCACATTGTTCGTGGATTCGTTACCCGAAGTGACGTCATGCAGATGCCACTTCAGGGTGACGCCGCTTACACGGCCCCTTTGCAGAGAGTAGCAAACGATTTCGGGGGCAGACAAATTCCAAGGGGCGTCGTCGACTGCGTCGCTATGCGCTGTAAAAAATAGTAGACCGCTCAATCACTGGAATTAGATTTATTTAAAAAAATATTTGGCGCGAAAACCACGCATAATCAACATTAGACAATAGTAGCTACAATTTACCACCATTTAAACAACATGTGCAAAATTAGGTGACACTTAGCTCATATTAGGCAACGCTTGCCGAAAGTACAGCCAATAGTCTGATAAAATTTGCAAGCACTACCCAACCTTTCGGCCATCTTTAGCCGAGATAAGCCAGTTCTAATTAGCGCTGGCAAAAAGCAAGTGAAATCGGCAGCTGAATTTGGTCAGGAACTCTCATCTTCGACGTCATGGTATCATCGCGGATGACGTGACCATTAAAAAAAACATTATGGAAGGGACCTAGGAAGGCGTTGTCTTTAGAGAAATGTCACAAATTCGCCGCAAGGACGAAGCAGTGAATGCGATAGCAACGATTGCAATGTTATGCGAAGTACGGATATCAACCCACTTTTTTAGCATCAGACCTGGCGTAACTCAACAAAACGCTGGCGTAAGAAAACGCAGCCGCCGCAGCGACAGAGGCGAACCTCGTGCTGTCTATCACTTCAACGCAAACTGAGCGGAGACAACACATGTGCAAAGGTGTGAGCCATCTGCAGGTCCCTGTCTAGATAAGGTGCGCTCGACTACACCCGCTCAAAGTATGCAGCTTCCGCCGAAACCACACAGCACCTTCTCCGGGACCCCCCACGGGCCTTTCGCGCGGTGGAAGACGGTCGGCGCTTTACTTCTCCGCTTGTGGCGCGATCGTCGGCTGCTCTCACGCGCTTTCACTCGCCCATAGATATACGACGCGCGAGGCGCTGTTATCGCCCTTGGGCGCTATACGGAACGTCACGGCGACGGCAGAACTGCACCTGGAGTGTCCATATTATTGGAATCGCCATAAAATTGCGGGAAATTTAATATTGCATTGATAATGAATGACGAGAATGTTGCATTCACGTTGCATTTCCCTCAACCCCTTCCATCACTTCCTACTTCCGTCACGGAATGTCCGGTTCATACGGGAGTTCTGCCGTGCCAGTGCCTTTTTCTGTTGCAGGTCTTAAGCACCTCTCGCCGACACTCTTAGTCTGTGCTTAACCTACATCCGGTAGGTTAAGTACGTACCAAAAATCTTTAACCAACATTCACTATGTTAGGAATTTCGCTTTAATCTAAAGCATTGAATTTCCCATTGAAAAACGACGACCAGTCCCATGTAAGCGCTGTAAAAATTCATGATGCCAGGGCGAGCACATGTGGACACATTTGCATGATTATGCAACCTGTGTTTAGCATTCTTTTAGGGGCGAAGCTCCTTAAAGCGGCACCGGTTCGTCCCTCGTAGTCGTAGTGCGTAACCAGTCGTAACGCTAGTACCAGATCTTGACCTCCAAGGTGGTGCCGGTGGGAGATTTTTCCTGTGCCTTGTTGAACAATAAAAAATTCGCAGCGTGCGCGTTAACTAAAAGCCGAATTCTTCTGTCTCTCATTCCCCATTAGCAGCCATTGGCATGTTCCAGTAGGAAACGTTAGTAGAAGTAGAAATGTAAGTGTTAGCTAAAAGCCGACTTCTTCTGTCTCTCATTCCCATTAGCAGCCATTGTTTACCTCCAAGGTAGTGCCTGGTGAGATTTCTCCTGTGCGTGATTAAACAATAAAAATTTTGTTCAAAACGCCGTTGATTGATGAAATAAACCAACGAAAGACGCCAGATGTTTTCTAAAAGCAAAACGAAAGAACGCCAGATGTTTCTAAAGCAAAACGAAAAGACGCCAGCTGCTTAACGAAAGACGCCAGATGTTTTCTAAAGCAATGGTTTTCTAAACAATGAAAATTCACAGCGTACATGTAAAATTAAAGTGAGCTGCAAATCGTCATAACTCTCATCGAACCTTTAGTATGAACGCGCCCGATCTCACGTCGGTGATGATGTACTGGGCAGAATTCACGGAAGATTCACGGTTTACCGATGAACCTCCGCAGCTTCGCCCACTCATCATCATTCACTCCGTGGATATGCTGTGATCTTTTTATATTTCGTTACGTCCTTACTTACCTTGTTCCCATTACTAATGTATACGTTTTGACAATATAGAGCATGACACGAGATTTCCAGTTTGCCAATTAGTCGCAAACATTTTCTGTTAGTTTTATAAAGACAGTGTTGATTCTGGAGAAGTAAAAGTATGACTACAACTCTGCCGCCTGATTTGACGACAATAATGTGAAAGTTGTGTACTCGCCACCATTCGTCGCCGTGAAGAACAAGCAGCCACTGCTGCACTGGTCCGTTTGCTGAAACCAAGATTAAAAAAGATTAGATAGAAACCACGTCCTTTTGCATCCCCATGCATGTTCCACCATGCCAAAATGAAACTCTACTCCGCATGCGAGGCCAAAGTCCTAAAGATGGCCCTCGTGACGAAGATTGTGACACGTAACTGACATCTATCTGTAATTATGATACGGAACTATGATTCATCGGGTAACTGACACGCCAGAACAAGGGTTCGATAGCAGACACTAATATTTCGCTAAGTTGTCTAATCAGCCTTCTTGTCATCCTTGATTAATCTCACAAGAACGCTATGGCCTCTGATTGGCTAAATACGCCAGCGTGGCGCAAATTTTACAGTGTTTAGAATAGCCCTCCAGCACAACACGAATGTAAAATTCATTGAATAGTGATGTATAAAACTATCTACCAATGAAAACACTTACAGCAGAAATTTAACGGTGCCGATTAGCATTGCCAGTGCGCGTAGCCCAAAGGCGACTTGATCACACCTTGTTGGCGTTGTGGAAAACGCGCCTCTGAACGCGCTGACCGGGGCGCGAGACAGCCTTGAAATCGTTCTATGCCGAGATATGATTCTAGCGCTTGTGGTGTAGTGGTTGGAGCATCGAACTGCTTTTCTAGAAGCCTATAGTCCGTTCCAACCTAAGAGTAAAATTCAAGCTCCACCCACGGCAATCACTGTCCCAACCAGAGAGAATCAGCATAGAGGTGGCATCCAATCAAATTAGCTCCTTTCCGTGACGTCGAATACTTTTCACGTGATTCCAATAGCTGGTGTACCCATACAGACACATGTTCGTGTCGCTGATTTTAAGCAGAAAACTTTAACGTCCTGGCAAATTACATCAGAGATTGTGACATCACTCCTTATCCAAAGGTCGTAGTCATATTTTAGGTAGGAGCGACGAACCTTTAGTCTTCGATACGCGTGGTATTTACATTGGTACAGAAGAATTGCTATTGAGTTCAAATCTCGCCGTTGAAAAGTTTAGAACATATTCATTTATGCCTATTAATCAGGTTCAAGAGGGCTATGGATGAAAATAGTTGATGTCTCGTTTTTCAGTGAAGAGCTAGCGCATAAGCAAATTTGTTCATTTATGTTTATTCGGTGTACATGTTCACCGACGTACCTCATTTGTGAGGGAGCGTGAGTGACGTCATACCAGTAGGCATGACGCCCATCCAGTATTCATCGCGCTAGTCGAAAAAAGGCTATTCGCATTTAACAACCGAAGCATAACTTAGCTGAAGCTAAGAGTAATCGAACGGCAACCGGTTAGCATAGTAACCATTGCGTCACGCATGGAATTTCCATACTGCAATTTTCCAAGAAAGAGCCTCTCTCTATCTTTCTCGATACTACAAAGTCATTCCTTTGGCAAGCTTCAATGCTCAAGGCCATCCCTCTAGATTGGCTCTATCTGGCCTCCACGTTACCACTGATGAGGACTACCAAATAAGATAGCCACCGAGAGTACTGACTCTTGTACTTACACAGGTTGCTTCACAGCTTCCATTTCGTTCAAAGCCAAGAAGGCATCCAAGAAAGCACTGGAAGAAGGACAACGTCATTTTCATATCAGGCATGATTAGATAGATAGATAGATAGATAGATAGATAGATAGATAGATAGATAGATAGATAGATAGATAGATAGATAGATAGATAGATAGATAGATAGATAGATAGATAGATAGATAGATAGATAGATAGATAGATAGACAGACAGACAGACAGACAGACAGACAGACAGACAGACAGACAGACAGATAGATAGATAGATAGATAGATAGATAGATAGATAGATAGATAGATAGATAGATAGATAGATAGATAGATAGATAGATAGATAGATAGATAGATAGATAGATAGATAGATAGATAGATAGATAGATAGATAGATAGATAGATAGATAGATAGATAGATAGATAGATAGATAGATAGATAGATAGATAGATAGATAGATAGATAGATAGATAGATAGATAGATAGATAGATAGATAGATAGATAGATATGAGTTAACGCATTAATCAATCTTACTGATATATATGTACCTCTCGGCAAGGCTCCATTTCACACCTGGGAGGTAGGAGAAATTCTTCCGAGATGTCGTTCGTTGTGGATGCCTCCGTTCGAGCTTCCATGAACTGAACGAAATGATTAGGCTTGTGTCACGCTAACTTCAAGAGAAGATTCATTAAGAGAGGTGAGCGAAGAAGCCAGAGCTTGGTTATAAGCCATAAAGAGAGACTGACCATTTTAGGCTTATCAATCGTCAACGAAAAATAATTGTCATCTCTGGTTTAGAAACCTCCTTTGTTTAACATTATGGGCTCGCTATGTTTCTGCGAGCAGCACCATGCCACGCTAATACTTGCCTCTCCTTCGTGACCAGAAATTAACCTAAAGCTTGGCCGCTAAAGAAATAAAATGCAAGCAGCACAGGCAATAAGCGTTCAGAAGACAACGTCAGTCCCGAGTACTGTATGTTTCTTCGAGTGTACAAAGTAGGTTATCTTGTATCTTCAATAATAATCAACTTTCCTACGTGCATCTTTTTAACACTCTGCGCTCGCTAGTCACACCTTTGGTTACCTAAAAGAGAGTAACGTTAAGAAAAAGAGCGGAGAAAACCGCTTTATTGTCCGGTTGAACGAGTATTTAAGATAGTACAAAGATACATTGCGACTATGGGAACAAAGTCAGCCTCTTATATCGCATTCTCAAGTTATTTGCTCACTGAATTTTACATCAGTCTGCTATACGTATTGGTGTTTCACATGCATATGTTATTTGAGCGTATGTTATCGGGAAGAGGAGCAATCAAGTGCTTTTGTTCGAGATGCGGAATTGTCTAGAATAGTAATCATAACTTTATTTCTCAAAGACAACAACATTCCTTTACATCTATCCAGTCGTTCTATAACGACGACATTCCTTCATTCCGCATCTATTTGACTCGGAGGATCACATTTGTATTTCATGCAAAGCTTCACCTGAACATGTCTGAAGGAGTGCTCACATTCTTCTTGTGTATTACTTCTAAGGCCTACCAAATTTATCTTCTAAATTTTTCTATTTTTTTACAGACAACTGTTTTACTGGCCCATTCACATGTCCCAGTGCGTTGTACAAGTATGAATGACCAACCTCTAGAATGAAAAGGGTGTAGTAGGTTCAAGCATCTAAAGCGATAATAATATTTGTTGGGGTTTTACGTCCCAAAACTACGATATGATTATGAGGGACGCTGTAGTGGAGGGCTCCGAAAATTTTGACCATCTGGTGTTCTTTGACGTGCACCTAAACCGAAGTACACGGGCCTCAAGCATTTCGCCTCCATCGAAATGCGGCCACCGCGGCCAGGATTCCATCCCGCGACCTTCGGGTCAGCAGTCGAGCACCATAACCACTAGGCCATCCTTGCGAGCGGGGATCCAACTCGAAGTTAGCTTCTCACAGTTGCATAATTTTAACTTTATTTCTCGATAACAACAACATTCCTTTAAATCTATCCAGTCGTTCTATAACGACAACGTTTCTTCATTCCAGATCTATTTGACTCGGAAGATCACAATTGGATTCGGTGTAAAGCGTCGCCTGAACAAGTGTGCTTCTCAGTATCTGATTTCCCATGGCCTCCGCAATTGTGGCGTTCAATTCGCAATCTCAGAATCACTAACGCCAATTTCTAAGGCCACGCATTTGTATACTCTAACGCAGAAAGTGATCGAGGAGGCAGGAAACACTTTACAGCCACCAACAACGTCACTTCTTGTTCTCAGACAAGCGGAAAGCGCTGCTCTCCGATGTGGCGGCCGGAAGCAACCGGGCGGGAAACAGAGACGTCATGTCCGCTGCGTCAACAGAAATTTGTGAGTACTAGTTAAAGTAGAGACTCAGTGTGGTTGCATAAGGAAGGAATAGCACGTACTTTATCCTTTTGAGGCGCAATGTCCATATATGTGAGCAAGATGCATAGCACACAGGATAAAGTGAACCTTCTGCATAGTCTATATGTATTGATTCAACCACAATGTATTGCGTGTGACCGTAGCCAAACACTTTGGTGAAGGCAATACGATGTTTGACAGTTCGTTCAGCATGCCACGTTCCAGGACCAACGTCAAAAGCATTGTTTTTATTTGCGCGAGATGAATGCAATATAACATAATTGCACATGCACTCTGAGCCTAAAATTTGATCTTTTTATGTGAAAATGCAACATGACTGACTGCAGCATAATTAAATATTTATTTACATGCTAATTACGGTTAATTACTGACACACGCACGAAAATATATTACCTCATTTTATTTGTTGGAATGTAATATCGAGGGGCTTGAAATTACGTTGCACGAATTTGACACACTTGCAAACAGTTCGCGCCTGAAGGGGCTATTCGAGACTGCGCCGTAAAAATTTATTTGGTTATGCCCGAAGGTTGACGCAGAAAGAAAGAAGCTGCGTGCCAACCTAGAAAAGATTTTTAAAAAATCTTATGGGCGCGGGCTTCGAAGACGTGTTCTCTGAAGCGCCGCGGTTATCGGGAAGAGGAGCGATCGATTGTTTTTGTTCGAGTTGTGGAGTTGTCTAGAGTCCGGTGACAACTGTGTTAACAACGCTTTAGGTGCTCAGGCAAGATAATCGGTGGCTATTTAAGCCACTGATATACACTCAATCTGCTTTAAGTGTCACTGATACGTAAATATGTTTATTTGATACTGAGAAACGCCTTTTAGAATTCTCTCTTATTCTTTGCCGTGAAGAACTTGTGTGTATGCGCTTCACTGCATTCAAAGGTTTTCTTCTTTTCTCTGGGGCGACCCAATAATCTAGTCGAGATTTGGCACTCATGGCGAATGGTCCTTTCTCTGTCCGTGTGCTTTCGTGCTACAATATAGGGAGCATTCGAATAGGGGCCCCGCCCCGCTACAGTGGTCTAGTGGTTATGGCATTCGACTGCTGACCCGAAGGTCGCGGGATCTAATGCCGGCCGCGGCGGCTGCATTTTCGATGGAGGCGAAAATGTTTGAGGCCCGTGTACTTAGATTTAGGTGCACGTTAAAGAACCCCAGGTGGTCGCAATTTCCGGAGCCCTCCACTACGGCGTCTCTCGTAATCATATTGTGGTTTTGGGACGTTAAACCCCAGATATTATCGAATAGGGGCCCCAATCGCTTTGGGGCCCCAAGGAAATAGCGTCGAGGCCACTGCGCATGCGCGAGACCCAAACAGCGTTTGGGTTTTGCGTTGGGGACGCTATTTCTCGAATTTAGCTGGAGCCCCAAAGCCTGCATGCCCCAAAAGCGTTGCGTCAAACAAACATGACAGCACCCACTGAAGCGACGGCTCTTGGCCAAGACTAGAGTGACCTAGAATAGGGGTGTGTCCAAATCGCCGCAGGACCTATTCGAAAACTTTTAGCTCCTGCTTGACCCGAGGCGAGCACACGCAAAGGGCTTCGGGGCTCCAAACCTTTGAGGCCCCGATTCGAAAACTCCCTAATAACTTTTGTGCACGTCATGCGACATCGGTCTTGACTCGCACAGGTCGGCAAAAAAATGTGGAGCTCACTCAGACTCACTCATGAAATATATTTTGCCTTT